>NC_090446.1:382709303-383347572 GCF_031143425.1 Pleurodeles waltl | reverse complement strand
AGGGAAAAAACTACTTTGGGAGTTTCTCAAAACCAGGACATGTAAAACTTGAAAGTACATGTCCTACCTTTGAAATGCATTGTACCTTGCAGTCTGGATTGTCTAGGGTCTATATTAGGGGTGACATATGTATAAAAAGGTTTATTTTGCCAGGTCGACATGGCAGTGTAAAACTGCACACACAGGCTCTGCAGTGGCAGGCCTGAGATATAGTTAAGAGGCTACGTAAGTGGGTGGCATGACCAGTGAAGCTGGCCCACTAGTAGCATTTAACTTACAGGCTTTGGGTACACATAGCACTACTTTATTAGGGACATATATTATTATACATTAAATATGCTAATTGGGCATAAGCTAACATTATCATGTTTAGGGGAGAAAGTATAAGCACTTTAGCGCTGGTTAACAGTAGTAAAGTGCACAAAGTCCTAATGCCAGCAAAAACGAGCTCAGAAAAGTAGGGGAGGTGGGCAGAAAGTTGGGGGTGAGACCATCCTAAGGCTGTCAGGTCTAATATGTATGTTTCTACATTTATTTAACTGATAAACATACACTCATATTTGGATTCCTGTCCTGTTGTAGCAATTAAGCAGACAAATATAATAAAACAATACGCCAACAGGTGTATATGAGCATTATTCCACAAATATATATTGATACATCTAATTATTTAAAGAAATCTCAATCCCTTGTTGACTAGATGCTCAACTGTTGGCCTGGAACTAATAATATACAGCCATGGAGTCACTTAAAAGATGTCCAATTTTCTGTATTTTTCTGCTTTTAAAAATACCTGCTGACACAAAACACACTGTTTTAAATTTGTAATTATCTGTAAAAATCAGTAAAAACAAAAATTGGAAGCCTTATTTATAAACAAGACCTTTATAGGTAACAAGACCGTTTAGTCCTGATCATGTGAGTCACTCAACTGTCTGGTACTCCCCTTTAGCTTATAACATGCTCTATCGTTCAACTCAGTCAAAAAGCTCAACCAATAAAAACATCACTTGTTATTTTTTTTTAACTTTGCCTCTCTTCTGTGTCAAGCATATGATTTTAATATCTTTAAAATTATAACTTTTCAATGCTCAGTTTAGACACAGAAAGCATTTGATAGTGCTAACTGTAACTACTTGTTTTGAATTCTAAATGGGACGTACTTAGGACCTACATTTTGTATGCTTTACAAGTTGTAAAATGATTTAACTTCTACGATTTTCATCGATGGTGTCATGTCAGATCCTGTTACTCATGCTACTTGCAGCATATTATGAAGCCCACCTTTGCTTTCTACAGCAGTAGTTAATCATGTTCATGTGATACGTACATCATCTGAATACTGTTTTAGCAAAGAAAGTTGTAGGAGAAGCCACACAATAACTTGATTACCACTGGGTGTCATGCAGTGGAACCCCAGACTGCTCTGGAAGAGGGATAGGATGACTGAGACTTTGAGGCCATAAAAGTGAAGCCCAAATCTGAAGCCAAATTAGGGAAAGGAAACTGCATAAGCAGAGACAAAGTGACGACTGTTGTTAGCATGCCTGACCTTAATAAGTAAACTTACAAGGGGATGCGAATAAGTCAATGAACATTTTGACTCGCATTTAAGATGTTCCCATTGTATATCCTGTACATTCAGCTGCTTTAGCAATCCCTCCTCTGATGTCTAAATGCATCATCACACTAAACTATCACTCACCCAAATTTTTCTTCATCAGCTAAATTTCTGTCATTTCAATCCCTTCAAATCTTTGTTCCCTTTTTTAATTTTCCCTAAACAATTGTTCCCTTTTTTTTCTTCTCTCCTCTGATTATTCTTTGTCTTTTTCAATTGTATTCTTTAACAAAATTTACATATTCACTATATTCCAACTAGGCAAACCATGATAATTTACATCCCCTGTATAATTTTCAATACGATCCCTTTCCCAATGTTGCTGAGCCAGTTTCCCACTGAAGCAAAACCTTTACCAACTTTCTCCCAAACACCTGGTTCTTTCAGTGAAATCATTCAAATCAGCACTTTCATTAGTCAGGTTAGTGAGTAAGCTTCTAATTTCTTTACTATTATCAGGAATGAACGAACAACAATATCTAGAATTAAGCATTCTACAAACTCCGCCATCCTTTGCTAAAAGAATGTCTAAAGCAAGGTGATTTTAAAGAGTCATAGCTCTTTCAGCAGCTAATTCAGTATCTATCAGGAGTATGGCTCCTGAAAAGTTTGTCAGCAAGTTATCCACCATAGTAGACAACTTTCAAATCTTTACCGAATTCAGAACAACTCCCACTGAAGGTATTATTGCTTCAAATATAGCTACCACTCTACCAGAAGGAGACTCTCTCCTTTGTCTCATATGAAGTAATTCAGTCACTTTTGGAAACTTCTTTAAATCGTCCATTTGAAAAATCTTTGGGAAAATTATTCCCAAATAACATGTCCCATACCATCCTCTTGAAAGACAGTAATAAGCAGAAGGACCACAGTAATATATCCCAGGAACCGGTTCATCCTGTCCATTCAACATAAATGTCCGTTTACTCTGAAACAAAAACACAGGTCTACATTCACTTGTTCGCACAAATAATGTGTCAGTGCGTGATTTAGGCCTATATATACAAAGTTTCCCTATGTGTTGCACATGTAGAGCTAATTTCCCTTGTGTTTTATTTGCACTATAAGCATAATCATTCTTGTAAGTCCTTTTTTCTAAGCCTTTTTTTAACTTCTCCTTCAATGCCTTTCTCCTGTCATCTGTGTGATCTAAGAAGCTCTTTTTAAAAGGTGTAAGCAAGCATGTCAAGTTGTTGCAATGTGCATAAGCTGTACCAAATGTTAACGTGGGTTCAAAGAAACATGTAACTAATACTATGGTGGTCATTACAACCCTGTTGGATGGTGTTAAAGTGGCAGTAAGACCGCCAACAGGCGGGCGGTAAAAAAATTGGAATTATGACTGTGGCGGAAACCGCCAACAAAGACAGCCACTTTAACACTCCGACCGCCACGGCGGTACATACAAACAACTTGGCAGTCACCGCCAACAGACAGGTGGAAGTCAATGTACCGCCCACAGTATCACAACCTACCAATCCGCCCCCTTTTCCTGGACAGATTCACCGCGGACAAAAACACGGCGGAAACAGGACTTCGAAGGGAAAACGCTCACCTCTGCACACCTCACGAGGAATCCGGACGCCATGGAACCAGAGCTGCACATTTTTCCAGCCCTCATCTTCTTGCTCCTCTACCAGGAGCACGAACGCCGGCGGCAAAGACAACAGTGAGTACTGCACCTACGACACAGGGGAGGATGGAGGGAAAAAACAGGGACACACACGCAACACCCCCACCCCCACCCTCACCCACTACAACACACACACTAATACAGCATGATACATTACAGTTACACCCCCCAACCCCCCCCCGGAAGAATGCAAAGACAAAAGGAAATGAGTATAACCATTGTAATATATTAGAATCAAGTACGCAAAAATATATATATATACACCATAAACAAAATATAAACCAATCTTAGTAGTCCAGGTAGTGCTCCAATGAAGTCCGTGGAACACTGGGCCCACACGGTGTGGGCGAGGCCCACACAAGGTCCCCGACCATGATGGAGCGAACACTGCAGGGGCATCAGAGAGCAAGAAAACAGGCACCTCAGTGGGAGGTAAAGGGGGGGCACCTCAGCCGGTTGAGTGCACAATGCCAAATCCACGAGGGGGCCACATGCCCACTGTTCAATCCTGGGGAGTGCAAAGCCACAGACTCTCAAGTCTCTACAGTGGGTGGCTTGCCCACAGCTGCATCCTGGGGAGTGCAAAGCCACAGTCTCTCAAGTCTCTACAGTGGGTGGGTTGCCCACTGTTCCATCCTGGGGAGTGCAAAGCCACAGTCTCTCAAGTCTCTACAGTGGGTGGGTTGCCAACTGTTCCATCCTGGGGAGTGCAAAGCCACAGTCTCTCATGTCTCTACAGTGGGTGGCTTGCCCACTGTTCCATCCTGGGGAGTGCAAAGCCACAGTCTCTTAAGTGGATAACAGTCTCCACTGGTTCTGTAGGGGGCCTGGTTCCCAGAGTGCTTCATCTTGCTATGGACAGAGGTAGTGGATGTGATACCCCACTGGTTCTGGAGGGGGCCTGGTGCCCAGAGTGCTTCATCCTGCTAAGGACAGAGGTAGTGGATGTATCGCTCCACTGGTTCTGGAGGGGGCCTGGTGCCCAGAGTGCTTCATCCTGCTAAGGACAGAGGTAGTGGATGTGATACTCCACTGGTTCTGGAGGGGGCCTGGTGCCCAGAGTGCTTCATCCTGCTAAGGACAGAGGTAGTGGATGTGATACTCCACTGGTTCTAGAGGGGGCCTGGTGCCCAGAGTGCTTCATTCTGCTAAGGACAGAGGTAGTGGATGTGATACCCCACTGGTTCTGGAGGGGGCCTGGTGCCCAAAGTGCTTCATCCTGCTCGTGACTGACTCAGTAGCGTCAGTGCCCTTGGCGCTCATGGCCAGCAGTGCTTGTGGCGGTGGTGCCCTGTTCAGCGGTGCTTGGAGTGGCGGTGCCCTGTTCAGTGGTGCTTGAGGCGGCGGTGCCCTGTTCAGCGGTGCTTGGAGCGGGGTGCCCTGTTCAGCGGTGCTTGAGGGGGCGGTGCCCTGTTCAGCGGTGATTGAGTCGGCGGTGCCCTGTTCAGCGGTGCTTGAGGTGGCGGTGCCCTGTTCAGCGGTGCTTGGAGCGGCGGTGCCCTGTCCAGCGGTGCTTGAGGCGGCAGTGCCCTGTTCAGCAGTGCTTGGAGCGGCGGTGCCCTGTTCAGCGGTGCTTGAGGCGGCGGTGCCCTGTTCAGCGGTGCTTGAGGCGGCAGTGCCCTGTTCAGCGGTGCTTGAGGCGGCGGGCTCCTGTGCAGTGACTCAGCTGCTGGCAGTCCTCTCTGTCCCAGCGGGGCTTGTGCTGGCGGTCCTCTCTAGCCCAGCGGGGCTTGTGCTGGCGGGCCTCTCTAGCCCAGCGGGGCATGTGCTGGTGGTCCTCTCTAGCCCAGCGGGGCTTGTGCTGGCGGTCCTCTCTGGCCCAGCTGGGCTTGTGCTGGCAGTCCTCTCTGGCCCAGCAGGGCTTGTGCTGGCGGTCCTCTCTAGCCCAGCGGGGCTTGTGCTGCGGTCCTCTCTGTCCCAGCGGGGATGATGGCGGTGGCCTCCTGGGTAGCGGGGATGATGGCGGTCTCCTCAGCCGTGCTGCTCTTCCCAGACTTGCCGGGTTTCTTGTGGCCCTTCCCCACCTTTGAAGGTGTCGCAGCTGACTCCACACTCCCCCCGGAACCCCTGGGACCGGTTTTGGAGGCTGGAGTCTTCCCCCTCTCCCGCCGGGCACTGGCCAACTTCTGATGCTTGACTGGTGGGGGACTGTCTGTGCTGTGGCTCCGTGCCACACTGGCTGCCCTGGTGGCCAGTGCACTCCAGATTCTGGTGACTACAGGCACCACTGGTCCCGGAGATGTTGTAGCTGAGGTGATAGGTTGGGACCTGGAGAGTCGGGACCTAGGAGACGGATGGGGTGGGGGAGGTGTGGGAAAGAGGTCAAGGTTGGACAGGAAAAGTTTTTGGGAGACACTGTGACAGGTAGCTGGAGGGGGTTTGGGAGTGGAGGAAGAGGTTGTGGTTGTAGGAGGTGTTCGTTTGGTGACTTTGGGTGAAGGTGCATGCGCATGAGGTGGATGGCTGTTGGGTGGATGTGTGCCTGCGTTTGTGCATCCTGGGAGGTGCGTCACAGACACACTGGGAGAGGACACAGGGGATGTGTGGATGGTAGTGGGGGTGGTGACTGCACGTGAGCGGGGTGTTGTGGTGTGTGTGCTGGTGATGGGAGTAGTGGCTGTAGATGTAGTGCATGCAGGTGATAGTGTAGACGAGACTGGAAGGGAGGAGGGAGACGAGGAGGAGGGGGACACAGTGGGAGCAGTGGATGTTGGTGTGTCTGCATGCGTGTGATGCTTGCTTGAGTGCCTGTGGGATGTGTGGTGCTTATGGCTGCCTGAGCTTCCCTTGTGTGTTGAGGTGTGTGCATGCTGGTCTGAAGGTGTGCTTGGGATAGGCTGGGGTACAGGGGATTGGTTCTGGGTGGAGGAAGTAGGAGGGGGGAGGCTAGAGACGGGGACAGTGGCTGCCATCAGTGCTGAGGCCAGAGTCTGAAAAGCTCGCTGAAGGGCCTCCTGACCAGAATGAATGCCCTTCAGGAATGCATTTGTTTGTTGTAACTGCCTTTCTACACCCTGGATGGCATTCAAAATGGTAGACTGCCCGACAGTGAGGGACCTGAGGACGTCAATGGCCTCCTCACTGAGGGCAGCAGGGGTGACTAGGCAGGGCCTGAGGTACCTGGGGCGAAGGTGATGCCCACCCTCCTGGGTGAGTGGGCACGGGGCAAAGGCTGAGGGGCTGGTGGGAGGACGGTGCTGGTAGGGGGGTTGCGGCTGTACCTGTAGATGCGGGGGGCACAGATGTTGCCGCCACCACAAGGGAGCTCCGATCAGAGGACGAGTCCGTGTCGCTGGTGTCAGCTCCTGTCCCCGCCGTGGAGCTCCCCTCGCCCTCCATCCCACTGGTGAACTCTGAGTCCGTAGTTTCGCCCTCCAGGGCCATGTGGGATGCAACTCCCTCCTGCTCCGGTGCCATTGCTCCTCCGCCTGATGATGCTAATGCACACAAGAACAGGGAGACCACAAAAATGGGGGAACGACAGAAGTAAGACATGTTGAGTGCATGCATTACCACTACCGTTGCGGGCCCCCCAGACACAGAAGCCCCCTGCACTACGCCGCGGTCTTGTGCTCCACTGTGCAATCCCTGGGACATGGCCTATTAGGCTATGGACGACATCTGCATACATGGACGACACAGGGGCATGACTAGGTGTACTTGGCACTCTACCGAGGTGGGGTGGGGTGCTACATGGCCTGCCTTACGGAGGGACCTTGCCTACTAAACTTGCCCTGGCCTAGGGAAACCCACAGCCTACCTCCCCCACCCAGACACCTCCACTGCCCGCTAAATCAGCAGGATGAGAGTGTACTCACCCCCTTGTGGCTGCTGTGATGCCCTCAAGCGCCCATCCAACTCCGGGTACGCCACAGCCAGGATCCTGACCATCAGGGGGGTCATGGTGTGACGGGCACCCCTCCCACGTTGGGAGGCCATCGCCATCTGAGCCTCAGCCGTCTTCTTGCTCCAGCGGCGAATGTCCTCCCATCTTTTCCGGCAGTGGGTGCTCTGTTTGTGGTACACCCCCAGGGTCCGGACTTCCTTGGCGATGGCACGCCAAATATATTTTTTCTGGTGGGCGCTGACCTACATGATTTGTACAGGGGAAGAGAAATGTATTACCAACTGCACCGTCACAGTCATTGGCCCCCATCCCTACCCTTGGCATGTGGCACATACACTCACTGTTGTTTCATGCACGTCGCACTCTCCCCCCTTCCTTCTTACATCCACCCCTCTCTACACAGGCATAGCCCATACAGCATGCTCCCAGTGTAGTTACCTGTTTGTCTGGAGGACCGTAGAGTAGCGTGTACTGGGGGAGGACCCCATCTACGAGTTTCTCAAACTCCTCCGATGTGAACGCAAGGGCCCTTTCCCCAGACACTCGAGCCATTGTCTCTTCCAGACTGAGGTCACAGCAGCACTTGCAGTGGAGGTCCTCTCCTGTCGAAGATCATGTATCGAGTGATTGAACAGATAGAAAATGGCGGTCACGTCCGCGGTGGTGCGTACCGTCTCCGCCGGCGTACATCGTCATTGGCTCCTGGGACCCATAGGGTCCAATGTTAACCAATGCACATTGCGCCGCGGTCTTGGACCGCCTACCGCAACGGTGTACAACGCCAGCGCAGTTACCTCACATCCCATTGTCCCACTTTAGAGGTCAGGCAGCTGCCATTTCAGGGGCCCACATGGCTTTATTTGTAACTGCGTCACACATACCTAGGCCTAGACTCTACACACATACAGGCCACTTTTCAGATTATGATTTGTGTTCTGTGTAAGCTGTGGGTACGTACCTCTGAGCTGGTTGACTCTGTGCTCGCTCTAGTCCTTCATAGGCACTGTCCGCTGTGACATGTGAGGAGATGGTGGCATCCTCCAGTGTACAGACCGCTGGTGGACCTATCGACAATGGAGGAAAGACATGTGATCATCACATACAGGCTTGACCGTGCCACTATCCAGGAACTGTGTACCCAGTTGGAGCCAGACCTGATGTCAGCAATCCGCCATCCCACAGGAATCCCCCCTCAAGTGCAGGTGCTGTCAGTGCTCCATTTCCTTGCAAGTGGGTCTTTTCAAACAACAGTGGCCATAGCATCAGGGATGTCCCAGCCTATGTTTTCCAACGTATTGTCCAGAGTGTTGTCTGCCCTTCTGAAACACATGCGGAGCTACATCGTTTTTCCTCAGGTGGAGGATTTGCCTATAGTGAAAGGTGATTTCTATGCCCTGGAACAAATCCCCAACATCATAGGTGCCATTGATGGGACACATGTGGCTTTGGTCCCCCCCACAGGTGTGAACAGGTGTACAGAAACCGGAAGAGTTATCATTCCATGAATGTGCAGATGGTATGTTTGGCCGACCAGTACATCTCCCATGTTAATGCCATGTTCCCTGGCTCAGTGCATGACTCCTACATCCTGCAGAATAGCAGCATCCCTTATGTGATGGGTCAACTCCAGAGGCACCGTGTGTGGCTATTAGGTGAGCACCTGGAAGCAAGTCAGTGGGAATGGTTGTCTGGGTCTGGGGATATCCCTACAGGTTAGTGTGTGTCTAACAGTTGTCCCTCGCCATTTGCAGGTGACTCTGGTTACCCCAACCTGTCATGGCTACTGACCCCAGTGAGGAATCCCAGAACAAGGGCAGAGGAACGCTACAATGAGGCCCATGGGCGAACACGGCGAATAATCGAGCGGACCTTCGGCCTCCCGAAGGCCAGGTTCCGGTGCCTCCATATGACAGGTGGATCCCTATTCTACTCACCAAAGAAGGTGTGCCAGATCATCGTGGCCTGCTGTATGCTTCACAACTTAGCTTTGCGACAACAGGTGCCTTTTCTGGAGGAGGATGGTCCAGATGGCGGTGTTGTTGCAGCTGTGGAGCCTGTGGACAGTGAAGACGAGGAAGCAGAAGAAGAGGACATCGACAACAGGGACTCAGTGATCCTACAATATTTCCAGTGAGACACAGGTAAGAATACAAACCTGCCTACTACATGTACTTTAACATTACTACCTCTCTACTGTCTGTCGTTTTTACCCAGTGTATGGTCACTGAGTTGTCACTTTCCCTTATGATTTCACAGATGTGGGTCCCACTGTGTGACATCTGCTTTGATTCCTCAAGGACTAAAGCTGTGTGACATAGGTATGTTGACATTACAAATGAATGAGCTTTTTGCCACAGTAATTGATAATACACTAATTTGAAATCACAGACTGACTCCAGATTGTTTTGTGCTTCAAGGGTGTTTATTTAACTGCTCGATATTGGGGGGGCTACAAAATGGGGAGGGGTGATGGTGGAGGTATGTCCATGGCTGAGTCCAGTCTATTGGTCTCACAGGTGCATTGCCCAAATGGGCATAGGAAGTGGAGCTGGGGCAGTTTGAGGATGGACAGGGTGACAAAGTGGGACAAAAAGATGACATTCAGGGTGGTCTCATTTCTTGGCGGGTGTCTTGGCATCACTCTCTTTGTCCTGGATCTCAGGGACCGTTTGCGGGGTAGTTCTCCCTCTGCAGAGGGTGGGGTGCTAGTGTGTTGGTCCTGTGGCAGTGCCTCCTGTCAACTAGCGCCGGCGGAGGTGGGGGGCATTTCATCGTCCAGGCTAGTGTCAGGGGCCCCTTGTTGTTCCACAGTGTACCTCCTGGTGTTGAGTACTTCCTTCAGCACCCCTACGATGGTGCCCAGGGTGGAATTGATGGCTCTGAGTTCCTCCCTGAAGCCCAGATACTGTTCCTCCTGCAGCCACTGGGTCTCCTAAAACTTGGCCAGTACCGTTGCCATTGTCTCCTGGGAGTGGTGGTAGGCTCCCATGATGTTGGAGAGGGCCTTGTGGAGAGTGGGTTCCCTTGGCCTGTCCTCCCCCTGTCGCACAGCAGCCCTCCCAGTTCCCCTGTGTTCCTGTGCCTCTGTCCCCTGAACGGTGTGCCCACTGCCCCCAGGTCCCTGTTGTTGTTGGGGTGGTGGGTTAGCCTGGGTTCCCTGTAGTGGTGGACACACTGCTGCTTGACGTGTCCTGGGGACAGAGGTATGGGCCCGCTGAGTGCGTGCTGTGCTGATGTTTCCAGAGGTGGGAAGCTCTGTAGTGGCCTGTGACTGTGTGATGGGAACCGACTGTCCAGAGGTCCCCGATGGGCCGGGCTGGTCATCTAGATCCAGTTGGACCAAGCTGCTGTCATCACTGTGGACCTCTTCTGTTGGTGGTGTGGACATGTCTGGACCCTCCTGTGCGGTGACGTTGGGTAGGGGTCCTGCAGGGGCGTAAAAGCATGATTATTGCATCTGTGTGTGCCATGGTGTGCAATGGGTGGTTGACCGTGTACCCCAGTGCTTGCATTCCAGTGTGGGACCTTGTGTGAGGATGGTTTAGAAGGGTGTATGGGTTTGTGCAGTGGGCATGCTTTGGTGTTGGTTGTCCATGCTTTGTTGTTGCATGCAGGGCTTGGTGTTGGGATGTGTGGTTTGTGATATTGGGACATTTGTGAGGAGTTGGAGTGATGGGGGTGAGGGTGAGGGTGGGGGTATGTGATGGCATGCAAGTTGGGTGGGGGTTGAAATAGTGAGAGATTTGACTTACCAGAGTCCATTCCTCCTGCTACTCCTCCGAGGCCCTCAGGATGCAGAATCGCCCAGACCTGCTCCTCCCATGTTGTTAGTTGTGGGGGAGGAGGTGGGGGTCCGCCGCCAGTCCGCTGAACCGCAAGGTGGTGTCTTGAGACCACGGAACGCACCTTCTCCCGTAGGTCGTTCCACCTCTTCCTGATGTCATCCCTATTTCTTGGGTGCTGTCCCACTGCGTTGACCCTGTCCACTATTCTTCACCATAGCTCCATCTTCCTAGCAATGGAGGTGTGCTGCACCTGTGATCCGAATAGCTGTGGTTCTACCCGGATGATTTCCTCCACCATGACCCTGAGCCTGTCCTCCGAGAACCTGGGGTGTCTTTGTCGTGCCATGGGGTGGTGTGGGTGATGTGTGGGGTGGTGTGTGTGGTGATAAGTGTGGTGATATGTAGTGTTGTGTAGTGTGAGGTGCGTGGAAGTTATGTGGGTGATGGTGTTGTGTGCCTGTGGATGCTAGTTTGTTGATGGTGGTGTCTCTCTCTGGCCTTCTCTCTGTGATTCTGGTCGTAGGGGTTTGTGGGTGATGTGGGTGTGGGTTTTATATAGTATTGGGTGTGTGGGAGTGGTGTGTGTATGTGTATCAGGTGTGTGTATTTAGATTTGTCCAATGTGGCTGTATTTTGTAAATGTGTGTGTATTTTGAGCACAGTTGTGTGTACCGCCAATGGAATACCGCAGTTGAAAGACCGCCACGTGGATTCGTGGGTCGTGATAGTGTGGGCATATTTCTGTTGCCGTGACGGTGGAGGTTTTGTTTTCGCCAGTTTATCACTGACCTTAGGTGTGGCGGACTTGTGTGGGTGTCTGAATTTTGGCAGATTCCGTGCTGTGGGTCATAATGGCTGTGGCGGATTTCCGCGGGCGCGGCAGTGTGTTGGCGGTGTTCTGCATGGCAGTAAGCGGCTTTTAACGCCAATGTTGTAATGACCACCTATGTCATTATCCTTAGTTACTCTACTCAAGTACTTAATTATAGGGGCAAACGAAAACACCACATTATGGTTAGAGTAAAAGTAATGGGTATACTCTTGGTTATAGAATCTTGTTAGTAACAGACTACAACTTATCCCATACATAAGAGGCAAACTGTGATAAGTAACTCCTTCTTCCACTGATGAAGGAATCTGCGTACACACATAACAATTCCTCGCATCCATTGTCTCAACATACTCACTCAGCAAACAATAGAAGACATTAGAAGAAAGTTCCCCTTGGGCATCAGTGACCTCATGCAAATACTTTTCATCTAACCTTCTCTATTGCTGTTAGTGCAGTAGTTGTTTCAAAAGCAGAAGTATGGTTGGCTCTTATCAAGAACAGTCATCCCACAATCAATACCACAAACAATATCCCACATACAACTGCCAAACCAATACTCATATATTTACAGCACCTATGTTTCCTACCCTGCTGGCTAATGTTACTCATGACCTGTAAAGAATCAGGAAGCCGTCGAGAAATTTAGAAAAGGGGCAGCAAAAATCAAAACAAAAATCTTCTTTCAGCAGTTATTTACAGCTTCAGTCTCACTTCCAGGATCCTTTGTCAAAAATCGGTAAGCAGCTTGTCATAATCAGGTTTTCAAAAGTCAAGTCGGGTTATCAAAGTCTTTTCCCGTTACTTTCAACAGTCTCTTTCTCTAAAATTTTTCCAGATTGTTTCAACAGCAGCTTCCTTCATGTGCCAAAATATTGACCTGGAATGTCTCTATCAAAACAAAAAGACAAAATGTATTTCTGCCATTCACTTGTAGTTGCATACACCAATTCAGTACTTGCATATATTCGACTTGCTATTCTCTTTCTTTTCAACTTTTGATCACCATTCAATTCTCCATCACTTAAATCTTCTCTCCTTGTTGTATCTACTTCTTCTTTGATTGTTGTTTCAACAACTACTTCCTTTCTCTTTGATTGTGACTCCGGCCACTTATCTCCTTTCAGTGGACCCTTGGTTAATGTTCTTTTCAGTGTTGAACTTGACCCATCTCCTTGTTCTATTGTGTTTTTTCTTGATGGTCCTGCAACTGGTTCATGAGGAGTCAGATCACAGTGACTTTGATTCGAGTTAACTCCTTCCCCCTCAGGCCTGGCAGTTGCTCTGTTTGTCACTCAAAATTGTTTGCTTCTGGAAAAACCCTCCTTGACTAGGCTCTCCTGCTGCCTCAATTGCGATAGGCTCACCGTCACCCTCCTGGAGGTCTTCTCCTTCATTTCTCACAGGAGTGACTGAACCGTCCTAAACAGGCTCAGATCCGGTCTCAGTTCCCCTTTGTTCTCCTTCCAGCCCAGGGACTTGTTTTGCCATTGTTGGTACTTTCAACAACTCTGCTTCTTCATCAGTCAGGCATATCATTTTCTTTGTGTGACTAACATGGATCCAGTTTGGAACTCCAGCACACTTTACAGCAGTGGTATTTGTCAGAACTACCTGGAAACGACCCTTCCAACACGAACAACAACCCAGTCACCGGCCCTCAGATTGTGCCCTGGGTCATGGATCAGTGGCGGTGTGGTGGCTTCCACCTGCTGGGAGAAAGAACAAACCACATCAGCCAGACCTTTTCAGCAGTCCAGCACCATATCATCTGTAATGTTGACAAGTGCATTTGCAGGCACTGCTGGCAACCTCATGGCTCGGCCCATAAGGATCTCATGCGGCGACAATCCTGTCTTCCTGTCAGGTGTGTTTCTCATATTCATCAGAACTAAAGGCAGTGCGTCGGGCCATTTCAGATTCGTGGACGCACACATCTTTGCAACTCTTGACTTTAAGGTACCATTCATCAGTTCCACTAGTCCTGATGCTTCAGGGCGGTAACTACAATGCAACTTCTGCTTAATGTTCAATGCGGCACACAGTAATTTAATTACTTCATTGTTGAAGTGACTTCTCCTATTTGATTCTATAGAGATCAAAAACCCAAAACGTGGTATCAGTTCCCTAAGCAGTAGTTTTGCTACTATGAGACTGTCATTTCTTTGTGTAGGGTAAGCTTCAATCCAGTGACTAAAGATGCAAACAATCACCAACACATACCTCAAACCTCCACACACAGGCATCTCAATAAAATCCATCTGCATTCTGCTGAATGGACCTCCTGCTCTTCCAAAGTGGCTGATATTAACCACTGTCCCTTTCCCCACGTTCATTTGTTGGCAAATGACGCAATAATGGCAAATTGCTTCAGCAACCTGAACAAACCTTAGGTTGAACCAATCATGCTCAAACAAAGGAATCATGGCATCCCTCCCAACATGTGCTTGACTATGATAATACCTAGCCATTTGAGACAACAGGCTATTAGGCAAAACTAATTGACCCCCTCCTGAAACTCACAATTCTCCTTGTCACTGTACACATTTCATTTTGCTCCATGAACGTTTTTCCTCCCTGTCAACATTATTCTGCAACATTTTCAATTCCTTCAACTTATCAATTCATTTCAATGCAAAACTTGGACATGTTTCATGTTCTTCAGGTAACAGTTCCCACTTATCTTTGAACGATATACATTTCAATGCGCAAAACCTTTTGATTTGATCCGCATATCCATTTCCCATTGACAAGAAGTCCTGAGTCTTCAGATGCGCACTTCATTTCACCACGGCAATCTTTTCAGGCATTTGAATAGCATGCAACAGATCTTTCAATCTCTCCCCGTTCCTCCCAGGTGAACTAGAGGAGGTCATGAAACCTCTCTGTGACCACAACTGGTCAGAATCATGGACTATTCCAAATCCATACTGGCTATCCGTATAGATGGTAACTTGCAGCTGAGCAGAAACATGGCACGCTCTAGTAAGGGCTACCAGTTCCGCTACTTGGGCAGAATACACTCCTCGAAGCCAAGAAGCTTCCAGGATACCAGTAATTGTGCAAACGGCATATCCTGCTCTCAGTGTCCCTGTATTGTCTCTTAGACAAGAACCACCAACAAAGATAATTTGGTCATTCTCTTCCAATCGAGTGTCTCTAACGTCAGGTCTTGGTTTTGTGCACAAGTCAGTTACTTCAAGACAATCATGCTCAATGTCTTCCAATTTTTCAAATTCAACATTTTCATTTGGAAGTAAGGTTGCCGGGTTCAGCACTGTACATCTTTTCAATGAAACATTTAGTGACCCTAGAATACTCATTTCGTATCTGGTCAATCTTGAACCAGTCAAATATAGTTTTTTTTTGTCTTCGTAAGTAGGATCTCAATAGAGTGAGGGGCCATTATAGTCAAGGGATACCCCATCGCACTGCCCTCACACTGTGGAAGGCTTTGTCCAACTACTGCATCTGCATGCAAACAACCTGGTAAGGCTGCTGTAACTGGGTCCAAAGTAGCTGAAAAGTATGCTACTGGGCGGTTTACACCTCCATGAACCTGCGTCAAGACAGACAAAGAACGTGCATTACGCTCATGACAAAACTATATGAAAGGTTTCATGAAGTCAGGCATATGCAATGCTGGAACTTTGCACAGGCTCTCTCTCAATTCAGTGAACGCTTTCATTCCAGCCTGGTCTAACACTATGGGATCGGTAACTTCTTTGTGAGTCAGTTTCTGGTCTCAAAATGACTGAAAAATGACTGAAAAATTGGGAATCCATTGGCAGCAGTAGCCTACCATTCAGAGAAACATCCTGACATCTTTCTGTGTGGTCAGGGGATTCATCTGCAATATGGTTGTAACCCTTTCTCTGGATATCTTTCTCGATCACTTCTCAATTTGATGACCCAAGTATTTCACTTCTTTCTGACAGTATTGCAATTTAAGTGGGGACATCTTATCACCATTCTTTCCCAAATGGTTCAGCAAGGCAAACGTGTCATACTTGCACTCGCCCCTGGTTTTGGACGCTAACAGCAAGTCATCAATGTACTGTACCAAGGTCGATTGGAAGGGCAAGCACAATAACTCCAAATTATTTTTCAAGATCTGATTGAATATGGAAGGTGACTCTGAAAACCCTTGAGGAATTCAACACCAATAGTAAACTTGGTCCAAAAATGTAAAACAAAAGAGAATTTGGCTGTCCTCATGAAGAGGCACAGAAAAGAAGGCTTGCGACAAATCAATGACAGTGAACCACGCAGCATCACATGGAATCTGAAACATAATCCCAGCTGGCTTTGGTACAGCAGGACAACTTTTGATCACAATGTCATTTACTTTCCTCAGATCCTGGACAATTTGAACTTTCCCACAGGGCTTTTTCAAACCTTTATCGGTGAATTACACGGCTGCTCAATACTTCCTATAAAAAAATACCTTGTTTTACAAATTCTGCAATTATTTGGGAGACCTTCAGAAGAACATCTTGTGACATGTGGTACTGGTGAATTTGGGGAAAATAGCATTTGGCTTTACAGTAACCTAGCAACAAACACCGCGGTGGTAACCGCCAACAGCCAGGCAGAAAACAATGTACCACCCACCCCATTACAACACGCCCATCCACCAGCTTTTCCAGGGCAGTACCAATGCCATCAAAGGCATGGTGGAAACAGTACACAGAAGGGAAACCACTCACCTCTCGACACCCAAGGAAGAACCAGGATGCCATGGAGCCCGAACTACAGGTGTTACCCATGTTGGTGTATCTTCTCATCTACCAGGAGTCAGAACGGTGGCCGTGACGACCACGGTGAGTACTGCAACTAGCACACAGGGGGAGAAAAAAGAGTGACACATACACGCGACACGCAACACCCACACCCCCACCCTGACCCCCAACACCACACACACAAACACATGCATCAACATTACATATACATCCCGTAACCCTCTGGAAGAACACAAGGACAAAAGGAATGGAGTCAAATGAGTGTCATATTAGAAATAGTCAGATATACGTTACAAATTCAAAAACATATTTACAATATATACAATATGTACAGAAGGCGGTACATTGTCCACTCAAAATGTCCGTGGCCCACTGGGCCAAAACGCATAGGCCAAGCCCACACTTGACTTCTGCCTCAATATGGAGAAAACACTGCAGGGGCATCAGGTTGAAAACACACAGGCACCTCAGGGGGAAGGTGAAGGGGGGCACCTCAGCCGGAAGATGGGACAACGCCACTGCTCCTGGAGGGGGCTTCATGCCCACTACTTGGTCCTGGGGAGTGCAAGCCCACAGTCTCTCAAGTCTCTCCAGTGGGTGGTTTGCCCACTGCTTGCTCCTGGGGAGTGCAAAGCCACAGTCTCTCAAGTCTCTCAAGTGGGTGGTTTGCCCACTGCTTGGTCCTGGGGAGAGCAAGGCCACAGTCTCTCGAGTCTCTCAAGTGGGTGGTTTGCCCACTGCTTGGTCTTGGGGAGTGCAAAGCCATAGTCTCTCAAGTCTCTCAAATGGGTGGTTTGCCCACTGCTTGCTCCTGGGGAGTGCAAAGCCACAGTCTCTCAAGTATCTCAAGTGGGTGGTTTGCCCAATGCTTGGTCCTGCGGAGGGCAAAGCCACAGTCTCTCAAGTGGATGCCTTTCTCCACTGGTTCTGGAGGGGGCTTTGTGCTCAGTGTGCTTCATCCTGCCAAGGATAGGGTGAGTGGATGCCTTTCTCCACTGGTTCTGGAGGGGGCTTTGTGCCCAGTGTACTTCATCCTGCCAAGGATAGAGTAAGTGGAGGAATTTCACTACTGGTTCTGGAGGGGGCTCTGTGCCCAGTGATGCAACCCTTGGGGGGTCGCAGTTCACAGTCCCTGACCTGGGTGTCTGAGCCACGAGATTTGCAGTGACCAGGATGCATGATAGTCCATGGTGGCAGGGCTAGAGTCCATCCGATGGCGGCTACGGCTGCACAGTGGTGGTAGTGGCGGTGCTGGTGGGGGTGCTGCCAGTGGTGGAGTGAGGCCCCAGCCCCTCTCCTGCAGTCTCAGACCGCTGCCCACTAGGGCTGCTGCTGCTGGCAGTGGTGCTACTGTCAGCGGTGCAGGTGGTGGTGCTTGCGGCGGGGCTTGCGGCGGGCCTTGCGGCAGTGCAGGTGGCGGTGGCGGTGCTGGGCACGGTGCAGGTGCCGGTGCTGCCAGTGGTGGGGGAAGGCTCCAGCCCTTCTCCTGCAGCCTCGGACGGCTGCTCACTGGGGCTGCTGATGACAGTAGTGGTGCTTGCAACGGTGCAGGAGGCGGTGCAGGTGGCAGTGCTTGCGGCGGTGCTAGCGGCGGTGCTGCTGGCGGTGCTGCCCGCGGTGCAGGTGGTGGTACTGGTGGTTGTGCTGGTAGCCACCAGGTCTTCACCTGCAGCCTCGGATGGCTGAAGTGCCTTGCCTGGTGTTTTGTGCCCCTTCCTGACCTTAGCAGATGGTGGTATCACCTTGGGTCTGGCTGCTGGAGTCTTTGAGGTCGCCTTGCTGTGTGGTTGTGGCTCCTTCCCATGCTGAATGCTGTCCCTTTCTTCACCTTGTCAGGTGGCGGAATGGTTTTGGCCTTGGCAAGGGTTGGTGGCACACTGGCTGGGCTGACGGGTGCCCCCTTTGAGCCTCTGAGAGCTGCAGGAACCACAGTGGATGTGGACTTGGTGGCTGAGGTGCTGTGCTGGGTTTTGGCCACCCTGGCCCAAGGGGAAGGATGGCGGGGGTAGGGGTAGGGAAGAGGTCAATGTTTGCCAGGAAAAGCTTCTTAGGGACACTGGGGAAGGAAGAGGAACAAGGTTTAGGAGTGGAGGAAGAGGGAGTGGTTGTAGGAAGTGTCTGTCTGCTGAGTTTGGGTGCAGGTGCATCGGCTGGATGCTGTTGTGAGGTGGATGGCTGTTGGGTGGATGGGTGCTTGTGTTAGTGCCCTTTGGGAGGAGGGGTCACAGACACAGTGGGAGAGGACACAGGGGACGTGTGCATGGATGTGGGGGTGGTGACTGCCAATGAGGGGTGTGTAGTGATGGGCATGCTGGTGATGGAGGTAGTGGATGAGAATGTAGTGCATGCAGGTGTGAGTGGAGACGCTACTGTGAGGGAGGTGGATGACGAGGAGGACAGGGACACAGTGGAGGCAGTGGATGTTGGTTTGTCTGCATGGGGATGGTGCTTGTGTGAGTGCCTGCGAGATGAAGTGTGGTGCTTGTGTTTTCCTGATCCACTTTTGTGTGTTGATTTGGTGAATGCTGGTCTGAAGGTGTGCTTGAGATAGGCTGTGGTTGAGGGGATTGAGACTGGGTAGAGGAAGTTGGTGTGGGGAGGCTAGAGACAGGGACAATGGCTCCCTTCAGTGCGGAGGCCAGAGCCTGAAATGCTCTCTGTTGAGCCGCCACGCCAAAGCAAATGCCCTCCAGGTATGCATTTGTTTGTTTCAAATGCCTCTCGACACCCTGGATGGCATTCAGAATGGTTGGCTTCCCAACAGTGAGGGATCTCAGGAGGTCAATAGCCTCCTCCCTTAGGGCTGCAGTGCTGACTGGGGCGGGGCCTGAGGTGCCTGGGGCGAAGGAGATACCCACCCTCCTGGGTGAGCGGGCACGGGAAACACGCTGAGGGGCTGCTGGGAGGGCGGTGCTGGTGGGGGGGTGGCAGCTGTACCTGTTGTTGTGGTGGGCACAGAGTTGTCCGTCACGGCCTGGGAGCTTCCATCGGAGGAGGAGTCGCGGTCTGTGGTGTCCCCTCCTGCCCCGTTGTGGTGCTCCCTCCCCCTCCGTCCCACTAGTGCCCTCACCGTCAGTGGATTCGGCCTCCAGGCCCATGTGGGATGCAGCTCCCTCCATCACTGGTGCCTCTGCTCCTCCCCCAGATGATGCTAATGCACACAAGGACAGGGTGACAAAACCAAAAAGGGGGGAGAAATAGAGGATACACTTGGTCAATGCCAGCAACACCACTACCGTTGGCGTACACAACTCACCGGGAACAGCCCTATGCACTATTTCATGCACTAACCGTTACAATTCTAGTCACCAGCCCTTGGGGTACAATGCCTAACGCCATCAGCTGCACACTTGAAACAAACAGGGCCCTGACCAGTAGCAGATGCCCACTAACACTATAGGGGTTGGAGTGCTTCAGACCCTGCCCAACAATGGACCTACCCTGCTATGTTCGCACTCACCTAGGGGCTTCCATGTCCCGTCGTGGTGCTCCCCTCACCCTCCGTCCCACTGGTCCACATCCCCACCCAGGTAAAACCTTAACGCGTGCAAAGTAATTAATCTGAATTTGTACTCACCCCTTGTGGCTGCTGTGATGCCCTCAAGCGCCCATCCAACTCCAGATAGGCCACCACCAGGATGCAGAACATCAGGGGGGTCAAGGTACGACTGGCACCCCTGTCTTGTTGGGAGGCCAGCCCCAGCTGGGCCTCTGCCGTCTTCCTTGCCCAGCGGCGTAGGTCCGCCCACTGTTTGGGGCAGTGGGTGCTCTGCCTGTCAAGGACCCCCAGGGTCCGCACCTCCTTGGTGATAGCATGCCAAATACACTTTTTCTGATGGGTGCTGACCTGCAGGAAAAAGACAACAGAAAAGAGAATTAGTTAACCGTCCGGACTGTCACACTCACGGCCCACCATATCCCTCCCATCCCCTGATGCACATACATTGCCCACCATACATGCAGCACTCTGGCCAGGACGCCTCAGCCCCCCCCTACATGTGGCTTACACACACAGCACTCCATACATTCATGGCCCATGCATCATGCTCACAGTGTACTCACCTGTTTGTCTGGAGGACCGTAGAGTAAAGTGTACTGGAGTAGGACCCCATCCACCAGTCTCTCCAACTCCTCCACAGTGAAGGCAGGGGCCCTTTCCCCAGACACATGAGCCATTGTCGCTTCCAGACACAGGTCACAGCAGCACTTGCAGTGTAGGTCCTCTCCTGTTGAAGGTCAGGTAACAAGTGAGTGAATAGATAGAAAATGGTAGTCGCGTCCGTGGCGGTGCGTACCGTCACCGCCGTGGTACATCGGCATTGGCTCCTGGAACCCATAGGACCCAATGATAACCAATGCAAAGTTGCGCGGCGGTCATCGACCGCCTACCGCAATGGCGCACAACACCAGCGGAATTACCTCATTTCCACTTGTCCCTCCTCACAGGTCAGGCAGCCGCCATTTCAGGGGGACACAGACCATGGCAACTAACTGCGTCACAGCAGACACTGGCACAGCAACTGACTCTCGGATTCACATACTGGTTCTGTACATGTAGAAATGCATCATTATTGAAATAGATGTGTGATTATGACCCTCTGCTCACCGTTTTCCTCCATAGGCTTCAACCACTGACGATGAATATGAGATGGAGACATCCTTCAGTGTACAGGCCCCTGGTGGACCTTGCGACAATGGAGGACAGACACATTATACTAACATATAGACTTGATCGGGCCACAATCCAAGAACTGTGTGCCCAATTGGAGCCAGACCTGATGTCAGCTGTCCACCAGCCCACAGGTATCCCCTCTCTAGTGCAGGTCCTGTCAGTGCTCCATTTCCTGGCAAGTGGTTCCTTCCAAACAACAGTGGCCATGGCATCAGGGATGTCTCAGCCAATGTTCTCCAACTTGTTGACCAGAGTTTTGTCTGCCCTGCTTAAACACATGCGCAGCTGCATTGCAATCCCCCAGGTGGAGGATTTGGCCACAGTGAAAGCTGACTTTTATGCCCTGGGACATATCCCCAACATCATTGGTGCCATTGATGGTACACATGTAGCATTTGTGTCCCCCGGAGAAATGAACAAATGTTCAGGAATAGAAAAAGCTATCACTCTATGAATGTGCAGATGGTGTGTTTGGCAGACCAGTACATCTCCCATGTGAATGCCAAGTATCCTGGCTCTGTGCATGACGCCTTTATCTTGAGGAATAGCAGCATACCATATGTGATGGGCCAACTCCAGAGGCACCGGGTGTGGCTAATAGGTGAGCCCAAGGTCCCCACCCAGTATATGTTGGTGTCTGGGTATGGGGTTCTCCCTAAGGGTTAGTGTGTGTCTAACAGTTGTCTCTCAATGTTTTCAGGTGACTCTGGTTACCCCAACCTCTCATGGCTACTGACCCCAGTGAGGAATGCCAGGACAAGGGCAGAGGAACGTTACAATAAGGCACATGGGTGAACAAGGAGGATTATTGAGCGGGCCTTCGGCCTCCTGAAGGCCAGGCTCCGGTGCCTCCATCTGACAGGTGGATCCCTGTACTACTCACCCAAGAAGGTGTGCCAGATTATCGTTTCATGTTGCACAACTTGTCCTTGAGACGCCAGGTGCCTTTTCTGCAGGAGGATGTGCCTGGAGATGGTCTTGTGGCAGCGGTGGAGCCTGTGGACAGTGAGGAAGAGGAGGCAGAGGAAGAAGATGTGGACAACAGAATTAATATCATACAGCAGTACTTCCAGTGACACACAGGTAAGACACTGTAACTTCACTTTACGTTTCAGTTTACTGTTGGACATTGTATATGTCAGCCTGATTTCCCTATGTCTATGGCCACTTACTGTACCCTTTGGCATCTCTATTTTCAGATCTCTGTGGCCCACTCTGGCTCCCGGTATGTTTACTGCTGCCCACTAATGGTCATACCAATGTATATATAACTGTACATATGACTTGCAATGTTTTCAGAATGTTGTACTAATACACAATTCAATCATTTGAGAGACTCCAGATTTGTATTTGTCCCAAGGGTGTTTATTTAAGTGCCAATGAGTAGAGGGGGATGTGCAATGGGCTGGGGTAATGGTGGAGGAATGTCCAGTTAGAGTCCAGTCTCTTGGTATCACAGGTGCATTGTCCAATGGGGCATAGGAAGGGGAGCAATGGCAGTTCAAGGTGGACAGGGTAACAGAGTGGGACAGAATGTTGACAATCAGGAGAGTCTTATTTCCTGGCGGGGGTCTTGGCAATGCTGTCTGGCTTCTGCCTGGATCGCAGGCACCATTTGCGGGGTGGTTCTCCTTCTGCAGGGCGTGGGGTACTGGTGGCCTGTTGGTTCTGTGGCAAGACCTCCTGTCCACTAGCGCCAGCGGAGGTGGAGGGCTGTTCATCGGTGTGGCTAGTGTCAGGGGCCCATTGGCGTGCCACTGCCTCCCTCATGGTGTTGGCCATGCCACCCAGCCCCCCTGCTATGGTGAACAGGATGGTGTAGATGTGTTTGAGGTCCTCCCTGATCCACAGGTACTGTCCCTCCTGCAGCCGCTGGGTCTCCTGCAGCTTGGCCAGTATCTGGCCCATGGTCTCCTGGGAATGGTGGTATGCTCCCAGGATGTTGGTGAGTGCCTCGTGGAGAGTCGGTTTCCTGGACCTGTCCTCACCTTCTCGCACAGCAGTCCTCCCAGCTTCCCTGTTATTCTGTGCCTCTGTCCCCTGAACCGTGTGCCCACTGCCACTGACCCCAGGTCCCTGTTCATCCTGTGTTTGTGGGGTTGCCAGGGGTCCCTGTAGTGGTGAACACACTGCTGATTGACGTGTCCTGGGGTCAGTGGCATGGGCCCGCTGGCTGGGTGCTGTGGTGGTGTTTCCAGAGGGGGCAGGCTCTGTGGTGGTATGGGACTGTGGCAGGGTAACCGACTGTCCAAAGGTCCCTGATAGGCCAGGTTGGTCCTCGTGATCCAGGCGTGCAGAGCTGCTGTCATCACTGTGGGCCTCCTCTGGAGGAGGACTGGATGTTGCTGGCAACTCCTCTCCGGTGACGTTGAGTAGGGGTCCTGTGGGGATGCAAATGCAGTGTTGTTGTATCTGCGTGTGCCATATTGTGCATGGGTATATTTCCCTGTATGGTTGTGACTGCCCTGTCAGCTTTGCCTTGTGTGCTTGGTGATTTTGTGGGCTAGGTGATTCTCTCTAATGGGCATGCTGTGGTGATGGGTGTCCATGCAGGTATGTGATGGGGGTATATGGATTGGTGTGCATGCAGGGCTTGGTATTGGCATGGGTGGGTTGTGATAGTGGGGTATATGTGAGGTGGAGGAGTGATGGGGTGAGGGTACGGGTAGGAGTTTGTGATGGCATGCAGGTAGGATTGGAAATATAGTAGGAAATGTTTGACTTACCAGAGTCCAGTCCTCCTGCTACTCCTGCGAGGCCCTCAGAATGCATGATCGCCAAGACTTGCTCCTCCATGTTGTTAGTTGTGGGGAAGGAGGTCGGGGTCCACCGCCAGTCCTCTGTACAGTTACCTGGTGTCTTGCAACCACGGAACTCACCTTCCCCAGTAGGTCATGCCAGCCCTTCCTGATGTCGTCCCTTGTTCTTGGGTGCTGTCCCACGGCATTGACCCTGTCCACGATTCTCCACCATAGCTCCATCTTCCAAGCAATAGACGTCTGCTGCACCTGTGTTCCAAATAGCTATGGCTCTACCCGGATGATTTCCTCCACCATGACTCTTAGCTCCAGCTCTGAAAACCTGGGGTGTCTTTGGGGTGCTATGGATGTAGTGTTAATGATATGTGTGAGGATGTGTGGGGTGATGTGTGGGGTGATGTGTTGGGGTGTGTGGTGTGTGGTGCGTGGATGGTGTATGGGTGATGGTGTTCTGTGGCTCAGATTGTGTGGGTGCTCCAGGCTTGTGTCTCTCTCTGTTGGCAATCTTTTTTTTTTGTTGTAAAGGGTTGTGGGTAATGTGGGTGTGTGTTTTATATTGGATTGGGTGTGTGGGTGTGGTGTGTGTATGTGTGTCAGGTGTGTGTAGTTTGAATTGTCCAATGTGGTGTAGTTATGTAAGTGTGTGTGTATTTTGAGCACGGCGGTGTGTACCGCCAATGGTTTACTGCGGTTGAAAGACCGCTGCAGTGATTTTTGGGTCATTATACTATGGGTGTATTCCTATTGGCGTAACGTTGTGGGTTTTGGTACCGCCAATTTATCACTGACCTTTGGTGTGGCGGACTTGTCTGGGTGTCTGTATAGTGGTGGATTTCTCTGTGTGGGTCATAGTACCCGTAGCGGTATACCGCCGCGGTCACAGCATGTCAGCTGTCAGCTCGGTGGTAGGCGGCATTTACTGCCAGGGTTGTAATGATGTCCTAATGCCCTCATTATGACTTTGGCGGTACTGCCACCTAACGCCACGAACGGTGACGGCCGCCAACATACCGTCACCGTAGCTACCAGCCACCCGCCCGCATTATGACCATAGACAGAATTCTGCCAGAAGGCTGTCGGAATATCATTGACGGTCATGGTGGTGGACGGCGGTAAGATGGCGCTGCGGCCAGCAGGAGCGCCATGCCAGCAATACACCGCCAACCGTATCATCCTGCCAGAGGACCCCCTGAAAGCAGGTAAGTTGGGTTCTCGGACAGGAGAGGGGGTGGTGTGTGTGGGGGTGTTGTGTATGTGGGGGTGTGGGGGTGTCTGTTTTTGTATGCGTGCATGCGGGTGTGAGTCGCGTTGAATGCATACGTGAATGACTGAAATTGAGTGTACATGTATGTAGTGTGTTGTGAATGCATGTGTGCGACAAAGTATGTTGGTGTGTTTTACGATGTGTGGGTATGTATGTGTGCATGTGTGGGTGGATTTGGGTATGCGTGTGTGTGATTGGGTATGTATGCGCATGTGGGTGTGTAAATGTGCGGGAGGGGGCGGGGAGACCCCTATCAGTGCCAGGGGAGGGATTCCCTGGCACTTATTGTGCCTACCGCCATGGTTTTCGTGGCGGTACGCTTGCTACGAAAACATGGCAGTAGGCGAGGTCATAATCCCAAGGATGGGATTGTGACAGCCGCCTTGTTGGAGACCGAAGTCCGCAGCCCAGCGGCCGTTACCATTGACAACAAATGGCAACTCATTAATTGAAATAAATGCACATTCAAATTATGTATTCGAAAAGGAAATTATGGGTGCTCATACACTGAAACACATTGTTTCTGTGAGAAAGCCGGAAGACACACACGAGGGACAGAATTTCTCGTACTTCACGCCGAAATATTCTAGCAAATACGACTGGGGTGAACCTAAAAGAATAGACAGATGGATGGATAGTTGGTTTCGCAATACATGAAAGAGACCTGTGATGCCCAGCGCTTAGACTGTTTTTGAAGAGGCAAAAAGAGGTGATTGACTGTGGTTAAAAACAGTGCATGTTAGATGGGATATGAGCGTAACGGACATGTAAATGATCAAAGCCTTGAAGAAGTCCAGTCAGGACGAAACACGTGTCGGCTGATTGCTTTCCATTCTTTTTCTATATGTTTTGTGTATATATGTATATATTTATATGTATAAGAAAATTTATTCTTTTTGTATTGAAAATTTCTATTTGTATGAATATATCTTTCGTTTGGATAGTAATATTTTTGTGTATGTCTCTTCTTTTGGTCAGTTTTTTGATTATTCATACTATTTAAGAAAAGGAGAGGACTAAAATAGCATTGTAGTTAAACTTATTGTGATCCTTTAACTTACCTCATTAAGATATTACATTATCTTTATAGTATAGATATAGATTTGTTGGTGTGCCCCAGCGGCCGTTACCACCCTGGCAGACGGAGTGGTACATTGCGGTTTGCCTCGTGCCAAACCGCTGATGTCATAATTTGGGAAAAGGTACAGCCAGCCTGTTGGCAGTACCTTTCCCCAAATTATCGCCGTCCGCCAGGGTTGTAATGAGGCCCTAAGTTTCTTTTGTGCAAATAAGGGTACGGCTGACCAACAGTAATAGGTGGAGAAATAGCATCTGGGGTTGGTCTGGTACTTAAGTTCTGTGGGAGAGTAGCTCCCATGTTCTGATTCATCATTGGAGACATATCTAAGTGTGTCCGTGTTACTGGAGTGAATCTCGGCATGACTTGCAGCTATACTTGGGGCAGTAAAAGGGGAGTTGGTTCTGTCTGAACTATCATCTGTCTCGGGAAAACCTGTTCTGTAGGCACCATTAAATTGGTAGCCATTTCCAAGAAGGGTATATCAGGGTAAATTTCTCTGGACCAGTGGCGGTTGCACCTGACTTTGCATCACTGGAGTAGTAGGCGCATTAAGACTACCCTACATCGGACACTGTGTCAGGCTAGTATTAACTGGCACTGGACTCACTGTCCCATTAACCTGTGTCAGAGCTGAAGGATCAGCACTGGTGCTCGGATCACTCTCATGTGCTGCATAAGGTAGTGGACAAGTTTTCAATAGCTGTAAAATATATTCATCATCATCTGATTCTTCCTCCACTGTTGAACACCTTCTAGCCTCTCTATTCTCTGACGGGCTTCTGTTAATCTTTGTAGTAGCTTTCCTTCCTTCTTTCTCATTGTCCTGTGTAATCGCTGGAAACAATTTAATTCCATGCAAAGTCTTGTTTCTCCAAAGTCTCTGAACACTATCCCACCTAGCCTTTGTGAATGCCTTTTTCATCTTTTCTCATTCTCCTTTCGAATTTCTGTTGCTGTTGCTGTCTGGCTACTAGCTCCCAGATTGCTAATGCCTCAAACTGTGCTGGTCTCAGAAGGGGCTTCGATTCATATAGCACCATCCTTAAATACTCTGAAATCCTCAAGTTGAGCATTCCATTTGTAAGAAATGCTAAATTTCCATCTTTCTCTGTCACTTTGCACCATTGCTTTAGCCAAAGATATGGTGTGACACCCTTCTCTTCCATTACAATGTAAGCTGGCGTACCTTCTGGCGGTGTAGCCATGCCTATACTCGTTGTAATGTACCTATCTCCCCTTAAAGCACTCTCTAAAGCTTTGAAAAATGTCATCTTTTCAACCTTTTTGTTATTCAAAATCAAATCAGGAAGTGGCTTTTAATTCCAAAATTCTCTTCACCCACCCTCTCAACCAATTGCGCCTCACGGACGGCTGCCAATCCGTGTGTGATCCTTCACTCTAACTGACCTATCCCAGCGTGGCTACAACAACGTCATACTTACACGTACTGCGGCTGACAAAGTCTCTTGGCTTGTGTTCCCAAACTTCAATTCACACAAAACTAATGCAATAATTGCGAGCACTAATCTAATATCAAAAACTAAATCAGCTGGTTTACTGCAGGAAAGGTAACACAATCGCTTCAGAAACTTTACGGATTTTTCACTGACGGCTCTTCCCGCTTTTACAGATACTCCTTCTTTCTCAGCTTCCCTGGTTCGCAAGCAAAATTCGACCCGCAAATTTTACTCTCAACTGATCAGTGGGTCTGTCCTGGTGCACATAGGACTCGCCAGATCTCAGTCAAAATTCTCTTTCACTCACTATTAAACTAGACAAATTACAACATAAAACCAAGTGTCTGATGCACTTTTCAATATACTCCGGAGTCTTAGACTACGCAGGGTCCGTACATCAATAAAAACGTGGACAATTTTTTAGCACAAAGCGCCACACACAAGTGAAGTTCACCAACTTCCCTACTCTCACACTGTGGAGTACGCACACTCCTTCTACAACTTAATTTGGAGTAGGCAAACTCCCTAAACCCTCACAAACATCACAATTCACCTGCAATTTGCATAAGCTGTGCAAGCGCAAAACCTACTCCATTCACACTATCACTAGAATGGCGAGAACATCCTCAAACAACCTTTGCAAGATCCGAAATTCTGGGAAAGTCTTTTCAGGACATAAGGGCACATTTTCTTTCCAATTTGTATCATGAAAAAATTAAATCCAGATCCTATACCGGGCATCTATGATGGGCTCTTAAGGAGACGAACCATCCGTCTGCTACCACATCTGTTAGCGCATCTGACCTTAATAAGTAAACTTACAAGGGAGAATAGGTAGATGAACCTTTTGACTCGCATTTAATTTAAGATGTTCCCATCGTATATACCATACATTCAGATCAATAATCAATAACAAAGCAATAACATCAATAATCAATGATAATCAATAGCATTAGTAATCAATTAGAGTCAGTAATTATCACACACCATGTCCTATCAGTCACAAATAGCTACATATTTTAGTAAAAGTGAAAACATTTATTTCCCTATATTAACAATGCTAATGTCACGTACGATAATCTCCAAATCAAATGATAAACATACAGAAACATCACTGGCTGCCCAAAGTGGTGAAAGAAACGCAGTCTAGAACAATTACACTTTCTAAGGTTATGGTGCAAAATAATAACAAGAACAATAACGCAAACCATATCACATACATTTATATTCAGCAAAGGAAAGACATTGAATGTTACTCCATATAGCGAGCTTTCATTAGGGAGGACCCCTATCTAACAACAGATTAGCATTAGCACGTTGGGCTTCATGCAAAACAATTTAGTGAACACAAATTTAGAAAACATCTATCTATAGCTCTATCAAAATAGTGCAGTTGGTACCTAGAAAGAAAAAGCAAATAGGCATTACAAAACACATGGGTAACAGTATACCTCTCATCAATTGGATTGGCAAGCTAAGATAGTCTTCATCATCAGGACATCAGTTTGGTCAGCATGGTATCAGGATTCAGCATCAAAGTTCAGGAAAGGCAAAGTCTTTAAGCAATTCCAAATAATAGAGGTAAACCCTCGAGAGTTCCTAAAATTATTTCCAAAGCCCCTATTAGTCAAGGGATCGCATGTTCACACTTTGTCCAATAAAACTAAAATATCAAATATACAGTTTCTTCTAACACACAGTTCACATGTCGCTGATTGGCTTCTCTTGTAATGTCCGCATCATCAGGCTCGTTAGGTAACAATATTGTTGCAGTTTGTACTCCAGTCAATGCGGTTATTGTTCTCCTCCTGAGAAAGTCAGTCTTGCACATATTACACTTATAATGATACATGTTACAAGAACAGCATCTTCTAGCAAGCGTCTCTCGTGAGAAAGACTTTTAGCTAGGAGCACATTTGGAATATGTGATGGAACAACTAGGTCCTCAACAACTACTTGCCTAAACCACTACTGCTAAACAACTAAAAAGTCTCTACAACGAAGTACTGAACAACTACTGTCTAAACAACGATTTTGCCTGAAGAGCGATTGCCTGAACAACAGATTTTAAGGTAAATTTTTCTTTTTTTTTAAATGGTTTATGAGTTGTTTAGAATTTATATATATATATATATATATATATATATATATATATATATATATATATATATATATATATATAATATATATAAATTCTAAAAGTGTATTAGTTGTTTAGAATTGATATATATATTGATATATATATATATCTATATATATATATATATATATATATATATATATATATATATAAATTCTAAACAACTTAATATATATATATATATTTTCACTTTTTTCTCAGGTAGCAGAACACCCTGCAGAGAATGCTTGCCTCTTTTTGCTGCCCGTCCCTTTTCCTGATTCACTTACAGGGACCTCTCTCCTTCTTTTTCAGATCAAGGCAATTTAAGGTTGCCATTAACTGTTTAGGAACAGTGTTTTTTTCAACAAAAAGTATGGGATCAGTTTTGTTAATATTTTAAAAGTGTGGAACTTAGTAATAGAATCTTCCCACTTCTACCTCTGTTTCTTGACTATCCCTTTTCGACTGGGTGTATTTAACACAGTCATACTAGTGGTGACTAGACTGATACTGGGCAGTTACTTTTATACACACACACATGCACCCCCCCACACACATACACACGTTCATTGGCGGGTAGCTGCAAAATTCACCATCATCTGCTGGATTCATGCCCTGTCTGCATCCGCATGTCCCAGCCCAGGGTACAACATGCTAGCAGGTCCATGGCAGGGGAAGCATGCAAGAAATGCAGAGTGTCCAAATCATAGACACTACTGCGACTGTCCCTTGAACATCACTGGGCAAAGGCTGCAGCTGCCAAGCATCTTTTGGCCTTCTCCGGCAGCACTAATGCTTCTAATTTGGGATGCTTTTCTCTGTGTAGTCAGGAAACAAACAGGTGAACTTGCTGATGTGAAGATGCCCTGATCTGGTCTTAGCTGCCAAGGTGCCACGGTGGATGACGGATGGACTGGCCAATCACACCCTGCCCCAAAACACTGAGTGCAGCAACGTTTTGATAATAAATCAAATGATCCAATAGAATGCGTTTCCTTTTCTCAGTGGTTTTTCCGGGCATGCACTTAAATTTTGAACAGATTCCATAAAATTGCAAGTTTCTGACAGTCGTCAAATCACACATGCAAAAGGCTGGCACAAGGTATAGCATTACAGACACGTACGCCACAAAACGATCCTGTATCTCAGTATTGGATAATTAATCCTTCCATAGATAAACTGCTTTCTGGTCCTTCTTGGTCCGAAATTAGACAGCATCACCCTGCTATGTGTGCAGTTATCACATTAATTCCATGTATATGCGGAAGAATAAGGGATACAGTCGTATCACTATACCCAAAGTAACAAAACTGTTGTACAAGTCATCATGAAATTGGATTTGTAGCTCAGCTGTAGGTGTAAAATAGGATATGCAAAGAGCCAATGTTATAAACCATTTTGAATCTGTCCCCTAGGTGGAAAACAGTGTACCCTGAGGTCTCCCTAAAGGGTCATGTGGGGGCCTTCTAAAATCAAAGCTCTATCCAGTTCTATAGCTGCCAATAAACCTATGGGTTAGAACCTAGGTCCCTTATGGCCTTGTCAAGTTCTTAGTAATGTTATTTCTTTATGTGGAGAGGCATAGCTGTAGCAAAGGAAGAGTGCAGTTGTAAGAATGTTGTACAAAAATAGGATTGAACTTTAAATGATGGGTTCTCTCACTCACAAGGAGAGACAGAATTCAATGATCCAAACCTTATGTACAGGGTGCCATTAAATGAGGTTATTTCCCCCAAAACGAATAGTCCTTGGTTCGGTCCCGAATATGGCATCAACATTCTTCAGTGTTTATCAGTTTGAACCACGAGTAGTGGTAGACTGATATTTCTCAACTATTTGTCTGTGCTATGCTTACTCAATTTGCTTAGATCTGTGTGGTTAGAAAGGGGAGTGGTCTGTAATCAGCTTTCATGATTGAAGGCTCAACTAAAGGTATAGTCTTCTCCTCTATCTTTAGTCTATGATAGTTGGATTATAAGCACTTGTTACATCCTGTTTTCAAAGCTTCCTGTCTGGTAAACCTTCTGTTGATAGATTGGGGCAGATTTGCTAGATCATAAAGTCATTGCCTGGTCAAAGTAGGTTGTCACCTTTGCAGATGGTTTAGCACATTTGGCTTGAAGGCTTTGTGCAGCTGCAGTTATTACACAAAGGGCCAATGAATACCTGAAGAAAACAGATCCACAATCTCCATCCTTTGTCAATCAATAGGTTGGAGTCTTGGTAGCTCACCAAAAAAAGTATAGTGTTTTTGATATCCCTCTCCAATAAATACAGAGGGGCAGTGACACAGGTGCATATGGAAGGTGCGTAGGACATGGCCTTCACACTGAGTAGACTATCTATAGAAAATAAGGATTACAATAGTGCTAAAATAGGGTTCCAAGAGTGAGAAATAACTAAGATTAAAATTTTGGAGAATAGCATGTGGGAATCAAAACTACAGTGCCAATTTGTGCATTTTCACACCAGGTTTCCAAATGGGGACATTGCCTCCTTGCAGCTGGTGTACTTCCTGAGTAGAATACCTTCTACCAGGGTGTTCCCATTAAACATATAATTTTGATGAGCCAGGTAACGTTTGTTACCCATCCTGTTTGTATATCAGGGGCACTCCTAATTAGGTGCTTATTGTTCAATAGCAGATCAGTTTGACTGGCAGCTATGCACATATTTAATGCAATCATATCCAGGCATGCTTCTACCCAAACCTTTGCACCCATCTATCCCCACAATCAAACTGACCAGACACTTTTTACTCATATTTATCAGTAGAGTAACATGATACCTTTCATCAAACTAAAAGTGACAGTTATCAAGCCCTGTAACTGGCATAACTTACATGGCCGGGACTTCCGCGCCCGTGCCCCCCCCCCAAGATGTGATGTCACATCCAGGTCACATGACAGTGTAGGTCATGTGACCTTTGGTGTGATCATGTGGGGTGTAACATCACCTTAGCCATGTGACCTGTGGTGTGGTCACATGGGGTGTGACATTGCCTTAGTCGGGCAAGCAGTCACATGGCTGCTGCGGCGTGACACCCCCTTAGCCAGACGACCAATCACGTGATGGCGGTGATGTCATGAGTAAACCCTGACCTGGAAGAGCATGTGACCCCGATTATGACATCCCCTTTGTCAGCTGACCAGTCACATGGCCCCAAGGGGTGTGTAGCAATCACATGGCGGAATGCAACCCTTGTAATGTACAACACCTTAGGGGTACATCTTGTGTGGTTGTATAACAGCCCCCCACATTTGAGCAAGTGGGGCATAATGTTTGCGTACTGTGAGGCCTAGAGAAACATACATCATTGCTTACAGGGTGAACCTTAGCTCTCCCCGTTACAACCCTCTTGAGCGGGGGTGCAACAAGCCCTGGGCATGTTTTGCTCACAGTACACCCTGTTATTATGCAGGGTCTTGGTGGGTGATGTTTTTTTTACAAGCAAGAACACACTGGTGTCTGATACTGATGTAATGTAGGCACACATGGGTGCCAGAGCTTGCTTGGGTCTGAGAGTCAGAGTGAGAGGCAGAGGGAGAGAGAAGAGAGAGAGATAGAAAGAGACACACACACATAGTGAGAGTGAGAAGAGAGAGACACACACACACAGACACACACACATATATACAGAGAGAGAGAGGTAGAGAGAAGGCAAAGATTGAGAGGTAGAGAGAGAGAGAAAGAGAGACAGAGGGGGATACACATAGAGAGAGAGAGAGAGAGAGAGAGAGAGAGAGAGAAGCAGAGACAAGGCAGAAAATGAGAGGCAGAGAGAGAGAAGCAGAAAGAGTGAAACAGAGAGAGAGTGAGAGAGAGAGAGGGTGTGACATCCACCTAGTCATGTGACCTGTGGTGTGGTCACATGAAGAGTGACGTCATTTTAGTCAGGTGAGCGATCATGTGATGGCGGTGATGTCACAAGTGAACCCTAACCTTGAAGAACATGTTACCCTGGTAGTGACATCCCCTTGTCAACTGACCGGTCACATAGCCCCAAGGGGCATGTGGCAACTGCACGGTGGAATGCAACCCATGTAATGTACAAAACCATAGGGGTACATCTTGTGCAGTTTTATAGCAGCCCCCCACATATGAGCAAGTGGGGCATAATGTTAGTGTAGGCACCTGTAGACAGAAATCCACCTTGAGGCCTAGAGAAACAGACATCATTGCTTACAGGGTAAACCCCAGCTGTCTCCATTACAACCCTTTTGAGCAGGGGTGCAATATATCCAGCGCATGTTTTGCTCACCCCACACTGTGTTATTATGCAGAGTCTTAGGGTCTTAGTAGGTGATGTTTATTTTCCAAGCAAGAGCAAACAGGTGTCTGATGCTATATATATATATATATATATATATATATATATATATACACACGTAGGTGCCAGAGCTTGCTTGGGTCTGAGAGACAGAGCGAGAGACAAAGGGAGAGAGAAAAGAGAGAGAGAGAGACACACATAGTGAGAGAGAGAGACATAGTGAGAGAGAGAGATAGAGGTGGAAAGAAGGCAGAGAATGAGAGGCAGAGAGAGAGAGAGGAGAAAGCAAAAGGAGAGAAACAGAGAGAGAGAGGGTGAGGGACACACATAGGGGGTCATTCCGACCCTGGCGGTCATAGACCGCCAGGGCCGGGGACCGCGGATGCACCGCCAACAGGCTGGCGGTGCATCCAGGCCAATTCTGACCGCGGCGGTAAAGCCACGGTCAGAAAAGGGAAACCGGCGGTTTCCCACCGGTTTTCCCCTGGCCTGAAGAATCCTCTATGGCAGCGCTGCAGGCAGCGCCGCCATGGGGATTCCGACCCCCTTCCCGCCAGCCTGGTTCACGCGGTTTTGACCGCCAGAACCTGGCTGGCGGGAACGGGTGTCGTGGGGCCCCTGGGGGCCCCTGCAGTGCCCATGCCAATGGCATGGGCACTGCAGGGGCCCCTTAACAGGGCCCCACAAAGATTTTCAGTGTCTGCATAGCAGACACTGAAAATCGCGACGGGTGCAACTGCACCCGTCGCACCCTTTCCACTCCGCAGGCTCCATTTGGAGCCGGCATCCTCGTGGAAGGGGGTTTCCCACTGGGCGGGCGGGCGGCCTTCTGGCGGTCGCCCGCCAGCCCAGCGGGAAACTCAGAATGACCGCCGCGGTCTTTTGACCGCGGTACGGTCTTCTGGCGGTTCCCGCTTGGCGGGCGGCTGTCGCCGCCCGCCAAGATTAGAATGACCGCCATAGTATGAGAGTGAAAAGTGAGCAAAGCTGCCAGCACAGTCTGCAGTACTTTTATAAGACAAGCCAGGAGTTAAGAATACCACTCTCCCAGCCCTTCTCTCTGAAGCTCACAGGTCCTCATTACCTATGCAGCAGGTTTCAGTGCATTGGAATCCCTTATTATTGAACAAGAAGAATACATTAAGCATTGTTAAGCCTGGGAACTCCACAACTGTTGGAAAACTGTACATAAATTAAAGTTTTTGTTAAAAAATTACGAATAATGTATCCATAGTCTGTTAAAAAAAAGCCTTCCTTTATTAAAGGTAAGCACAAATTAAGAGTTGGTGTCCCACAGTCCCCACCTAGGGAACTTCCAGCTCTTTTGTTGTAAAAACTGTGCATACTTAAGACCCCTGTAGTATAAATCACCCCTTATGGAAGATCCCCACTCTTTACTGCCTGCTGCTGGAAAACACACCTTTTTAGAAACAGGTGACCCCTGCACACACCCCTCCCCCCCAACCCCAGCAGAATGGCAGAGTCTAAGCCATGCTATCAAAGCTGCACATACCTTGAAGGGCTTCAAGAGGCAGAGACACTCAAGCATCTTTTCTCGAGGTAAAAAAAACTTTGATGTATTATATTTTTATGATGTGTTCAAATGTAAAGGCCAGCTGTGTTGAGCTGAAAGGTTTTTTTGTTTTGCTAAGTAGAACAGCTTGTTTGGAAAGTTGCTAGGTAGACCTTGAACTAGTTTGTTAAGCTGATCATGCGTGTTTGTTATATTCATGATGTAATGTTACAAATGTGTATTTGTTTACATTTGTATGTGGCTGAAAGCAAAATGAAAACGTTTTTGATATCAGGTGATTGTGACAAATTGTAGCATAAGCAGCTTTTTAAATGGGAGTTTATTTGATTTATAACAGTGTGTTTGATGTTGGTGAGCCAAAGTAAATGCCCTGGGGTGTTTGTTTAGATTGCTTTGAGGACATTTGATGGCTGGGAAGGCTCTGCAAAACTGGCTGTAATTATTGTCTGACTATTTAGATGCTGCAATGCCTTCTGTTTAAAGAATAGTTTGTTGCTACAAGTTTTTTTGCATGGTTTGAAGGATAGGGATTCTGTGTGCAAAATGTGATGAATAAAATGTCCCAGGTATAAAATTTTTGCATGCTGTAAATTGCACATGTAATACAGTGCTTGGTATTTTTAACTGTTGGTTTCTACAGGACGGCTTTTCAGGGCTCAGTTTGAAATAAAAAGGGTCTTTCAACGTTTTGAGAATGATGAAGCAGGAAAAGAGAGACTAATAAACATTTATATATCATGTAATAAAATCGTATAAGAAAATGTGATTTTAGCAAAGAAAAAATAATGTGTGTAGAAAATGTGCCCACGAAGTAGTTCGCCATTATTATAAACAAGCTTAATTAATCATGAAAATTCGACAATGTAGTAATCCGTCATAATTGCAGCTATATTCTATGATTTTCTCGTTAAACTGTTATATACTTAGCTTAAATTTAGCAGAGGCTTTGGCCTAATCGCCTAGTCTCAGTTTTAACTGCGTGGTTTTCACTTGTATTAACAAAGATGTGTTTTATACCTTTAAAACTGTATTTTTCCAGTAGAATGACTAATACACTTATCTCAAGGTTTCGTGCTAGGCAGGTTTCATCCCCTTTGAAGCAAGGTCAGTTTCTGCAGGTGCAGACAATAAGGACACTGATACAGAATTAATTGGCAACTTTGTTGCTACTTGTGTTCCAAAACTCCAAGGACACCTTATGCATAAATGAGTTCTAAGAGAAAGACACTATTCATTGGTCAAAGAGAAACCACCCTCTGAACCCTCCAATGGAAGACCCTGAAGAATTTGTAACATTTTCTTACTTAAACCCATCGGACAAAGAGAAGTCAGCCATTTTCTTTTATGCCATTTTGAAGCCAGATTCAAGACGCCATTTTGATGACCCTCTGATGCTTTTTCTCTATTCCAGATTGAGAGAGACTTTAAGAATTCTCACCCTAGAGACTTTAACTTTAACTTCACCCCGTCTTGTCCATGCAATAACTTTTGCCCCCCCCCCCCCATTTTCCTTGCTGCCGCAAGGAAAACTTTCCTTAACTTTGCCCCTTTGAAATCTGCCCCATGCTCGAACCAGTACCTGAAGGACGAAGACTTACCTTGAGTGCTGATTGTATTTGGTAATTATGAAAGGATAAATGTATTATTCATTGTATTTTCCTTCTTAGGTACCAACTGCCTATTTTGACAGAGCCCAAGCTAGAAGTTTTCTAAATTCATGTTGATTAAATTCTTTTGCATGAAGCCCCACATGCCAATGCTAATCAAAGGATAGTTGAGGTATTCACTTGATGCACCATGCTGGATTGAAATCTTGTTATGCTAACCAATGTATGCAATTAGTCAAATTCAGTTACTCTTATTAGTGATTTGCATTGCTATAACCGAGTGCATTATAATCCAGATTTTGCATAGATTGCGTTTCTTCCGTCGCTCTGGACAGCTAGTAAAGTTCGTATATGTATACCATTTTATTTTGAGACTTACTTATGTTGTGTTAGCTTTGTTAATATAGAGAAATAAACTCATTAACTTTTAATAAACAGGTGTGGTTATTCATGACTGAAAGGTCGTGATGTGTCTAATTACTGATTTTCTGCTTAACTAATTTGTTGTTTGATTACTAATTGAGTATTGGTTATTGATTATAAAGGGTTATTGATTATTGATTTGAGGGATCTGACAATTCTTTGGATGAGGAGAACCCAACCCGGTCAAAAGGTTCACCGACCTACGGCGTGTCCAAACATAAGAAATTTATAAGGACTGGACGCGCTAACAAGAACAAGACAGTGTTTTCAAAAAGCTGAGTAAATAGGGTTAGTGGGCTCAGTCAGGAATCAGGGGAGAAAGCAGTCAGGTGGAAGTTCTAATATGTGAGGGGGGCTGCTAGAGCAAACAGCAGCTAATAAATATATTTTTGTTTAAACAATGTAAAATCAATAGGTTGTAGAATCCTGATTTATCTTTTTTATGTTTGAGGCCTGTAGGGGCCCAAATGTTCAGCACTATAACATTAAGCTTCTGATGAGCCACTTTTTTTAAAGGAGCTGTGCGTTTATTATTATGTATGTTGATATTATGCATAAACATTGAAGAGAGGTGTTATATCTCTTTATTTTTAAATGTATGTGTGATAAAATTATTTTTTCATGCGATATTCTCAAAGAATTAAATGAATGTGTCTAGGAGTATCATTATCTAAATACAAGCGTTGTGTGTGTGGGTATGTGTGCATGTATGCTGTGTGTGCCTACCCATCAGTGCCACTTGACTAAAAGATTGTGAGCATGCAGCATGTTCTAAAGTAAAAATAAACAAGTGCATAGGTCTAGAAAAATGAAAGCTTACAACAGATTTTAAAAAGTGTTCTTTTGTTCCCACATGTTTTTTTTTTTCAGGCGGCGATCCACACATTTATGCACAGGTTGAGGAGCTGACCCAAACTTTTATCTCAAAGAAGGAGGGCCTCAGGTGTCCCTGTTAAATCGGTGCTCAGGATAACCCGCCGAATGCGGGTAAATAGCACAGGTCTTGTTACCTAAAGCTGAATAAAAATGTTCATGAGTCTCTTTGCCTACCTGCACCCTGCATCCTCTAACCCAAAAGAGTCTCACTAAACTGCAGCTTAATATTGGAATTGTAATGTGGGTTCCTTTCTTCACAGCTGCCAGCTTGTGCTAGAATCCCATAACTATGCTGGTCCTGTTTATAACATGGCCTCAAGCTTCAGTATTGTGACACCGAAGAGCTTACAGAGGATTGACCCTTTGTTAAAAAAAGAGGTAAATCGGAGAATCCTGTAGACAGTCCGTTTACAAGGAAGGCAGTGTATCAAAGGGGCAAAGCAGGTGTGTATTATGAACTGTAGCATACTAAACATCCTAACATATGTATGTTTTCTTATGCAGTGCCTTTCTCCACCACCTGAAGGGTTCTTCTGAAAATGTAAAAAGTTATTTAGTCTGCTTGTTATAACCATGCGGTTGTGCAAGGCAATAAATGTCTTTTACTAATGTGTATTTTCTGGTCTTTTAATCCCTAGAACGATTGCACGTGACCATCTGGTGTGACACACTACTTAAACAGGGTCAACAGTCGTTGAGTCAACTAATCAACAGAATGACAGTACTCCAGTCCCTAGAATCAGCACTTACAAGTGTTCTTGTACAGGGTCAAAAGACTGTGTTGCCTCAAACGGCCCAAACAACAGCACACCCTGAGGAGGAATCAACACATACAACTGGTGAGAGACACCTCAGGAGTAGTGACATTTTAACAGCATCTGTTAGACACATAAAATGTGTGACTTGTTGCACAGTCTATCCTGGTATGCAAATGGGATGGTGCTTCTGACTAGGGACGTAGTCCCTCTAGACAGACACGATCCAGACCAAATCACAGCTCTGAACCTTTCCTTCAAAACAAATTTCCAATGCATCTCGCCACAACCTGTGCCAATAGACCTGTCCTTAAACCATAACCCTGTAGACCAGGCATCAATAAGTAATCTAGCAAATTATTCTCCAGCCCTTGAGATCCCAAATGGAGCTGTACACTCCACAGAGTCTCCAGAACTACCCATAAATGTCTTCCACAAATTAGGGGTTTAAGCACACAAGGCATCTGAGACATCTGCTGAAGATGCAGGGCTTTTCGGCGATCTTAGCGAAGTGCAACAACTTCCTGAGATGCTCCATGCAGCACCTCTGACAGTCTTTCTTTTAATGTATACCAGGAGGATCCTCAGATGCTGGCTCACAGTTCTGGGGAGGCACAAGGTTGTATAGATCTTATCTATTGGGATCAGAAATCCCCGGTTGCACCCCCACAAGCATTCTCCCCACTTAGCCCTGCCTCAATTGTAAACCCCGCCACCTCTACCTCTTCGATCTATGACACTAGTACAGAATGGCCCCAGGATCTTAATCAAAGCTTTGAACCAGAGCGCCTCACGGAGTCATCCCAGGAAACCGGGGCCATTTATCACTCATGGTCTTCTAAGGGTGGTTTAGATTTGCTTAAGCAGGTGTTGGCAGGACAACAGCCCGGTGCTCGTGGTGGTGTGAAGAGAGATGTACCCAGGGAGATTCAGGGTAATATCCATCCCTACTCTACTCACAACACTAATGCCCCACAATATGGGGTTTTGGACCTAAAAAAGTTAGTAACCTGTATTAAAGCGATGCACGGGGGTCTAAGAAAACTAAAATTACTCTGTAATGCTAAAGCCGCTAAACTATGGAAAAAGCAGATCTGTGGTTGCAATGAAAACTACACAGATAGTGATAGACTTCATGAGATGATCTGTATATTACAATCAAACAGCCTTGTCAGACTTGAACAATATTTCAAGCTGACGCCAGAGTTACAGAGCCCTAGCACTCTGGGGTACTGTTTTGTTTATCAGGCCCTGACAAGCACCCCACTATAAAAAAAGACATGGGTGATTGTTTCTAAAGCTTGTAGGTTCCTAGGACCACATGGTACAAAAAGACCATTCCACGTGCTAGAGCCTGTCTAAAAAACACAAACATGTACAAAAACAAGGTATACACAGTTCCACAACGTAAGTATAATCAGGAAAACCACATTGGGTCCTGATCTAAGGAAAAGATCGTAAAAAAGAGAGAAGAAAGAAGAAAGAAAGCCAGGTCCCTGGAAAATTAATTATTTTGGAACAAGAGCCCTCACTCACCAAAGGTGACATGCTTCATCCTCGGGCTTTGCTCCACGTCAGGCCGGCGCTGCAATGCCTGACGGGCCCCTCAAGGGGGGCTCTTTGCCGGAGATCTTTTGAGATATATGCCCGGTTTAGAAAGAATAGGGTATAGGATTGGAAAAATTCTATTTAAAAATAACTAGAGGTTAGGCAAATTTTATTAAATAATCCAACCACTGTCATGATTAAAACCAAAGAGCGGGGAGAGAAAAGAACAAGGTCTACGCTCCCCAAAATATTATTCACTTCCTCACTCAATTTGAGGTTAGGAATTGTACGCACAGGATCCCCTGTACGATTCACCAGAAGGTCAACATGTTTCTCGCTATTGATGTCCTATGGATCTAACGCGATTCTTCAGGACCTAAACTACCTAATCCTATGTGTAAATATAACCTATAATAAGGAATATTAGTACAATGCAGGGACCCTCCTCATACTAGTGGATGGGCCGCATCAGGTAAAGCACCAAGTAACGGAGGTCCTACTGAGTTGGGACCTGTCCGAAGTTTGCGGCATCACCTGCCCCGTCTCGGTGTTCCTGGAATATTCCAGGAACACCGAGACGGGGCAGGTGATGCCGCAAACTGCATTGTACTAATATTCCTTATTATAGGTTATATTTACACATAGGATTAGGTAGTTTAGGTCCTGAAGAATCGCGTTAGATCCATAGGACATCAATAGCGAGAAACATGTTGACCTTCTGGTGAATCGTACAGGGGATCCTGTGCGTACAATTCCTAACCTCAAATTGAGTGAGGAAGTGAATAATATTTTGGGGAGCGTAGACCTTGTTCTTTTCTCTCCCCGCTCTTTGGTTTTAATCATGACAGTGGTTGGATTATTTAATAAAATTTGCCTAACCTCTAGTTATTTTTAAATAGAATTTTTCCAATCCTATACCCTATTCTTTCTAAACCGGGCATATATCTCAAAAGATCTCCGGCAAAGAGCCCCCCTTGAGGGGCCCGTCAGGCATTGCAGCGCCGGCCTGACGTGGAGCAAAGCCCGAGGATGAAGCATGTCACCTTTGGTGAGTGAGGGCTCTTGTTCCAAAATAATTAATTTTCCAGGGACCTGGCTTTCTTTCTTCTCTCTTTTTTACGATCTTTTCCTTAGATCAGGACCCAATGTGGTTTTCCTGATTATACTTACGTTGTGGAACTGTGTATACCTTGTTTTTGTACATGTATTGGGAGCTCTATACACAGGACCAGGATTTTTCTATCCAAATCTCCCTTTTTCCAAACCCCTCTTTTAGTTGTTTTTTGATAAAAAACACAAACACCTTTGCCACACACCCTAAAATGCAGTGGCAGGGAACCCAAAGTACTTATTTAGGAGGCGTCTACAGACACTCCAAACATTTCAAGAGCTCATGGCGCAGAGCAAAGAGAGCCAGCAAAGCAAAAAAATCTGCCGGCTTTTAGGTACAGGATGGGGACACAGCAATAGCAGGGACTTCAAGGAGTACTCATATGATGGTGCAAACTGGTGCAAGGACAGAGTCCAAAAAAGGGTGGGATAGCAAAAAAAAAAAGTAGGCTAGTAGCTCCAAGCAGAGTAGGCTTTTAATTAATAAATTGAAGAAAGTCAGATTTCTTGTCATAAGGGAGATTAAAAAGGCTGCTGATCAGAACCAGACTGAGCTGTCCCAAAATGATTTGGCAGAGATCGTGGTCCCCATCTAGAACCCAATCTCAGGATTCTGAGACAGTGTTTTTAGAGAGCAGCAGGATGCACCACAGAAAAGTGGAGAGATTTAGAGCAACGGAGTAGTATGAAGAGACCCGCTTTATTAACTTAGAATGCATAAGATCCATGGATCACAGTTTTTTAGCTATTCACCAATCCATACAAACTCTTATAGAGCATTTGTTGCAAAGAGTAGGACCAAATGATTTTTTCCAGCTCTGCTTCCATGGTCAGGGTCTTGATAGTCCTTTGTTCACAAGACGATCCTCACAGGATGTACTTGACGCTGTGGAATTTTTGCTAAAGGCAGCTAAAGGTTTACAAAATAAAGCAGAAATCATAGTTTTCGTCACCTTTAGAATAGTCACCCCACACCGATCTTGCAATAACGCCTAATAGACTGGTCAGATTTGGTGAATTGGGCTTTTTTTAAAATTAATTTGAAGTAACAGTAAAAGTTCTGTACCACAGCAGCTCTTGGAAGTATTTCACATCCAGAGAGCCTGTCAGAAGCAAGACAGTTTGCATTTTACATCATGAAAATCATGTTTACGGTATCTTGAATCTGAAGGGTTTTTTAGGTGCTAACTACATGTGTGCCCACTGTGACCACATCTACAGCAACAAGACTGCTCATCAGTGTGAAATGGATTGCAAAATGTGTCAGAGGGACAGGTGAACGTCAGATCAAGGTGCAAAAGTGGGATGCCCTTGCTGTTATCTATTCTGTCACTCCCAAAACTGTCTGATTATACACCAACAAACGGTGAGAGCCGGTGTGGTTCGGTGCACCCCCAAAGCTGACTGATGCGACTTTATGACAGATCCGGGACTTACAGTCAATCGGTCCAAAACTTTCATAATGAATTGCGGTAGGCAATCGGGTAAGATTTACAATACTACCATCCATGAGGCCAAAGTGGAGATAGCTCGTCCCTTTGCATATCTGGGCATAATGTTTGACAAACAGGGTTCCTGGGCACATTGTGTGAAAACTAAAAAAGATCAGATCATTAAAACAACGGCGGCTCTGAAGATTTTTTCTAAAAGGCTAGGGGGGATTACCCCGCTGAATATGGTAAAAATCTACAAAGCTAAGTGCATCCCGGCTGCCATGTATGGAGCAGGTATTTGGAGGTATATTAATTGTAATCCGATTCAGACGGTGGAGAATGATTTCCTCAGATACTTGTTAATGGTACCAAACAGTACATCTTCATACATTAGCCACGTGGAATTAGGGGTTTCTTTTATAGCTGATTTGATAAAGATACAGCCATTATTATTATGGCACAAATGTGGACCTCAGAGCACACTGGATTAAACAAGGCCATCCTCTCTGATTGTATGAGGCAAACTCACTCGCTAAGAGTTCCCTGGTTGAAATATGTTATATGCTTTTTTGGAAACATGGGTTGTAAAGACTATTATACAAACCCAGAATCATGGGGAAAAATAACCCAGAAAGAATTGAGGGCCATGACATTAAGGCACCTGGAAGACCAGCGTTGGAAAGCTGAATCAAAAAAGCCCAGTGTTATGTCCAACCAACTAATTCTGTCCACGGAAGGCATGCAGCCTTACTTAGTAAGCGTGACAAACCCTCAACATCGTTTCATCCTTACAAGATTACGATTAGACACCTTCCATTGTCTAGTAACTTTCCCGACTATGAATGACTGGAGCACAGTTTTAAGAATATGCCCCTGTGACGCAAAGGCAGCCCAATCTACGATGCACGTGGTCCTCTTTTGTAAACTTTATGACAAACAGAGAAAACGCTCTTTATTGCCATTTCTAAGATTGATTAACTTGTGCCAGTGTCGTGAAGCTATTTTAGCTTACAGGTTTTATCTTCTATCGAAATGTGTGGAATTTTGGCAAATTTTTTATGCTTAGTACTAACTGCAAGGAAGTCCATGGGCGCATTGGCCTAAATTTATTAAGGTGATTTAAATATTTGAATACGGATAAATTAATGATGTGCATTTTTATTTTTTATTATTTATTCTTTCACTATTTATTGTGTTTATATACATAGATGTGTTTTTATTTGATACTTTTATGACTTGTTGAAAGTCGAATAAAGTCTGTTTGATGATTATGACTGATGCGGCCAACATATCACCATTGACTACGACTTAGGTGGTTTGAAATGCCCCCTTTGGAAGGAGCATTTTCCCCCACGAAAAAAAAATACACATGTGTTAAATAACTAAAGGCCGCTCCAAGACCGAAAATATACCATGTTTAATATAGAATGTACTCAAGAAAATGTTGTGCGTAAGCCCAACTACATATTCACCCAGCATCTAACTTCAGGTGATGCCTGTAAATTTGCAGGACCTTTATGTGTGAACGACATCCTTAATACGTTCCAGCAGAGAAAATTCAAGGGCTATACACTGTTGGTCCATATCTCTAAAGCATATCTCTAAAGCATATGACTCATTCTTCATTTTACACAATATGATTCACAAAAAGGTTTCTGTAGATTTCATCATGCAGGGTTCCAAATTGATGTTGCTCACCGCAGTTCCTCTACATATGAGATTCATAGATCTGCTGAATTTTCTGCCCATGAAATTGAGTAAGTTGCCAAAAGCTTTCGATTTTCCAGGGTCTAAAGGTTATGTCCCACATTGTTTTAAGACCTGGGCAAATAAAAATTACGTGGACCCCATGCCACCACCTGAGAGCTGCAGTGTGGAGTATATGATGCCTAACGACAAAGAGAGTTTTTTAAAATGGTATCATGACAACTGTGAAAAGACACAACAATGTTGTGGCACTCGTTGACCTGATACCTGTTAAAATCAATACTTACAACAATTTCTTCAATAACACATTAATCGTTGGCTGTGAGGTCGTTACGAAAAAGATGGACGAATAATTAATGACTGGGATTTCATTACGGCTGTAAATTTGATTTAAAAGTAAGGATGAGCTAATAGGAATGGACTAGGAAGCTAATACGGAACTGTCTTCTCTTTGGATTAATATGGACTTACAACTTCGATTTGATAAGGAGTATGTATAGACACATAACTCATGAGTGGAGATATGATATGATCTATATTTTTGTAATTAAAATTCTGAATCCAAGACGGAAATAAGATCTTTTGTTGGGACTCTCTCTGAAGTTGTTAATATAATTGTCAACGCCTTTCTCTGGTCATACTAATGACGAATTGATGTACATAATGTGTTATTGAAGAAATTGTTGTAAGTATTGATTATAACGCATATCAGGTCAACGAGTGTCACAGCATTGTTGTATGTTTAATTGATTGACTAGTTTAATCAATGTAGGGGATTTGAGGGTGTAATCCCCACTGTAGTGCACCGTTGCAGATTTATGAGTTGAACGAATCTAATTCAGAATACTCTGTGCGCCACTTCTCCCTTATAGGACACCCTTTCCTGGCAATATTTAACTGTGAAAAGATACTTAGGCCCTCATTACAACATTGGCGGTAAAAGCCGCTTACCGCCGTGCGGAAGACCGCCAACACACCGCCGCGGCCGCAGAATTCCGCCACAGCTACTATGCCCCACAGTTCGGAATCCACCAAAAGTCAGACACCCACACAAGTCCGCCACACCAAAGGTCAGTGATAAACTGGCGATAACAAAACCTCCACCGTCACGCCAACAGAAATACGCCCACACTATCACGAAACACGAATCCACACGGTGGTCTTTCAACCGCAGTATTCCATTGGCGGTACACACTGCTGCGCTCAAAATACACACACATCTACAAAACACAGCCACATTGGACAATTCAAAATACACACACCTGATACACATACACACACCACTCCCACACACCCATTACAATATAAAACACACACCCGCATCACCCACAAACCCCTACGACCAAAAATTCCAAAAGAAGGCCAGAGAGAGACAGCACTAGCAAGAACAACAGCATCCACAGGCACACAACACCATCACCCACAGAACTTCAACGCACCTCACACAACACCCCACTACATATCAGCACACTTATCACCACACACTCCACCCCACACATCACCTACACCACCCCATGGCACAGCAAAGACACCCCAGGTTCTCGGAGGAGGAGCTCAGGGTCATGGTGGAGGACATCATCCGGGTAGAGCCACAGCTATTCGGAGCACAGGTGCAGCACACCTCAATAGCAAGGAAGATGGAGCTATGGTGAAGAATAGTGGATAGGGTCAACGCAGTGGGACAGCACCCAAGAAATCGGGATGACATCAGGAAGAGGTGGAACGACCAACGGGGGAAGGTGAGTTCCGTGGTCTCAAGACACCACCTGGCAGTTCAGCGGACTGGTGGTGGACCCCCACCTCCTCCCCCACAACTAACAACATGGGAGGAGCAGGTCTTGGCTATTCTGCATCCTGAGGGCCTCGCAGGAGTAGGTGGAGGAATGGACTCTGGTAAGACAAATCTTAATTATTATATCCCCCACCCTACCTGCATGCCAGCACATACCCCCACCCTCACCCTCACCCTCACCCCCAGCACCCCAACTCCTCACATATGTCCCAACATCACAAACCACCCATCTCAACACCAAGCCCTGCATGCAACAACAAAGCATGGACACACATCACTAAAGCATGCCCACTGCACATACCCCCTAAACCATCATCACACGAGGTCCCACACAGGAATGCAAGCACTGGGGTACACGGTCACCCACCCATTGCACACCATGACACACACAGATGTAATAAACATCCTTTCATACCCCTGCAGGACCCCTACACAACGTCACCGGACAGGAGGGTCCACCCATGTCCACACCACCAACAGAAGAGGCCCACAGTGATGACAGCACCTCTGTCCAACTGGATCTAGATGACCAGCCCGGCCCATCGGGGACCTCGGGACAGTCGGTTCCCCTCACCCAGTCACAGGCCACCACAGAGCTTCCCCCTCTGGAAACACCAGCACAGCACCCACCCAGCGGGCCCATACCTCCGTCCCCAGGACACATCAATCAGCTGTGTGTCCACCACTACAGGGAACCCAGGATAACCCACCACCCCAACAACAACAGGGACCTGGGGGCAGTGGCAGTGGGCACACGTCCGGGGGACGGAGGCCCAGGAACACAGGGGAACTGGGAGGGCTGCTGTGCGACAGGGGGCGGACAGGCCCAGGGAACCCACTCTCCATGAGGCCCTCTCCTCCATCATGGGAGCCTACCACCACTCCCAGGAGACGATGGCAACGGTACTGGCCAAGTTTCAGGAGACCCAGCGCCTGCAGGAGCAATAGTATATGGGCTTCAGGGAGGAACTCACAACTATCAGCTCCACCCTGGGCCCCATCGCAGGGGTGCTGAAGGAACTCGTGAACACCAGGAGGGACACTGTGGCACTACAAGGGGCCCCTGACACTAGCATGGACGATGAACTGCCCACCACCTCCGCCGGCGCTAGTGGACAGGACGCCCTGCCACAGGACCACCAGACCAGCATCCCACCCCCTGCAGAGGGAGAACCACCCCGCAAACGGTCCCTGAGATCCAGGACAAAGACATAGCACGATGCCAAGACCCCCGCCAAAAAATGAGACCACCCTACTGTCCCACTTTGTCACCCTGTCCATACTTAAACTGCCCCAGTTCCACTTCCTATGCCCATATGGGCAATGCACCTGTGAGACTAATAGACTGGGCTCTGCCATGGACATTTCTCCGCCATCACCCCTCACCATTTCACTACCCCCTCCAATATTGAGCACTTAAATAAACACCCTTAAAGCACAAAACAATCTGGAGTCTGTCTGTGATTTCGAAATAGTGTATTAGCAATTACAGTGACAAAATGCTCTTTCAATTGTAATGTCAACATACCTATGTCACACAGCTCTAGTCCATGAGGAATCTAAGCAGATGTCACACAGTGGGACCCACATCTGTGAAATCGTAAGGGAAAGTGACAACTCAGTGACCATACACTGGGTGAAAACGACAGACAGTAGAGAGGTAGTAGTGTTAAAGTACATGTAGTAGGCAGGTCTGTACTCTTACCTGTATCTCATTGGAAATATTGCTGGATCACTGAGTCCCTGTTGTTAATGTCTTCTTCCTCTGCTTCCTCATCTTCACTGTCCACAGGCTCCACAGCTGCCACAATACCGCCATCTGGACCATCCTCCTGCAGAAAAGGCACCTGTTGTCGCAAAGCCAAGTTGAGAAGCATACAGCAGGCCACGATGATCTGGCACACCTTCTTTGGTGAGTAGAATAGGGATCCACCTGTCATATGGAGGCACCGGAACCTGGCCTTCAGGAGGCCGAAGGTCCGCTCGATCACCCTCCTAGTTCGCCCATGGGCCTCATTGTAGCATTCCTCTGCCCTTGTCCTGGGATTCCTCACTGGGGTCAGTAGCCATGACAGGTTGGGGTAACCAGAGTCACCTGTAAATGGTGAGGGAGAACTGTTAGACACGCACTAACCTGGTGGGATATCCCAGGACCCAGAAAACCATTCCCACTGACTTGCTTCCAAGTGCTCACCTAATAGCCACACACGGTGCCTCTGGAGTTGACCCATCACATAAGGGACGCTGCTATTCCGCAGGATGTAGGCATCATGCACTGAGCCAGGGAACATGGCATTCACATGGGAGATGTACTGGTCTGCCAAACATACCATCTGTACATTCATCGAATGATAACTCTTCCGGTTTCTGTACACCTGTTCACTCCTGTGGGGGGGTACCAAAGCCACATGTGTCCCATCAATGGCACCTATGATGTTGGGGATTTGTTCCAGGGCATAGAAATCACCTTTCACTGTAGGCAAATCCTCCACCTGAGGAAAAACGATGTAGCTCCGCATGTGTTTCAGAAGGGCAGACAACACTCTGGACAATACGTTGTAAAACATAGGCTGGGACATCCCTGATGCTATGGCCACTGTTGTTTGAAAAGACCCACTTGCAAGGAAATGGAGCACTGACAGGACCTGCACTTGAGGGGGGATTCCTGTGGGATGGCGGATTGCTGACATCAGGTCTGGCTCCAACTGAGTACACAGTTCCTGGATTGTGGCACGGTCAAGCCTGTATGTGATAATCACAAGTCGCTCCTCCATTGTCGACAGGTCCACCAACGGTCGGTACACCGGAGGATGCCGCCATCTCTTCACATGTCCCAGCGGACGGTGCCTATGAAGGACAACAGCGAGCACAGAGTCAAACAACTCAGAGGTACGTACCCACAGTTTACAACAGAACACCATTCATACACAAAAGATGGCATGTATGTGTGTAGAGTCTAGGCGTAGGTATGTGTGACACAGTTGAAAATGAAGCCATGTGGGCCCCTGAAATGGCGGCTGCCTGACCTCTAAAGTGGGACAATGGGATGTGAGGTAACTGCACTGGCGTTGTACACCATCGCAGTAGGCGGTCGAAGACCGCGGCGCAATGCTGCATTGGTTAACATTGGACCCTATGGGTCCCAGGAGCCAATGACGATGTACGCCGGCGGTAACGGTACGCACCGCCGCGGATGTGACAGACATTTTCTATCTGTTCAATCACTCAATACCTGATCTTCGACAGGAGAGGACCTACACTGCAAGTGCTGCTGGGACCTCGGTCTGGAAGAGACAATGGCTTGAGTGTCTGGGGAAAAGGCCCCTGCCTTCACATCGGAGGAGATAGAGAAGATTGTGGATGAGGTCCTCCCCCAGTACACGCTACTCTACGGTCCTCCAGACAAACAGGTAAGTACACAGGGAGCATGTTGTATGAGCCATGCCTGTGTGGAGAGGGCTGGATGTAAGAAGGAAGGGGGAGAGTGCTGTGTGCATGAAAGATGTTGAATGAATGTGCCACATGGCAAGGGTAGAGATGGGGGCCAATCACTTTGGCGGTGCAGTTGGTAATACCTTCTCTTTTTCCCCTGTACATTTCATGTAGGTCAGTGCCCACCAGAAAAAATATATTTGGCATGCCATCGCCAAGGACGTCCGGACACTGGGGGTCTACCACAGCAGAGCACCCACTGCCCTAAAAGATGGGAGGACATTTGCCGCTGGAGCAAGAAGACGGCGGAGGCTCAGCTGGGGATGGCCTCCCAACGTGGGAGGGGTGCCCGTCGCACCATGACCCCCCTGATGTTCAGGATCTTGGCGGTGGCCTACCTGGAGTTGGATGGGCGCTTGAGGGCATCACAGCAGCCACAAGGGGGTGAGTACACTCTCATTCTGCTGACTTTGCGCGCAGTGGAGGTGTCTGGGTGGGGGAGGTGGGCTGTGCGTTTCCCTAGGCCAGGGCGAGTTCCGTAGGCAAGGCCCCTCCGTAAGGCAGGCCATGTGGCACCCCACCCCACCTCTGTAGAGTGCCAAGTACACCTAGTCATGCCCCTGTGTCATCTATGTGTGCAGATGTCGTCCATAGCCCTGTAGGCCATTGCCCAGGAATTGAACAGTGGACCCCAAGAGTGCGGCGTAGTGCAAGGGTCTTCTGTGTCTGTTGTGTCCGCCAACGGTAGCGGTAATGCGGTAATGCATGCACTCAACATGTCTTTCTTCTGTCCCCCCCCCCCTTTTTGTGGTCTCCCTGTTCTTGTGTGCATAAGCATCATCAGGCGGAGGAGCAGTGGCACCGGAGCACGAGGGAGCTGCATCCCACATGGCCCTGGAGGGCGAGACTACGGACTCAGAGTTCACCAGTGGGACGGAGGGGGAGGGGAGCTCCACGGCGGGGACAGGAGCTGACACCAGCGACACGGTCTCGTCCTTTGATGGGAGCTCCCTTGTGGTGGCGGCAACATCTGTACCCCCCGCATATACAGGTGCAGCCACCAACCCCCCTACCAGCACCGCCCTCCCAGCAGCCCCTCAGCCTTTGCCCCATGCCCGCTCACCCAGGAGGGTGGGCATCACCTTCGCCCCAGGCACCTCAGGCCCTGCCCCAGTCACCACTGCTGCCCTCAGTGAGGAGGCCATTGACCTCCTCAGGTCCCTCACTGTTGGGCAGTCTACCATTTTGAATGCCATCCAGGGTGTAGAGAGGCAGATGCAACAAACCAATGCATTCCTGGAGGGCATTCATTCTGGTCAGGCGGCCCTTCAGAGAGCTTTTCAGACTCTGGCCTCAGCACTGATGGCAGCCATTGTCCCCGTCTCTAGCCTTCCCCCTCCAACTTCCTCCACCCAGACACAAACCCCTGTACCTCAGCCTATCCCAAGCACTCCTACAGACCAGCATGCACACACGTCAACACACAAGGGAAGCTCTGGCAAACATAAGCACCACACATCCCACAGGCACTCACGCAAGCATCACACACATGCAGACACAACAACATCCACTGCCTCCACTGTGTCCCCCTCCTCCTCGTCTCCCTTCTCCCTCCCAGTCTCGTCTACACTCACACCTGCATGCACTACCTCTACAGCCACTACGTCCCTCTCCAGCACACCCACCACCACACCCCGCTCACGTGCAGTCACCACCCCCACTACCATTCACACATCCCCTGTGTCCTCTCCCAGTGTGTCCGTGACGCCCCATCCCAAGATACACAAACGCAGGCACACACCCACCCAATAGCCATCCACCTCACGACAGCCTCCAGCACATGCACCTTCACCCAAAGTCACCAAACGTACACCTCCTACAACCACCACCTCTTCCTCCACTCCCAAACCCCCTCCAGCTACCCGTCCCAGTGTCTCCAAAAACCTTTTCCTGTCCCACCTTGACCTCTTTCCCACACCTCCCCCACCCCGTCCGTCTCATAGGTCCCGAAGTAGCACCTCAGGCACAACATCTCCAGGACCAGTGGTGCCTGTAGTCACCGGAATCTGGAGTGCACCAGCCACCAGGGCAGCCAGTGTGGCACGGAGCCACAGCACAGACAGTCCCCCACCTGTGAAGTATCATAAGTTGGCCAGTGCCCGGCGGGAGAGGGGGAAGACTCCAGCCACCAAAGCCGCTCCCAGGGGTCCCTGTTGGAGTGTGGAGTCAGCTGTGACACCTTCCAAGGTGGGAAAGGGCCACAAGAAACCCTGCAGGTCTGGTAAGTGCAGCACGGCGAAGAAGACCGCCATCATCCCCGATGCCCCGGAGCCCACCTCCAGCACAAGCCCAGCTGCCCAGGACAGGACCACCAGTACCGGCCAACCTGCCCAGGAGGCCACCGCCAGCACCAGCCCAGCTGCCCAGGAGGCCACCGCCAGCACCAGCCCACCTGCCCAGGAGGCCACCTCCAGCACCAGTCCACCTGCCCAGGAGGCCACCGAGCCCACTTGCCCAGGAGGCCACCGCCAGCACCAGTCCACCTACCCAGGAAGCCAACGCCAGCACCAGCCCAGCTGCCCAGGAGGCCACCGCCAGCACCAGCCCGCTGGGCCATGAAGGACCGCCAGCAAAAGCCCAGCTGGGCCATGAAGGACCACCAGCAAAAGCCCCGCTGGGCCATGAGGGACCGCCAGCACTAGCCCGCTGGGCCATGAAGGACCGCCAGCAAAAGCCCCACTGGGCCATGAAGGACCGCCAGCAAAAGCCCCGCTGGGCTATGAACGACCGGCAGCAGCTGAGACCCTGCAATGGAGACCGCCATCTTAAGCACCGCTGCACAGGGCACCGCCGTCTCAAGCACCGCTGCACAGGGCACCACCGTCTCAATCACCCCTGAACAGGGCACCGCCATCTCAAGCACCGCTGAACAGGGCACCGCCGTCTCAAGCACCGCTGAACAGGGCACCACCATCTCAAGCACCGCTAAACAGGGCACCGCCATCTCAAGCACCGCTGAAGAGGGCACCGCCATCTCAAGCACCGCTGGCCCATGAGCTGCAAGGGCACCAACGCAACTGAGTCCGTCACAGGGTGAATGATGCACTCTGGGCACCATGCCCCCTCCAGAACCAGTGGAGACTGTCATCCACTACGTCTGTACTTAGCAGGATGAAGCACTCTGGGAACCATGCCCCCTCCAGAACCAGTGGAGATTCACATCCACTACCTCTGTACTTAGCAGGATGAAGCACTCTGGGCACCATTCCCCCTCCAGAACCAGTGGAGATTCACATCCACTACCTCAGTCCTTGGCAGGATGAAGCACTCTGGGCACCATGCCCCCTCCAGAACCAGTGGAGATTCACATCCACTACCTCAGTCCTTGGCAGGATGAAGCACTCTGGGCACCATGCCCCCTCCAGAACCAGTGGAGATTGACATCCACTACCTCAGTCCTTGGCAGGATGAAGCACTCTGGGCACCATGGCCTGTCATAATAGTGTGGGTGGTACATTGTCTCCCGCCTGTCTGTTGGCGGTGACCGCCGCGCTGTTTGTCTGTACCGCCGTGGCGGTCAGAGTGTTAAAGTGGCTGTCTTTGTTGGTGGTTTCCGCCATGGTCGTAATTGCTAATTTTTTACCGCCGGCCTGTTGGCGGTCTTACCACCGCTTTAACACCGACTGCCAGGGTTGTAATGACCACCTTCATTTTTAAGCTGAGTTGAAAGCTTACTGTCAGGAAGATGCTTTCATCTTGAGGAAAGCTTGCAACCTCTTCTGAGACAGGGTTGTAAAGATGACTGTGCAAGAACAGGTTTTGAAACCTGACACCCCTGAGATGATGAAAAGCGTTGAGTACATTGACCCTTTTCAACATGTGACACTAACTTCCATGTGCATGGCTATCTGCAAGCATATATTTTTGTAGCCTGAAAGCATAGCATTGCTACCCCGATGTCTATTTTGGTATTCAAAAATGTTACTCTACACGCTCTATTCAGTGGCTCATGTACATATCTGAAAAGGAAAACATATTTATTCAACACACTTTACAGTGTGCAGAATGCCGCTTGAGCCATATTTTCTAGAAGGTTACTCTGTAAGTAAGGGTGTGGTGATGACCTTCGAATACAATGGCTGCTTTTACCATAGTTGTCTGCAATGTTACAAGCCCCATGAGTTTAACTCCCTGTTGGGTGTCCATTTTGAGCACCTGCACTGTCATACTTTGTTAAAGGCCCAATATGTTGAGAATGGAAGATTTGTTCTGAGAACCCTTTGGGAGCAGGAGTGGCACGATTTGTTAAAATCAGATATAGAACTATGCTCCTTCATTAAGAGCAGGGATTTACCAGAACCTGTTGAACCCAGCGACATCTTATTTGGGAGGGTACTAATGCTATACAACTGTACAAGCACATGAGTGAGGGAGAGATACAGTCTGTATCCTTACATCAACAAGACAAAGCTGTACCCAATAGGGCACATTCACATCATATGTAGGAGGTGGCGTATCAGGAGGCACTGGTCCCTTGACAAATGGTTGAAAAATGACCTACTGGAAACTCGATTACCCAATTTGTGTATACGAACAGGGACAAATGTACCCGGAGCCCTGATCTATGAGAGCAATAATGGGGATCCGTTGAGGTCCTGATGAAGGCTGATTGACCCTGATGGGCAACAAAAAACAGCCGAAACATGTTAATTGGTGAACAGGTACTGGGGTGAACAGGTAATGGTATCCTGTAGATCACGACCAGGGGTCCATTTTTGATCCTGTCCAGGGGGTCCTTTAATAAAATTGAGGAAGGGGACACCCCTGAGACAGTTTCATATTCTGTTGTTTGTTCTGATCGCCGTTTTTGTTTGTGTTGTTGCATAGTGTTTTCTGTTCCCCACCTTTACTGCTCCACTCCAACATGGGCCTATGTAGGAGTGTTTTAGCAAAAGCCCAATGATGAAGCACGCCACAATGCGTAGGTGAAGGCACTTTTTCATACTCGTAGTCACCCGCCCATGGGGGCGGTGGACGTACTGCTTTCTCTTGTCCCCTTTATGATAGTGGTTTAAGGACATCAACCAGTACTTTGGGTTGATTAAATGTCAGGTCTACCCTCCCAGGGGACTTTAGTTCCCCGTTCTGCCACACAGGGTCAATGCTAAACTAATGTTTCCCCAATGTCGAATGTGTGTGAAAAATAAACATACTACTGTGTGCAAACACTCTGAGGAAGAAAGGGCAATTATGGGTACCGGGTGTAACATTCAGGTGCAAGCAGTCATGGAGAAAGGTTACAAACTTGGAAAAATATGTGAAATATGGCACTTTGAGCAGGCTACAACGGAGCTGTTTTATAAGTAATTAACTTATTCCTCCGAGATAACCAGGAAGATTCTGGCTTTCCAGAAGGGTGTGTTAACAAGACTACAAAGAAGAAATATATTGATGATTACCATGCTCATGAGGGTTTACATTTGAGATCAGAACACATTGAAGTCATATGGAAACTAGCTAAACTATGCCTCAATTCTCTATGGGGAAACTTCGCCCAGCGAACAAACTTGTCAAATACCACGATCATCACAGATCCTGACAAGCTTTATAAATATGCTTTTGGCTCATGTTATGTTGTGTCCAGCTACAAGTTTATTGACAATGAAACAACATCTTTGTGCTGGAAGAACTCAAAATAGTATCCAACAACTACTAACAATCTTAACATTTTTATAGCATGTTTCTCAACAGTTCACTCTTGCTTGGACCTTTACAGCATCTTGCTAAGCGTCAAGACAGATGCCTGTATCACAATACAGACTCAGTTATTTTTGTAAGTAAGCCGCAGGGGGAAGGTCCTCATCTCAGGGATAATTTGGACAATTTGACCAGCGATCTTGAAGCTCATGAACACTTAGGGGGTCATTCTGACCCTGGCGGTCATTGACCTCCAGGGCCAACGACCACGGAAGCACCGCCAACAGGCTGGCGGTGCTTCCTGGCCAATTCTGACCGCGGCGGTAAAGCCGCGGTCAGAAAAGGGAAACTGGCGGTTTCTCGCCGGTTTTCCCCTGGCCAAAGGAATCCTCCATGGCGGCGCTGCAAGCAGCGCCGCCATGGGGATTCCGCCCCCCTTCCCGCCAGCCTGTTCCGGGCGGTTTACACCGCCAGGAAGAGGCTGGCGGGAACGGATGTCGTGGGGCCCCTGGGGGCCCCTGCACTGCCCATGCCACTGGCATGGGCAGTGCAGGGGCCCCCTAACAGGGCCCCAGCAAGATTTTCAGTGTCTGCTTGGCAGACATTGAAAATCGCGACGGGTGCCACTGCACCCGTCGCACCTCAGCAAATCCGCCGGCTCCATTCGGAGCCGGCTTCATCTTTGCTGGGGCTTTCCCGCTGGGCCAGCGGGCGATCTTTTGCAGATCGCCCGCCGGGCCAGCGGGAAAGTTGGAATGCCCCAGCGGTCATCTGACCGCGGGGCGGTGTTTGGGCGGTTTCCGCCCGGTGGGTGGTGCCCGCCGCCCGCCGGGGTCCGAATGAGCCCCTTAGTCAAGTATGTCTTTTCCGGTCACAAGACTTATTCATTTTGGACATCTAGAAATGTAGTGTGTATGAAAGATAAAGGTATCACCCTTAATGTTAACAATACCATAAAATCAATTTTAAGAGTCTAAAGGATCTGGTGAACAATTATTCTGCAGGAGGTGACCACGAAAATGATAAAACTATTAAGGTCAATCAGCATAGCATTGTCAGGTCCTGAAAACGGTTGGAAATTGTAGCCGCTCCTTTGCATAAAACCTTGTGCATTGTGTTGATAAAAGGGTACTGAGTGATGACTATAAAACCCTGCCCTATGGATATCGAGAGGCCTAAACTGCTAGATCTGGCTATGTATACCAAACTGCAGCATTCATTCTTGTGCTTATTAGTCGGCCCCTCAAAAGGCGGTAAAAGCTATTTTATCAAGAAGCTTGTAGAAAATGCTCCCACTGTTTTAACCCATGCCCCCACCAACATAGTATGCTTGTATTCATCTGTATACAGAACTCTCCTAAAAGTTCTCAGAAATTAATTTTTTTGAAAGCATACTGGATAGTACCATCGATGACTCTTTGCAACCCATGACATGAGTCAACATGGTAATTGTAGACGATCTCATGAGCAAAGGCAGGGATCACCCTATAATGGAGAAAGCCTTCATGCAATATTCAAATTATCATAATCTAAGTATATGTTACATAGTGCAGAATTTCTTTAGGTAAGAACAGCTGATCTATAGCGGTCATTGGCTTCTGATCTAGTTTTTTTTTAAAACCCCGAAAAAATACAATTGTTTTCATTTATAGCTAAACATATGTACCCCAGAAATACAAAGTTTTTCATGGAAGCTTTGAAATGCACTACTGAAAAGCCCCACAGTTACCTGCTGGTAGATTTAAAAACAAACACTCTAGAAGACTACAGGAATTTTTCCAACCAATCTCCCTGTTGCTTATACACTGAAAACCAAACCTAAAAGCTATAAAAAGAATTGTTGAAGGGACCCACATAACATTTCTAGTCTAGACCTTACAGTAAACAGTGTCAACCATGTCGGCACATCTCCATTGAAATCTGACCCTTCAAAAATTACTAGTCACAGTAATCCCCCAAAAAAGAAAGGTCATCCTGTGTTCATCTTAGTACGATTTAGTGGCTGCAGTTTCAGAGATTGCACTAAACATCCTAAAAGGCAATGTCCCTATATTAGAGCATCAGTTTCAAGTTTTGAAAAACATTGGAGCTTTATCAAGAAGCTCAATAATAAATGTAAGCCCCTAATTTCTAAAACGAAATTGGTGAAATAGTCAGGAGGGTTGATAGACGCTTAATCAAAAGCCTGTTAAAATAAAGCTAACTGATGGTGTACGCCCAACAGGTACTTGGGACCCAAATGCCAGCTAGAACAGTTGGGGGCACCCGCTAACAATCAATGGGACACTAGGAAAAATGAAACACAGCTCCTGGATGCCGAGATTAAAGACATTTTGAACCACACTGACTTAAAACCTCCTGACAAAACCAATCTATACTCAAACACTCTTCAGAACGTTCTAAAATACTACTGGCAAGGTCTGGATGAATTAAATAGGTTGGCTCTGTACACCCCAGACTCTGAAAATTCCCTCTCCGCCAGAGCCTCAAGATCTATGCCTCACCTCAGTCCCATTTGTTGAAGATAGTTTAAAAAATTTAAGTCAGAAGTATAGAAGTGCTGCCCAAATGTTGCTGAGTAAAATGACTACCTTCTGGAATGAGAAAGGTAAATTCCTCTACAGAGGGCGTCCGGTTGTAGAGTCGCACATGTACTATCTAGTCAAAGGTCTCACTCACCCCAAAACTATATTGGGGCAGAAAGTGCCTCGAGCCGAGGAGCAGTGTCTGCGTGCCTCTGCAGGTCTCAATGTTCCTTCCACGCTTGTAAGTACTTCTGAACACCGGCAACAAGCTGAAAATTCAAAAGATCCGGCTTATTTGCCTCCAGGGACCCCACTATCTGTTGTTTTTCACTACCGCTCAAGGACACCCGTGTCTCCTTTTTTTCCCTAGCTGTCTCCAGAAAGGAGGCTCTACCTCTGGAACCTAAAAACTCTTTATTCAGAATAAAGATATGGCTACCTGTCTAATGCGTCTTTGAAAACTGTCTTGCATAACTGAGTATTAAACAGCGATGTATATGTTTGTCTAGGTATGTTTACATTATGTAGTAAATGTTAAGTGCCCCTGTGGTACTAAAACTGCTTTGTAAATAAAACCCTTTTTTAAACTTTTCACCGTTTCTTTGGTATCTTTTAAAGAACATGTTATTTTTAAAGCTTCAATATGTATGTTTAAATGGGAATAAACAGACCAGAAAAGGGTATTCAGATTTAACATGTTATTTTTTTTATTTTACACATTTAACATTACACAAAGTGGTGCCTCACACAAGCTTACGCTTTTGATAATTTGTGAAAGCTGATTTAGCCGCGCTTGTTGTAGGTCTTCTGTTTTTTTTTTTTACATATTTCATACCAAGACGGTAGTTGTAAGCACAGTTGCTTCAATATAGATTTAAAAGAAATTCTAAACGTAACATCCGCTGACATTTTACTAATAAAATATGTACAATGATCACCACACGTAATGGAAAGAATATCCTGGACCTGTTTTTTTGTCATACTCTACCCTTTCAGCATTTTTTTTCAAAAACATGAATATCGGTTTCATATAGATGCAGTGCGTGGGGAATACTGCAGCGCTGTCAAACACTGTAACAATGTCTTTATCTAAAAACAGAGCCACCCAATAAAGTCCTTCCTTATAGTGCATAACTGTGTTAAACACATAGGTGATATGCCTTTCTAGCCTAATTTCAGCTGGTAACGTATCAATTGAAAATACTTCTAAAATATATGTTTGCCTAAGAAATCTGAAAAGTGTCAGTTTTACAACAGTTTAAAGACGACCAAACAAAATCTGGTGGGCGTGGTTGATTTTGATGACGTTGTTAAACAAGGACAATACAACCATATTCACATGTGACACCAGGGGTTGCTTAAAACGTACTTCAGCTTTTAGATTACCATTCTTGATCAGGTTGTAGTGGTCACCATCTTCTATGTCAGCGCTCAAATCAAATACAAACAGTGTGTACCCCCACCCATAACCATCTCTCGACATGATGACTCCAGAGTCCAGCAGGTGTTTTCCTGTTATTGAAACCAGTCCTAGATATTCCCTAACAAAATGGTTGTTTTCAAAGCTGGGTTGGTATGGCTTTGCAGGAATTAAAGCACTCTCATGGAGTAGTGTAGCCTAGGGGATGTTTTTGAAATTGAAGGGGTTTGTGGTGTACAGACCACTAAAACTTGTGTTATTGACAAACCCTATAATAATGAGTTTCAGTAGTCATCAAAAAAATAAATGGTGTTATTGGGTTAACTTCGCCCCTGCAGGTATGCTGAATATCTTCAAAGCTACTCTTCCAATAGCGTACTTAACGTTCAATAGCTGTAAAGCATTAGCGTGTGCCAATCTGATGATGGGTGACACATTTACTCTCTTTACAAATAAATTAGTGGCCAGTATGACAGGTTTATACTGTTCTGCATCGCCGCTCATGAGACAGAAAGAGTCTTTGTTGTGAGTTAGTTTGATTTTAAGATTAATGCCGTTGATGAGTAGCTTATTTTGGAAAAAAGAGATCGGAATGTATACTGTTTACTTTCGTATGCAAAGCTAGCTCTATTTACAAAATCTTAATTGGGTCAGTCCAGCTCCTTGTCTTCAAAATGTTCATATATGTCCTTTTAGAAGAGCCGAGCTAAAAGTTGAGTGTCCAAGGTGTCACTGCTGTACATGAGAATACTCTCGATCTAGTCTTTGTAGACATACAAATTATAACTTTGGGTTATGACATGATGACTGAGGGTAATGCTGGTTAACACTGCTTTAGCATCAGCATCTATGTTGGCACCGTTCATTTTTTTTTATTTTACAGACCAGATGTAGTAGAGTATTGTTGAGATCCAGATACATGTCATTAGACACTGACAAGAAAACTCTTTTAGAGCAAATGGAGTTAACCCCTTCGCTGCCAGGCCTTTCCCCCCTTCTGTGCCAGGCCTTTTTTTGCCTATTTGGAATAATTCTTGCTTAGGCCCTCATAACTTTTTGTCCACATAAGCTACCCACGCCAAATTTGCGTCCTTTTTTTTCCAACATCCTAGGGATAGTAGAGGTACCCAGACTTTGTGGGTTCCGCTGAAGGAGGCCAAGAAATAGGCCAAAATACTGTGAAAATTTCGTTTTTTTAAAAAAAAAATGGGAAAAAGGGTCTGCAGAAGAAGGCTTGTGGTTTTTTCCCTGAAAACGGCATCAACAAAGGGTTTGTGGTGCTAAAATCACCAGCTTCCCAGCTTTCAGGAACAGGCAGACTTGAATCAGAAAACCCAATTTTTCAACACAATTTTGGCATTTTACTGGGACATACCCCATTTTTACGATTTTTTGTGCTTTCAGCCTCCTTCCAGTCAGTGACCGAAATGGGCATGAAACCAATGCTGGATCCCAGAAACCTAAACATTTCTGAAAAGTAGACAACATTCTGAATTCAGCAAGGGGTAATTTGTGTAGATCCTACAGAAAATAACAACTGAAAAAAAAAATATTGAAATTGAAGTGAAAAAAACAGCAATTTTTCTCTGCGTTTTACTCCGTAACTTTTTCCTGCAATGTCAGATTTTTTAAAGCAATATACCGTTACTCGTCTGGTTGGGGGGATATATAGGGCCTGTAGGTTCATCAAGAACCCTAGGTACCCAGAGCCAATAAATGAGCTGCACCCTGCAGTGGGTTTTCAATCTATACCGGGTATACAGCAATTCATTTGCTGAAATATAAAGAGTGAAAAATTACTATCAAGAAAACCTTTGTATTTCCAAAATGGGCACAAGATAAGGTGTTGAGGAGCAGTGGTTATTTGCACATCTCTGAATTCTGAGGTGCCCATACTAGCATGTGAATTACAGGGCATTTCTCAAATAGACGTCTTTTTTGCACACTCTCTTATATTTGGAAGGAAAAAATGTAGAGAAAGACAAGGGGCAATAACACTTGTTTTGCTATTCTATGTTCCTCCAAGTCTCCCGATAAAAATGATACCTGTGCATTTTTGAAAACTAGAGACCTAGGGGACTCCAAGATGGGGTGACTTGTGGGGCTTTGACCAGGTTCTATTACCCAGAATCCTTTCCAAACCTAAAAGTTTGGCTAAAAAAACATGTTGTCCACACATTTCGGTGACAGAAAGTTCTGGAATCTGAGAGGAGCCACAAATTTCCTTCCACCCAGCGTTCCCCCAAGTCTCCCGATAAAAATGATACCTCACATTTTTAGGCTGACAAGTGCAGCAGAACTTTTATGGGTATAGATGAGACAATGCAGGGTGGTAGGAATTTTGTGGATTACTGCAGATTACGGGAGGTTCCATCACAAAAATGTGGGAAAAATGTGTTCTTTTCAGCAAAGTTGCAGGTTTGCAGGGCATTGTGGGTAAGGAAATGGTGCGGGTGCATGTGAAGCACACCACCCTGGAATCAACTAGATTTAGTTTTCAGATGTGTCTAGGTCTTGTGGATTTTTCTACATGGAAGCGTCCCAAAGTAAAAAAAAAGTGCAGCCCTCACCATTCGAAGTGGGACGATTCTGAGAGTTCAATCAATCAATAGTTTATTCGGTCCAAATTTGGGCCATTTAAAAGATTTAAAAAATATATACATACGTACAGTAAGATAAAAACCATAAACCAGTACACAATAAAAGGAACAATAGTAAAAAAAAAGAAGGGGTCCAGTAGCTGCCTGAGAAAGATTACATAAATAGGAGGGGTGAAAGAGGTGCTCGGAATAGTCTCAGGATCTTACCCTGTACATAACCCTGAACAGTAGCATAATGATAACGTAAAAGCTGTGGTGTGGCACATCTCTATATAAAATCAGGCATTGAAACTCCAGACAGTAAAACTGGTTAAAAAATTTAAGAAGTCAGTCAGTGGTGGCTGATGCTCTAGGTTAATTAGTTTTTTGGGTTAATTAATCCAATAAATTGCATCTTGACAATTATAAAATTAAGTATAATATTAAATTTATAAAACACTTTAGTTAAAATAACTCAATATAGCACTTATTCAGAGATACGTTTTTTTTTTTTTTTTTTTTTTTGTGCTCAATAAGTCGCGGTTTACAATTAGAGCCCAAGGCTGATATGACAGGATGCTGATTTACTGTTTTCAAGACAGCTCTTCAAACAGTGAGTTAAAATCAAGAATAGTCCTATTACGAATTTTCCATGCTGCTGCCAGATATTTAGAAACAGCGCTGATTATCAGTATGGAAGTGTCGTATTTACATATTCTGAATAGACTGTTGCGGGATAGTGGTTGGAGTGTTCTGCACAAGGGAATAATCCACTTCCCTCGGGGACCTTTGTACAGAGGGCAGAAAAATAGGATGTGTTCAGCTGTTTCCTTGCATAAATGACAATTTATGCATTTGTCCGATGGGGAACTGTTAGTCGACCAACCAGCCGTGTAGCTATTAACCGCCAATGTCCCGTACCTGAGCTGGAGTAGTAGCGAGCGAGCACGGGCTGGTATGGGTAGATCCAGGGAGCTTTCAGGGAAGGGAACGTGTTTGACCAGCAGGAATTCAGCTGTCAGCCGACCTGACACATGTGAACCGAGAGATTCCTCGTTGATTTTTGCCCAATAATGTTCTTTGATCAGGCGTTTAGCACTGCCAGGAATCATCTCGGGGTTCTCCCAGTACTGGGATAGACTCAGTTTGGTCCATGCCACTTTCATCTCCCTGAGCCACCGTACCTTTTCCCATCCGTGATGAGGTGGTAATAGTTCTTTAACTGCTGCCCTATAGGGTTCAAGTTCGTCTGTTTTCCATAGTCTGACCCAATACAGGAGTGGTCTTAGATAGGCTATATCTTTGATACTATTTAAGCCCAGGTCCAGTCTGAGGGGGAGCATTGGCGTGCCCCTCCCCAGTCTAGATATGTGTCTGAGGAAGTTGTTTTCTTTGGTTTGGAGAGTATCCATCTGTCTATGTAATCCCCAAAGTTCTGCTCCATATAGGGCCGCAGCACGGATTTGTGCTTTATATATTTCAGAGAAAAGGATCAGAGGGGGGCTTGTGGCAGTGCTAGCTTTGCGTCCTATTACTCCACATCTTTGGCTAATTGTTAGTGCCCCTTTCCTTATGGCTGGCTCCCAGCTGCCCTTGTCGGATAGTCTAATGCCCAAGTAGTCATATTCCATTACTCTCTCCAGGGGAGTTAAATCCATCTTTATGTTTGCGCTGAGCTTCTTGTTCGGGGCGCTGTATATCATAAGTTTGGTTTTCTTATGGTTTATGTCTAATCCATAATTTCTGCAGTAAACACCAAACTGATTTACCAAGTTTTGAATTCCCATGGGTGATTTAGACAAAAGAATAGTGTCATCTGCGTAGAGTAGGCAGGGGACTTTGGTTCCAGCCTGCTTGGGAGAATCATTTGTGCAGTTTGCTAAGTACTTGATGCAGTTGTTTATGTATAATAGGAAGAGAGTTGGGGCCAGGACGCACCCCTGTCTAACTCCCCTCTCAATAGCCACTGGTTCTGTGAGATCACCCTTCTTGCCGTTCCTGATTTGGGCGTAGGTATTTTCATGTAGGCGGATAATAAGTTTCAGAAGGCCATGCGGGACACCCATATTGGCTAGCGTCAGCCATAACTGGTTTCTGGGGACCAGGTCGAACGCGGCTCTGAGATCAATAAAAACTACGTAAAGGTTACCCCTTCCTATTTCTACAGTTTTCCATTTTATTGTTAAAAATCTTAGTACCTGATCTATAGTACTGACTGCTGGTCTGAACCCTGCTTGTAGATCAGAGATGGCGTTTGTTTCTAAAATCCAGTCTTCTAGACAGGACAAAATTTGCTTTGCAAAGATTTTTTGGAAGTTGTCGAGTAAGGAGATTGGGCGATAGTTGGCAGGGTTAGAGGGGTCGCCTTTCTTAAAAATGGGGACTATCTCTGCTCCCAACCAGGAGCTCGGAACAGGTGCTCCAGCAGCTATCTCATTTGAGATGAGGTTTAGGTATGGGGCCCAAACATCTGGATTTGTCTTGTAAAGGTCTCCTGGTATTTTATCGAGGCCGGGGGCCTTTCCCCATTTCATTGAGGCAATCGCAGCCTTGGTATCTGCCAAAGTGAATTCAATTTTGGGGGTCTCGGGGGTCATGATATGGATCAGATCCCGGGAAGCAGCATCAGTGGTCCCCAGGTATAATTGGGAAAAATGGTCGGACCATTCTGCAGGGAGTATTGAGGCACCAGGCGAACGGTGTGGTTCATTGCTGGCATCAGCTACCAATTTCCAAAATTTCGTGGTGTCGTTTGTTTTAGCGGATTCCAGGAGGAGGACCCATCTTGATTCATCCCATTCCCTACGGGCTCTACCTTGTTCCTTTTTGTAGTCTTTTCTAGCTTCCCTTATATAATCCATCTGGCCACCTCTTAGGGCTCTCAGCAACTTATGCTGTGCTTCTCTGCATGCAGTGTTGAACCATCTTGCGTTAGAATTCTGTTTAGGCTCTGTTGCCGACTCTTTAGTAAGTAGAGTTTTTAAAGAGTTAAAAAACAGTGTATGGGCTGCTATAAGCCCACCACTATCTTTCGTGGGTTGAAGTATATATTCCATATGATCCGCCAGCTGCCAGTACACTTTTGCCAAAGTGGTTATGTCAGTGTTCAGGGATTTCCATCTAACATTTCGCCTGTTGTTGGTCAGTGCGAGCTGCTGACTATAGGACTTGGGGCAGGAGGCCTCAAGTAGGGGTAGTAGGTTCCTGAGTGATAAAGTCAATGGTTCATGGTCGCTTTCCTCATGTTCTGTGATGTTCATATCGACCATGTGACCCCAAAGGCGGATGTCGAGCAAGATGTAATCAATCTGGCTCTTCTGCAACCCACGTTTAAATGTGGGGTGAAGGTTAAGATCCGAACGGGAACGGCCATTGCAAGCCCGGAGACCGTGTGCCAATGTAATGTCCATGAGCTGGTATGATAGTCTGTTGATTTTAGGTCTTTTGCTTGACACCAGCTGGGGGATGCCCCAATGAGCATCTTCATCTTTATATAGTTCCTGGGCCAGTGAGTAGGGTTCAAAAGTGGTGTTAAAATCTCCGGCAATGAGAATAAAATGAGAGGGAGATTTATCGGTGAGAAAATTGTCTAAAATAGTCAGTGCGTTGGACTCATATTTATTGCCCAGGCTCCTATTATAGATGTTAATTATTAAAAGTGGTTTCTCTATAAGGGATGGTATTGATAGACCCATTAGATCAGGGCAGCCCAAGTCAATCGGTTCAATTTGGCATTTGAGAGAACAGCTGAGCCATATTAGCAGGCCACCTGAGGGTCTCCCTGAATTCACCTTATTTGCTGGAACCCAGTAGCTTTTGTAACCGATTCTATATTTAGGCTCCAGCGCCCATGTTTCTTGGAAGAGACATACTTTATGTTTGTCTATGAATTTTCCCCATTCAGGGTTGTTCATTTTACTCTCCAACCCGGCAATGTTCCAACTGAGGATGGTATCTAAGCCATCTGGTTTGTTATGGGGAGCTTCAGCCACGGGATTCTCTCTCGGGGCTAGGGTACCGTGGGGAAGCAATATGCCCTTCTCGGTCGTGTCTAGGGTGCTTCCAGCCCCATCTAGGACAGGGGGTGGTCTAAGCCAATCAGATACCTGGAGTAGAGGTGGGTTTGCGGATTTGCTGTGATCTAGTGGGTCTGTAGCTAAATTAATCTCAATCACCCAGCGCTCCTTATCTGTTCCCCCGATATGGATTTCAGAGCTTTTAAGATAGTCTGACTGGGCGAGAGCGGGGGTTAGAGTAGACTCACTAGTGTTGCTAATGGGAGTATATTCGGCCCCACAATTGATTTGCCCTGTTTTATGAGTTTAATTTTTCCCAGCTATTGGGTAGTTTTTGTTCCAGTTGCTTGAACCTCGGGAATTAAGAAAAGTCATGTGTGATAGTCAATCGTTTTCGGAGAGTGTGGGCGAGGCAGGATTGCAACTTGGCTGGAAATCAGTTGGCATCTGAGCCCTAGGAAAATCTCTGGATGTGATTGTCACCCCCTTGGAGCCTGGTGCAGCTTTATGGGGGTAAAAGGCCTGAAGCCTGCAAAGTGAAGTGGCCCCCCCTAGGGGGTTGAGATGGCATGCATTTAGGGAAAGCTGATCGACGAGGGAGGGCGCATTAAAATTAATAACAATACAGTCCCCAGTGCCAGGTTTTTTGAGTGGGCCCACCCAACCCACCCTCCTCACCATTAATATTGAGGGTATCATATGGAATGCGAATCTAGCATGTTTATGCAACCAGTGAATAACCTTGTTTTTCAGTTCTGTGAATGATTCAGGGATGATGGACTTGAGCTTAGGGACATTCGTAATAACAAGCACGTAGGGGCAGGCTTCTGGAGGTAGATGTAAAGTTCCCATGTTGATTCCTGAGTCCCTGCGCATCCGATCTACTTGGATATTTGGGTGGGTTCTATGGGGTTTGGCGCCCGTGTTTGTGGAAGGGGCAATTTCACCAGTCCGCCTTAAGTAAGAGGAATCGCTCTTTGTGTACCACGTTTTAGGGAGATTAGCCAGACTAGGTGTAGGAAGCTTCGCTAGTTGATGTAGTGTGTCAGAGCAAGGTGGTTTTGACTTGTGGACCGTAGGTGGTGGGAGAAGGGGACTACTGGCATCATTGACAGGGGGGCCAAGGATAGGGTGTTGTCGCAAGCAGTGCAAGCCCGATGGGGAAAGGGGGATTGGCTGGCTGGGTTTAATGAGGGCATCGAGTTTCTCCTCGATGGCTAATAGACGGATTGTTATAGGATGTAGTTGTTTTAGAAGCTCATCTTTAATAAAGTCTGTGATAGAAGTAATATCCAGATTGCCATAGTTGGTAGTTTGGGCAGGTATATGATCCTTAGGTCTGGTAGATACGGTATGGACAGAGGGGTCCAGGACACGGGCCCGTTTGTTCTTTAGATTCGTCTCCCCCCGTTTCCTTTTGCCCTTTGTGCCATGATTTGGGGAGGGTGTGGGCCTGATTGGCATAGGCTGGGTAGATCCCGAAGAATGTATGGTTCTGTCCAAGGGTTCTGCGTTGAGCGTTTGAATTGTGAGGGTGGTTGGTGCTGGTGGTTCTGCAGAGGGGGGCTGTGAAGCTGGTGAAAAGAAGGATGGGGGAGCAGTTAGACGGCGCTCGACCAGTTCAATTTCTTTTTCTAGTGCCCCTACCGCTTTTTGGAGGAAGCCGTCTAAGGTCTTATTATTGCCTGCCTCTTCCAAAGGTATCCCTCCCTTCCGTCTACCCATCTTGTTTTAGTAGGACACTCAGATCCTGCTCAAAAGTTTTGCAATCTTTTCCCTGTGAGCACTCTCCCTCTCTTTTCCTCACCCTGTTTAGCTCTGCTGAGGTTTGTGTTAGGGAGTGCTGAGATATCTAAGGGGCACGAAGGGCTGATCACCTCTGTTTGAGAAGGTGTCCGGGTGGGTAGATAGTTGTCAGCCACTGCCCAAGTCCTGCATCTGTGGAACCTGTTTAGGGCGTTAGAGTTCCGAACTGATGAAGATTTTTCTGGGAGCCTCGCTCCACCCACAGCACCATATGGTGCTTCCTTCAGGCAGCCTTTACCTATTACAAAATGTCAGGGGGGTGGCCCTGCCCTGGCTCTTCCTGGCAAGGACGGGCAAGGACGGGCCCGCCCTTGGCCCGGGCTTCGCCCGCGCGCGTCCCGCGCGGCGGGAGCGCGATGATAATTTAAAGGGCTCCTGCCTTTCCAATTGGACGCTGGGTTTTGGGCTCCTGCCCCCTCCGGATTGCCTTGTTTGTTCGCGCTTTCCCGCGACGGCGGGAGCGCGATGATAATTTAAAGGGCTCCTGCCCTTCCAATTGGACGCTGGGTTTTGGGCTCCTGCCCCCTCCGGATTGCCTTGTTTGTTCGCGCTTTCCCGCGACGGCGGGAGCGCGATGATAATTTAAAGGGCTCCTGCCCTTCCAATTGGACGCTGGGTTTTGGGCTCCTGCCCCCTCCGGGTTGCCTTGTTTGTTCGCGCTTTCCCGCGACGGCGGGAGCGCGATGATAATTTAAAGGGCTCCTGCCCTTCCAATTGGACGCTGGGTTTTGGGCTCCTGCCCCCTCCGGATTGCCTTGTTTGTTCGCGCTTTCCCGCGACGGCGGGAGCGCGATGATAATTTAAAGGGCTCCTGCCCTTCCAATTGGACGCTGGGTTTTGGGCTCCTGCCCCCTCCGGATTGCCTTGTTTGTTCGCGCTTTCCGAGATTCTGAGAGTTGCCAAGCTCTCATGGCCCAAATGTAAATCAAAAACCAAAAATAATCAAATGTCCTCTTGCTTTAATGGGATAAGATGTTTTAGTGTGCGGGGAGAGCTGAAAGACTGTTAGCCCCTTCAGTTCGGGTGGGGGCATAACCAGGCCCATACTGGTTGGTAGCCACCACCCCACTATTTTCTTTTATTTTTTTTATTCCCTGGCATCTAGTAGACTTTCTGTCCAGCCAGGGTGTGGATCGGGGGTAATTGCCCAATCTGCCCACTGGTGGGCAGAACAACATTGGCACCATTTATTTGGGTGCGGGTATGGCCATACCCCCAACCTCTTATTTTGAAAAAAAATCTTCCCTGGGCTCTGGTGGGCTTTCTGCCCCCCTTGGGGGCAGATGGGCCTTCCAAAATAGGCCAGTCTGCCCCCATGGTGTCTAGAGGTTTCTGAACCTAAGGGGGCAGATTGGCCTTACAAAAATAGGCTGATATGCCCCCAAGGGGGGCAGAAATGGCCTAAATACAATTTTCCTTCCAGGTGAGCGACCGGTGTCTAAGGGGTCGCTCCCCATACATACAAACATAAAGTAAATAAAAAAATATATATATATCCCTGGTGTCTAGAGGTTTCTGCCCCCCCGGGGACAAATCTGCCTAATTATACTAGGACGATCTGCCTCCAGGGGGGGCAGAAAAGGCCTAAAAATATTTTGCCCCTCCCCCCAGGGAGTGGCTCTTGCCAAAGTGGCCGCTCCCCTTATGCGTTAGTATAAAAATAAAAAAAATCCCTGGTGTCTTGTGGTTTCTGCCCCCCCCGGGGGCAGGTCGGCCTAATTATATTGGGGGGGGCAGAAATGGCCTAAGGGGTCGCTCCCCAAACATAAAAAACATAAAAGTAAAACTTTTTTTTTTTATCCCTGGTGTCTAGTGGTTTTCTGCCCCCCTGAGGGCCGATCTGCCCCCAGGGGATGCAGAAATGGCCTAATAATGATTTGTCCCCCCCCCCCCCTGGAGCGACCCTTGCCCAAGGGGTCGCTCCCCAAACATAAAAAACATAAAAGTAAACAATTTTTTTTTATCCCTGGTGTCTAGTGGATTTCAGCCCCCCCTGGGGCCTAGAAATAATTCCCCCCCCCGAGGAACAGCCCTTGCCCAAGGGGCTGCTCCCCTTACTTCAAATAGCCCTCAAAAATATATATTCCCTGGTGTCTAGTGGTTTCTGCCCCCCCCCGGGCGCAGATCGCAAGGCCGATCTGCCCCCAGGGGGGGCAGAAATGGGCTAATAATAATTTGCCCCCCCTGGAGCGACCCTTGCCCAAGGGGTCGCTCCCCAAACATTCAAAAAATAAAAAAAAGAACATTTTCCCTGGTGTCTAGTGGATTTCTGCCCCCCCCCCGGGGCAGATTGGCCTAATAATTTTAGGCCGATCTGCCTGCGGGGGGGGACAGAAACAGCCAAAAAGCAAATTGCCTCCCTGGAGAGCGGCCCTTGCCCAAGGGGCCGCTCTCCTTAATTAGTAAATAAAAAAATTAAAAAATCCCTGGTGTCTAGTGGGTCTGCCCCCTTGGGGGCAGATTGGCCTAATATAAATAGGCCAATCTGCCCCCAAGGGGGGCAGAAATGGCCTAGAAAAAGTTTTGCCCCCAGGGGATCAACCCTTGCCTAAGGAGTCGCTGCCCACAAATAAAATAAAAAAATAATAATAATCCCTGGTGTCTAGGGGGGTTTCTGCCCCCCCTGGGGGCAGATCAGCCTTATTGTATTAGGCCGATCTGCCCCCAGGTGGGGCAGAAACAGCCAAAAAATAGATTGCCCCCCTGGAGAGCAGCCCTTGCCCAAGGGGCCACTCTCCTTATTGAAATAAACAAAAACAAAAAAAATCCCTGGTGTCTAGTGGCATTTCTGCTGCCCGATCGCAATGCCCCCGGGGGCCCATAGCAGGATGAGGTGGCCCCGGTGCCGAGGACGAGACAACCTCGTCCAGGGCACAAAAGCGGTTAAAGCGACTACAGGTGAGACTTTCATGAAACAGCTACTTTCGATGCTGCCCTGCATCGGCTTGAAATAAAATAGATCTAGCTCAGATTTGGCAGATACTCAGGCTGTTGTTTTCTTGTTCTTTGAGGCTTTGTTCTGGCGGGCCCCTCCACCTTGATACTTTTTGCTTCCGTTTCAAAGCTGTGTGCGCTTGTAACCAAGCCTAACTCCTTCTTGGGGTTGTTTATTCATTTGCTCAGCTACCGCCGATGTCACAGACTCTACCATATCCTGGGCAATATTTGTGGCAGCTGCTTTAACATGGGTGTAGCCGGGCGCCTCCGGACGCCGCGGCTTCAGGAGAGAAGACGACCGCCGACGGATACCCCGGGGGCATCCGAGGAACTCCTGACGTGATGACGTCTAACGTCATCCGTCAGGAAGAAATACGGAAAGAAGAAGACGGACAAAAAACGAGAAGAGGAGAAGAGAGAGACGCCGACACCACGAGGAGCACCTCCGGACACAGCAACCCCCTGCATCCGGAGGATAACCCTGCCGCGAGAGGAGGAGGACGCGCGAAGAACGGAACACCCAGGGCGCCTCCCGCCCCTGTAGAAGACAAGCCGGGAGACTGTCTACAAGCCGGCCGCGTCCCTGGAGGGGCGTGGCCCGACCAGGTACGAGCGTACCAAGGGTGGAATTGGGGTTACGGGTGGCTGACTGGGCGGAAGGACACCAAGGAGAGGGAGTTAAGGTCCTGCAAAGAGGGGGAGGTGGTATAAATGGGAACCCAGACCCTGCCTATAACTACAACCACGACCTAACCCAGAAACAGCAAGAAAAGCTAAGAGAAAAGGGGTCACCAAGAGGACACTATAAGGAATTAGGAGACATAGCTTCACCTATCCCCCCCCCCACTACCTCGTCCCTCACTCCCTACTAACCATAAAGGAAACAGGAGATAAATTATATTCCCCACTTACCTGTGCCTTGTTTTTCTTTCTTCTTTATTTTGGGGAATCCGGTCCCACTGAGCCTCGGGGAAACAAGGTCCCCCTCCACATCGGAACACGCCATTCCCGGAACTCTCGACCCTGAAAGAAAAGGGATTCATATTGGTTTCTGGACTCTGACAACACCAAAAAGCTTTGTGACACGAGCTAGTGTCCCCTACGAGCAGATAGAAATAAAAGCACTAACCCCTTAAAACCCTGAGTCTGTCGCCTTCTTCCAATATCCTTTCGACTCGGGATAAAGAACCCGCTACAGTGGTGTCACAAGTGGGATATTGGAATTGGCGACAAGGGCTTCCAGAAAATGGAGGAACAGTGTAGCATGTCTGATATGATGCAACATTTGGCCTCAGGACAGAGACACCTACAATTGGTGTGGGAAGAGCAACAAAAAGAGGCTAAGTTGGAAAGAGAGACACTACAAAACGCACTCAAAAGCCAGGCTACTATAATGGCCAACAACCAGTTGGTTCATGAAACCGCCATTAAAAATCTCACTGATACAATAGCCGCTACTAGTGTGCACCCAAATGTGCCTAGTTCAGTCCTACAACGATATCAAGAAGGTGAAGACCCCGATGCCTTTTTCACCAATTTTGAACGAGTTGCTACTTCCGCTACCTGGCCACCGGAGCGCTGGGGCCAATATATCGCCCCCTTATTAATGGGAACACTCCAAGCCGCTTATCAGGCGGTAAACCCCGGCGGAACAACCCCATATAAGGATATTAAAAAGAGCATCTTGGAACGGGTGGGATTTGACTCTGAACATTATCGTGTCCGATTTAGAAAGGCTAAATGGGGACCCTCCGAAAATCCCCGGGCTCTATACTTTAGGATTAAAGATCTGGGTCTCAAATGGTTGGGCCCCATAGGGACTAATCGGGAAGACATTATTGAGATTGTGCTCTTAGAACAATACCTAGACGCTCTACCGCCTTCTACGCGTAACTGGATCAAGCAACATCCAAACCCGGATACCAATACCACCATCGAGCTAGCCTGTGCTTTTCATCGCTCCCTCGAATTCAAAGTCACAACCCCTCGATCCACGCCTAGTCCCCTACGTCAAGGTTCTGGGATATCTTCATCAGGGAGCCGAAGAATCAATGAGGAAATAGGGAAACCACGGGGTCTTGAAAGGCCATACATACAACAACCTCAGTGTTTTAGCTGCGGAGAATGGGGTCACATCGCTCGCGGTTGTCCCCTGAAAGCAGAGAAACCGGAACCCATGGAAATAGGGGTCACGAGGGGAAGGGTCTTTTACACTGGGAGAAGGGCAACCCCTTACAAAAAGACACTGCTTATCAATGGGAAACCCACGGTGGCCCTTATTGACTCAGGGTGTAGCCAGTCAGTAGTCAGGGCTGATTTGATTAATAAGAGTCTCCACACGTCAGGGCTTACGGTATCAATCTGCTGTATTCACGGAGAAACCAGAGAATACCCCCTGATCTGGACAACCCTCATCTGGGAAGGAAAAGAAAACCCCATCAGGGTGGGGTTAGTAGAACAGCTGGTTGAAGAGGCCATTATAGGGACTGACTTTTCGGAGTTTTCCAAACTCTTGGAGAGTGTTCGCCCGGCCGAAGAACCGAATACCTGGTGGAAAGATGCTCCTTTTTCCACCAGTCCTCTGTCACCTCCGACGGTGCGACCCAAACTCTCCCGGAAGGAAAAAAGAAGGATCAAGAAAACCTACAACTCGGACAACCCCAGTCTCGCGAGGGTAATTACAGAGGTTTTTGCCCTTACTACTCTTCCCCCCTTCCGGACCTCTCAAAGAGAAGACCCCAGTCTAATCCACGCCTGGGGAAGCGCACGACCACGGACCCCACAAGACAAGGGTCCCTCGTTCACTGTAATTAAGGATCTATTATATCGAGTCACTAATCAGAACCAAGAAGAAAAAAAACAGTTGATAGTTCCCGAGCCTTACAGACAACAAGTCCTACACTTAGCGCACAGCCAGCCAGGGGGTGGCCATTATGGAAGGGAGAAGACAGAAGAATATTTGTTGAGGAAGTTTTATTGGCCGGGGGTTTTTTCACAGATTAGGAGGTTCTGTCAACAATGTCCAAAATGCCAATTGATTGATCCAGGTTCACGGAGGAAGGCCCCCTTGCAACCTCTTCCCATCATTGATGTTCCCTTCTCCAGAATAGGGATGGACCTGGTTGGCCCCCTTTTACCCTCATCCAGAGGTTATCGTTATATATTGGTATTAGTGGACTACGCCACTAGATATCCTGAGGCTATTCCCCTCTCTAGTATTAGCACTAAGAGTGTCGCCCACGCCATGATTGGGTTCTTTTCCCGAATCGGGTTTCCTCGGGAGATCTTAACAGATCAAGGCACCCAATTCATGTCCAACTTGATGACACAAATATGTCAATTATTAGGGATTAGACAATTGCGGACGTCGGTCTATCATCCACAAACCGATGGTTTGGTGGAGAGATATAACCGCACCCTAAAGACACTACTAAAAAAATCCATCTCAGAGACAGGTAAGGACTGGGATAGAAAACTTCCTTTAGTCTTATATGCAATCAGGACCCACGAACAAGCATCTACAGGCCATAGTCCTTTTGAGTTGTTATTTGGGCGACAACCCAGGACCCTACTAGACATGGCCGCGGAAATGTGGGAAGAGGAAGAAGGAGAAAAGACCCTTCTAAACTATACCCGAGACTTAAAAACTCACCTACATACAGTATGGGAAAGCGTTAGGGAACACATGGAAAGGGCCCAGGACAAACAGAAAAGGAATTATGATCGGAATACCCAATTAAGGTCTTTTGCCATAGGGGATAAAGTATTAATCCTTCTCCCCAGTTCAGACAACAAATTGTTAGCAAAATGGCAGGGACCATACCTTATAACAGGCATAGTAACACCCGTAACCTACAAAATTCAGCTCAACGATAATCCTAATAGATCACAGATCTTCCACGTTAATTTGTTAAAACGATGGGAAGAACCTCCAGCCGAACAAAGGCCAGGATGTCTAGTTAACACTGTTAAGGAGTTGGAGATAGGATGGTGTCCCACTGATCCGCCTGGCGAAAGGGAAATTCCTGTCATAAATACAGACCTCTCTTTTCACCAAAATAGACAGTTAGACAAACTCCTCTATAACCATATCCCGGTGTTCTCATCGATGCCCGGTAGGACCCGATTGGTACACCATCAAATCATCACCCCCCCAGGGAAAACAGTATGGTTAAGGCCTTATCGTATCCCTGAAGCTCGGAAAATCCTCGTAGAAAACGAAATAAAAAAAATGTTAGACCTAGACATCATAGAGCCTTCCCAGAGCCCCTGGTGTTCACCAGTGGTATTGGTACCCAAGCCTGACGGGTCCATACGCTTTTGTATTGACTTTAGACAAGTCAATTCCATATCCCAGTTTGACACATATCCTCTCCCAAGGATAGACGAATTATTGGAAAGGTTAGGAAAAGCCAAATACATGTCCACCCTCGACTTAACAAAAGGGTATTGGCAGATTCCGTTGGCCCCCGGTGATAGGGGAAAAACGGCTTTCGCTACTCCCTCAGGGTTATATCACTTTAAGGTACTTCCTTTTGGGTTACACGGCGCTCCTGCAACCTTCCAACGTCTCATTGACACCATATTGCGACCTCATAACAGATACGCGGCAGCCTATCTGGATGACATCGTTATCTTCAGTGAGACCTGGGAAGATCATTTGATCCACCTCGACAGAATCTTCTCGGCTTTAAGGAAGGCTGGACTAACGGCCAATCCCGCCAAGAGCTGACTAGTTTTTAACGAGATCTCCTATCTGGGATATCACATTGGTAAAGGCATACTACGTCCACAAATGAATAAAATCGAAGCCATCCTACACACTAAGGCTCCCACCACGAAGAAGGAGGTTCGTTCCTTTTTAGGGTTAGTGGGGTACTACCGAAGGTTTATTCCTCACTACTCCAGTTTGGCGGCCCCCTTGACAGACCTATTAAGGAAAGGGCAACCAAACAACATCACGATCCTAAACCCGATCCAACTACGTAGTTACCGTACTTTACAAAGGTGTCTCACCACTCAACCGATTTTACGGTGCCCTGAGTTTGATAGTCCCTTTCATCTCCAAACAGATGCCTCCGACGTTGGAGTAGGTGCCGTCCTTTTTCAAAAAGACGAAGACGGAATTAGCCACCCCGTTGTCTTCATTAGTCGTAAGTTACTTCCCAGAGAACAAAGGTATCCCATTATAGAGCGGGAGTGTCTTGCCATTAAATGGGCGATCGAAAGCCTCCAATATTACCTCTTGGGACGGCCGTTCCTGTTATATACAAATCATGCACCCCTTACCTGGCTCTCAAGGTATAAGGATACCAATAATCGGATATTAAGATGGTTCATAGAACTCCAACCTTTCTCCTTCCAGGTTTGCCATCTCCCTGGTGACCTTATGGGTCAGGCTGACTATTTATCCCGGTTCCCGGGTCTTGCGGGGCTCGAACAGCCCCCCGCATGTGAGGGGATGTGTAGCCGGGCGCCTCCGGACGCCGCGGCTTCAGGAGAGAAGACGACCGCCGACGGATACCCCGGGGGCATCCGAGGAACTCCTGACGTGATGACGTCTAACGTCATCCGTCAGGAAGAAATACGGAAAGAAGAAGACGGACAAAAAACGAGAAGAGGAGAAGAGAGAGACGCCGACACCACGAGGAGCACCTCCGGACACAGCACCCCCTGCATCCGGAGGATAACCCTGCCGCGAGAGGAGGAGGACGCGCGAAGAACGGAACACCCAGGGCGCCTCCCGCCCCTGTAGAAGACAAGCCGGGAGACTGTCTACAAGCCAGCCGCGTCCCTGGAGGGGCGTGGCCCGACCAGGTACGAGCGTACCAAGGGTGGAATTGGGGTTACGGGTGGCTGACTGGGCGGAAGGACACCAAGGAGAGGGAGTTAAGGTCCTGCAAAGAGGGGGAGGTGGTATAAATGGGAACCCAGACCCTGCCTATAACTACAACCACGACCTAACCCAGAAACAGCAAGAAAAGCTAAGAGAAAAGGGGTCACCAAGAGGACACTATAAGGAATTAGGAGACATAGCTTCACCTATCCCCCCCCCCACTACCTCGTCCCTCACTCCCTACTAACCATAAAGGAAACAGGAGATAAATTATATTCCCCACTTACCTGTGCCTTGTTTTTCTTTCTTCTTTATTTTGGGGAATCCGGTCCCACTGAGCCTCGGGGAAACAAGGTCCCCCTCCACATCGGAACACGCCATTCCCGGAACTCTCGACCCTGAAAGAAAAGGGATTCATATTGGTTTCTGGACTCTGACAACACCAAAAAGCTTTGTGACACGAGCTAGTGTCCCCTACGAGCAGATAGAAATAAAAGCACTAACCCCTTAAAACCCTGAGTCTGTCGCCTTCTTCCAATATCCTTTCGACTCGGGATAAAGAACCCGCTACAATGGGGTTTTGCAATTTCATAATCTCTTTTCAAGAAAGGAATAGCTCTTCTGAACAAACTGTGAAAAAAAACTCCCAGGATCCTCCCCTCCCCCCCCCATTGCCATCCTGTAAGGAAGACATCCTGGTGAATCAAGTGCGCTAGTAGTTCCATGCCTACGGCAAAGAGGAGCGGGGACAGAGGACAGCCCTGTCTTTTACCGCTCCCAATGGGGAAGGCCTCAGAAAGCACTCCATTCACCAGGGCACCAGCTGTTGGTGTTTGATAAAGTAGCTGTATCATGTGGCGGAAAATGTCCCTATGACCCACTTTTTGGAGAACGAGGTCGAAGTATCCCCAGTCCACTGTATTTAATGCTTTTTAGAAGTTAATTAATAAGAGGGCCAGTGGAGAGTGGCACATGTGTCAGTGCGCCAGGGCAACATGTAACCCTCGCAGGCAGTGCATAGTACTGTTGGTTGGTAGGTAACTGCATTGATCGGGGTGGATCAGGTGGTGCAAGACTGTCCTCAGATGGGTGGCCAATACATTGGCATATATTTTAATTTAACTGTTGATGAGGGATATCGGCCAGTAGTCTGCACTGAGGAGGAATGAGACTTTGGAAGTGCCACTATTGTGGCCTGGTCTAGATCGTAAGGAAAGGCACCTCTTTCCAAGGCCTCTTTGTAAAGACCACAGAGTTTGAGTATCAGTACATATTTCTGAATTTAGGATAGTATTCAGCAGAATAGCCATCTGGGCCACGAGTCTTAGCCAACTTCAGGGCAGAAATAGCCTCACTGATCTCCTCTATGGTTTTAGGTTTGTCTAGACTTTTGCCAACAGAGGCCAGGAAACAAGACATATCTATCTCATTCGGGAGTGGTGCCTCACATTCGATAACTGTTCTAGGCACCGCTGTGTATGGAGCGGCATAATATTGGGTGAAAGTAGATGCTCTGTCTCAGGGGAACGTATGGAGTTTCCCAGTCACAGCCACTATCTCAGGGATCAACATCCCCACAAGTGGTCTGCTACCCAGCCAGTAAAGCAGTTTACTATTCTTGTCACCCTAACCATAAATGCATGCTTGCAAGGCCCACCAGATTTCCTTTCCTCACCATCTCCAAACCACGACGGCACCCCCTCCCCCCATCTAGTTTGTGTTCCAACTGGAGCGCTTGAGCTTCAAGGTGCACTATACATGCTTGTTTCTCTTCCTCCTTTGCCGCAAGAGGGCCTTAGCATGACCGCAGATTGTAGCCTTACCCGTAGCCCAGAGCGTGCGGTTAGACTGGACTGTGCCCTTGTTGTCTCGAAAATAGTGTTTAATCTCCTTGCGAAGGCCAGTAAAGTAAGGCTCGTCCTATAAGAACCACATGTTGAGACGCCACATGGGCCTTCGTTTGCAGTCAGGGTGGCCAATGGTCATGAAAGTCAGGCATGATCCCAGACACCGCGGGCAAGTACCTGCACTTGGGTGACTAAGGGAAGGTCAGCAGCAGACATAAGGATCATGTCTAAGCAAGCATGTATGTGGTGTGCAGCAGAGGTGTGAGAGTATTGTCGGGAGTGAGTATGCCAGGTTCCCCACACATCGCAAAGGCCAAAACTCGCTACCCACCGGCTGAGAGACGTGGAACATCTGTAGCGGACCTCTGACGGGGGACGGTGATGTCTAAGCCTGGATCTAGGACCACATTCATGTGCCCGCTGACAATGGTAGAACCTACGGGCATCTGAGCTACTGAGTCTGTAAGTGTGGAGAAGTATGGGTCAAGAGCCGTAGAGGAGGGCATGCACAATGAGTGAATTAATAGTGTGACCATCCACTCAGCCTGTTAGGGCAAGAAATTTCCCCTGAGGATCCAACCACATCCACTGCGCCACCAAGGAGTAGTCACAGTGTAGGAGTATTGCGACCCCTCCAGCAGCATGTGCGAACGCTGTGTGGTACACACAGATAAAGCCGTATCGAGGAAGGAGCGGGAATGAGGTCCCTATTAAATTTGTCTCAGGATAGAAGGGTGAAGCCGCTGCATGTGACACAGTACCACTGCCCTTTCGATTTTATCTGGAACCCCATTAACATGTCATGAGACTATAGTGGAGGGTGTCATGAGGTGCCAAAGAAAATAAATATATTTTGAATGGACTGCACGGTGGGGAGCGCCATGCACCCATTGGATGGGACTGCTATATGAAATGGAGCTTGTGTTTGTATGGGGATCTGAACAATTTGAGACCTTCCGCCCCTGTGTGACATCAAAGTACAAAGAAAACAATCATGCAACAGCAGTGTATTGATTAACACCCCCAACACCCCTCCTCCCGATACTTCCCCCCCCCTAATGAAGAAGCATCTGTCGCCTTTTAAGCAAATCCCAACAATGACGTAAAGGAAAGGAAAAGAAGATTACTGTATGGAGTGGTGGACCCCTCAAGGAGACCAGATCTCATACATGCCATGGTAATGAAGCTGCCCAGACCTCGCTTCAAACGCATGGGGTCAGTTAAATTGGAGGAGTTTTACTCAGTCTCTCTCCCCCTGGTGGGGGCATCTGATCCCCGGGGTGCCGGTTCGTTGGAGGCATTTTCCTGCTGCAAGGGCAGCAGGGTGTAAGACGCAAAGCTGAAGGATCACAAGGCAGGCAAGTCCTTTGTTATCTGTGGCAGGAGCCAGTGTGGAAGCACCCAGGGGGCATGTTCTTCTCCGCAGACACCCCAGGCACATGGGCTGAGGCCCAGTGGGAGGAGGGGGGTGCATCAGTGTGTCCCTGGAGCAATTGCTCCTCCATTGTCCACTCCCACGTGGATTCCGGTGTGTCAAAGAAGTGGGCCTTGCCGGCATAAAGAACCTTGAGTCAGACTGGAAAAAGGAGCATTTTCAAGTGTTGTTTTAATTTAAGTTCTGAAATGGTTTGTTTGAAAATTATTTTCCTGCATCTGTCTGCAGTTTCTTAGGAGTTCTGCCTTTGCAGAATATGGCTTTCAAGGCCTCTGTGAAGCTAGTTATTAATTAACACAAGTTGTTCATTTGTAAATAAAAACATGCCGGTGCCCTAAGCTCTTCTCTGAAACATGAAGCTGCTGAATTTAAGTGTGCGAGTACAGAATACTGAGGAAGTGTAATCCTAAAGCCTCCTTGGGCCTCTTTAATCCATTCACAGCCACTCTCTGCCCCCTAAAGTCACTCATTTAGCATTCTGCTTTCTCCCTTTGTGATGCTTTTTCTTCTTTCTCTTCCCCTATCTTTCCCATATGTGTCTTTTGCTTTCAGTAAATGCCTGATGCAGAAAAACAAGTGTCGGACCCAAAAATAAATGTTGGTGCCCCCCACAGGCAACCAGCAGCTCAAATTAAGCACTGGGTAGCACTTCTGCAAAGGTGTACTTGGATAATACGCCTATGACTGTTAATACGTATTGTGCTCCGTTATTATGGTTGGATAGATCTTGAAGACTGATGATGTCTGCCTGCTATTGATAATCTATTTGTGCATGAACAATGGTTGGCCTCCACTTGAAATGCTTCCTAGCGTGCTCATGGAGCGAATATGCCCCTTCCCCAGACATCCAATCCTTCACCAGCTCTCTATTTACCAGCTCTTTTTCAACTAGTGCCCTTCTAAACAAAGCTTCTGCTCTTCCAAAACTACAAATGTCACTTTTATCATAATACATTTTCCTTAATACATCATCACCCATGTTAAAAGCCCCTGTAGCCCATGAAATGAAAGACAAGTGTTCTGTGAAGGGTCATTTTAATAAAAAGAAAGATTGTGCTGAACACCAAACCACTTGCATAATTTACAGCATATTTCTTGCAAGTATTGCGAATGTTGTTGTAGAGAATTGGTTTATGCACTGTGTATACCAAACAAAATATATTGCAGACATCTCTGGAGTGAAGGGCAAAACATTGTTGCAGAGTCACAAGTTTTTGATATTTTTACAGCTACAAAGTCAACGGCTCTAAATAGGACTTTTCTATCACCCCTCCTACAACTTTGTAGGCATAAGATGCTGGCGGCATTCATAGAATCATAAAATTCACCGTTATACAGTACATAACCTTTACCTTTATTGAAGCAATCATCTGTCAAAATATCAATCAATCAATCAATCAATCAATTTTTTTTATAGAGTGCGCTACTCACCCGTGAGGGTCTCAAGGCGGTGTTGTGGAGGGATTTCTGTGCATGTATGAGGATCTTGAATGTGATTCTCTTGTCTATGGGGAGCCAGTGAAGGGATTTGAGGTGTGGTGAGATTCGTTCATGGCGGGGAGGCCAAGGACGAGGCGTGCAGCTCTGTTCTGGATTCTCTGGAGTTTGCGTTTGAGTTTGAGTGTGGTGCCGGCGTAGAGGGCATTATCAAAGGCGCTTTGCAAGCTGACTGTCGGCTGTAATATTAAGCTTCACATATGGTACTTGTACACGTTCCAATATTTATCCGCCATAGGTAACCATGCTTTGACACACCGGCCGGCTATATATGCAGGACTATCATACTATGGTTCCTCAGGTGGAACACAGACCTTCAAAGAGCACAGAACTGTAGGTGGTATTTTGGTTATTCTTTCTTTAAGCAACACAAATATAAATTCAGCAATACATATTTATCCAAGCCTTATAAAAGTGTTAGCCTGCGGATGGTCATTCTGTAATTTGTCCTAGAAGTAATTAAAAATGTACGTTAAGTAACAAGATAATGGCGGGACTAAAGAGCCTCCCTGCTGCCTATTTTTAAAATATACACCACATACACATTTTTTAACTGCTCTTTCTGAAATTTTTTTGACAAATGTTGAGCACTGCTCTTGCATTCACTCAAGTTTTGCGCGGGACTCGCACACACATTGGATCTCTCAATGTACTAGACAAGACCCTGATCATATATGGATGGACACTTTTTTCACCTGTCAAATGATACAGCAGCTTTAGCAGATTATATACTTTGTGAGGGTCTAACAAAAAACATATATGGTGGAGAGTTATTGACGTGTACGAGTCATGTAGACATCTGTGAGTGTCCTATTGTAGGTCACGATTATATGTCATTGACAGACAGTATAAAAGTCATGTTTGAGGCAGGCATTCACAACACTGGCTGCAAAACCTTTGACAAACCAAGACCCAGATTTAAGAAACACTAGCGCCACTTTAGTGTCATTTTTGGGATGCTAATGTGACGTTAGGCTTCAAAAATCGCCATTCTACATTATGTCTGCTTACATTGCGCCACTTTGTAACCCCTTGCGCCACATTATGCCTGTGCCAGGCATAATGTATGCAAAGCGGGCATTCCCCCACTAGGAGGGCCGAAAAATGGCTCAAAGATCTAAAATCTGAACGATTTCTTTGCGCCATTTTTTGCTGTATTTGCTGCCCACAGAGCAGGCGTTAAAAGGAGGCATGCCATTAATTATGATGGGCCTCAATGTGCTTTGCAGGATCAGCGACAACATTTTTGACACTAATGGTGCAAAGTGCCAAACTAGCGTAAAAAAATTTGACGCTAGTTCCCTAACTACAGCCATGGTGCACCGTATCCTAAATATGGCACACACATGGTGCTGTTAGGGGGGCGTTAAGGGGCGCAAGTAAAGTGGCGCTGCATTGGATGCAGCGCTACTTTTCTTATTTCTGCCTCTAAATTTCCTAGAAGGGAAGGAATGGGTTCCTCTTCAAAATCAGTAGTATGACGGATAAAGGCACATTTTTTTCCTGGTTCTCTGCTTTGACTCGTGAAACTTTCAGTCTGATGGCGGTGTGCCCTCTACCCCTGCTTTTTTGATGATGCTTTTTGCGGTTCAAAAATGAAAGAAAGACATCCTGTTACCCAACATTAAATATGTGTCTGCATACAGTTTAAAAAGGCAAAATAAATATCTTACTTCAGGGCATGATGCTTGTTCAAAAACACCTCCTAGCTCTTGAGAGGTATTCAGATACATTGACGCATAACCACTTTCGGAACTCGCCCCCGGCTCTCGTGCAATGACACTGTCAGACAACAACCTGCCCGGAGACCCTATATCTACTTACACTGGCAAGTTAGTAGATGTTATAGATCCTTCTGCGTCGTCCATCTCACCAAAACTGCTTCAAGCCGATGCCTCATTACTGGAGGCCACACTGCTTTTGGATCCCTCACTAAGGTAAATCGGCTGTGGCAATATATTGAGGCTAAGATCTGCAAACTTCAGGCACAACTCTGCATTAAAACCTGTGGCCTGTGTCTTTAGAACCGTTCTGTGGCAAAACCTGCACAATCAGCGCAGGTGTCATGCTACAGTAATATTTATCGATGGCGTTCACGCCGTTTGTGTCAGGCGTCTTTTTGGTGATGTAGTTGTACCTCTTCCTAATGCCGATGGGATCTCTTTCAAGGAGGAGTGCAGGGGTCTGGCTCTACATCACAACCTAGTCAATTGATCTTCAGGGGGTTCCGGGTTGAAACATGCCCGGGCATGTTGCAGTCCCACAGAGCAGGGGTGCAACAATCCCAGGCATGTTTATCACCAAAAGGGGGCTGACACCTCTGCATCACATCCTAGGCACATGGTCTTCAGGGATCAGAGGGTCTGCTGACTAAGGGCATGTCACTAACGGGTCACATGGTCTTCCGGGTTCACTTGAGACATCACCGCCATCACGTGATAGGTTGCCTTACAAGTGGGGTGTCATGACCCAGCAGCCAAGTGACCAATCACCTGATTAAAGCGATGTCACACCGCCCGTGAGCACACCACAGGTCACACGACTAAGGTGATGTCACACCCATTGTGACCACATCACAGGTCACATGACCCACATGGTCATTTGACCTGAATGTGACATCACATCCGGGGTGGGACCCCAGGGGCAGGGGCCCAGAAGTCCCAACCATGGAAGTTACGTCACTTCCGGGGAGGCAGGATGGATAACTGTCACTTATAGTTTGATGAAAGTTATCATATTATCCAACTCCTATCCACTGTTGCACTCATCATTTAATCATTTCATCCACTTACAATTATTCATATTCCACACACATCTATATACACCTTTGTGTCATCATCCATCATTAGCCAAGCACATACATATCCTCTCAAATCCTGGCATTCATCCATCAGCAAGTACACAAGCATGCATCCATCTACCAACACTTCCAACCATCCAGCTTGAGAATCGCACCATCCATCTCTTGATGCAACTCACAATTGTAACCACACACAGCCATCCACTTATCTATTTATCTCTTGATGCAAACACTCAGCATCAACCACACAGCATTCAATTGATCCATGCATCTCACCAAGGTCCAACTGTGTCTGCATGCACCCATAAGTATGTGTATGACTGAATATGTACCTGTCTGAATATGTACCTATGTATGTATGTTTTTGTATTTGTTTGTGTTCATCTAGATCCTGTCTATGGTCATATGAGTGCCTGTATGCATGTTTTCTGTATGTGAGGCCAACATATAACAAAACATACAGCCATTCCTATGCATACATCAAATGACACATGCACCTAAAATAATCCATAACTGTTGTTTTGCCAATGCTCAGTCCTTCTCTTATCTGTTGTGTCTCCTGTGATACTGTTGGTCTGTATTTGCTTCATCCTTGTCCAAGACTTGGGTGGGCCCACTCAAAGTTGCATACATGTGGGGGGAGGTGGTTTCAATTATACATATACCGCGGTACGGTCTTATGGCGGTCTCCGCCCGGCGGGCTGCGCCCGCCGCCCGCCAGGGTCGGAATGACCCCCTAGCTGTCTTCAGAACACAGCCAACACGTGTTTCGTCAAGCGAAAATACTCGCATTGACTTCCTCAGGGCTTATAATTTAGTTCTTTGTAAATCCCTATTGATAACAAAAGTGTTGAAACATTAAGTAACAAACGTCATAAAAAACTTGCTGAATCCATCACCCAAAGTGCAAATATATAATAGGGGTGAACATTGAGTACAAAGGGATGCCAAACCTCATGCCAAAACTGAAAAATGAGTAATATATCAGTTAAATATTGCTAAAAACTGAGGTACTGTCACCAGAGAAATCCCAAAACGAAAACAACGTATAAAAATGTAATAAGGAAATCTAACCTATAAGGTGGAAAGAGAGAGAATTGTAGAGCGACGCCCGTAACCAAATGTGTATTAGGAAAATAATCAAGACCCTAAAAACACGCAGCCAAATAAAGTCTGAGTTGCACATATACCGATAATATCACCTAAGCGCCAGTGTAATAAACAACCTTAGCACTCAATAGTACACTCGAGTACTACATACCTTTTAATAAAATCCACAGTGAATGTATCGAAGCAAACATCCAAACCGTTGCTTCGAGCTTACTGTTGCAAAACGCCCGAAGTGCCAATCCTCACTACGTGAAGCAAACAATGAATTACCCACCCGCTCAGGAACAGTAATCCTTAACAAAAACATTAATACATCTACAATAATGCACCTACCTGCAAACATCAATCTCCGTCCGATATCAGGGTTTAATAGTAGATTTACCGTTGTATAGCACGGCCTGTACGCATCAATTAACTAACCCTATCGCCTGTGAGAAATCCCCATTTAAGCACGACAAATTAACAAGGAAAATGGTCTAAGGACCATAACTATGAACGACATATTGGAAGTGGTCAAGTATCCCTGCTTAGAACTGCCGCTTCATATACGCCGAACTCAACAAACAACCACTAAACCTTATGCCAGTATTTAATACACCTATATCCTTCCCAAAAATCCTGATCCTTGTATAAAAGTCTTCCCACAAGCATTACTCAAAAACTCTGAGGGCCAGATGTAGGAAGCCTTTTGCATGTCGCAAACTGCGAAAAATGCAGTTTGCGGCACGCAAAAGGCCGAACGCGATGCTCATCCTCAAATTGCAAGTCGGTACCGACTCGCAATTTGAGGATGCGACTCGCAAATAGGAAGGGGTGTTCCCTTCCTATTTGCGACCGCATCGCCATGCTGAGTTGCTTTGTGACCGCGAATGTGGTCACAAACCAACTCGCAGTTACCACCAGTGTCACACTGGTGGTAACTCATTCGTAAAAGGGAAGGGGTCCCCATGACCCCTTCCCCTTTGTGAATGCCCCAAAAAATATTTTTTCAGAGCAGGCAGTGGTCCTATGGACCACTGCCTACTCTGAAAAAAACGAAACCAAATGGTTTTGGAAGTTTTTTCTTTTTGCAACTCGTTTTCCTTTGAGGAAAACGGGCTGCAAAAAGAAAAAAAAAAACTGCTTTATTTATAAAGCAGTCACAGACATGGAGGTCTGCTGACTACAGCAGGCCACCATCCCTGTGAGTGCAGGGACTCGCTATGGGGTTGCAAACTGCGACCCACCTCATTAATATTAATGAGGTGGGTCTTTGCGACCCCATAGCGAGTCGCAGAAGGTGTCTGAGACACCTTTCTGCATCCCATTTTGTGAGTTGCAATTTGCGAGTCGGTCAGACTCGCAATTTGCAATTCGCAACATTTTCCTTTCCTACATCTGGCCCTAAATGAGAAAACATGCATCATCCATATTGAACAAAAAGAGAAAAAGCACAAAACATATAAACAAGTGTGGGCACCATCTTGGTAGTCAACAACTAACATTTGGTAGCTGTGAAGCCCTAACTCTAAGAAAAACTATTTGAGCATGGTAAGTACAAATCAACTTGAATTAATATTAATGAACCTAAAATAGGGCATCACATTCAGAAATGTATATGTACCTAAGCCTATGATCGATGTGCAGAAACCATTATAACTTCTCACCAGTGACTTCTTCTAAATAAATTATGAAGGTGTAACGGCAGTCGCTCCAGGGTAGTCCCTCTTCCACCCAATTTCGACCCATAAAGACTTCATTATATGGAAACACCTACTGCAATGCAGAGTCTGGAACCCTCAATATGAGCAACTGACCAATGAACTCATCCTGATTTGATCCAAAGTACACAAGATCAACACTTGCAATGAGAACCCGACATAAATAAATGATCACTGCTCCAGAACATTAGTGTGGAATTCATATTTCCACAACGTAATGAATATGCTCTAATTTCAGATATGGAGTCCACAATCATTTCTGGGATTTTCTAGCCTTCAAAGATTAAATCTGGAACTGTTACTACAACCAAGTCTGAAATTCAAACTCAAGCAGGATGACTGTGAAAGATGGAAAAATGTGTTTTTATCTAACATATTTACAAATGTTTTGGTCTCACAGTCCCAAATGGTAGGGCCTAAGCGCTCAGCCTGATTCCAGACACCTTGAAGGAGGTTTAGCTGACTGAAATGCAGGATGCTTTTAGTGAAGGTTTTTGGAAGGACATGTTAAAATGAAACTTTCACATTTCTATGGATTAAGGTTTGTCATTCATTCAACAGAAGATTAGAGCATGTGTCCTGTCCAGGGGAGTGACTACACATTGTCAACTGTACAATAGTCTCTCCTCACTAGATTAATGTTATTTAAAAAACTTTTTTAATCCTTAAAAATGTGTCAGGGTAACTCATAGGTGTATTCTTTTGGTTTTTATAAGTAAGCAAGTTTGTGATCAATTCCAAAATTATAAATAGTGTCATAACCTAGCCCATAGACGAAAGCGATAGTGGTTGTTAATGGCCTATCAAGTGTGAGAGCCTTTAACAACAGGTGTAACCTGAGGCATAAGAGATATAAGGCTATTAGAACATTCCACCCACTAAGGGTAGAATGGTCTAATTTAAAAAGGGAGAAACATGAAGTCAAACATTGGAATGTTGGAAGGTTGGGCTTACACTAGCTATTATAAGCCCACTACTCTATATTCTTCAATGGAACTGTGAACATTCCAAGGTTCTAATTAAAGGGGTAGACATTTTTCTTCATTAACACAGGGCCTGATTTAGATCTTGTCAGAACAGGTCCAACTGTTGATTTTCCTTCAGATTTCCCGCTCGCCAACTTGGTAGTCCTCCCTCTCCATTTAGATGTTGTTGGGTCCATAGATGAAATACATCAATGAACCACTGTCACTGCCAGGAATGTACACCTGTGTCAACAGCGCCAGAGGCAAAAGCAGCTGGCGGCAGGACTCAAGCCAGTTTTACAGCTCAAACAATCATGATGTGCCTTCCTGCTGATGTAACTGTGGCGCCTAAACCTCCACACCTGAGTTGGCAGATTCAGAGGTTTAAAAGCGTGAAATTTACCTATTTTCATGTTTTCACAGCTCCTGCCACCTTGAACCCAATCGTACAAGTGCTGCCTGTGCTGTTGCTACTGGATCAAGATGAAAATCAACCCTGTTGTTGCCGGAACCGAAAGTATGTGACTGTTTTACCTGTTATCTTCAGAATTGTTGAAGTACATTATCACTAGACTTGTGCATGTTTAAAAAATACTTGCAAGCAATAATACAATAATGTGTAATGCATACGTGTGTAATGTGGTAGTTAGAAAAAACTTTTTTTTTAAATGCACCTCGATATATATCATTAACACTCCCCAATAAGGTACTGTCTTTATGCCAATGGACACCTACACAAAAAGTCACATCAATTCCTAAATCGTAATGTGTCCAGACAGGTGTGTGTAATCATTTTCCCTAGACTGCCAGATCATATAAATAAACAGTACACATCATTGTAACTACATAAAGCCAAAATAATGTAGTAATTGTACCATACAATGCAACTAGTTGATTTACACAGAATGTACATCCAATGAGCTCATCATCATCGGAAACGCCATCTCAGCTTAAGACGACTCCTGGTGACCCACATCCCTGAGCGCCCTCTCTGCACTGACTGAGCATGCCAGCAACCGAGGCATCATCCTCAATGCCACCCTATCCATGACCCGCCAGGTAAACTCAGTTGCCTGCTCCTGCTGGCACACATTCCGCAAACTTTGGAAAATCTTCAGATGGATACCAGCAGACTGCCGCAGGACAGTTACCCACGCCTTAGTCACAAGCAAGCTCATCTATGGCAATGCACTCTACGCTGACACCTCAACTAGAAACACCGTTGCCAGACTCATCCTGGACCTCCCATGCCAAGAACATATCTCCCAACACCTGAGGACCCTCCACTGGCTCCAGATCAAGAAACGAATCACCTTCAAGCTATTCACCCACACGTAGAAGGCCATACACAATGCAGGACAAGACTACCTGAACCACTGCGTCTCCTTCCACACCCCCGCCATATCCCTCCGCTCTGCCCAGATGGCCCTGGCCACCATCCCTCGCATTCGTAAGACCACCGCCAGAGTATGATCCTTCACCTACATCTCAGCAAAGAGCTGGAAAAACCTCCCCCTGCATCTCAGACAAGGTCCATCGCTCGCCATCTTCAGGAAGAACCTCTAGACGTGGCTCTTCAGATAAGGCCCCCTCCCCTCACATACATTTGCATAAATAACGTTATCAGTCCACAATTACTAATAATCTAAAATTAATGACACGACAAAGGTATTGAAAATGAATGACATTTTATTATAATAATTAGATACTTCTCTCTATGAGATGAAAAAAAAAGGAATAAACTGTCAAAAGAGTCCAGGAGTGGACATGTGGGCTACATGCCCTCAACTTGCCTCCTTGATTTTGGGAGGGGTGGGTTTGGGTTTTGAAGGGGTGGCTTGGGTTGTGGGCAGGGTGGGTTTATGTTTGGGAAGGGTGCTTTGGGATGTGGAAGGGGTCAAGACCATGGCAAATAAAAGATCTTCTTTTGAAAATGGGTAGGACAATTGGCAGGGTGTTGGGTTTGGGGGTAGAGAAAGTGGCAGTGGGTGATGTGTGTGTCTGTGGAGGGTGCAGTTGCCTTTGGGTCTAGTGCATGTGGTGTACATTTAAGTGTGTGTTTTTCCATGGGTGTATGTTGTTTGAGTGAGTGGGCATATGTGTCCAGTGGCGTTGTGTCTAATGTATGTGTGAATGGATCTGCTGTTGGGGTGTGGTTGTGGGGCTTACGGATGAGGTGGTGCTTGTCGGTGTGGTGTATTTGTGCATGTGGGTGTAGTGGTGGGTATGGTGACTCTGAGTGTGCTGGTGGCAACTTTGCATGTGTTGTGTGGTGGTGGGTGTGGTGTCTGTTGTTGGGCTGGTGGTGGTGGTGACTGTGAATATGGGTGTGGTGGTAGGTGTGGAGTTTCTGGATGTGCTGGTCATAGTGGCCATCCATGTGGGTATGGTGGTGGAAGTAGTGTTTATGGGTATGGTTGATGTGGCAGTGATGTGGTGGGAGTGGCATCTCTCTGTTGTTTGTGTGTGTGCCTGTACCTTTTGATGTGTTTGTGTTTATGTGTGGAAGTGCTACTTGTGTGTGTTTGATGGGTGCATGCAAAGGAGTGAGTGTGCTTTGGACAGAGCTAGGAATATGGAATTGGGATGGGAAGGTGTGGGAGTTGGAGCATGGGGATGAGATGCTTGGGAGGCTGCGGTCAGTGAGGAGACTAGACTTTGGAATGACATCTGTAGGCCAGACATAGCATTGAGAAGGCCTTGCAGGTAAGCTACCATTTGTTGCATCTGGCAACTAAGCCCCTGGATGGCATTCAGGAGCATAGTCTGGCCTACAGAGATGCTCCGTAGGAGGTCAATAGCCTCCTCACTCAGCACAGCCGGGAGGGACTGGGGCATAACGAGAGGCCACTCCTTTTAGGGGAGCGGGTTTGGCCAGCTGTGGGGTGAACAAAAGGAGGGGTGGAGATGGGTCTCTGCGTGACAGTCAGGGATACAGGTAGAACTGTAGCGGTAGGGTCCACCACCTCTAGGGACTGGTCCATGGAGGTCTCAGAAGATGATGTCAATGAACTTGTGGCCTCCGTGCCAGTCCCCTCACCATCCATGCCACTGGATCCCTCAGTGTCAACGGTCTCAGGACCCGAACTACAGTGGCCAGCTGCTTCCCTGCCAACATGGACACTGTCTTCTCTGCTTGCCCTGATGATACTGAAATGACATATACATTGTTTAATTGTAGCTGTGTAAATAAAACTGATTGTGGACTTTGATCACAAAACATTTTCCAAGTCTTCATATTTCACCAGCTTCAAGGCTCTCAAACTTGGGTTCTTTGTTATCATTATCTCATACACGCAGGGAACATTTTCAAAACCATTTGCTCATAGTTTTGTAATTTCCCATGCTAGCTCCTATATGATGTCTGACCTTGTCTCTTAACCATTTGTATTTCTCTGCAGGAAATCCCTTCTGATTGCTGGGGCTTTGTTGTTTAGAACAGTGAACTTATGTCACCTAAATAACACAAACCAAAAATACATTTGAACAGTGTGTTCACAAGGCCAAAAATATCTGCATTATGTACATTCACAAAAATAAAAATATGAATCAGTGCATCTATAAATACTGCAATGTTATACCACTTTATATACTGAAAGCCTGTTTCCTTTGTCTGCTTAGTTCACAACTGTAATACTTACTTCGAGTATCTAAAGTATCTTTCAAATGTACAAAATATTATATGATTCGGAACTGAAGTAGATTAGTGTTGTATAACACACTACATACATACGTATGCTGTTGAAGATGTTTAGAAAAATAGTTTTGTGGTGCACTGACAAATAACTTGTACACCATAGTATTAGTGTTTGGTCATTGTATCAACTCACCAATGTAAAGTCAGAAACATCAACTATAACATGAGTGCTTTGTATGCCATGTCACCTGTAATAGGGCTTACATTACCTACTCACATTTATGATGGAGCATCATACCTGGCCAAATCCTCAAAGGGGCCTGTTTGGTAGAACTGTCCCTCATAACATAGACAAAATGGAACCATGTGTCTGCTCCAAACAGGCATTGGCTTGTGATAAGGAATCTAGTGGCAACCTTTAGCACAACTCACTACACCTAAAGTATCATCAGGCACTTTCTGCAAAACTAGTGTGAGCTGGATGTGAATCAACCTTCATGCTGATGCTTTAAAACATTGCTGTAATTAAAAAGAATAGTTAACTGGCAAGAATAGCTACAAACAATAACTAACCCCCTTGATGCTGCTGTTGGGCTTTCAACTACCCATCCAGGTCCTGGCAGGCCACCGTCGGAAAGCAGACCATTAGGGGGGTCAGGGTGTGGCACTCATGCTTGCCTCATTGGGAGGACTGGCCAAGCTGGACTTTAATTGACTTGCGGGTCCACCTCTACCTGCAATGCAGGCTGCACCACTTATAGACCCCAGAATCTGCACCTTCTTGGCAATGGCCTTATACATTACCTGCTTTTGATGGACAGTGACCATTGTGGATGAGAAAAAGGAACAACAAACATTTCAAACATTGCTAAACATCATTATGTCCCCTGCCAAATTATTGAGTTGACTACACTCCAATCACAACACTTCACTGAGGAACTACATGGACAAGTTTGCCTGTGTCTTAAGAAGAAACAGGTTAGTTAGAAATACTGTTTCCAAACAAACATGTAACTCTTCTGCTGAGTTCCCAATAGAGCTTGCTGTACAGGGACAGGATCTCTGTGGTGAGGATTTCCAACCCCTCAGCTGTGAAGTTAGGGGCCCTGTCACCTGCTTTGCCTAGCATCCTGGCTCCCAGAGAATGCCACCAGCAGCAAACATGATGTAGGTGTTCATGGCTACAGTGTTAGGTGGCAGGTGAGCATTTTTCCTAATGCTATGTACGCAATGGAACGGTCCGCGACAGAGAGACGTACACAGCTATTGGCTTTCATGTGTAACCATCACCAAAGCTAGCCTAGGATGTATCCTACACGGTCAACTTACGCAGGCGTATTGCCAATATCCTGACTGCAAGGTTAAGTGGCCCAAATTTTAGAATGTGAACCAGAGTATTTCTAAATGTTAAGTGTCACCACCATTCAAGATGGTGGTTTGTTTGTTTACCAATGTTAAAAACGTACAACATTGTTTTGAGTTAATTTTGACACATTATAATGTAATACATTACTGTGTTTTACCACAATAGTAACACAGTATATTTTATACATTTATTGATAGAAAAACAAATAATGTGTGAATGAAACATTTCAAATGTATCATTTACATATTAAAACAAATAATGACATGCCAAAAATTGTTATACTAAGTTGCGAAAACACTAGTAACTGATGTCTACATATATGCCACAAAAAGATATGTATTGTTACAAAGGCATGACATGTGTGTTGATTATCAAAGTATTGTAGGACCATTATAAGTGATACTTTGTTTTTCTTAAATGCATACATATTAACCCAGGGCGGGGTAGAAGATGACAGCCTCAAGCCTGCAGACCTTTCCGAACCTTGCCGCAATGGAGGAAAGGGACATAATCAAATAATACAGATTGAATAGTCATTCTATGCTGGATTTGAGTCACCAACGGGAGCCTGATCTTCTGTCTCACAATAGGAATACAACAGCAAAAACACTAATAGTGAAAATCATGGCAATACTTCATTTTGTGGCCACTGGATCGTTCCAATACACTGTGGCAGTATCTGGAGGCATTTCACAACCAATTTTCAGTGATGTGCTACAAGAGGTCCTTTCTTCAATGATCAGACACATCAACAGCTTCATCCAGTTTCCACAACATGAGGATTTTGCCAAGGTGAAGGGAGATTTTTATGCTTTGCTTGGCATACCACATGTGGTTGGAGCAATTTGATGGTACACATATAGCCTTGCTGTCACCACATGCCAGGGAAAAGTCTACCACAATGGGAAGAACTTCCATCAAAATCAATGTGAAAGTTGTCTTTTTACCAGATTTGTACATCTCAAGTGAGTGTACCCATTTCCCAGGGTCAACACAAGTCCTTTTTATTACGGAACAGCACCTTACCCCTTCAAGTGTCATAACTTGGATCTGAGAGGGCCTGGCTTGTTGGTAAGTACAATATGGGTTGAGGATTATTTGATTTAATCATAGTTTAGGACTGCAGAAGGGGATGAAATATTTTTGCTCGATATATATTTTTACTTTCAGAAAGGAATTGAACAACACCAGGGGAAGTCTGCTTCAATGAGGCTCATGGAAGAACATGATTGTCAGGCCAGTGAAGTAGGCTTTAGGGCTCCTGAAGGCCAGAATTAGGTGTCTGGACAAGACCGGTGGAACCTTCCTCTACTCCTCTGATAAGGTGTGCCATATCACAGTTGCCTGCTGAATGTTCCACAACATAGACCTGCAACGGAATACCCCAATCATCACAGAGTATGCAGACCATGAAGAGCCACTGGGTGAGGATGCTGAAATGCCCAATGAAGATAACAGTGGTGAAGAGGAAGGAAATGACATTCGTCAAGATCAATGTTCCCTCTAATTTCTTTTTTCTTTGAGCAGCAATGAAGGTCAACCATGCACTACAGTCAAGGCCATGTGTGCCTGCACTTCCCTCATCTTGCTTGCCCATTCCATTTACAGAATGGATAGCTCTACAACATATGGATTGACCACACAACCTAATTATGGTTAGGGTAGGTAACACACCTAGATATCGATCTATATAATTTTGAATGAAGGTTATTTTTTCTTAGTTGGGGGAAAAACCCCAATCCCCCCATTTTTCAAATTAATTATATTTTTATCTTTATTTGGAGGGAAACCCCACATCCCCCTTTACTACCCCATAACCGTAGCTGCCCTTAAGCCTTAAAAGGCCCAAAGCCCTAAAAATACTTTTACCATCCATACCCTTACTTACCTCTATACATTGAAAATACTCTTACTACCCAATACCCTTACCCACCCCGAAACACTTAAAGTACACTTACTGCCCAAACTCTTACGCACCCTAAACCCTAAAAATGCCCTCACCACTCGTACCCTCACCCACCCCTCTACCTTAGAAATACCTTCACTACTCTTACCCTCCCCATAAAACCTAAAACTACCTTTCACAATTTATACCCTTACCCACCTCTAAACCCTAGAATATACCCTGCTATGTCCTACCCATCCCTATACCCTAAAAGTGCCCATACCGCTCTATACCATTACCCTCCCTTACACCTTAAAAATACCCTTACCGACCTGTAGATAGATAGATAGATAGATCGATCGATAGATCGATCGATAGATAGATAGATAGATAGATAGATAGATAGATAGATAGATAGATAGATAGATAGATAGATAGATAGATAGATTTAACTTAACTACATACCTGGCATACATGGTAAATGATGTGTGTTAATGCCTGTTTCCTCTGTTATGTTGATGCATCCTCCCAAACCCCACAATTCCCCCTGCCCCTCTCCAAGCTCCTGCCCCCCCACAAATGCATTAAACAAAGCCAAATAGCACTCCCATGCATGAAAGCTACTTGGCTTTATCAATGCTTTTTTAGACTTGCTGCACAGCAGCACGAGCTGCTGTGCAACATGGCTTAAAGAGGGAAAAAGCACTATGACATGGTCTAGGCTGATAGCATCATACCACTTTTTTCCTTTAATTTGCGCCAGTGCTGCTGTGCAATTTAACCCCTTCGCTGCGAGGCCTTTTCCCCCTCCTGTGCCGAGCCATTTTTTGGCTCTTTGGGCCAGTTCACGCTTAGGCCCTCATAACTTTTTGTTCACATAAGCTACCCACGCCAAATTTGTGTCCTTTTTTCCCCAAATCCTAGGGATTCTAGAGGTACCCAGACTTTGTGGGTTCCCCAGAAAGAGGCCAAGAAATTTGCCAAAATAAAGTGAAAATTTCATTTTCTTTTTAAAAAATTGGAAAAAGGGGCTGCAGAAGAAGGCTTGTGGATTTTTCCCTGAAAATGGCATCAACCAAGGGTTTGCAGTGCTAGAATCACCAGCTTCCCAGCTTTCAGGAACAGGCAGACTTGAATCAGAAACCCCAATTTTTCAACACAATTGTGGCATTTTACTGGGACATACCCCATTTTTACGATTTTTTGTGCTTTCAGCCTCCTTCCAGTCAGTGACAGAAATGGGGGTGAAACCAATGCTGGATCCCAGAAACCAAACTTTTCTGAAAAGTAGACACAATTCTGAATTCAGCAAGGGGTAATTTGTATAGATCTTACAAGGGTTTCCTACAGAAAATAACAACTGAAATAAAAATATTGAAATTGAGGTAAAAAAACTGCAATTTGTCTCTACGTTTTACTCTGTAACTTTGTCCTGCAATGTCAGATTTTTTAAAGCAATATACTGTTACGTCTGCTGGACTCTTCTGGTTGCAGGGATATATAGGGCTTGTAGGTTCATCAAGAACTCTAGGTACACAGAGCCAATAAATGACCTGCACCCTGCAGTGGGTTTACATTCTATCCCGGGTATACAGCAATTAATTTGCTGAAATATAAAGAGTGAAAAATAGCTATCAAGAAAACCTTTGTATTTCCAAAATGGGCTCAAGATAAGATGTTGAGGAGCAGTGGTTATTTGCACATCCCTGAATTCCGGGGTGCCCATACTAGCATGTGAATTACAGCGCATTTCTCAAATAGACGTCTTTTTTACACACTCTCTTATATTTGGAAGGAAAAAATTTAGAGAAAGACAAGGGGCAATAACACTTGTTTTGCTATTCTATGTTCCCTCAAGTCTCCCGATAAAAATGGTACCTCACTTGTGTGGGTAGGCCTAGCGCCCGCGACAGGAAATGCCCCAAAACACAACGTGGACACATCCCATTTTTTGACAGAAAACAGAGGTGTTTTTTGCAAAGTGCCTACCTGTAGATTTTGGCCCCTAGCTCATCCGGCACCTAGGGAAACCTACCAAACCTGTGAATTTTTGTAAACTAGAGACCTAGGGGAATCCAAGATGGGGTGACTTGTGGGGCTCTGACCAGGTTCTGTTACCCAGAATCCTTTGCAAACCTCAAAATTTGGCTAAAAAAACACATTTTGCTCACATTTCGGTGACAGAAAGTTGTGGAATCTGAGAGGAGCCACATATTTCCTTCCACCCAGCGTTCCCTCAAGTCTCCCGATACAGATGGTACCTCACTTGTGTGGGTAGGCCTAGCGCCTGTGACAGGAAATGCCCCAAAACACAACGTGGACACATCCCAATTTTTGACAGAAAACAGAGGTTTTTTTTGAAAAGTGCCTACCTGTAGATTTTAGCCTCTAGCTCAGCCGGCACCTAGGGAAACCTACCAAACCTGTGCATTTTTGAAAACTAGAGACCTAGGGGAATCCAAGGTGGGGTGACTTGTGGGGCTCTGACCAGGTTCTGTTACCCAGAATCCTTTGTAAACCTCAAACTTTGGCTAAAAAAACACATTTTCCTCACATTTCGGTGACAGAAAGTTGTGCAATCCCTAGAGGAGCCACAAATTACCTTCCACCCAGCGTTCCCCCAAGTCTCCCGATAAAAATGGTACCTCACTTGTGTGGGTAGGCCTAGCGCCCATGAAAGGAAATGGCCCAAAACACAACGTGGACACATCCCATTTTTTGACAGAAAACAGAGGTGTTTTTTGCAAAGGGCCTACCTGTAGATTTTGGCCTCTAGCTCAGCCGGCACCTAAGGAAACCTACCAAACCTGTGCATGTTTGAAAACTAGAGACCTAGGGGAATCCAAGATGGGGTGACTTGTGAAGCTCTGACCAGGTTCTGTTACCCAGAATCCTTTGTAAACCTCAAACTTTGGCTAAAAAAACACATTTTCTTCACATTTCGGTGACAGAAAGTTGTGGAATCCCTAGAGGAGCCAAAAATTACCTTCCACCCAGCGTTCCCCCAAGTCTCCCGATAAAAATGGTACCTCACTTGTGTGGGTAGGCCTAGCGCCCACGAAAGGAAATGGCCCAAAACACAACGTGGACACATCCCATTTTTTGACAGAAAACAGAGGTGTTTTTTGCAAAGTGCCTATCTGTAGATTTTGGCCCCTAGCTCAGCCGGCATCTAGGGAAACCTACCAAACCTGTGCATTTTTTAAAACTAGCGATCTAGGGGAATCCAAGATGGGGTGACTTGTTGGCCTGTGACCAGGTTATGTTACCCAGAATCCTTTGCAAACCTCAAAATTTGGCTAAAAAACACATTGTCCTCATATTTCGGTGACAGAAAGTTGTGGAATCTGAGAGGAGCCACAAATTTCCTTCCACCCAGCGTTCCCCCAAGTCTCCTGATACAAATGGTACCTCACTTGTGTGGGTAGGCCTAGTGCCCACGAAAGGAATTGGCCCAAAACACAACGTAGACACATCCCATTTTTTAACAGAAAACAGAGGTGTTTTTTGCAAAGTGCCTACCTCGAGATTTTGGCCTCTAGCTCAGCTGGCACCTAGGGAAACCTATGAAACCTGTGCATTTTTGAAAACTAGAGACCTAGAGGAATCCAAGATGAGGTGACTTGTAGGGCTCTGACTAGGTTCTGTTACCCAGAATCCTTTGCAAACCTCAAAAGTTGCCTAAAAAAACACATTTTTGTCACATTTCGGTGACAGAAAGTTCTGGAATCTGAGAGGAGCCACAAATTTCCTTCCACCCAGCGTTCCCCAAAGTCTCCCGATAAAAATGGTACCTCAGTTGTGTGGGTAGGCCTAGCGCCCACAAAAGGAAATGGCCCAAAACACAACGTGGACACATCACATTTTTCACAGAAAACAGTGCCTACCTGTGGATTTTGGCCTCTAGCTCAGTCGGCACCTGGGGAAATCTAGCAAACCAGCGTATTTTTGAAAACTAGACACCTAGGGGAATCTAAGATGGGGTGACCTGTGGGGCTCTGACCAGGTTCTGTTACCCAGAATCCTATGCAAACCTCAAAATTTGGCCCAAAAAACACTTTTTCCTCTCATTTCGGTGACAGAAAGTTCTAGAATCTGAGAGGAGCCACAAATGTCCTTCCACCCAGTGTTCCCCCAAGTCTCCCGATAAAAATGGTACCTCACTTGTGTGGGTAGGCCTAGCACCCACGAAAGGAAATGGCCCAAAACACAACGTGGACACATCACATTTTTTTACAGAAAACAGAGGTGTTTTTTGCAAAGTGCTTACCTGTGGATTTTGGCCTCTAGCTCAGCCAGCACCAGGCGGGACAGAAATGGCCTAAAATAAATTTGCCCCCCAACCCCCATGGGGAGCGACCCTTGCCTACGGGGTCGCCCCTGCGTGACATTGGCACAAAATAAAAAGATCCCCGGTGCCTAGTTGTTTCTGCCCCACTTGGGGGCAGATTGACCTAAAATCGGCCGATTTGCCCACAAAGCGGGCAGAAATGGCCTAAATACAATTTGCCCCTCCAGGGGAGAGACCCTTGCCTAAGGGGTCGCTCCCCATCTGTAAAAAAACAAACAAACAAAAAAAAAACACAAAAACTTTTTTAGCCCTGGCACCTAGAGGTTTCTGCCCCCCTGGGGGCAGATTGGCCTAATAACAATAGGCCGATCTGCCCCCATGGGGGGCAGAAATGGCCTAAAATAAATGTGTCCCCCCTGGGGAGCGACCCTTGCCTACAGGGTCGCTCCTCTTGCATGACGGCGCAAAAAAAAAGATCCCTGGTGCCTAGTGGTTTCTGCCCCCCTTGGGGGCAGATTGACCTAGAATCGGCTGATCTGCCACCAAAGCTGGCAGAAATGGCCTAAATACAATTTTCCCCTCCAAGGGAGCGACCCTTGCCTAAGGGGTCGCTCCCCATCTCTAAAAAAACAAACAAACAAAAAAAAAAAACACAAATTATTTTTTAGCCCTGGCGCCTACAGGCTTCTGCCCCTCCGGGGGCCGATCGGCCTAATAACAATAGGCCGATCTGCCCCGGGGGGGCAGAAATGGCCTAAAATAAATGTGCCCCCCCACCCCCCCTGGGGAGCAACCCTTGACTACGGGGTTGCTCCCCTTGCGCGACGGCGCAAAAAAAAGATCCCTGGTGCCTAGTGGTTTCTGCCCCCTTGGGGGCAGATTGACCTAAAATCAGCTGATCTGCCACCAAAGCGGGCAGAAATTGCCTAAATACAATTTTCCCCTCCAGGGGAGCGACCCTTGCCTAAGGGGTCCCTCCCCATCTCTAAAAAAACAAACAAACAAAAAAAAAAACACAAATTATTTTTTAGCCCTAGCGCCTACAGGTTTCTGCCCCCCCGGGGGCCGATCGGCCTAATAACAATAGGCCGATCTGCAGAAATGGCCTAAAATAAATTTGCTCCTCCACCCCCCCCCCCGGGGAGCGACCCTTGCCTACGGGGTCGCTCCCCTTGCGTGACGGCACAAAAAAAGATCCCTGGTGCCTTGGGGGCAGATTGACCTAAAATCGGCAGATCTGCCCCCAAAGCGGGCAGAAATGGCGTAAATACAATTTGCCCCTCCAGGGGAGCGACCCTTGCCTAAGGGGTCGCTCCCTATCTGTAAAACAACAAGAACAACAAAAATCCCCGGTGCCTAGTGGTTTCTGTCCCCCTAGTGGGCAGATCTGCCTAATTAAAATAGGCTGATCTGCCCCCCGGGGGGGCAGAAATGGCCTAAAATAAATTTGCCCCCCAGGGGAACGACCCTTGCCTAAAAGGTCGCTCCCCTTACGTGAAATTCACGAACAAAAAAAAAAAACTCCCTGGTGTCTAGTGGTTTCTGTCCCCCTTGGGGCAGATTGGTCTCATAAAAATAGGCCAATCTGCCCCCAAGAGGGGCAGAAATTGCCTAATTATAATTTGCCCCCTATGGGAGCGACCCTTGCCTAAGGGGTCGCTCCCCACCTGTAAAAGAAAAAAGAAAACAATTTTTTTTTTTTTTTATCCCTGGTGCCTAGAGGTTTCTTTCCCCCCTGGGGGCAGAAAAGGCCTTAAAAACAAATGCCCCACAAGGGAGCGACCCTTGCCCAAGGGGTCGCTCCCTTATGACAATTTCATTTTTTTAAATAAATCCCTGGTGTCTAGTGGGCGTTTCAAAAACCGGATTGCTTTGCAATCCGGCTTTTGAAACGCAGAGAGAGACTTCAAAGGGAAGGAAATAACTTTCCTGCCCTTTGAAGCCTCTCTCGGCCTCCCCTACATGATCAGAAGAGAAATGCTTTGCATTTCTCTTCCGATCGCACTGGGAGGAGGGCCTGTGACAAATCAGCACGCAATCGCGCGCTGACGTCACAGGAGGGGGTGGGGGGGTTCAGGGTGGAAGGGGAAGGGCTTCCCCTTCCATCCCTGACTTGAGATCCCTGTGGGCTCTGTGCCCAGGACGTAATGGTTACATCCTGGGCACAGCAGCACTGTGCCTCAGGACGTAACCATTACGTCCTGGGCACAGAAGGGGATATCAAATAAAACATTGACAAAGACAATAGATCTCAGATAGGCAAAAGCTACTGGCTTGGCTAATCCTTGTTTCTGTAGTCATGCATGCATCTTCAGGTTTGGACTGGGAAGCAAGTGGCACCCATTGGTACCCATTGGTGAATAGGATAGCTAAAAAAGTGGTCCACATTTGCAAATTAGGGCATTTTTTAACATGTGAAGTATTGCTGTAAGTGTTTTACAAGATATGGGAAGCTCCATGCGTTTGTTTACTGCAGGCAGTGTTTGTGATATTATCAGGGAAAATCAACCGTAAAAAAAGCAGTACACCATTCTATAAAACAGGACTAGCCTGATTACCCTGTAGCAAACCTGTGTGTCTCCCCTACAGCACCTTGACATGTTAATGCACTTAACACCTTGTCAAGTCCTTTCAAGCAAAGCAATAGAGAAAAAGGGCTTGTAAAGGTGTTAAGTGCATCAGTATAATTAAAGAGTTGCCTTGTCACACTACCAGCCTGAGTGGCCCCATTAGAATTCTGATGGTGCCCCAGCAGGATCTCTTTTTATTTAACTGGATTCCCCTTGTATAGCTCACACATGGAGAGAAAGCTGACTTTTACGCTGCTGCATTCTTTTTAAATGAGCAGCTGGGGAAGTCTTTTTCTCCATGCCCATTGTCTGATGTGCGCTCCTGCAGAGGTGCTGGGCTCAATGAAAGTGTAAGGTGCCTGCACACGCACACATGTGCCTTACAGGAAACATAGGTCAAGATGTTATTGGCAACTTCTTCACCAGAGTGTAAGTTTACCTTTGTATACTGTATTATGGAGAGGTGTGGCACAATGGTTAGAACAGCAGACCCTGATGCAAAGATCTGCCCCAGGACCAGAGTTCAATTCCCACCTCTGCTGTTCTTGGGCTCCATTCCTTTGGACCAGATATTTCTCTCCTTGGTGCCTAATCTAATTAATGGGTCCTACTCTGTAACTCTGGGCAATAGCTTGCTTAATCTCCATAACAGCGCTTGAATTCCTGGCTTCACCCTGGGGCTGTCCAGGAGTGGGTACCTCACAGGGATAACCCAGGAGGGGTTCCACAGTGGTATGCGTACAGCACCTTGAGACCCTAACGGGTGAGTAGTGTGCTATACAAGTGTAAAGTTTGCAGTTTTTACTGTAACATAAAATGTCAGAACAACTTAAATCATAGTGAACATATCAGTCTGAGATTGTAATTTCATAGTAAGGGTTAGTTCAGGAAAGTCCAGGGCAAAGAAGGTTGTTGATATACGTTTTCATACAATGACTACTGTGTTTATTGACATAGATTCTCTTTGCTTGTTCAAAATATATGTGTCCTTCTAACTTATCATTTGAGTCAGTTTTCTCAGGTGAAATCATTAATTTCCACTTGTTTTTCTGTTTAGGATCCCTCACTTGTCATCTTTATTAGGACATTTCAGAGTTGTGAGATTTGCAGTGATGAGTTGCTGTTGGAAATTACAAAGGGGTCATGGACTCATCCTGGGACAGACACACGCTTTGTATGTACAGTTCCTGTGCAGAGACAACTTGCATAGTGATTGAATCAAAGTTCTTGAGATTATATTAGACCTGTTTTTTGTTGAACGTTGCCACCAAGGCAATATGTGCTGCTTTACTTGCTCTAATCACATGTGTATGTCAGGCCCTGGTATACTGAGCTCCCTTCACATTGGCTAAATCCTCATTTTGTGATAAATGTATGAAGCTGTTGATGTTTCTCATCATTGTAGAAAGAAGGTTTTGTAGCACATCACAGACATTTGGTTGTGACATGCCTCCAGATACTGCCACAGTTTATTGAAGTGACCCTGTGGTCAAATAAATGTAGTACTGCCATGATTTTGACTATTGGTATAATTGATTTGGAATTCCTATTGTGAAGCAGGATGTCTGGCTCAAGCAGATGACATTAATCAATAATAGTTTGTCCATTTAATATTTTTATTTGGATTATTCCCCCCTTCTTCCATGGTGTCAAGGTTTTAGGGTGTCAAATTCTAAATGGCACAAACTATTTGGATTATGCGTGGGTTGGAAATAATTATCTAACATTTGGACAAATAATTGCTACTTAAAAATGTATGACACCAATACATTGACTTTTTAAAAAAAAGTTTATAAGAAATAGGAAACACATAACTTAATTTGTATATCTTATTTTTGTTAAACTGATTAATATTTTTACGAAATGATGGTGGAAGGCAGCCATAAAAAAAGAAATACTACAATAAATATAACACCAGTCTTTGACATTGTGTTCTGTAAAATTATTTTATTATCAGAAATTAACCAAAAAGTGTTTGAGACATAAAATCAAAGGAAAAAGAAAAAAGAAACAAATTTCATCATCCTGGATGAAACTATTTATGATGAGCTTAAATTGTTTGAAGTCCAATACACAATATCCAACTGTCCACAAAAAGTGGTAAATGTGTCCATGAACTAATATACAGAGTTGGCCTAGGAAGGGGGCTGGTTGCCTTGAATGTATATAATGAGGTTTATGAGCTAATAGCCAATGCAAGCACAAACAAAGTAGTGGTCTTTGGATAACACAAGAAAAGTTATTTTCAGGTAGAAGCTGGGCACTTAGACCATAGGAACAGCAAGAAATTATAACTACCTAGGGGCATGGCTAAACGATACTGGGAAGGCACTGGTACACATGTCTAAGATGAAGGTCAAACCACAAGCAACTGTATAGGCACTATGCAAATTACAGGGGATATTATGTAGCCCAACCGATCAGGAGAGGTATGAAATCTAAATTGCTGGCGGTCGCAGAGTACACCCAGCAGGATTTCCCAGGGCAAATGGAGGCAGCATTGGAAAACGCTCAGTGCCGGGGTTACAAACATGTCTTCAGGTTACCAAAATACACAACTGCTTGATCCCACTTGAGTTTGGACTGGTCCAGCAAAAGTAAGAATGCATGAGCAATCAGGAGAAGTATTATTATCAGATCCTCACAGCTTGTAAAGGAAGTACTCAAAGCAATATTTGAATGGGGACTGAACCCCTGGAACAGCTGTATGCAAGTTGCGGTGTCAAATTCACCAGGGATTCTTGTCAAGCCTTCAGGATGTAGGACCTGCAAGACCTTCTCTTCTCAGGAAAAGAGTTGTAAGGGAGGATAGAAGAACCACCGTCATTCCTCTGGGCCTTCAGGGGAATCTTGGATGCTAGGGAGTGCATTCTCCCCTGCAGGTCATTCCACCTCTTCCGAATTTCCTCTTGTGGGTGCAGATAATTTGCTACAGCATTTACTCTGTCAACTATTCTGGCCAACATTAGCCCTTCCTGAGATATGGGTGTATTTTGTACTTGGGCCCCAAACACATGTGGCTCTATTCTAATACTTTCATCCACCATGACTGACACTTCTCTCTCTGTAAAATGTGAATTCTTCCCCCTCACCATAGTGAATGCCTAAAAAAATAAACTAGTGCCCCAAAAGTTGATGACATATAAAACAAATGTAAGAAAGATGAAAAAATTGAAGGAGAAAAATAATTGAACAAAACCTGAGTTCTATGTGGCAAATTCAGCATCAAAATTGTCTGCTGCAGTGAAATGGTATAGGATCATTGTCTGAAAAGGAGTCTGTTTTATATTGTGTTTTACAGTGTGGTTTGCAGGTGTTCACAATTGGCCGATATACATCAGGTGTGTGTTGCTAGCATTCATTCAATAGCCACAACCATACAACAATGCTAAACAGGTCCCGCAACAAACTCCTGCCACCAGGGCCCCCCCTCCACCACGAGCATGGCTGTAATATCTAATTATGGTTGTCGCAATCTCGAAAAAACCCAGTGGCGATAGAGTAGTACTTGCCATCATTGGAGTCCTCCACGTCAGCCTTTGAATACCGCTTGCACGACTGAGTACATTCAGTCAGGGCATAGATCTAAATACGGTGATTGAAACTTTAATAGCTCGACTGAGTATTTGGGCCCGTGGCTGGATGTCCGTGGTCCCGCTAACATTGAGCTTGGGCCCATAATTACTTCTTCAATTTAAGTTGACACGTGTTTCGTGACAGACAAGTCATTTCTTCACAGCTGTATATGATTTAAATAAAACATAATTACCATCTAAAAGCAATATAACCCAATACACAGTCATTATTTAATTAATTAACATGCTTGACTAAATGAGTGTCACATATATTATTTAATGACATTTGACTATGTTATAAAATCTGTCACAAAATCAGATTTTCTTCATATAGTGTTATTAACCACCAAATTTAGGGAAGAACGCCTTCGGAGAAAAAAAAGATCATGCCAGATTCTCTCACTCTTCTCTATTGCAAGAGATTCAGAGTGTTATGAGTCGGACAACCCTGTCAAAGAAACTCTTATCTGCAGGAGGAAATCTATCTATCTATCTATCTATCTATCTATCTATCTATCTATCTATCTATCTATCTATCTATCTATCTATCTATCTATCTATCTATCTAGATTCACTGAAGAAAGTACAGCTGCTCAGTTCCCTATTAAACCTCTCATACACGTACATAATTATGCATACCGCTACAAACAGATCCTTTTTCTTACATGTACACCTTCTCACACTTACACTTACTGTACCACACAAGACGTAACAGAACCTCTTACCTGTGGATACAGCCACTTAAAAAGGAATTCACTCATCCATGTTCTCAATAACATAGAAGGTTACACACTAACACAGTTGCTGAAATATACAGGCAGTACACTATACAAACACTCACATACCCATTCTCTCAGCTACACAGCAACTCAGATACCCACTCACTGTACCAATACAGACTATGACACAGCGACTTCCTTGGATATACACCTTGTAGCACATCCACTTATAGTTTCATACAGAAACTAACTCAACCACTAACTCACCAATACAAGCACTCACACCTTAAGTCATACGTACATATAACCACTTACAGATACTGGATGACGTCATCAGGGATGTCATCAGTAATGTCATTTGAGATGTCATCAGTGATGTCACTGACTATGTCATGTTTGATGTAATATGTGATATCATAAACAGTGCATTACAGGGCACAAGTTATAGTTAGCTCAGGTAACAATAGCTGCTGAATTTCTCTGATTACGTGGAAGTTAATTCAGGACCTAATTATAATGTAAAGTTTCTTTTTTATTCTATTTCCTAACTATAACATCCCTGTGACCTTTGTTTTTTTCAGTGAATTTCTACATTTTTTAAAATTCCATTTCCTAATTATAACATCTCTGTAACCTTTGTTTTTTTCGATAAACTTCTATGGGTTTTTTAACATATAGTAATTTTCATTACTGTATGTTAATCCAACCACCACCACACATGACCGAAGGGAGTTGGCCACAGAATATCTCTCTGGGTGTGAGAATAGGTGTAAGAGGTGAGGGGTGAGGGTGTGAGAGTGCTCTGGGTGTGAGAGTGCATGCTCAGTGTCTTAGTGGATGCGTCAGTGTCTGAGTGGGAATGTGAGTGGGAGCATGAGGCTGTGAGTGGTCTGTCAGTGGGTGTATGAGTGTCTCAGTGGATCTGTGTGTGTGTGCGTCAGTGTATCACTGGGTCTCTGATTGGGTGCATCAGTGTCTGAGTGGGTCTCTGAGTGGATGCATGAGGTTCTCAATGGGTCTGTGAGTGGGTGCAGGAGGGTCTGAGTGGATTTATGAGTGGGTGAGTGAGTGTCTGAATGGGTCTGTGAGTGGCTGCATGAGGTCTGTATGGATTTGTGCGTGGGTGCATGAGGGTCTGAATGGGTCTGTGAGTGGGTGCATCAGTGTCTGAGTGGGTCTGTGAGTGGATGTGTCAATGTGGGTCTGTGAATGGGTGTGTGAGGGTATCAGTGGGTCTGTTAGTGGGTGAGGCAGTGTCTGCGTGGGTCTGTGAGTGAGTACATGAGGGTCTGAGTGGATTTGTGAGTAGGTACATGAGGGTCTGAATGGGTGTGTGGGTAGGTGCATGAGGGTCTAAGTGGGTCTGTGAGTGGATGCATGAGGGTCTCAATGGGTGTATGAGTGGGTACCTGAGGGTCTGAGTGGATTTGTGAGTGGGTGTGTGAGGGTCTCCATTGAGTCTGTGAGTGGGTGCAGGAGGGACTGTGTGGGTCTGGGAGTTAGTGTGTCAGTGTCTGAGTGGGTCTGTAAGTGGGTGCATCAGTGGCTGAGTGGGTCCATGAGTGGGTGCATGAGGGTCTGGGTGGGTCTGTGAGTGGGTGCATCAGTGGCTGAGTGGATCTGTGTGTAAGTGCATCAGTGTCTCACTGGGTCTGGGAGTGGTTGCATGAGAGTCTGAGTGAGGCTGTGACTGGTTGCACTAGGGTCTGAGTGGGTCTTTGAGTGGCTGAGTGAGTGTCTGAGTAGGTCTGTGAGTGACTCACTCACCCATTCAGACTCTCACACGCCCACTCACAGACCCACTGACACCCTCATGCAGCCACTCACAGACCTGAGCAGACACGGACGCACTCACTAAGACATTTTTCACTGTTAAGTAAAGTGCCCATTGCAATGCATGGTGGTGGTGGGGGTGGTTGGACGCAGGGCCTGGCCTGGCATTGTGCTGCCTCCACACAAGCTTGCTGCTCCTGCCTCCCCTTCTCCTTGCCATCCATTGCCCAAGTCCCTGCCCTTGCTCCCTCATTACAGCCCTGTGTGGCCATTGTTCTGCCACTGTCCTTCTTGCTTGCTGTGAACAGTTAGCTTGCTGCCCCATCTACCTCCCCCCTACCCTCTGCTGTCTGAGTCCATGCACCAACCCCCCTCCCTCCTACCATGCATGGTCCAAAATGCTCCAACTGCCATCAATTTATCTTGATGTACCTGTTCACTCCTCCTGCCCTTCGTTGCCCAATTCTGTGCCCCATCATGGCCCTCCTGCTTAGCCTCTGTGTTTAGCTTTCACCCTTGCCCTCCTTCCCTCAGCCCTCCGATAGCTGTGTGCAAGCCCCTGCTCCCTCCTTTTTGTCTACCATGTTCCATAGAACTGCCACTACTCCTCTTATATACTCTGAGTGTTCTGCTGAGATGCCACTGCCTAGCATGGTCATTTGGCTGCAACCTGTCCCTGCCATCTCTACCCTGCCTGTCCAAGTTCCATACCCGTAGCCTCTCCTTCCCGTCCTTCATGGTCCATTTTGTTGCCACTACCTTTTGCCCTACAAGTTATGTTGTGCTGCAACTGCTCCTCCTGCCTCCCCTGTGTGGTCTGTTGTGAAGCCCCTTCCTCTGGCCTTTCCTGTCTGTAGCCAGCTTCTCCCCCTCCCTTCTGTTCTCCATGGTCCTTGACCCACACCTTCCCTCCGTTGTCTGTTTGTATGCCATTATAGTCCCACTGTTGCTCTCCTTGGTGTTGTGCTTTCAGCACCCATCCTGCTTGCCCTCAATGGCCATCTTGCTTCTCCTTCCCTGCCCCTTTGTTCCCTGCCCTCTGTTTACCATGTGCGGGCCCCTATCCCCTCCCTCCTGCCTTGTCTGGTTCGTTGTTGTGCCCCTGTCCCCTCCGTCCTGCCCTTCATGGTCCATTATGCTGCAATTGTCCCTCCTGTCTGTCCGGTATGGTCTGCTTTCCGTCCTTGCCTTTTTCACCTCCGCTCTCTGATGTCCCTGTGGAGGGCCCTGCCTCCCCCAATGCTTTCCATGGACTGTTGTGGTGCACTGCTGTTACGCTTGTCCTGTGTGGTGTATTGTGCTGCTGCAACCCCTGACATCTGCTTTGTAAGGCCAGTTTGGTACCCCTGCGGAACTCCCTCCTGCCCTATGTTGTCCAATTGCATGTCCCTGCCCCATTCCTCCAGCCCTTCATGATCCAATGTACCATACTTGCCAACATTTTGAACTTAGTTAGAGGGAGATTTTGAAAAAGAAACCCAGGGAATTGAGTTTCCTCTTTCACTTACATTGAGGCGATTTTAGGCAACCGTCATGTCTGAATTAGGACTACAGGCATGTATGGTTGTACTGTCACAGCCTCTTCATTCTGCCCTAAATGGTCTGTTATATTGCCACAGCCTCTCTTGCCTGTCCTGCATGCTTGGATTGTTGCCCCAGACCACTGAGTTTCTTCTGAGTTATCAAATAGGGAATTGCTATCTTAATGTTTTTTTATCCAGTTGATCACTTGATTATATGTTGCACTTAGGGGACAGAATGTGGTGTTATGTGGTGTTATGGCCAGAGCTGCAGACTTTCCAACAGGGGAACCAGGTTTGAGTTTCAGTGTCAGCTCGACATCCTGTGTTTCTGGGCAAATCACTTAATCTCCCCATGCCTAAAGCACAAAATAAATGTCTTCTTGTGTAATGTAACTGATGCCCATGTAAAGCACTCCATTAACTTTGGGTCAATTATGGGGGCTATATAAAACTGCAAAAAAACGGAATAATTAAGTGTTTTGTACACTTCTGTCATTGGGCTATACTTGGGCTACATTTGATTGAGATTTGTGCTACAATCTGGCTCTTTTTTCTATTGTGGCTCCTTTGTGATGAAGCTCCCTAATGTCCTCATTTACTGCAGTATCCTCAGTAGGAAATGCTTTCCGTTTTCCACTTCAATTCGATCGAGACGGCGGTCAGATGTGCCACACTTTTGGCATAAATTCAGAATGTGCATGTTTCAGTCTACTTGTCAAAATGTATTAATGAAATAGAAGAAGATATTTGGGAACTCACTTAAAACATGTCTTAATTTTTATTCCTAAAGCATTAGCCAATTTCTAAGACAAAATGAAACCCCTCATTTTGTGCCTTTCTAAACGAAGGCCCTCATTACAACCCTGCGGACGGTGTTAAAGTGGCGGTAGCACCGCCAACAGGCTGGCGGTAAAACAAAATGGAATCATGACCACTGCGGAAACCGCCAACACATACAGCCACTTTAACACTCCGACCGCCACGGTGGTAGCAACAAACACTGCAGCTGTAACCGCCAACAGCCAAGCGGAAGACAATGTACCGCCCACTCCATTACAACCCACCCATCCACCAGCTTTTCGGGGGACGGTACCAACGCCATCAACAGCACGGCGGAAGCAGTTCTCTGAAGGGAAACGACTCACCTCTCAACACTTAAGGAAGAACTAGGACGCCATGGAGCCCGAGCTGCAGGTGTTCCCCATGCTGGTATATCTTCTCATACACCAGGAGCACCAACGCTGGCGACGACGGTGAGTACTGCACCTAGCACACAAGGGAGGGGGGAGGAAAAAGAGAGTGACACACACACACAACACGCAACACCCCCACCCACACCCTCACTCACAACACTATACACACAACACATGCAACAACATTACATATACACCCCGTAACCCTCTGGAATAACGCAAGGACAAAAGGAATGGAGTCAAATGAGTGTAATATTAGTAATACTTAGAAATACGTTCATAAAGAAAAAACAGTATGTACAATATATACAATATATACAAAAGGTGGGACAATGCCCACTCCAAAATTGTCCGCGGCCCACTGGGCCAAAACACATAGGCCAAGCCCACACTTGACTCCTGCCTCAATATGGAGAGAACACTGCAGAGGCATCATGTCGAAAACACACAGGCACCTCAGGGGGATGGGGAATGGGGGGGGCACCTCAGCTGGCTCCATGCCAACTGCTTGGTCCTGGGGAGTGCAAGGCCACAGTCTCTCAAGTCTCTCCAGTGGGTGATTTGCCCACTGCTTGGTCCTGGGGAGTGGAAAACCACAGTCTTTCGAGTCTCTCCAGTGTGTGGTTTGCCCACTGCTTGCTCATGGGGAGTGCAAAGCCACAGTCTCTCAAGTGGGTGGTTTGCCCACTCCTTGTTCCTGGGGAGTGCAAAGCCACAGTCTCTCAAGTGGGTGGTTTGCCCACTGCTTGGTCCTGGGGAGTGCAAGGCCACAGACTCTCAACTGGATGGCTTCTTCCATTGGTTCTGGAGAGGGCATTGTGCCCAGTGTGCTTCATCCTGCCAAGGATAGGGTGAGTGGATGCCTTTCTCCACTGGTTCTGGAGGGGGCTTTGTGCCCAGTGTGCTTCATCCTGCCAAGGATAGGGTGAGTGGATGCCTTTCTCCACTGGTTCTGGAGGGGCCTTTGTGCCCAGTATGCTTCATCCTGCCAAGGATATGGTGAGTAGATGCCTTTCTCCACTGGTTCTGGAGGGGCCTTTGTGCCCAGTGTGCTTCATCCTGCCAAGGATAGGGTGAGTGGATGCCCGGTACTGTTGGGGCTGCTGCCAGTGGTGACGGGAGGCTCCAGCCCTTCTCCTGCAGCCTCGGACGGCTGCCCACTGGGGCTGCAGCTGCTGGCAGTGGTGCTACTGTAAGCACTGCAGGTGGCGCTGCTGGCCGCGGTGCAGGTGGCGGTACTGGTGATTGTGCTGGTAGCCCCTTCCTGCCCTTGGCAGATGGTGGTGTCACCCTGGGTCTGGCAGCTGGAGTGGTGGCCTTGCTGGGTGGTTGTGGCTCCTTCCCCTTACTGGATGCTGTCTCCTTCACTTTGGCAGGTGGCGGAATGTTCTTTGCCATGGCAGAGGTTGGTGGCACACTGGCTGGCCTAACGGGTGCCCCTTTGAGCCTCTGACAGCTGCAGGAACCACATCAGACGTGGACTTGGTGGCTGAGGTGCTAGGCTGGGTTTTGGCCACCCTGGCTGGGGGGCAGGATGGGGGGAGGGGTAGGGAACAAGTCAATGTTGGCTAGGAAAAGCTTCTTAGGGACATTGGGGTGGGAAGAGGGTGAAGGTTTGGGAGTGGAGGAAGAGGGAGTGGTTGTAAGAGGTGTCAGTCTGCTGTGTTTGGGTGCAGGTGCATGAGCTGGATGCTGTTGTGAGGTGGATGGCTGTTGGGTGGGTGTGTGCTTTTGTTTGTGTACTTTGGGAGGAGGGGTCACAGACATAGTGGGAGAGGCAACAGGGGACGTGTGCATGGATATGGGGATGCTGACTGCCAGGAGGGGTGTGTAGTGATGGGCGTGCTGGTGATGGAGGTGGTGGGTGAGGATGTAGTGCATGCAGGTGTGAGTGGAGACACTACTGGGAGGGAGGTGGATGAGGAGGAAGAGGGGGACACAGTGGAGGCAGTGGATGTTGGTGTGTCTGCATGGGGGTGATGCTTGTGTGAGTGCTTGTGAAATGAAGTGTGGTGCTTGAAGTTGGAGACGGAAGACTAGAGACAGGGACAATGGCTGTCATCAGTGTGGAGGCCAGACCCTGAAATGCTCTCTGTCGGGCCGCCACGCCAAAGTGAATGCACTCCAGGTATGCATTTGTTTGTTGCAAATGCCTCTCGACACCCTGAATGGCATTCAGAATGGTTGACTGCCCAACAGTGAGGGATCTTAGGAGGTCAATAGCCTCCTCACTGAGGGCAGCAGGGCTGACTGGGGAAGGGCCTGAGGTGCCTGGGGTGAAGGAGATACCCACCCTCCTGGGTGGGCGGGCACGGGAAACACGCTGATGGGCTGCTGGGAGGGCGATGCTGGTAGGGTGGGTGGCGGCTGTACCTGTTGTTGGGGTGGGCACAGAGGGGTCCGCCACCGCCAAGGAGCTTCCATCGGAGGAGGAGTCGCTGTCTGTAGTGTCCCCTCCTGTCTCCCTCGTGGTGCTCCCCTCACCCTCCATCCCACTGGTGCCCTCACCTTAGATTCGGCCTCCAGGACCATGTGGGATGCAGCTCCCTCCATTGCCGGTGCCTCTGCTCCTTCGCCAGATGATGCTAATGCACACAAGGACAGGGTGACAAAACAAAAAGGGAGAGAGAGACAGAGGATACACTTGGTCAATGCCAGCAACAACACTACCATTGGCGTACAAAACACACAGGGAGCTGCCCTATGCACTAGGCCATGCATTACCAGTTACAGTGCTAGTCACTAGCCCATGGAGGACATGGCATAACACCATCAGCTGCACACCTGAAACTCACAGGACCCTGCCCAGTAGTAGATGCCCTCTAACAACATTGGGTTTGGAGTGCTTCAGAGCCTGCCCAACAAGGGGCCTACCCTGGTATGTTCGTCCTGGCTTAGGGGCACCCACAGTCCACATCCCCCACCCAGATCAAACCTTAACGCACCCCAACTCATGAATCTGAATTTGTACTCACCCCTTTCTGGCTGCTGTGATGCCCTCAAGCGCCCATCCAACTCCGGATAGGCCACTGCCAGGATGAGGAACATCAGGGAGGTCAGGGTACTATGGGCAACCCTTCCCCATTGGGATGCCAGCCCCAGCTAGGCCTGCGCCATCTTCCTTGCCCAGTGGCACAGGTCCTCCCACCATTTGCAGCAGTGGGTGCTCCGCCCGTTAAAGACCCCCAGGGTCTGCACCTCCTTGGCGATGGCACGCCAAGTACACTTTTTCTCATTGGCGCTGACCAGCAGGAGAAAGACAGCAGAAAAGGGAATTAGTTAACCGTCCGGACCGTCACACTCATGGCCCACCATATCCCTCCCATCCCCTGACACACATGTGCTGATGTCAGCTATCCGCCAGCCCACAGGTATCCCCCCTCTAGTGCAGGTCTTGTCAGTGCTCCATTTCCTGGCAAGTGGTTCCTTCCAAACAACAGTAGCCATGGCATCAGGGATGTCTCAGCCAATGTTCTCAAATGTGTTGACCAGAGTGTTGTCTGCCTTGCTGAAACACATGCACAGCTACATCGTAATCCCCCAGGTGGAGGATTTGGCAACAGTGAAAGCTTACTTGTATGCCCTCTGACATATCCACAACATCATTGGTGCCAACAGAAGGTGCCAGGAACTTCTCCTTTGGTCAGAAGATGTCCCACGGCGTGCTTGAGGATGCAGAGTTGTTTTCATGCAGAAAGACCGCAAACAAACCTTGCTAGCTGCAAGAGTCACGGTTGAAGAGTTTGGGTGCTGCCAGGGACCAGGAAGGACCAGGAGGTCGCCCCTTGGAGGAGGAGACAGAGGGGGCACTCAGCAATACAGAGAGCCCACGCAGAAGCAGGCAGCACCCGCATAAGCACCTGAACAGGCATTCAGAAGATCTGAGCACAATGGTCGACTCAGCACAACAAAAGAGGGTCCCACGAAGTCGGAGTCCAACTCAGCAAGTTGGGCAATGCAGGACGGAGTGGTGGGGACCTGGGCTAGGCAGTGCACAAAGGAAGTCTTGCAAAAGTGCACAGAAGCCCGAGCAGCTGCAGTTCACGCAGTACACAGGATTACAGTCTGGCGTGGGGAGGCAAGGACTTACCTCCACCAAATTTGGACCGAAGGGCCACTGGACTGTCGGGACACTTGGACCCAGCTCCTGTGTTCCAGGGACCACACTCGTCAGGATGAGAGGGGACCCAGAGGACCGGTGATGCAGAAGTTTGGTGCCTGCGTTGGCAGGGGGAAGATTCCGTCGACCCACAGGAGATTTCTTCTTGGCTTCCAGTGCAGGGTGAAGGCAGACAGCCCTCAGAGCATGCACCACCAGGAAACATTTGAGAAAGCCAACAGGATGAGGCGCTACAATGTTGCTGGTAGTCTTCTTGCTACTTTGTTGCGGTTTTCCAGGCGTCCTGGTGCAGTCAGCGGTCGATCCTTGGCAGAAGTCGAAGAGGGAAGTGCAGAGGAACTCTAGTGAGCTCTTGCATTCATTATCTGGTGAGATACCCACAGGAGAGACCATAAATAGCCCTCAGAGGAGGATTGGCTACAGAGAAAGGTAAGTTCCTATCAGGAGGTCTCTCTGACGTCACCTGCTAGCACTGGCCACTCAGAGCTGTCCATTGTGCCCTCACACCTCTGCATCCAAGATGGCAGAGGTCTGGGACACACTGGAGGAGCCCCTGGGAGGTGTTGGTCAAGCGAGTGGTCACTCCCCTTTCCTTTGTCCAGTTTCGCGCCAAAGCCGGGCTGGGGGGATCCCTGAACCGGTGTAGACTGGCTTATGCAAGGAGGGCACCATCTGTGCCCTTTAAAGCATTTCCAGAGGCCAGGAGAGGCTACCCCTCCTAGGCCCTTCACACCTATTTCCAAAGGGAGAGGGTGTAACACCGTCTCTCAGAGGAAATCCTTTGTTCTGCCTTCCTGGGACCAGGCTTCCCAGGCCCCAGGGGGGCAGAAACCTGTCTGGGGGTTGGCAGCAGAGGTAGCTGCAGAGAAAACCCCGGGAAGTTAGTTTGGCAGTGCCCGAGCTCTATGCTGGAGACCCGGGGATACATGGAATTGTGCCCCCAATACCAAAATGGTATTGGGGTGACAATTCCATGATCCTAGACATATTACATGGCCATGTTCGGAGTTACCATTGTGACACTACACATAGGTATTGACCTATATGTAGTACACACGTGTAATGGTGTCCCCGCACTTACAAAGTCCGAGGAATTTGCCCTGAACAATGTGGGGGCACCTTGGCTAGTACCAGGGTGCTCACACACTAAGTAACTTTGCACCTAACCTTCACTAAGTGAGGGTTAGACATATAGGTGACTTATAAGTTACTTAAGTGCAGTGTAAAATGGCTGTGAAATAACGTGGATGTTATTTCACTCAGGCTGAAATGGCAGACCTCTGTAAGAATTGTCTGAGCTCCCTGTGGGTGGCAAAAGAAATGCTGCAGCCCATATGAATCTCATGGAACCCCAATACCCTGGGTACCTAGGTACCATATACTTGGGAATTATAAGGGTGTTCCAGTGTGCCAATCAGAATTGGTAAAATTAGTCACTAGCCTGCAGTGACAATTTTAAAAGCAGAGAGAGCATAAACACAGGTTCTGATTAGCAGAGCCTCAGTGATACAGTTAGGCACCACACATGGAACACATATAGGCCACAAACGTATGGGCACTGGGGTCCTGGCTAGCAGGATCCCAGTGAGACAGTAAAAACCCCCTGGCATATACTCACAAACAGGCCAAAAGTTGGGGTAACAAGGCTAGAAAGAGGCTACCTTCCTACACCAAGTATCCTGGCTCTGTGCATGACACCTTTATCTTGAGGAATAGCAGCATCCCATATGTGATGTCTCAACTCCAGAGGCACCAGGTGTGGCTAATAGGTGAGCCCAAGGTCCCCACCCAGTACATATTGGTGTCTGGGTATGTGGTTTGTCCCTAAGGGTTAGTGTGTGTCTAACAGTTGTCCCTCGATATTTGCAGGTTACTCTGGTTACCTCAACCTCTCATGGCTACTAACCCCAGTGAGGAATCCCAGGACAAGGGCAGAGAAACGTTACAAAGAGGTACAAGTGCAAACAAGGAGGATTATTGAGCAGACCTTCGGCCTCCTGAAGGCCAGGTTCCGGTGCCTCCATCTGACAGGTGGATCTCTGTACTACTCACCCAAGAAGGTGTGCCAGATCATCGCTGCATGTTGCACAACCTGGCCTTGAGACGCCAGGTGCCTTTTCTGCAGGAGGATGAGCCTGGAGATGGTCATGTGGCAGCGGTGGAGCCTGTGGACAGTGAGGAAGAGGAGACAGAGGAAGAAGATGTGGACAACAGAAGTAATATCATACAGCAATACTTCCATTGACACATAGGCAAGACACTGTGACTTCACTTTACTTTTCAGTTTTCTGTTGGGCATTGTACATGGCAGCATGATTTCCTTAGTGTATGGCCACTTACTGTACCTTTTGGCATCTCTATTTTCAGATCTCTGTGGCCCACTCTGGCTCCTGATATGTTTACTGCTGCCCACTACAGGTCACACCAATGTAGAAATTACTGTACATAGGAATTGCAATGATTTCAGAATTTTGTACTAATACATATTTCAATCAATTGACAGACTCCAGAATTGTATTTGTTCCAAGGGTGTTTATTTAAATGCTAATTAGAGGGGGCTGTGCAATGGGCTGGGATGATGGTGGAGGAATGTCCAGTTAGAGTCCAGTCTCTTGGTATCACAGGTGCATTGTCCAATGGGGCATAGGAAGGGGAGCAATGGCAGCTCAAGGTGGACAGGGTGAGAGAGTGGGACAGAAGGGTGACAATCAGGAGAGTCTTATTTCCTGGCGGGGGTCTTGGCAATGTTCTCTGGCTTCTGCCTGGATCGCAGGGACCGTTTGGGGGGTGGTTCTCTTTCTGCAGGGGGTGGGGTGCTGGTGGCCTGTTGTTCCAGTGGCGGTGCCCCTTTTTCCACTCGCACTGGCGGAGGTGGAGGGCTGTTTATCAGTTTGGCTAGTGTCAGGGGCCCGTTGGTGTGCCACTGCCTCCCTCCTGGTGTTGGCCATGTCAGCCAGCACCCCTGCAATGGTGACCAGGATGGTGTGGATGTGTCTGAGGTCCTCCCTGAACCCCAGGTACTGTCCCTCCTGCAGCTACTGGGTCTCCTGCAACTTGCCCAGTATCTGGCCCAAGGTCTCCTGGGAATAGTGGTATGCTCCCAGGATCCCTGCAAGTGACTCATGGAGAGTGTGTTCCCTGGGCCTGTCTTCCCCCTGTCACACAGCAGTCCTCCCAGCTTCCCTGTTGTCCTGTGCCTCTGTCCCCTGAACCGTGTGCCCACTGCCACTGACCCAAGGTCCCTGATTTTCTTGGGTCTGTGGGGTTGCCTGGGGTCCCTGTAGTGGTAGACACACTGCTGATTGACGTGTTCTGGGGACAGTGGGGCACGCTGGGTGGGTGCTGTAGTGGTGTTTCCTGAGGGGGGAGGCTCTGTGGTGGTATGGGACTGTGGCAGGGTAACTGACTGTCCAGAGCTCCCTGATGGGCCATGTTGGTCATCGTGATCCAGGGTACAGAGCTACTGTCATCACTGTGGGCCTCTTCCGTAGGGGGGACTGGATGTTGGTGACAACTCCTCTCCGGTGACGTTGAGTGGGGGTCCTGTGGGGATGAAAATGCAGTGTTATTGTAACTGCGTGTGCCATCTTGTGCATGGGTGTGTTTCCCTGTATGGTTATGATTGCCCTGTCAGCTTTACCTTGTGTGTGCGGTGATTTTGTGGGCTAGGTGATTCTCTCTAATGGGCATGCTGTGGTGATGGGTATCCATGCAGGTCTGCGATGGGGGTCCATGCATTTGTGTGGCATGCAGGGCTTGATATTGGGATGGATGGGTTGTGATGTGTGGTGGTGGAGTGATGGGGTGAGGGTAGGGGTAGGAGTTTGTGATGGCATGCAGGTAGGGTGGGGGATATAGTAGTAAAGATTTGACTTACCAGAGTCCAGTCCTCCTGCTACTCCTGTGAGGCCCTCAGGAGGCATTATCGCCAAGACTTGCTCCTCCCATGTTGTTAGTTGTGGGGGAAGAGGTGGGGGTCCGCCGCCAGTCCTCTGTACTGCTAGCTGGTGTCTTGCTACCACGGAACGCACCTTCCCCTGTAGGTCGTTCCACCTCTTCCTGATGTCATCCCTTGTTCTGGGGTGCTGTCCCACATCATTGACCCTGTCCACGACTCTCCACCATAGCTCCATCTTCCTTGCAATGGACGTCTGCTGCAACTGTGATCCAAATAGCTGTGAGGAGGGTATATGGAAAGATGAAAACCAGCTAAAATGGAGGACAGCAAGTAAATTGTAAGCATGTATCCAACAGATCTACAGCCGGTGCTTGCCGAGCTGCAAAAGTTGTAGGGTGTAGGCCCAGGTAAACTCTGAGTTTCTCAGGATAGGTGTCATAAGTGAGGGGAACAAGGTCAAAGTCTTCCGAGTGGTCACTCAGTCCCATTCCCCGATGATGTCTCTGGTAATAGGGGAGTATTACACCCCCAGGCTCTCTGCTTCCCTCACAACCAGGGATTTTCCAGAGATGTTCTCCCGCTACCGCCCTATCTATAAAGCACCAATGCTTTTCACGCTCCTTAGGGTTCCACTCCACTAGTAAGTGAAGCTGTGCAGCCTGGCAGTAGTGCAGGAGGCTAGGAACCAGAAGACAACCCTCCTTGCTGAGCAGTGAATCCGCATACAGTTCATATGTGGCCTCTTTCCCTCTAAAACAAAGAGGTTAATTGCTACCTCGAGAGATTGAAGCATACCCGCAGGGGCTGTCAAAGAAAGGGCCTGGACCAGGAATAGCACCCTCAGTAGCGTGGTCATTTTCGGAGCCGCCACCCTCCCAAGCCAAGAGAGGTGGTAATGTTTTCAGAGAGTAAGGTCTGTACCGACCTGCTGACGTTGGGCTCAGTAAATGGTGGCCACGTATCTTCTACTCTGGTAGCTATCAGTACATGAAGAAAGGACACCGAGAAACCCACCCACATTTATGGACAATGGGTAACCAGCTGTTACTGTACAGGAGGCATAACAGAGAGGTTGAGAAACTGCCATTTCTGAAGGCTGGTGTAGAAGCTCAAGGCCCTTCCAAATTATCCTAGCTGATCCAGTAAGGCCTACAGCCTTCAACGGGTCCTCAAAACCCGCTATGACATCATCTACATAGAGGCTGATGGTGTGCTCTTCCTCCAATCCTCACACCGGTAATACACAGTTTGTCCCTAACCTCTACGCCATTGGTTCCATGTAAACAGCTAACACTAGAGACAACAACGGACAGCCCTGTTTCATTCCCCTGCCAATGGGAAAGGGGGTGGACACCTCACTGACCCATATCAGTGCTTTAGCCTAGCTGTAATTGGGAAGAATCCATGCACATAATCTGTCCTTGATGCCAAAATGGGTCAGCTTTGTTTTGTGATATGCCCAATGCACCTGATCAAATGTTTTTTCAGCACCAATGACCAGAAGCATAATTTCTCTCAGCAAGCTGTTAGCTTTATCCACCAAGTTGAAGATTTGCTTAGTGTTTTTCTCTGCACTGGTGAGAGGGAACAAAGCTTGACTGATCAGGATCCACCAGGTCTAGCATTTCGGCCTCTAAACATACTGCCAGAATGCTGGTGAATAAATTGGCATCTGCGTTTATAAGTGAAATGGGCTGATAAGAGCCACATTGCTTTTTGTTGTTCCCAGGTTTTACTATAACAGTGATGGAAGCCTTGAGCATGATATGTGGGAGTGTGCCTGTATCCACCACCAAGTTAAAGATTCTAGTGAGGATAAGGGTGAGTGCCGGGCAATACATTTTATAAAAAAAATGGCAGAAAATATTTCTGGGCACAGGGATTTTAGACGCTTCCGGTGTGCAATGGCTGCAGTGGTTTCATCTTTATGAATGGGCTGATCAAGGGAGCCAGTCTGTTGGGGTGTCAGCCGGGGTGTGCATGCGCCACATAGATAGGCAACCGAATCAACAGGTTTGATCAAGGACCAAAAAACATTCGACCAACGGGAAACGGAAGCAGAACCGCAGAACCACTCAAACCGAAAGCACAGCCACCGCAGCAGAGAGCAGCTGCAATGCGCTCTCCTCACCTCAGGAAATCCTCGTGGCCTGCGGCTCCTCACGGTCTATGGCTCCTCCTGCCAACCCCCTACGGAAGTGGTCCATTCGACCGGGTGCAGCTAGTGGGGGCAGGTGAGGTAGGGGTTCAACCACTGCTGCTCCTGGAATCGCCAGTATTGCTCCTGCCATCGTCATCACTGCAGCTGCTCAACCCTCAGCAGCCTTAACAACCCTGCCAGCACTCTCAGCACTCCCAGTACTCCCGTCTCTGCTGCTGGGGGGCAGGAGCCTTCTCAGCGCGCTGCACTCAGGCGCACCGGCACTCCAGCACACCAGTGTACGGATAAGAAGCGCACCCGTGCTTGACTCAGCCGGAGGGCGGGCAGGTTGTACGGTGATAGGGTGATATCCAGGGGGCAGTAGGTGGTAGCAGGGGAGAGGTGCCAGAAGTATTGAGGTGGTGGGGAGGGCGTGGAAATGCCAGGAACTGCCAGAAGTGGGGTGAGAGCGCTGCACACCACTCCCCCCAATCTCTGCCTGCTGTGCTCCTTCCCAGGCCCTCTTCTGGTTCACTCATTACCTGCCCCACTCTGCCTTCCCTTTTCTTCACTCCAGTTGGATTGTTGCACCAGTTTCTCCAGGTGGTGTGCTCGTGCCCCTCCACTGCCTCCATCGTTCACCTAGTGCAAGCTCAGCGCCAGCCATAGCCAATGGCCTACAGCTTACAGCCTACGGGCGTGGAGGAGAGGCGACGCCCTGAACACAAAGCTGGACTGCTGCACCAAGTATTTCCAGCCCTCCGGGTGGCGTGCTCATGCCCTTCCACTGCCTCCATCGTTCACCCAGTGCCAGCCTAGTGCTAGCCACAGCCTACAGGCATGGAGGTGAGGCGGTGCCTAGAACACAGAACCAGATTAGACAAAGCAGCTGGTCCACCAGGCACCAGGAGCACAGGTGCGTCAAGTAACATGCACAGCGGGACGAGTCGGAAGGCTGTCCAGTGGGTTAACAACATCCACCCCTTCTTATTTGGACATTGCTGCCACCAATGCCAACTGGATAAGAAACATCCCTTTTTTTCCATGCCTTCATATTTGACTCCACTGCAGCGTGGGACATCATCAGACCCAAGTGAATCAACAGCATCAGTAGCAGAAGGGGCCGTGCCCTCGTGCAGCATATGAGTCTGGTACAGGTGGGAGGACGAGCGCAGCTGCTGTAGCTAGCCGCTGCTGAGTGTTGTGCCCTGCGGGTTCACAGAAGCAGCCAAACTAGACCTGGGTGCGGCTTGTGATCTCGTTAGTGAGACCCCCTCATTCCCTGAGAATCCTGCCTTCTTCAAGTAAGCTGTGAAACCTTGTTAGTAAGGTTGCAGAATCTATTCACCGCATTGCATCAAGAGCTAGTGTCAGAATAGCACGTCAAAGCAGCCCACAAGTAGTTGATCTTTTGATTGTTGGGGAAATAAGGTCTAACTTGAACAAAACCATTGGTTGCCGTCCCTTTCAACGTCAGTAAGTAAGCTAATATAATGAGTTCCGGTAACCTTCGGGTTGATCCCGATGGTGGGAGGACAAGACCCCCGAAAAGAACAAGGCATTGCCAGCCAGTGAACTCCCCAGTAGTATGTTTAAGCACCTCTGGAATTGAAGGGATACAGCCCACTGAACAGAGGGAACTCAATTTGAAATCATCTTCAAAGCCATCAGCAAAAAAAGTGGAGTATAAAATCACAGACTTTTTTACTACTGGGCATTCACGTTTGCAGGAAAATAAAGTATTGACAGTTCTAGCAAATGTGGTAACCGGGCTTAATTCTGAGAAAGATCTCCGCCCAGGAGATCATTCTTCCACTCTGCAAGAGCCTGAACGGTTGAACTTCAGCAAGGAGAGCTCGAAGGTCAAAACTGACAGACCAGACTGTTCAGGGTCAATTCTAGACCTGGATTTCAGCGTCTGGAAGGATCCTCCTCCAAGAACTCAGAGGTCGGATTTGTCGGACTTGGGTGGGCTTTCTGACCATCCCCGGAAAGAACTCATTGATATAGACTCCCTTGAGGGTAATACTAGTACGGCACAAGGGAAAATTGTTCCTCCCCATGAATTCAGTCAAAAGCACAAATAAGACATGTTGCGTACCATCATTTCCCTTAGTCCATTTCAGGATAGTACCCACAATTCCCAGCCCCAATCGGATGTTCCAGCAAATACGTGGGGCTCACTCCTGTCGACAATCTATGTCATGGCAACTGTAATAAAGCATCAGGCAGATAAGCAAGATATCCAAGTCGACTTACTCAATATCATGGCTAAATATATCGTGGGTATTGATTCAAAACTACAAGCCCATAATGATTTGATCAAGAGAGCCCAAAAACAGAATTACGTACAACAAGTGGCATGTGGCTGTACGCCTCAGGGAACAATCCTCAGATCATCATCCCCATATTAAATGATATATTAGTGGAAGTCAGAGCCCAGGCCCTAAATACAAGGGAAAGACTCAGGGGGTTATTCCAACTTTGGAGGAGGTGTTAATCCGTCCCAAAAGTGACGGAAAAGTGACGGATTTACCACCAGCCGTATTACGAGTCCATTATATCCTATGGAACTCGTAATACGGCTGGTGGTATATCCGTCACTTTACCGTCACTTCTGGGACGGATTAACACTCCTCCAAAGTTGGAATAACCCCCTCAGTGTTTTCGAACTCGAAGAATCAGGAAAATGTGAAGAAGAAAACATCGTCATGGAAAATCTGTCAAGAGAACCCTTCTATGCATCTTTCTCACAAGCTACGACACAAATAGAGTCCGGAAACTCACTTAGCAGTTCACATAAATGGGTCAACCACACAGGGAGCCATTGCAGGAACTTAAGTACTATTAGAAAAATTGAGGTGAATGCTCCCCTTAGTGCCTTACAAAGCCCAGTACATTTAAGGTCAAAAAGGGAAAATAAAAAGCAAAGGAAAGCAAGGAAAAAAGCAAGATTAGTTTAACAGAAAAGTATATGTCAATTATTTACGCATTATAAGCAGCCAGCCATCAGTAATGCTAATGCTAATGCTTTTTTGCCATCTGATACCAAATTATCCGCAATGGTTAAGGAATGTTCTAGTTCAGGTCCAAATTCTCAAAGTGCTTCTGTACCCACAGTAAAAGAGAGCCAAAGACATAAGGAACAAAGCCCTATCCTCGGTCAATCAATGGTGGGAAAACGTAAGCCGATCAATAAGAGACCAGTTCCTAAGGAATGTATGCCAGTGAATTCTCCAACAAATACAGAGTCTTGCAGCATAGTAGAACATCAGCATTGAACAACAGAGGATATCAATCAGGAATATGAAAAGGTGGGAAAGGTCCAAAGATGGAATGAACGGAGTTCATCCAGCCCTAGCACGCAGTCAAATGATCTGCCGCACCATCAACCGAATACAGGTTATAAATGCTCGACCCAGAGCAATGAAGTATTTACAAATGTCTTAGTGGCAGCGATGCCCATAGAGGCGCATAAACTACTTTTCATCCCCAATTTTAAAACAGAGGGAAACTTTGACACCCTGAATGGAGGAAACATACTTAATTGATTGGGGAAATAAGAAGCCTATCCCAGATCTCATCATTGGACCTGCTCTCTGTTGAATTTAAACCCCATCCACTTGTGAGCGATCGAGAGGCCACACTTACCACTTGGCCCACAGCAGACCATGTGCATCAACTAATATCATACTCCAACACTTTTTCATCATGGGGCATTGTACTACGTCAAATGGACTGTCCTCGCTACCTAGGCCCACTGTGGGCTCCCAGTAACTGTAATAAATCAGTGTTAAGAGGGGTGATAGGGGCAGATACAATCCCTTTGGCAAGGGGAAACTTATCAGTTGTGAAACATAATGGCAAAACAGGAATAGGCCACATATTCAGGGCCTCCAGTGAATCTCTCCCTTCTATTTAGCAAAAATGTTCCTGACAGCAGTCAAAAGGTCAGGAACCAGGGTGTAGTTAGTCCACATGTCAAAATTTGTTCAATGAACGTCCATGGTATTCAAACGCTTATACATGATCAAGAAGTACAATCCTTTTTTCAGGAATACAATATTATCCTATTCCAAGAACCTTGGTACACAGAGCTGATTGTGGTGTCTGGGTACGACACCTCATACATTCCAGCAAGGTCCAATAGCAATACGACCATGCAAAGGGAGGCCTGGTGACCTTGATTTCTACAGCCCTTATATGCCAGAGTCAAACTGGATCCAGGTAACCAAGAACACATTAGGCAGACCACAGTGCAGCAAACTAGATCTAATCCTTATAAATGTGTGCATTCACCCCAAAAAAGCTATTAGGGGCGGAAAATTGAAAACTCTGGGTGAATTTATCAAAACCATACTGAGACAACACCAGGATACTACTCTCATCATTAGTGGTGATTTCAATCTTAATCTATTGTCCCCAAAAGGAGGAAATGCAAAGAACCAAGGTGCAAGTACCCACAGACATCAGCTAGAGAAACTAGGTCTATCCTTACTAAATGGAAACAGCAAAAAGGACTTTCCGGCATCTATTACCTTTGTAAGTGGGAAAAAAGTTTAACAATCGATTACACCTTCATAAATTCCTCTGCAAGGGCACTGGTAAGGAATTCTCAAATTAAATGCAGAGTGGAGAGCGATCATTTTCCACAAACATTGGAACTAGCATATAAACCCGAGTTTCTACAGCCATCAAATGATTTAATAAATCCTCTAGAGTTGTTTAATCTTAAGAGATTGAAATGGTGTGAGAAATGGATAGCATCAGTGATGGATGACGTGTTCCAGATGGCTGGCACCCTGGGAGAAATAAAAATACTTGTGGATCTGCAACAAAGGGAGCCGACCCTCAACCAGGATTGAGACAAAGACTGGGCTGTGCTATGCCGCGGCTTCTTGGCAAAATTCCCAGCCACCTCTAACTCAACCTTTCAAGTATCATCCTACGTACACAACAGGGGCCGTGTTATTCAACCTTGGTTCAACAAAGATTTGCGCAACCAGAAATGACAAATTGCTCTCCAAAACCAGGAAAATGGTAAAAGCGATCCAACGGGGAGAAGGCAAAGAAAATAAAATTTTATGGACATTGAAAAAAAAGTATTGTTTCGATTGTTGGGCCGCAAAAAGAAGTTATCAGGAACATGCATGGTCCAAATTATTATGGGCAAGCCGAATGTCTAACAGCAAGCTTTTTGGGGGGTTGGTGAATGACCTGGCAGTAGGAAAAAGCAGACATCACAATTGTGGGATAACTCAAGCAGCCTGGGTGAGCCATGTCAGTAGTCTGTATGGGCTGACAACCAAGCCGTCAAAAGGCGGAGCCAGGCTTCTTCCCATAGTGATGGGATGCAAACCATCGACAAGCAATAATCAATTACTAAATCTCCAAGCCGAGGGAAGGATCTTAAACACCGCCAAAAAGGATGATCAAAGCAAGTTTGGAAGCTAGAGCAACTAGGCGGTCTGATCAAGAAACTGAAGTCCAAAGGGGCAGCTGGACCAAATGGACATCCAAATGCAATCTTCAAAGTTGACACAGTACATTGGGCACAATACTTTCTGACACTCTTCAACTCTATCACCCACTTCAACCGGATCCCAGAATCTTGGAAAGGCAGTATAATACATGCCATCTATAAAAGCGGAAATCCCACTTTCCCTTCAAATTATAGGCTGATAGCCCTCACTGATGTAGAAGCCAAGCTAAACGGCTCATGTTTGCTACAGCATCCTCAAGTCTGGGATGACGAAAACAAGTCACTCCTGAGGTTTCAAACAGGCTTTAGGGCAGGCATGAGAACATCATCAAACTTAATTGCACTTTCCCTTATAGTGGAAAAAGCCAGTCGCAAGAAGCTGGGCCTCTAAGCTTGTTTTATTTACCTTAAATCAGCCTTTGACCGGGTTCCCAGGGAAAGGTTGTGGGCTAAGCTGGATAAATGGGGTATTCCCAATAACCCACTGAGGGCCATTATAGATCTCTACACTGATACCTGGGTCCAGATTAAAATTGGAGATGGTTAAAGATTAACAAATAGAATAGCCACAAAATCTGCCCTAAAGCAATGTTGTGTTCTGGCACCAATTCTCTTTAATCTATACCTGGCAGACATTGCTGGCATGTTAGCACAAGTGAATAGTGTTCCCCTGGCAGTGGGTTTAGAGAAAATTGGGTGCTTACAATATGCAGATGACATCGTCCTGCTGAGCCATACCCCCAAGGTTTGAAACAAATTTTATCAGCACTTAACATCTTTATGGCTGAGCAAGGTCTAGAAATTAATCTGGATAAAACTAAACTGATAAGATTCCTTGGGGCAAATTATAAACAATTCAATTGGTTCCTGGGGGAGACAAAAGTGGAGATGGTGCAGTCATACAAATATCTAGGAGTCCATCTTGAACCACGCCTGAAATGGAAGCACCAATTACAGTCAATCAAGGCAAAGGCCAACTCACTAACATATAACTTTAACCTGCTCAGAAAGAAGCTGGATTGCTCCATCTGGTCCCATTTATTAAAAATCATGTCTGCACAGCTGCTTCCACCCATCTCCTCTAGGTCTGAAAAATTGAGGGCCGTGAGATTGATACTCTGAATAACAGTCAGGTTAAAACATACAAGGCCATTTTTAACATCCCGAAAAAGTGCCTCCCGGGCACAGGTTAGACCAGATATGGGCTTAAAAAATCAAAGTTTCCAGCGACAGGGCGCCTTCCTCAAGGCATCATGGAAGTTACATGCGGCATAGGATTCTTCCATACTCTACTCCTGCTGGGAAGAAGTGCAGGCGCAGCAACTTGGTAATATGAAAGGAACATGGGGAAGCTACCTAAGACAGGTTATCATTAGCCTGGGAATGGAAGAAGTCTGGAAGCATAACATTGGGAAGACCGAATTTAACAGAATATTTAACATTACAGTTCGCTCACTCTCGCTTATCACAGATAAAGCCATTCTGGCCAAAAGACGGCATGCCTGGGCAGTCCTGGGTTCCTACTCAACATTGTCTCCACAGAGGTACTTGGCCGTCCACTTTTCTGCTCACACCAAACATCAATTCCTGTTATACCATGTGGGTTTCTTCGACACCAAAGAAGATCGTCCCTCCTGGAAAGGCCAGCATATCGACCAAAACTGCTGCCTATGCGGCTATAATCAAGAATCTTTGCTGCATGCTTTTTGTATTTGTCCCACTTTAGGTCTGGAAAGAAGAAAATTGTAAAAACATGATTTTATAGCTAATAATATCCGCTCATGTAGACCGGCGGTAATCATCTGGCTCAAGGGCTAGTCAACCTCATTTTGCTGTAAGAGGGTAACATTTTTACAACCGCTCCATAAGAAATTGCACAAAGCGGACTCGGAAAAATTGCTGCAGGTTAGTTCTTAAAGATTGAACTAAAATGTTTATTTTGGTTAGAAATTATTTTTAGCTGCTTAGCTTTTTTATCAAGTGTTAATTTTATATTTGTAGTATGTTATTTTTATATAACAATGGTTTTTATTAACTGAGCAATAAAATCTAAATCTGAATCTGAACAGGTTGTAAGTTCTGTGCCTTGTACAGTGTCATATAGACATCCCTGAGGTTGGCAGCTATTGTTGCTTTTTTGTGACTTTACCATCTGGCTGAAGGAGGGCATCCACCCTCTGTCTAGCTCGTAAGAGCCTGACACATTTTTCTCTATCTACATAGAAGGAGTACTGCCTAAATCAGACCTACAGAGCTGCTCCCTTGCAGTTTCCAGCTGCCACCAGATTTGTTGAACCCCTTTCCTTTTATAAATAGCCTTTAGTTCTCATCCCCTCCCCTCCAGGTCCATCGTCTTTTTCCTAGCATACCTTATTTTCAACTGCAGAGATGGCGATGAGCTCTCCCGGGATGATTACCTTTAGTGTCTCCCTTATGGTGGCTATGGAAGTTCTGTAGGTATCATTATCTGCTAGGATATCAGTAATCATCTGTGTGATTTGAAGCAGCTTTGCACCCCACCATGCCCTTGAAGGAGCTGGAGAAAAGTATGGCAACTCCACCTGTCCGTGTAGCATTGGAAAAGAAGTACTAGTATCAGAAGTGACATGATTTCAGTCTGTGCCAGTCACCTGGGGTTAGGTGTATCTCTTGCAATAGGCAAACATCCCCTCTGGCATTTTGTAGATAAGAGAGAATTACCTTGCATTTGACAAGGCTATTAAGCTCTTTCACATTAAGGATCTTCAACTCATCATGTGGAAGGGTAGACTAAGGCTAAAACTATGCTGTGCTTCCAAGGGTGCTATTGGGTACAAAGCCTGGAATAATAATTCCTCAGGGCCATCTGTATTTAAACAGGAGGAGGCCGTATGGTCCACCTCGCCGAGCCTCTTTAGGGAAAGAGCCCATTTGACCCCCAGATGGCTCCCTACATGCTGCAGGAGCCTCCATTGCTCCCTCCAGCAGGCAGCAGCTATTTATGCTTCTCCCTCCAGGTAAGAGAAATATCTTGATCAATTCAATTCAAGTAACTTTGTTTCAGCCTCCAGGGTCATAAAAGTACAAATACAAGTACAACAGTACATGGTAAATAAATAAATGAAACATTGCAATACACTACAAACTAACTTGTGGCAATCATGGTTGTAAGTAGATGTAAGTAGATGTCAAAAGGATAAAATACAAGTTAAAATGTTGACTTGCTTGTGTGAATCAGAAAATTAACAATATTAATGAACATTAATACAGCATAATTTAAAAGAAGCAATGATAAAGTGTGATAAACCACATGAAACTAAGAGTGGGGGGGGGGAGTGCCTTTCTGTGAAGTGTCCACACAGCCCCCCAGAAATTTGGCAACTGGTAGGGCAAGCGGTAAGCCGCAGACCCATCTCAGAATACGAAGGATGGCCAAATGGCTATGCTGGGATAAATGCCTGCAAGTGGGAACTAGCCCTATTCTATGTGGTCGGGCATAGGAAGGCAAGCAATCAAAAGATGTGCAACACTCTCCACAGAAGAAGTACATATAGGGCACTTGTCAGTAGGCCAAAAAGCTGGTGAAAGCTCTCACCGAGAGAGTGCCCACTCTGAATTGAAAGTAGAACGTCCTATAGTTTGAGACAGTCAGCTGATCCCAGTATGACTCATGACCTCTCAGAGGCCTAAAATCAAGGAATTCTCTAATGAGTTTGAGGGTGTCAACCCTTCTAAGGTCATTGGCCTCTGCAACTGCCTAGTAAAGCTTGTTCAGTGAATTTGTTGACGGGAAACAAGTAGCGTTGGCATGGTTCCAAAGATCAGGTAGCCAAAGGGTGTAAAGTGACTCTTTTAACCCCTTCGCTGCTAGGCCTTTTCACCCCCTGTGTTAAGCCTTTTTTGGGTATTTGGGGTAGTTCACTCTTAGGTCCCCATATATTTTTGTCCACATAAGGTATCCATGCCAAATGTGTGTCCTTTTTTTTAACATCCTATGGATTCTAAAGGTATCCAGGCTTTGTGAATTCCCCTGTAGGGGACTGAGAAAATGGGCAAAATATAGATAAATATTTAGGGGGTCATTCTGACCCTGGCGGCCGGTGGCCGCCAGGGCCACCGACCACGGGAGCACCGACAACAGGCTGGCGGTGCTCCAACGAGCATTCTGACCGCGGCGGTTCAGCCGCGGTCAGAAGCGGAAAGTCAGCGGTCTCCCGCTGACTTTCCGCTGCTCGTTTGAATCCTCCATGGCTGCGGAGCGCGCTCCGCAGCCATGAGGATTCCGACCCCCCCTACCGCCATCCTGTTCATGGCGGGAAAGCCGCCATGAACAGGATGGCGGTAGGGGGGGTCGCGGGGCCCCTGGGGGCCCCTGCCGTGCCCATGCCAATGGCATGGGCACGGCAGGGGCCCCCGTAAGAGGGCCCCGCAAAGTATTTCAGTGTCTGCCTTGCAGACACTGAAATACGCGACGGGTGCCACTGCACCCGTCGAACCTTCCCACTCCGCCGGCTCGATTACGAGCCGGCATCCTCGTGGGAAGGGAGTTTTTCCCTGGGCTGGCGGGCGGTCTTTTGGAGACCGCCCGCCAGCCCAGGGAAAAACTCATAATACCCTCCGCGGTCTTCTGACCGCGGAGCGGTATAATGGGGGCGGAATTCTGGCGGGCGGCCTCCGCCGCCCGCCAGAATCAGAATCACCCCCTTAGTTTTTTGGGAAAAATAGGAGAAAGGTGCTGCATAAGAAAGTGTCTGTTTTTTCCTTGCAGATATCATCAACAAAGGTTTTTTTGGTACTAAAATCACCATCTTTCCAGCTTTCAGGAACAGACAGTCCTAAATCTGAAAAACACATTTTTCAACATGGTTTTGGCATTTTTCACAGACATAGGGGGTCATTCTGTGACATTCTGTGACATGGCGCTCCGCCGCCATGGGGATTCTGACACCCCCTACCGCCATCCTGTTCCTGGCGGGACTCCCGCCAGGAACAGGATGGCGGTAGGGGGTGCCGTGGGGCCCCTGGGGGCCCCTGCAGTGCCCATGCCAATGGCATGGGCACTGCAGGGGCCCCCATAAGAGGGCCCCACAAAGTATTTCAGTGTCTGCTATGCAGACACTGAAATACGCGACGGGTGCCACTGCACCCGTCGCACCTTCCCACTACGCCGGCTCAATTCTGAGCCGGCGTCCTCGTGGGAAGGCTGATTTGCCCTGGGCTGGCGGGCGGCCTTTTGGCGGCCGCCCGCCAGCCCAGGGCAAATCCCAAAATACCCTCAGCGGTCTTTCGACCGCGGAGCGGTATTTTGGTGGAGGAACTTCGGCGGGCGGCCTCTGCCGCCCGCCGAAGTTAGAATCACCCCCATAGTCCTTTTTTTTTAATGTTCTGTGCTTTCAACCTCCTTCCAGTTAGTGGCAGAAATGGGATTGAAACCATCAGTGGATCCCGGAAAGCTATATATTTCTGAAGGGTAGGCACAATTCTGAATTCAAAAAGGGGTCATTTGGGTAGATCCTTGAAGGTTTTTCTATCTAAAGAAACAGTTGAAAACAAAATATTGAAATTGAGTTGAAGAAAAAAAACAGCCATTTGGTTCTACATTTTCATCTGTAACTTTTTCTAACTATGGCAGATTTTCAGAAGTGATATACTGTTACGTCCACTGGAGCTTTTTGGTTGCAGGGATATATAGTCCTTGTAGTTTCACCAAGAACCTGAGGTACCGAGATGCAATAACTGATCTGCACCTTGCAATGGTTTTTCATTGTGTGCCAGGTATACAGCTATTCATATGGTAAAGTATAAATAGTGAACAGGAGGTATCAAGGAAGCCGGTGTTTTTCTGCAGTGGGCACAGGATATGACGTTTAGAAGCAGGGGTTATTTGCATATCTCTGAATTTGTGGGTACCCATACTAGCATGTGAATTAGAGGGTATTTCTCAAAATGACTTCTTTCTTAACACATTGGGGGTGATTCTAACCCTGGCGGTGGGTGATAAAGCGGCGGCCAAACAGCCAACAGGCCGGCGGTCCAAAAAATGGAATTCTGACCCTGGCGGGAACCGCCAACACAGCCCGCCACTTTAACACTCCGACCGCCACGGCGGGACCGACAAACAGCGCGGCGGTCACCGCCAACAGCCAGGCGGCAGACAATGTACCGCCCACACTATCATGACCCACCAATCCGCCACCTTTTCCGGGGCGGGAGCCCCGCCGATAAAAACACGGCTGAAACAGACTACGAATGTGAAAACGCTCACCTCTACGCACTCCACGAGTACGGAGGACAGCATGGAACCCGAATTGAACATCATACCTGCTCTCGTCTACCTGCTCATCTACCACGAGTACGAACTCCGGCGCAGACGTCAACGGTGAGTACAGCACCTACGACACAAGGGAGGGGGGAGGACGAAAGGTTACGGGCACACACATATGCAACCCCCCCCCCCCAATATGTACACACCAATGCAGAGCAACAAGTCACAGTGACACCAACCAAACCCCCGTAAAAAATGCAATGACATTTCAAAATTGTCAATAAATATTGATGTCCAAAATAGCCTCCGATAAGTATTGGTCAACTAGCCAGAATATTTACATTTTTAAAGTCAATATACACAGCAGTGGACAACTGCAGAAATCAGTCCTGCACATTTTACGTAGTAACGATTTGTCCGTGGGCCAAAGTGTAGCAACACAAGGGCAAAGCCCACACACGAGACCTGAGTCCTTTGGAGAGAACACTGCAGGGGCATCTGATGACAAAACTACAGGCACCTCAGTGGGAAGGGAAGGGGGGGCACCTCAGCCACATGAGTCCACGACGCAAGACCCACGAAGGGGCCACCATGCCCACTGCCATATCCTGGGGAGTGCTTGACAGGAAGGGCCCAGCGGAGCGGTGCCTGAGACGGCGGGGCCCAGCGGAGCGGTGCTTGACAGGAAGGGCCCAGCGGAGCGGTGCTTGAGACGGCGGGGCCCAGCGGAGCGGTGCTTGACAGGAGGGGCCCAGCGGAGCGGTGCTTAAGACGGCGGGGCCCAGCGGAGCGGTGCTTGAAACGGCGGGGCCCAGCGGAGCGGTGCTTGACAGGAGGGGCCCAGCGGAGCGGTGCTTGAGACGGCGGGGCCCAGCGGAGCGGTGCTTGACAGGAGAGACCCAGCGGAGCGGTGCTTGAGACGGCGGGGCCCAGCGGAGCGGTGCTTGAGACGGCGGGGCCCAGCGGAGCGGTGCTTGACAGGAGGGGCCCAGCGGAGCGGTGCTTGACAGGAAGGGCCCTGTTCAGCGGTGCTCTTCTGCACGGCGGGGCCCTGTTCAGCGGTGCTCTTCTGCACGGCGGGGCCCTCTTCAGCGGTGCTCTTCTGCACGGCGGGGCCCTCTTCAGCGGTCCTCTTCCAGGAAGTCTAGGGAGCCAGACCTGGGCTGGACACCCTGATCACTCGCCCTCCGAATGTGCAGTGGCAGGCCCCTTCGGGGAAGGAGTCCTGGGCCCTTTGCTGTCGTCCCTTGCAGGCGGGATGGGGCTTGCGGGGCCCTCCAGCTCCGCGCTCCTGATGGATGACCTCTCCGCCCTGCTGCCCTTTCGCTCCTTAGATGGGGCTCTCGAGCCCTTGCCTCCCCTGGCTGTTGTGGCAGGTGAAGTGGCCGTTGTTGGCTCCTTGGGGGCAGCCGTCTCAGTCCTCTCACGGCGGCCCTTCACTTTACGTGTCCTCTTGCCTGGGGGTGGGCTGGATGTCCCCTTGCTGCTCAGTGAAGTGTCACTGCCGCCAAAGGGTGGACTCCAGAAGCCATGCACCACTTGGACCCTCGATGCTGGGCTGGTGGTGGCTGAGGTGCTCTTGGGACTCTTAACCGATGGAGGGGGTGGGTCAGGGGAGGGAAAGAGGTTAAGATTAGAGAGGTAAAATTTCTTAGGACCAAGGTAAAGGGTAGGAGTAGTGGTGATGGAAGTGGAGGATGTGGTTGTAGGAGAGTCAGGTGTGCTGTCTTTGGGTGCAGGTGACTGAGTCGTAGGCTGTCGTGAGGTGGTTGGCTGTTGTTTGGGTGTCTGCCTGCGTTTATGTGTCTTGGAAGAGGGGGTGACAGACACAGTGGGAGAGGACACAGGGGACGTGTAGATGGCAGTGGGGGTGGTGACTGCACGTGTGAGGACTGTAGTGGAGGGTGTGCTGGTGATGGAAGCACTGGCTGATGGTGGTGTGCATGCAGGTGTGAGTGTAGACGTCACAGGGAGGGAGGAGGGAGACGAGGAGGCGGGGGACACAGAGGTGGTAGTGACTGTTGGAATGTCTGCATCTGGGTGTTGCTGGGGTGAATGCTTGTGTGTCCTGTGGTGCTTGTGTCTGGATGATCTGGCCTTGGGTGTTGAGGTGTGTGCAGGCTGGTCTGATGGTGTGGATGGGATAGGCTGAGGGACAGGAGACAGAGAAAGGGTGGAGGCAGTTAGAAGAGGGAGGCTGGAGACAGGGACAATGGCTGCCGTCAGTGCTGAGGCCAGAGCAGTGAACAATCGTTGATGGGCAGCCTGACACGAATGAATGCCCTCCAGGTAGGCATTGCTCCGATGCACCTCCCTTTCCACCCCCTGGATGGCATTCAAAAGGGTTGTCTGCCCAACAATGAGCGTCCTCACGAGGTCAATGAGCTCCGCACTGAGGGCAGCAGGGGTAACTGGGGCAGGGGCTGAGGTGCCTGGGGCGAAGGAGACGCCCGCCTTCCTGGGCGAGCGGGCACGGAGCGAAGGCTGAGGGGCTGCTGGGAGGGCGGAGCTGGAGCGCTGGGTGGCGGCTGTACCTGTGGAGGCGGGGGCCCGGATGTTGCCGCCCCCGCTAGGGAGCTCCCAAACGAGGACGTGTCCGTGTCGCTGGTGTCTTCACCGGTCCCCGTTGTGGTGCTTCCCTCGCCCTCCGGATCACTGGTGCCCTCGGTGTCTGTTCCAGTGCCCACCGGGGCATTGTGACTTGCAGCTCCCTCGTGCTCCGACGCCAATTCTCCTCCGCCTGATGATGCTGATGCACAAGAAGACAAAGAATAAGGGTGGGGGGTGAAATAATACAAAGTTGAGTGTATGCCTTGTCAATACCGTTGGCGGAGAGGACAGACACAGGTGCCTCATGCACTAAGCCGCGAAATTGGGGTACACTACTCAGTACTTCTGACTAGGCCAACAGGTCTAGGGACAACAGACGCGCACATGGGTGATGCAGGACCATGGATAGCTGTACTTGGCACCCTACAGAGGTGGGGGGCGGGGGCACAGGGCCATGTCTAAGGGAGGGGACTACACTACAGAAAGCGCCCTGGCCTAGTGTCACCCACGGCCCTCCTCCCCCACCCAGACGCCTCAACTGCGCTTAAGGATAGCAGAATGTGCAGGTACTCACCCCCTTGTGTCTGCTGTGATGTCCTCAAGCGCCCATCCAAATCAGGGTAGGCCACCGCCAGGATCCGGGACATCAGGGGGGTCAGGGTACGACTGGCACCCCTCCTAGGTCGGGAGGCCATCCCCAGCAGTGACTCGGCGGTCTTTCGGGTTCCGCGGCGGATGTCCTCCCACCTCTTGCGGCAGTGGGTGCCCCGTCTGGTGTAGACCCCCAGGGCCCGGACTTCCTTGGCGATGGCACGCCAAATGTCGATTTTCTGATGGGCGCTCACCTGTTAGACATGTACAGGGTGGGAAAGAGAAAACGTGAATTTTCGGCATGTTTGGAGTACATGCCCCCCCCTCCCCAACCTTGCCATGTGGCCCATTCTCTCATCTGTCGTGCGTTGCAGTCCTCATTTTCTACCCACCCCAACAACTTACATCCACCCCACTCCACACAGCCATAACCCATTCAATGTGCACTCAGTGTACTCACCTGTTGGTCTGGAGGACCGTAGAGTAGCGCATACTGGGGGAGGACCCCATCCACTAGTTTCTCCAACTCTTCAGACGTGAAGGCAGGGGCCCTTTCCCCAGTCGCAGCAGCCATTGTCACTTCCAGACCGAGGTCACAGCAGCACTTGCAGTATAGGTCCTCTCCTGTGGATGATCAGGTATCGAGTGATTAGGCAGATAGAAAATGGCGGTCACGGCCGCGGCGGTGCGTACCGCGGCGGTGCGTACCGCGACCGCCGGCGCACATCGTCATTGGCTCCTGAATCCCATAGGGTTCAATGTTAACCAATGCGGGTTCGTATAGCGGTCTTCGACCGCCTACGGCCACGGTGTGCCACGCCAGCGCATTGACCTCACATCCCATTGTCCCACTTCACCGGTCAGGCAGCCGCCATTTCAAGGGCCCACATGGCTTAATTTCAACTGCGTCACACAGGCCTAGGCCTTGCATTGCCACACATCCAAACATAGCCATCCATACCTTTTCGTGTACTGTGCATGCAGTGGTGAACGTACCTGTGACTTGCTTGACTCTGTGCTCCATGTTGTCCTTCCTAGGCACCGCCCGCTGGTGGACCTGTCGACAATGGAAGAACGCCACATCATACTACGATACCGGCTTGACCGAGCCACTATACATGAACTGTGTGCCCAGCTGGAGCCAGACCTGATGTCCCCCATCCGCCAACCCACAGGAATTCCCCCTCTAGTGCAGGTTCTGTCAGTCCTCCATTTTTTGGCAAGTGGCTCATTCCAGACAACAGTGACCATGTCATCTGGAATGTCTCAGCCTATGTTTTCAAAAATCTTGTCTAGAGTGTTGTCTGCCCTGACGAAACACATGCGGCGCTACATTGTATTCCCTGAGGAGGTTGATTTGGCCACTGTGAAGGGTGATTTTTATGCCCTTGGACATATCCCCAACATAATTGGTGCCATTGATGGGACCCATGTGGCTTTAGTACCCCCAAAAGACGATGAGCAGGTGTACAGAAACAGGAAAAGTTACCATTCGATGAACGTCCAGGTGGTCTGTTTGGCTGACCAGTACATCTCCCATGTGAATGCCATGTTCCCTGGGTCAGTGCATGACGCGTATGTGATGCGAAATAGCAGCATCCCTTATGTGACGGAACAGCTACAGAGACAACGTGTGTGGCTAATTGGTGACTCTGGTTACCCCAACCTGCCTTGGCTATTGACCCCAGTGAGGAATCCCCGGACCAGGGCAGAGGAACGGTACAATGTGGCCCATGGGCGAACTAGGAGGGTCATTGAAAGAACCTTTGGCCTCCTGAAGGCCAGGTTTAGGTGCCTACATATGACAGGGGGATCCCTGATGTACTCACCAAAGAAGGTGTGCCAGATCATCGTGGCCTGCTGTATGCTTCACAATCTGGCATTGCGACGTCAGGTGCCCTTCCTGCAGGAGGATGGTCCAGATGGTGGTGTTGAAGCAGCTGTGGAGCCTGCGGAGAGTGAAGAGGAGGAAGACGAAGAGGACGACCCAGACAACAAGGACAGCGTTATCCTACAGTATTTTCAGTAGCACACAGGTAGGAATCTCCCACGCCATTGACCATTTAGTGAATGCCCCCTGCATCTTTACTTTGTGTATTGCCCCCCAGTTCTTTTAACCTGAAGTTTACTTTTCCCTTCCCTTTTCAGTGCTGTATGACCCACTGCGTGACTTCTGCCTGGTTAGCCCATGGACTAATGCTTATTGACATTGGTATGTTGTCCACACATATATAACAGAACATTATTGATAAGTAATGTGTTATACATTTGTAAATAATACAGGCTGACTCCAGAATGATTTATGTGCAATGAGTGATTTATTTTTAGTGCTATATTTTGGTACATGATATTAAACGGTGAAGGGTGAGGGTGGAGTTATGTCCATGGCAGAGTCCAGTTCTCGGTCGCACAGGTGCATTGTTCATATGGCAGTGGAAGGATGGAGCAGGGGCAGTTCAAGGTTGGACAGGGTGACACTGTGGGACAGTGGAATGACATCCGGGGGGATATTAGATTGGCGGGGGTCCTGGCATCCTACTCTGTCTTCCTTTGAGATCTCAGGTTCCTCTTGCGGGGTGGTTGTTCTTCAGCAGGAGGTGGGGTTCTGGTGGCCCGTCGTTCTGTGGGGGCCTCCTGACCACTAGCGCCGGCGGAGGTGGTAGGCTGTTCCTGGCTAGTGACAGGGGCCCTTTGCGGTGCCACATGGTCCCGCAATGTGGTTTCAATGCGGTTTAGGGCCTGGACTATGGTCCCCATTGCGGTAGCGATGGCCCGGAGTTCATTGCTGAACCCCATGTTACGTTCCTCCCGCTGTGCCTGGATCTCGGTGAACCTGGCCAGTACCGTCGCCATCGTCTCCTGGGAGTGATGATACGCTCCCATGATGGTGGTGAGGGCCTCTTGGAGAGTCGGTTCCCTGGGCCTGTCCTCCCCCCCCTGTCGTACAGCAGCCCTCCCAGTTGCCCTGTTTCCCCGGGCCTCTGTCCCCTGGACGGTGTGCCCACTACCACTGCCCCCAGGTCCCTGTTGTTGTTGGGGTGTTGGGTCAGCCTGGGTGCCCTGTAGTGGCGGACACACCGCTGATTGACGCATCCGCGGGACAGAGGCATGGGCCCGCTGGGTGGGATCTGTGCTGGTGTTCCCAGGGGGGTTTGGGTCTGCTGTGGCCTGTGTGTGGGGAACCGACTGTCCAGAGGTCCCCGATGGTCCGGGCTGGTCGTCAGGTTCTAGGTCGACAGAGCTGCTGTCCTCGCTGGGGGCCTGTTCTGGGGGTGAGATGGACATCTCTGGACCCTCCGTGGCGGTGTGTTGTCGTTCGGGCCCTGCAGGGGTAAAGGAGTATGGTTATTGTTTCTGTGTGTGCCATGGCGTGCATTTTGGGTGCCCTTGTCCCCCAGTGCTGGCATTCCCTTGTGGGAGGTGTTGTGAGGGTTTGGGGGGGGTGTATGGGTATGTGCAATGGTCATGCTTTGGTGGTGGCTGTCTATGGTTTGTGTTGGCATTCAGGGGTTGGTGTTGTTTAGGGTGGGTTGTGCTGGTGAGACATTGGCAGGGAGGTTATATGCTGGGGGGTGAGATTGGGGGTTAGGGGGGGGTTTGGCATGCTGGTGTTTGGGGGGGGGTGAAGTAGTTGAGATTCTACTTACCAGAGTCCATTCCTCCTTGTACTCCAGCGAGGCCATCAGGATGCAGGATGTTTACCACCTCTTGCTCCCATGCTGTGAATTGGGGTGGGGTGGGTGGGGGTCCGCCACCAGTCTTCTGCACAGCGATGTTGTGCCTGGAGATCATTGAGCGCACCTTCCCCCGTAGGTCGTTCCATCGCTTTCTTATATCTTCCCGATTTCTGGGATGCTGTCCCACAGCGTTGACCCTGTCTACGATCCTTTGCCATAGTTCAGCCTTCCTTGCTATGGTGGTGTGCTGCACCTGTGTGCCGAAGAGCTGGGGCTCAACCCTCATGATTTCCTCAACCATGACCCGGAGTTCTTGGTCCGAAAACCTTGGGTGTCTTTGGGGTGCCATGGGGTGGTGTGGATGAGGTGTGGGGTGGTGTTTGTGGTGATGTGCGTGGTGATATGTGGTGATGTGTGCGTAGATGTGGTGTGGGTGATGAAGTTGTGTTCCTGTGTGTGTTGGGGTTTTCTAATGCTGTGCTCGCTATCGCTATCTCTTGCTCTCGCTCTCGCCTTCGCTCCGATTTCCAACTAGTGGGGGTTTGTGGGTGATGTGGGTGTGTGTTTTATAGTTGATTGGATGTGTGGGAGCGTTGTTTGTATGTGTGTCAGGTGTGCGTATTTCAAATTGTCCAATGTGGCAGTGTTTAGGAGCTGTGTGTGTATTTTGAGCGCGGCGGTGTGTACCGCCAATGGAATAGCGCGGTTGAAAGACCGCCGCGTGGATTCGTGGGTCAGAATGGCATGGGCGTGTTTGTGTTGGCGTGACGGTGGAGGTTTGGTCATCTCCAGTTTTCCGCGGCCCGCTAATGTGGCGGCCTTCCTTGGATGTCGGATTTTTGGCGGTTTCACAGTTGGTGGTCAGAATGACCGTGGCGGTCGACCGCGGCCGTGGCGGTAGTATGGCGGACTTCTGACCGGCGGTAAGGGCCTTTTACCGCCGAGGTCAGAATGACCCCCATTGTCTTACATTGGAAGGTGAAAATGCAGAGAAATACAATTGGCAATAACACTTGTTCTACTATTCTGTGTTCCCTTAAGACTCCTAATATAAATGGCACCTCACAGTGGGGTGGTGTGCTTTGTGTGACACTCACCAGGTTGTTTTACCCAGAATCCCTTGCAAACCTCAAACGTTGGCTAACAAAACACATTGGGGGTTATTCTAACTTTGGAGGAGTGTTAATCCGTCCCAAAAGTGACGGAAAAGTGACGGATATACCACCAGCCGTATTACGAGTTCCATAGGATATAATGGACTCGTAATACGGCTGGTGGTAAATCCGTCACTTTTCTGTCACTTTTGGGACGGATTAACACCTCCTCCAAAGTTAGAATAACCCCCATTGTCCTCACAACTCTGTGCTAGAAAGTTCAGGAATCTATACAGAGCTACAGTCTTCCTTCCACCCAGCATTCTCCTATGTCTTCCAATCAAAATGGTGCCTCACTTAGGCCATGAGCCAGGACCCCAAAATTAGGCCATTGGTACCCCTTAGGGAGATGGGTTGTAAAATGATCTTTTGCAAGGTGTGAATACCTAGAGATAGAAAATATGTGATAGCAAGTCATCGCTCTTTGCCGTTTGTCTGATATTATTAGATTAGTAACCATAGCCGAAAAAAATAATGGTTTTCATATTTTTGATAAATAGCATACAGATTCATCATAGTATGTGGAAAAATAAATCTAAATCCACCAGATTGGTTAAATTCAACATAATTTTAAAACAATGATGATTATCAATTGTAATAACAGATAGTCTCTAAAATAATAACAATAAAACTTCATTGTATTCCTCATATATTGATATAGATTTTATGCACAATTTCAAATAATAATAGTTGTCACATTTTACATAGGCAATGTATGCCATTAGTGAAAGTAAACACAATGTTATCATTCACATTTGTTGTCATCATCTTCTTCTGAATAGGTGTCATCTTTCTCTGGGTCTGTTTGATATTCACAGAAGGGAAGCCAGCACATGTCAGTGCCCCTGAGGTCATTTAGACAGCAGGCACATGTTGGCAGTTTTCAGTCCCTAATGCTGTTGCAAGCTAGTAGTTCTAACACAGCCTGAGGTGCTGGTTGCTCTCCATCTTATCCATTACCTGCTGCTGCGCTCCCTTGTGTTTTCCAACTTCCACCCTCTCCCAATTGGACTAGGTATCTGTGGATTATTCAGAAGACATCTCTTACTAATAGTGGTTTCATAATTGTAATGTTTGACATGTTTCTTCACAGAGTACCTGCAAGGTGGAAGTTGATGACTGTCTATCTCACCCTTTGTGCTGAATAGGTGATATCTCAAGTTATTCATGTGATGAACCAAAGATTTTAGTGCACAGAGCAAGCATGAGAATTGCTCCAATTTGTCCATTAGATCTTTAGAGAGATACATTTGTCTCTGAGCTGCAAAAATGTTTCCTGTTTATTTCTGTTGGCAGACAGGATTTTGAATGCACTTACCTTTCCTTTTCCCGCAAATGCACTTACTGTATCACATCTGGTAAACTTATGGAGACCTATCATAGCTCGACAAACATTTTATCCAAAAGTTGAAACTATTTTTCCAATCTCAAGGACTGCATGCGTATTTTAGTACCACATTTAAGAAACAATTTAGCCATTATTCTGTCATGGAATCCCAAACACATAATAAACACATCGGTGTCATCTGAGCCTATCATTGCTGCCTCAAAACCCTCATCAGCAATGTGTGCAGCATGCAGTAACAAATGACCATCTGCTCCTTAGTGTGTACATAACGCAGCCTGTGGGTTCCTAGGACAATGGTACCACCTATAAAATGTTCAGAACGACTTACTCTTTCTGTCTACATCATCTCTGGGTCCCCACACTAGGTTAGTCGGGATCCTAAAATAATAACCCCTCCGACCATTCAATGTCTTTTTAAGTGTTCTTATGGCTGGACCTTTTGTTTTCTAGCTGGGAATAGTTTGTGTTTTAAGGGCCATGTTTGTAATGTCATTGCTACAGACCTGCTATTCTAGAAAATATGTAATGCACTATGTTCTATAGGGGCTGAATATATGGTTATAGTGCATTATTTAATGACTTGTTTTGTGCAGTTATGCTCTCTAGGGGCTAAGAATATAGTAACATGACCATGTTTCTTACAAATGCTCTTTTCATTTTGGTGTTCTCTAGCTGCTGTTCCAAGCATTATATTCATATCAACATGCTAAAATGTTTGTGGTACGGAAACTTGCCCCATAATGCTTTGCAGGGCATTACACAACATTATTTCTCATAACTCAGCCTGTGGTGGTTCTAGAAAAATGGGATCTCCTTTAAAACATTGACCGTAATGTGCTCTTTCTGTCTATATCATCTCCGGGTCCCAACACTATGTTAGTGGGGACTTCAAAATAATAATCCTTACCACACTTAATTTTATTTTTATTCTTTCTTGCGCTTGAACTTTTGTTTTATAGCTGCAAGAAGTTTTGTTTAATGTCCTTTGTTTATAATGTTGTTGTGATAGTGCTGCTAGTTATGAAAGTATGTAATGTAATATGCTTTCTAGAAGCTAAATATATGGTTATGTTACATTATTTGATCTATGATTCTTTTTTCATGTGGTTATGTTCTCTAAGGGCTGATTGTATGGTTATATGACTAAGTTTCTTCCAAATTATCTTTGTATTGTGAAGTTCTCCAGGGGCTCTTCTGATCATTGCAGCCAACGTACCATAATATTTGTGGCACGTAAACTATTCACATAATGCTTTGCAGAGCATTACTTTTACAAAACATTTTTGCTCGCAACTCAGCCTCTGGTGATCCTAGGACAATAGGACCACCTTCAAACCGCTCTTTCTGACTACATCATCTCTGGGACCCACACTAGGTTAGTGGGGACCCCAAAATAATAACCCCTCCCACCATTCAGTGTCTTTTAAGCTTTCTGATGGCTAAAACATTTGGTTTACAGCTGGGAGAAGTTTTGTTTTAAAGGCCTTGTCTGTAATATCGTTGCAGTAGGCAGCTAGCCTTAAAATACCCTCTAGGGGCGAAATATATGGTTACACTGCATTACTTTCACCTGTTTCTTTCATGGGGTTATGCTCTCTAGGGGTTGGCTATATGGTTACATGACAATATTTCTTACAAATGATATTTTTCCTATTGTGCTCTCTAGGGGATGTTTTGAGCATTACACTCTAATGTCAATAGTTTATTTCTGATAAAGGTTTCATGATAATTGTATCTGTTTTAATAATCTCTCCTCAGTATTACAGTTATGACCATGATTCAGGCCAACATAACATCCATATTACACTAAGATTGTTTGAACACTCTTGATATGTTTGGGTGACCCTTCTACTTTATTTCGCTTCTGGGGCTGTGTTGTATCTTTTTGGGGGAATGGTGTTAGCCTGCCAGCAACTCTGGTGGTGGGGTGGTGAAAGTGCTATTCTATTGGAATTAGTATAGCAGATTTATATTAGGATGCTAAATGGCAACATTTTCATTTTTTTGCTGCAGATAGAGGAAGAAGCTAAATGGAAGTGCTTTAGTTATATGCAGAGCCACCGCAAATATATGTTAGGAAAAGATTAAATTATGAGGCAGGGTTGACCAATTTATGTGGCAAGAAAAGTCCAGTTATGGATTTACAATGCCAATAGCTCTAACTCAAGCAAATGTGAGACCTATTGCATTGCAAATGCTTTTTGACTCCGAGGGTGTACCAAGGCCTGCTAGCCACACCTCAGTGCTAGTGTTGAACCCCATACAAATACATGATGGCTTTGATAACCAAAGGGCAGACCTGATGCATCTATAAGTCCCTAGTATATGGTACCCAGGGTATGTAAGACAGAGGGGCATACTTATACTCTGTTTGCACCGAATTAGAGTAATTTTCTTAACTCTAATTTGGTGCAAAACTAACTCCATATTTATACTTTGACGCTTGACCCATCTAGCGCCACGTTTATGGAGTTAAAGTCATTTTTTAGATGTGGAAACCTACCTTGCCTTAATGAGATGCAAGGTCTGCGTTCCTGTGCAAAAAATGACTCTATGGCCATAACACCATATTTATACTCCTGTGCAAAAATGGTGCAAAGCTCGCTTTGCCACATTTTTTAAACATCTGGGTCAGGGCAGGCGTTAGAGGACCTGTGGGCCCATTCCATGGTGGAACACAGGTGCCCTCCCCAGGCCCCAGGGACACCCCACCCACACCAGAGGGACAGAGCAGGATGTCGGGGGCATCCCAGGTAAGTACAGGTAAGTATGATATTTTATTTTTTAAAGTGCTATAGGGGGCCCTGAAATGGGCCCCGATACATGGCACAGGGTGCAATGGCCATGCCCAGGGAACCCTTGTCCCCTGTGTTGGCCAGTGGGGTGGTGGGCATGACTCCTCTCTTTTCTAAGACAGGAGTCATGTGGTATGGATGGTTTTGCATTAGAAAATGACTCTAGGCAGGTTAGAGTCATTTTTCTTTACTCTAACCTGCCTAACGTCATTTTTTGGTGGAAAACCCCCTTCTTCCATACCGCCAGCCCCACCCGACTAATGTCATTTTTTTTTTTTACACTAGCCTACCCTTTGCACCGGTATGCACCATTCCATAAATATGGTGTCCAGCTGATGCACAGAAATGGTGCAAGCAGGTGCTAAACATTTTGGTGCAAAACTGCGTTAGTGCAGTTTTGCTAGGTTTTGAGGGGACCCAACCTCTGTGGCCACGGTCACCCCACTTTACCTTTGGACCTGAGGATTCACCACAAAGGCATCTCCATCAACCGCGCCCCAACCAGTGCATCTCTTGAACATCTTTTTGCCTGCATCCTTCAGCATAAGAACCACTCCATCCATTGATGCTTCATTAGCGCAGTTTTGCATGAATAAGTTCAAATATGGGCCTGACTTTTACAAACTTTCCAAAAGTCTCCAAACATTTTGTTGCCCAATGCTTGTTTGCGGTTGATATAAAATATATTTATTGCTTCAAAAGTCTGTATCTCCAGACGTCTCCTTTGGATTTTGATGCAGAAGAGCTCAAAAAATTCATAAAAATCAAATCTATTTTTATAAAATGATGTCTTATTTCTTTTGTGTCAGGTGACTTTCTTATTCTGTTGATTGGTGCTGTTAAGTGCTTTACACATTGCTCCTTTCTTACGTCTTACTGCTCACAGCCACAGCTTAAGACCCCAGATGGTATTTGCGAGTGTACTGAACGATAAGGCTTCCCAGCTAGATCATATAGTAGACTCACATCCTCACATAGAGGTTCACATACATGTACCTCAATCACGGAAAATGCCTCCTGTAAAGATTTTGATGCTGAATCTGGATGTAAAGACCTTCTACTACAAAATAGCAGAATATGAATTACTCCATCCCAAAATTTCATAATTTCCGTGACATTGCATAGTAAAGTTCAGACTATTTGTTGTATACTAAAATTGAGAGAATTAGTCCCAGACTTACAAGAATCTGGTGCATCAGTACTGATGCGTCAGATTTCTTATGCCCCCCACGCCACCTAACGAAATCATGGGTGCACTGTATTTACAATATGGTGCACCCTGGCACACGTTATGCCAATAGCGTCAACATTTTAGACGCTTTATTTCACTAGCATTGAAAATGTTGACTCTAGTGGAGCAAAGTGCAAGGAGGGCCATTGATTTAAATGTGTGCATCCTGTTAATGCCTGCTTTGAGCAGGCATTAAAAATGACGCCAAAAATGATGCAATTAAATCTTGTAGATTTAATTATGCCATTTTTGCAGACTTCTAACGCCGTCACACCCCCTTGCATATATTATGCTGGCACAAGCATGATGAGGCAAAAGTGGTCACAAAGTGGCACAATGCATGCATTCCCCCACTTTGTAAATATGGCACAGCGATTTTTGTATCGTTGACCCACATTTGCATGAAAATAAATTACGCTAATGTGACGCAAGGAGGTGCTCAGGCTTTGTAAATCTGACCCTAAGTTCTCTTCAGTTCCTAAAAATAATTCCCAAATTCACTCCCTCTTTAGTTCTAGAAATAATGCAGAATGTAGTATAGAAAACAAAATTCAGTACTACCACTCAAACCTAAGTGATGAGATGATTTTCTTGGACTTACCCTAGTATATGCCTCACACCAGAGACATGGGAGAAATCTGAAAATGTATAAGTACATGCCAGTGCTTGGATTGGGTTATTTCTAAATTATATTTTTAAAAGGGTGCTTTGTTGTCAAAAAGACTGGTCATAATTGGTTTTGTGTTTTTAAGCCACAATTTTTCATCTCCTGATCTATATTTTGCTGCAGTTCTTCGAATGGATTGATTCATTACTTTTCGAGTTACTCCCGGGTGGATAACGTTAAATCACACATTAGAGTTAAAACTTAGCGGACCCCTTACTAAGGGCTACTTTTTAAGAGGTGTCAAAAAGCCCATACGTGCCAAGTCAAATAAGAAAATGTTAATAAAACAGCTTGTTAAATATTTACATAGACCTTTTGCTAGGATTTTACTGACAGCCGATGTGCCAACACGGAACTTTTATTTACATTTGACAAAAAATGTCAAGCGTGGTAGTGCCATTCATTTCCCTAATGGGTGTGATCGATATCTTTCCCCTTTTGCACAGTATCTTGTGCAGTCACAATGAATTATGCGTCCGGTGGAGGCTGCAGTGCGACGATCAAACCCAAGTGAAAGCGCTGCCATTTTGTCTTTCTTTGGCAACAATACACTTTCAGTGACATTTAAGAAAAGTGGCACTGCACCCACTTTTCCTGCGCCCCTTAGCGCCCTCCAACACCACCATGTGTGCGCTCTATTTAACATACAGCGCACCGTGGCAGTAGTTAGGGAATTAGCATCAGAATTTTTTTTCGGTGCTTTGCAGGATTAGGGTTAACATTTTTTATGCCAATCGTGCAAAGCAACCAGAGGCCCATTAAAACCAATGGGAGCATCCCTTTAACACCTTCTCTGAGCCGGCGTTAAAAATGCAGATAACATTGATGCAAAGAAATCTCTAAGATTTCTTTGCGCCATTTATTAGGCACCCCTAACGGGGAATGACCCCCTTACACACATGTGGCGCAAGGGGTTACAAAGTGATGCAATGCATTGCACCACTTTATAAATCTGGTACTTGTGTTTTTGGCCATCTAACACCACATTATCGTCGCAATAAATGACGTTAATGTGTCATTAGATGGAGCTAGGTCCTCTTAAATCTGGGCCTTAGATTTCTTTGCGTAATTGTTTCAGCCCCCCTGGCAGGGGAACACCCCCTTGCATATAGTATGCCTGGCGCAGGCATACTGTGATGCAAGGGGTTACAAAATGGTGCAATGCATGCATTGCGCCACTTTGTAAATTTGGCACTTCGATTTTGGCCTCCTTGGGCCACATTAAAAAAAATGATGCTAATGTGGTGCAAGGAGTCGCTAAGGGCTCTTCAGTTATTATCCAGGCAATCTATCTTATTCAGATTTTTCGCTAGCTTTCACTAAAATTCTTCATAAAAGTATTTACAATGAGAAAGGCTTCTATCTCTCCAACAGAGCTACAAAGACTACTCTAATCCCACATGTACTTTGGTAGCACCCATATTCAGCTGTTTTGATTTTCCTCAGGTGAAAGTAAAGTCCTGCAAAGCAGTGCCCAGGACTGAATTGTTCAAAACACAGTGACATTGAAATGGGACTGTGTGCCTGTAGATCTAACTTGATTAACTATGTACATAGTATTGAGTAGAGTCTGAAAGTAGCATGAGCTAATGAGCCTTCCTTGTGGATGTAGGAAATTGGGTTATTGGTTGACTGGGATGTGAACTCTGGTCAAGCAACAAAAACAATCCTTGTCATAATGAGGCACAAGTCAACCCTAAATTAACCCGTGCTCAGCCCTCTGGTAACTTGGCACAGAGCAATCCAATTTAGCTCAGTGGCAATCTGTAAAATATTTGTACAACAATTCAGACAGTAATAAATTGCAAACACCACACAAATGGATCCCTCACCAAATATGAAAAAAGTTATCTTTAATAAATAAAAAAAAAACGAAAAGGCCAAAAACCCAATCAGTAGAACAGGATATATGCAAGCTTTAGGAATTAAATGAAAATAGTACCAAAAAAGCATTACGGGCCAACTGCGCATATCTGGTTGTGCCAGACCAGGACTCAGTCACAAGTTCAAGCTGACGGTGATGGCATGACGGTCTGGCTACAGGGGTCCAGTTAGGCCTGCCGAACAAAGCACCGTGGCATAGATGCACCAGGCATTCATGGTGATGCGTCGATTCCGAGGAGTTGTGAGGCTAGCAAACCATCTTAGGCCCACTTCCCAGGGTCCAGGACTGGGGAGGCACCACGTGGCAGGGTAGACTCACAGATGGCAGTGTCCTGATGCTGGGATCAAGGTTGTTGGAGCCTTCTGTCGCTGAGGCTCAAGTCAGGAGACTGACCAACTGGCCCTTGGAGCCATTCTAGTGGTCCTGGGTTCAACAGATGCAAGTCTATTCCTTTTCATCTAGGCAAGAGAGCAGCAGATAAGCACAGCAGTCATTTTGAGCAGCAGCCTAGCAGAGGGGCAGTTCTTTCAGTAGCACAGCAGTTCTTCTTTCTGGCAGAGTATTCCTAGGCCCAGAAGTGTACTGAAGAATTGGTATCTGAGGTCCAGTATTTATACCCAGTTGTGGGTAGAAGCTTCCAGTGGCATGCCTTTGAATGTACCCTACTGTCCTTGCCCTGGCTCCAGACTTACTACAGTGGGTATGTAGCCCTTTGTGTGGAGGCAGGACACAGTCTATTCAACTGTAAGTGGGGCTGGGCCCAGCTCCTCCCTCACAACCTGCCCTTGATGGCACATCCGGGACCACCTAAGCTCAATATTGCATGTGGCTGTCTAGGAGGAATACAAAAACCCAAACTGTCACTTACATCCAAATATGTGACCCAGAGGCAGCCACCAAATGGTTAACATGGAAAAATGTCAACTTTTTAAAAAGTATTTTTTCCAAAATTGCAATTTAAAATCCGACTTTATCATGAATTAGAATTTTTCATCACAAATCCAACAACACCAAACATGAATGAGTTACCTGTTCCCATTTGGACGTTATAGCTTATTAAACATTTTGCTGCTAGGCCCCCCGACCAGTGTTAAAGCTTTTATGGCTATTAGGGTATTTCACACTAGGCCTCCATAACTTTTTGTGCACATAAGCTATGTACACCAAATATGCGTCCATTTTTCTATCATCCTGGGCATTCTAAAGATGCCAAGGATTTGTGGATTACCCTGGAGGGGACTAAGAAAGTAGGCAACATTTTGAGTTTTTTTGAGAAAAATAGGGAAAAGGTGCACCAGATAAAAGTGTCAGATTTTTTTCCCTAAAAATGGCATCCACAAATGAATTTCTGTACTAAAGTCATCATCTTCCCAGCTTTCAGGAACATGCAGAGCTGAATCAAAAAAACACATTTTGTACCACAGTTTTAGAAGTTTTCTATAAGGTAGCCTATTTTGCCTATTTTTTGTGCTCTCAACCTAATTCCAGTTTGTAGTAGAAACAAGTATAAAACCCATGCTGATGCAGAAAACCTATAAATTTCTGAAAAGAAGACAACATTCTGAATTCAGCAAGGAAAATAACTGTTGGAGAAAAGAAATATTGAACGTGACTAAGACAAAACAGGCATCCTTTTCATCTGTAACTTTCTGTCAGATTGACAAAAGCAATATACCACTACGTCCGCTAGACCTTTCTGGTTGCGGGCATATATAGGGTTTGTAGGTTCTCCAAGTTCCAAGGTACCCAGAGCAAACAACTGAGGTGCACCCTACAATGGGTTTTCATTGAGTACCAAGTTTAGACCAATTCATAATGCAAAATAGGCAGAGGAAAAATGACTATCAAGGAAACTTATGCAATTATGAAATGGGCACAAGATATAGGGTTCAGGAGTCATGGTTCTTTCTAGACCTCTGAATTTGTGGGTACCCGTGCTAGCGTATGATTTGGAGGGTATTTTTGAAAATGAAATCTTTCTTCTACACTGGCTTACATTTGAAAGGCACAAATGCAGTGAAAATAAATTGGTATTAAAAAATGTTCTACTATTGTATGCTCCCACACTTCTCCCAATACAAAGGGCACCTCACTTGTGTGGGTGGGATTAGTACCCGTGACAAAAAACGGCCTAAAACTGACCCTCTTTTTCCAATGTGGGTAGTTCTAGATTTTGGACCCTAGCTCAGATGGCAGCTAAAGAAACCTAGCCAACTTTTTTTTGTCTTCATTGTGCCCTTCAGTTTCTCAAGAGTGTTATTCCCTCTGTTGAGGGAAACTGACACAGACTACTGCCACACTATTGCTCTCTGCTACTTCTGCTCTCTACTGATGAAGGGCTAAACTCAGAAACACGTGTCTAGTGATAACAGCACTACCTGCACCAACTTTGCTGAAAAGCTACAGCAACTTTTAAGTAAGCGTACCGCAATTTCAAGGATGCAATGGGGTTAACTCTGCTTGGATGAATGACAGTGGGCTCCATCTCCTGTTGTGTTTAAAAGGCTCTCTTGAGGCAATGAGCTTACGAGCTCACGTGGGCTCCACGTGTGTACCAGTGGAGTTTGAAGTAAGTGTACTGCACTTACCAGGATGCAATGGGATGATCTGTGCTGGGAAGAGAGGCAGTGTGCTCCCTCCCCCCTTGTGTGTAAAAGGCTCCCTTGAGCCAATGAGCTGAGGAGCTCACCTGTGATTCACCTTTGGAGTGGCACTGTGTTGTGGGTACACTAGCACATCCAAGAGCTCGATTACAGTAAGGTGCTGTTGCTTGCAACATTCAGACTTATTTAGGTATATTCATTGCATCCTTGAATATCGAGTTTGCAATAACCAATGCATGTTACTTGTCTCATTTATTATAACCAATGCTTGTTGATTATACACATTGTATTCCACCTGCTAAACTTGTGCCAACTGTAACTGACAAAATGTGCTCTTCACAATGTGATCTGTATTCAACGTGTGCTACAATCAGGAGGATAATTGCTAACTTCCTTAACAAGCAATCAACTGCCAAAAAGTAAATGTGCACATTTGCTTATTTAAGGATGCTTGTGAGTCTGAGGCATTGCTTGGCATGGTACCTATTGCTCTGCTCACCTGTTTCCAGTCAAGTCAAGTTCCTTGTCCTCCAGCCTGCTTCCACTGGAGTACCAATGCAAGTCAAGTTTCTTTTTCTCCATCCTGCCTCCAGTCGAGTTCCAGTGTTCCTCATTCTCCGATTAGCTTCCGGTCAAGTTCCAGCATTTCTTGTCCTCCGAACAGCCTCCAGTCATGTTCCGGTGATCCTTGCCCTCAGGTTGGCTTCATGCGAAGTCCCTGTTCTCTTCTTCCATCCTCTGCCTATGATCCTGTATTTCCTGTAAAAGAGAGAAAATAAGAAAGGTGAAAAAATCAAGTTTAGGTTCTTCTGAAAATTTCAAGCAAATAACTTCACTTTAACGTAAAGAAAGATTAATCACTTAAATGAAACAAAATGGAGCTCTGTCTTTTAAATAATTTATGACAACAACAACTAGTGTGATTTATCATTTGGGTGGGAATCCAAGATACCGCTAAACAGACATTAAGGAAAGACGTATTTCCTGTAAGAAGCACTCTCCTGGAAATTAGGAGATTGGAAATAGAGCAGGTTTATCAAATCTATTATTGGCAAGAGATTACGCCAGAACACAAAGTGGCCCTTTAGTCAAGTTGATTGTTTTTGAGTTTGGATATTGCTTCAGAGACTCTAAATGTATTGTAAAAAGAGGAAGAGACTTGTTCAGCCTTATAGATACGTATGCACAATGTATGAACAGTAACTGACATTTTGCAATAGTTCATGCAAATTCAATGTATTTATGAATTATTTCTTTTGTAGCTCAGAATCCTAAAAACCAAGAACCCAGTATTTTGAGAAATCAGAAGTCGTGACATCCAACATGACGTGCAGTCTGGGGCCCAGCAGTCAGATTCTGCAATCCACGAAGCAGAAGCTGGTATTTTCTCTTTATCTCTTCCCCAAACCCTCTTCCCTTTGAGAACTTGTGAGAGGTCAATGTACTCTTCATCGCGGTCATGTTAGTCGTCACCTGGATTGGGGAATTGTCATTGCCCCACTGGAACACCTGGAATTCAGGTGAGTGGCTTGCACAGAGCAGAAAGCCAAGCCACAACATGAAAGTTCCCTTGAGGTGGAGTCATCATGGATCACAAGTCTGTAACTGATTCAGATCACACTGAGTAGTTGGCAGTTCTAGTACAAATTTACAGGAACAAGCCCTGAAATTATGCACTGAGAATCAAGAGCTCAGGGAGACTGTAACACGTTCCACATCCTTCACACAATGGAGGGATCCCTCAGGTCTACGGCCCATTATTAATCCCCCAAAATATGGTACTCAACTCTCCACTTCCACTCCTGCTAATCCTTCTGACCAGAATCTACATGTAACAGTGACCAATCCGACATCTGTGCCATTGGCCAACCCTGAAAAATTCACTTCGAATATTTCTCGCTTTGCTGCTTTCATAAGCTAATGCCAATTGCTTTTTTTGTGTAAGCCTCAAATATTTACATCTGATGTTGCTAAGGTATCTTTTGTAGTTTCCTATCTTGGTAGTGTTGCCGCCAATTGGTCTGTTCCACCTATTGAAAACAATGATCTCATCCTATATCATTTTGCCACCTTTAAGGCAGCGCTAACGCAATTGTTTTCAAAACATGTTTAATTCAGTCTTGTGATAACAAATTATAAAATTTACGACAAGGGTCCAAGTCAACGCCATATCCTCCTCATGCTTCAACACCCTTTGCATGCTTCGGAAGATCTACAAATGGATCCCCACTGAATCCAGAAGAACAGTCACCCAAGTCCCTGTAAGTAGCAAACTGGACTACGGCAATGCCCTTTACACAGGAACCACAGCCAAACTCCAGAAAAGACTGCAACGCATCCATAACGCCTCTGCATGCCTCATCCTGGACATCTCTCGCCACTGCCACATCACAGCCCACCTGAGAGACCTGCATTGGCTTCCCGTCTACAAGAGAATCACCTTCAAACTCCTCACCCACGCTCACAAGGCCCTGCACAACACCGGACCAGAATACCTCAACAGATGGCTTTCCTTCTACACCCTGACCCGACAGCTTCGCTCCGCCGACCTAGGCCCTTGCCTCCGTCCCATGCATCTGCAGAACAACCGCCGGTGGCAGATCATTCTCACACCTCGTCGACAAGACGTGGAACACCCTTTCCACCCACCTGCATCAGACCAAGGTCCTCCTTACCTTCAGGAGACATCTCAACACATTGGTATTTGAGCAGTAGCAGCCCCCCCCAGGGCCTTGAGACCCTCATTGGTGAGTAGTGCCTTTTACAAATTCCCTGATTGATTGATTGAAGAACCTCCTCACTTACATTACTACTTTCAGTTGGTTAGTTACTGAGACTAGATGGCCTGAAGAAAAATGTACTTCACATTTTACAGAGGGCTGAGGGATGATTTAAAAGATAGTTTATCCTATATCGTTAAATTACCAGAAAATTGGACTGAACTTATTGATTTAGTAATGAGACTAGATCATTGGTTAGGAGAAAGGAAACCTGAATATCCTCAGAGTGAACCCAGGGTGGTTGTTTTAAAAACAGATACAAAAGAAATCAAAGAAAAAGCACTGGAACCAGAACCCATGCACAATGGAGGAGATAGGGGCCCTTTATCTATTGAAGAGAAGGAACAGTGCCGTAAGGCCAATCTGTGCCTATAGGGTGGTAAATCAGGTCACTTTGCATGAGGCTGCATAGTGAAACATAAAAAGAAAAAAGCTGACTCTAGTTTGAGTGTCCCTGAACTGCAGCAGGAAAAATAATGCTCTCAGAGAGAACTGAGATCGCCTCTCCGAAAGGGTCCCTTTACTAGATCTCCCATTACTTTACTAATGTCCTAAACCATGTACCTAGACACCTGACTATTAGAGTAACCCTCATTCTATCCCCTTAAAATAGACAAAGTCTGTCAGTGCTCATAGACTCAGATGCTACAGGTAAATTATTTGATCTGGCCCTAGCAGCCAAGCTGGGAGTGTCACTTGTTATCAAGGCAGTACCTGAACTAGTTAGGGCAGTGGATGCCTCAGCCTTCCCCTCTGGCCTTATTTGGTTTCACACTAATCCATTAACTGTAGGATGTGACAATGGTCATACAGAAGATACAAGCTTTGACTTAATTGATGCACCCACACTTGTCATTATTTTTGGTATTCCCTGGGTGGAATGCCATAATCATAAAATTGTTTGGGTTTCTCGAACAGTCACCTTGGACTCCCCCTTCTGCATGACCACATACTATCAAGAAGCCCACTGTGCTGTGACACCCTGACATTGTGGCGCAGCCAAAGACCCTTCTCCCACTATTCTCCCAGAAGAAAATCAGGATTTTCAAGACGTCTTTGACCCAGTCAAAGGAACTCAGTTGAAACCCCATAGGGTTTACGATTGTCGGATAGACCTAGTTCCTGGAGCAGTCCTTCCTTGCAGTAGAACATCTGCATTAACAGAACCCAGAAATCAATGTCTGCACAAGTATTTGGATGAGTTGTTGGATTTCGGGTTTAGAAGACATTTTACTTCTCCCATTTCGTTGCCTCTTTTCTTTGTGGCAAAACGTTTTTCCATGTTAGCCTGATTACCTTATAAGCCCAAATGATACTTCTGCCGCTACCCTGGATTTGATAAATATACTTCTTTGGCAAAATCAGGGGTATTGCATCAAATGAGAAAGCAACCTTAGGAAGAATCATCATTTTAACTAAGTGTACTCTAATGCTTCCCACTCAATGTGCACCCCCAATACCCACCCTGAGGAACACCCCACATTATCAATGGCATGAAATCTGCCCTTTAGGGAGTTCCCGTCTTGGATGACCACTAATATCACACATCACCACAATCTATCACACCTCAACCCTCCACTTGATCTACCTCTTAACTATCCTCTTTCATCTCCACAAGCAAGACGGTAAGCTAATCAGGGTCCCTGAGATTATACATCTTATTCCTTGACATGACTCTTAACATTGCAGGGAACCTCATCTGTACTTTGGTCCCCGGCCTCTGCAACTCATCAATGTTAGCACCTAGCTCCCATTGCCATTGTGTGGTTATCTTCCCAATATATGACTTTACTCAATATGAATTATCCCCAAATGTATGGGACTTCTCCTCCAGCACACAAGTGAAGATTAACGCCTTGACCGCAAATGTATGGAAGTAGGCAAGGATTCTCCTCAGAGACTTACAATTTGGTGTGAGCTTAAAAGGATCCCTGTGCACTTGCTATATTTCCTCTCTAAGTCAATCTCTGGCCTATCTTGTAGGATCCCCTCCTTTAGGAGTTGTATCACATAGGCCGTGAGATTGTTTACCTCTGAACTCTCTGGTACCGCCATCAGCCTCACATTGTTCTGCCTGGAATGGTTCTACAGCAATTCCAAATCATCCATTAACACCTTATTTTACAACTTAAGTCCGTGAATCTCCTGAGTATTGGACTGTACAGTGAAGGTAATTTTTTCTCCTCCAGGGTGGCGGTTCATGCCACCAGATCATCAAATTTTTTCTCAAGAATGCTGCATTTGCCCTGGATTTCTTTCTGGTTAGCTTCTGAGATTTTGAATACTTTCATTATGTCCATCCAAAGACTTGAAAGGATAGCTTCCAGGGGGTATGAGCTCTGTCTAGGTTAGCCTGTGCCCCTTCTCCCAGGGCCACTTCATTCTCAACCTCATCCATGTTAGCATTACTACCCTTTTTTCTTAAGCTTTTGGAAGGCCTGCTCCATTATAATGGGTGTATACCATCTCCCCCTCTGCTGAAATGAGCAGCGGCTCAAACCGATTTATCAGGGTGATTACTGCTTTCTCCCCCTGCTTACCTGCAACACTGTGCTGGAGAAGGTTACCCTCGGCTGGGGGGCATACGCCTGCTCCAAGCTGCTAATCTTGTCATTCTCCTTGCTCCCTCACTTTTATCATGATCTTAAAATAGGAATTGAGAGACGATGTAGGTTTAATAGAAACTTCCTAGGGCTTTTACGCTCTGGGCTATGAGTGAGGATTATCAATTTAGTGACAACTTTATTAAATGGTCCTATTTTAATAGGCACTGTAGCCAGGCTGCGAGCCTCTGTGACAAAGGGCCTCTTTTGACATGGTAGCCCCCCACATTTTGCCTGGAAAATGATGTGGTTTGAACTGTAAATGCCCTGGGACCCTGCTAAACAGATCCCCAGGGCCAGATCTCTTTCCCCAAAACCATACTATGTATTGGCACTTCAGCCACTCTTGTAAGTCCCTAGTAAATGATACCCTTGGTACCTAGGGCATGGCCCATTGGCCACTACCAAGCACTCCCCTAACACCCACTAAATTCAGTATTTAGTGTGCATCTCTGAACCTGCAGATCAGATTTGATGGACACAAGAAGACCAGGAACAAAGAAGACCTGAGGCATGAGAACAGAAGTCCTGCTGCAAGAAGAAAAAGGTGCTAAACCCTGCCTGCTGCTCCAAGGACTCGATAATCACTGCTGAGGTGTTGCCTGGAAACTTGAAGGACCCTAAAAACTCCCTGAGTCCATCCTTCTGCAAATTGCCACAATCCTCCCTCAGAGCAAAGGTATCACTCTGCTGCAACCTGCAAGCAAGAACCCAGCGAATTACAGTTTACTGACCAGCTGCTGAGCAACAAACTGGACCCAGCAGCCAGACCAAATTCCACCCAACAGACCCAGAGGACAAACCCTGCCAGTGTGTGCCAAGTTTGATAGCACCACAACCTCCAAAGGCTCAGAAGTACCATTGCCCGGGGTACTAGACCCCAACATCGGAGACCCAGAAGACCAGTCCACTTCAGACCTTCCGAGGACCAGAAGCAAGCACCAATTGTGGGACTTAAGGACACCCAAAAACCACCCTACCTTTAAGACCACCTGTGCAGTGTGTTTCTAAGAGGCCCCTTTATCCATTGTGCACCAGCTCAAAGACTTTCAGCTGCCGCTATTGCTTGAACAGGTAACTGCTCGAACTTCTCTGGTGCCCCACAGGACATCTGGACACCCTCAACCTAAAAATAGAAGGTGACACTTGTGAGAGCATCGGCTGATTTTATATGCATTTTTAAAGGTTTTCTTATTCATTCCAATGGTGGTAATTATGCACAAAAAGAATATTTTTGCCAAACTTTGAAAAATCATAACAAAATAATTACTTACTGTATATTGATGATTTTGGTCTTAAAAGTCTTATAAAAATCTGTCGTATTTTTGTAAATTGGTCTCAAGTTTTTTTCTAAGTGTGTGTCCACATTTATTGATACTGTGAGTACAATAAATGCTTAGCACATCTCTAAGATAAGCCTAACTGCTCACCCATGCTACCACAAAAACAGAGCATTAGGTGGTCTGCTTTTTACCTCTGGATACCAAAGTAGGACTGGTACACTGTACACCAATGCACATCTTTTTCACACACCATATAGAGAGCCAGTCTCCTACAGTCTCCCCTAAGGGGCTGGTACTATTGACTTTTGATGGCCTTATCTGCCTTCCGGGATCAATCAGGCATCCTGCTACCTATAGTGGGGGATCATACCTTGCATCGTCTGTGGAATCCTTATCGGTTGAGGAGCTTTTATGAGTACCTTCACATGTCCGGCTCCTCTCTGGCGCCCAACTCAGAAAACTCAATCTGATATTCTTTTCCCCTAGTTGCCATTCTTCCTGCTTCCCTGTGGTCACAGAAGTGGCAGCAATACTTAAAGATACTGGGGGAGCATATGCTCCTGATCTGTTATTCGTGGAGCGCTGCATAGTGGGCCTTTCCAAAACACTATTCAGTATCTTGTCTCTGCTCTGTAGAGCAAGCCTGTGGCTGCTTTGGCCTGCCCACACCAAGGAAGAAGAGACGAACTCTTGCAACCCGACTGCATTGCAGCGCTCCAACCCTAGAGGAGCTCTTCTTCTGGCAGCATCCAGGGTTTCTGCACTTCACCAGGCAGTGGACCATGCACAAAAAGAAATGAACCAGGGAATCATAAAGATGAAAATCAGAGAAACCAGGAGGCTTCTGATGGTGAGTGGAGCCAGTGTTTAACACTTAGCTGCCTCCACCATTTACAGATCTGCAAGAGCAAAGCCATTCCAGATGCTAAGCTCTCCCTACTGGCATTATCCCTCTACCATGTTCACCCCTCTTCCTCACCCTATGGCACCTCACTTGTGCGTGTGGCCTAGCACTTTTCCAATGTGGGTAGCTTTAGATATTGAACCCTCCTCAGCTGGCACCTATGAAAACCAAGCCAACCTGTAAATTTTACGAAAACTAGACACCTAAGGGTATCCAGCGTGAGCTGACTTGCATGGCACTTACCACATTTTTTACCCAGAGTTCCTGTGATGGAAAGTTCTGGAATCTGCAGGGAGCCACACGGTTTCTTGCACCCAGCATTCCCCTAAGTCTCCTGATAAAATGGTACCTCATTTGTGTGAGTAAACGAAGTGCCATTAACAGGAAACAGTCCAAAATGCAACATAGGTGTAGAAACTTTTTGCAATGAAAACTGACCCTCTTTTTCCATTGTGGGTAGTTCTAGATTTTAGACCATAGCTCAGCCAGCTCCGAGGAAAACTTAGCCAACCCGTACATTTTTGAAAAACAGACACCTAGGGGAATCCCGGATGTTGTGACTTACTTAGTACCCATTAGGGTTTTTTACCCACAATGCCTTGCAAACCTCAAACCTTCCCCGAAAGCATGCATTTCCTTACATTTCTGTGGAAATTATGGAACCGTCCAGAATCCACAAAATTCCTACCACTCAGCATTGCCCCACCTGTGCTGATAAAACCGCTCCCCCACTTGTGTAGCTGGGCCTAGTGCTGCAACAGGAATGGAGCAAACCAAGGCCAATGGGAATCCATGCATGGAGACTCCTATAGACCTAGGGTGTATCCATTCCTGTCACTGGCTAGGCCAACCAGAGATTTTATTGGCACAGGTGGGGATCCTGAAGTTTCCATCACATAAATGTAGGAAAAAGTTGGAGGTTTACACGGGGAAGTGGGTAAGAAAATGGTGTAGGGTGCATGTGAAACACACCACCCTGGACTTCCCTAGATGTCTAGTTTTCAGAAGTGTCTGAGTCTGATAGGTTTTTCCAGTTGGCAGCCTATTCAAACCCAAAAAGGGCAGCAGTTTGCTATAGTAAGTGGGATGATTCTGAGAGATAGCCAAGCTCTACTAGCTCATATATAAAATCAGCACCCAAAACAGTCAAATGTCCTCTTGCTTGCCACTAGGATAAGATACTTTAGTCCACGGGGGAGCAGAAAGGCTGTTGCCCCCTTCAGTTGGGCTGGGGGCATAACCATGCTCATGGTGGTGGGCAGAAATACCCCTCTATTACTATTAGTTTTTTTTTACTGCCAGGTATCTAGTGGGCTGTCTGCCTCCCTGAGGGCCGGATTGGGGGTAGTTACCCCCAGCCCCCCAGGGGGGCAGTAAGAGTTTGTCCCCATTTATTTGGATTGGAGGCATGACCAAGACCCCACCCCTCTTTTAAAAAAAATAAATTCTTCTCAGGTGTCTAGTGGGCTTTCTGCCACCCTTGGGGGGGGGGGGGGGGCGGAACAGTGGTAATAATCCCCATCTGCTCCTGGGGGGGGGGGGGGTTAGAAAGACAGTGGCCAATTCATGCAATTTCTGAGGGATGGGGGCATTGCCTTTCTGGGCAGCCTCCACCCCTACACTAAAACATTGCCCACGTCCCCGGGAGGGCAGAAAGACTTGAGCCCTCCTTTAATATTGGGTTGGGACATGGACTTGCTCATTGTGGGCAGTCCCCAGCCCTCTTTTAGAAAACAAAAATAACTCTAATGTCTAGTAAGTGTTCTGCCTTCCTGTTGGTAGATTGGTGTAATAGGGGGCAGATTTGACGCCTAGGAGGGCAGAAAGACTGTTTCAATTTGTATATTGAGCAGATTGGGGCATTGGCATTGCCCCCACCCCTCTTTAAAAAAAATAAAATCTTTCCAGGTGTCTAGTGGGCTTTCTGCCACCCTTGGGGGGGGGGGGGCAGATCAACGGTAATAATCCCCATCTGCTCCCCATGTGGGGCAGAAAGAATGTGCCATTTTTTGAGGGGTGGGGCCTTTGCCATTTTGGGCAGCCCCCACCCCTTGTGTAAAAAAAACAAATCCCTGGTGCCCAGTAGACTTCCTGCCCCCCCCCCGGGGGGACAGGTCTGGGGCTATAGCACTCATCTGCCCCCTGGGAGGGGTCAGAAAGACTGAATATTTCAAAACATTTAAGGGAGTGCAAAAACCCTTGCCCAAGAAGCCACCCCCCTCTCCCTGGTGTTTCGTGGTGGATCCATGCTTGGGGATTGCCCTCCTGTGGTATTCCTCATGCAGGCATCCACTAGGGAGTTTCTCCCCTTTCCAATGATACCTCTCATGTCTGCCTAGTTGCTCAGGGGTTGAGATACACCCCTGAGTACCTAGGCAGTGAAAGTGAAATTAGTTGATTGCCTTATTTCACTTTCATTTTCATTGAAATGAGGTCAGCGCGTTGTGCACGCTGATCAACATTTAAGCATTTAACCACAAACCAAAAATAGCCTCAGTAGCTTGGGAAGCTATTACCCAGCTCCCTGGGTTGTTTTTGGCAGAAGGAAATCCTCTGGTGCTGGAGGGATTTCCTGTGCTGTGTGTGTGGTTAGCTGGGAGCTGTCCTCTGCATGTGAGAACTGTGACCTCAGACGGCTCCCAGCCGTCTGATGCAAACAAGTGGTTAATGTTATAAGATAGCTCTATTGTTGTCCTGTGGGACGGGTAGGCCTTGTAGTGGTGAAAAACCTTTTGCCTGGCCCAAATCTTCTTTTGTAACACATATGTCACCCCTAGAGTAAGGTCCTGGATAGCCCAGAGGGCAGAGAACAATGCATTTAAAAAGTAGGACATGTACTTTTGAGTTTTACATTGCCAGGTAGTGAAAAACAAATTTAAGAGTTTTTGGGTCATTTTTGTGTAAGTGTTTTTATTTGTTTGACATCAATGCCCCTTGTCAGAACTAGGGGTAAGATGTGTGAAAAAAAAGATTTAAGTGGTTTGTGGGAAAGGTGATGGATGGTATGACTATGTATTAAAAAGAATAAAGGTCCAGATGTACAAAGAACTGGTCGCAAAATACTGATTGCAAATTGTAAACAGTATTTTTGGGGCCAGTAAATATTTTTAAGAACTGACCTAGGTAGAACTTGGTCACTTCTTAACAATCAGACTTGGAGTGGGTCACAATCCGATCAATCACTATTAATATGTTAGGTCACAAATTACAACTCACTATGACTGGAGGCCATCACAGGGATGGTGGCCTTCTGGGGCCAGTAAAACAGAATGTCTGTGATTGCCTTTGAATAACGTAAAGCTATTTTAAAAATGAAACCTGATTTCCTTAAAGGAGATTTGGACAGCATGGCCATATTTTCTACAGACATTGATTCAATAACGTAAAACCTATTTTGCTGATTCCCTTAAAGGAGAGAGGGGATTGATTCGGCAATTTTTTCCACAGATATAGCTAAAGTAATTTTGAAAGTGGAAGAAATTGGGGCAAAGTTTGGTAATTAATTAGATATTTTTTATACACAACCAATACGGAGGTGTTTGCTAGCTATGAACTAAGTCAGTTACAGTACAATGTAAAGCTAGTAGTCAAGCACATGAGATACACTTGTTTGCAAACCCAAATAACATTTTCGAGATATGCTATAACCCACTACTGGCTAATTCTAATACAGTGATAGAGCATAAATATTAGTGCAGTCCCTCATGTAACTAAAATCATCAGACTGTGACAAGTTTATTTTATAAAAGCAAAATGAAAGGAAAACTAACAAAAGTTGCACTGATACGTATTTTAAATGTACACTTTGCTTGTATTTCGAAATTCATCTTAGGTGCCTTTTTGATTAAATCACATGCTAGAAGGTTAAAGTTGATGTTAAAATGTAATAAGACTCCAAACTAGTTGCACATGTAGAAACAAATTCCAATCTATATACTCAATATATTTTAGGTGTTTAGAGGCAACCATATCATCTTTTTTGACGGGCTATAATAAAAGATTAACTATCACACCAAGGAAGATGGGATCATATATATGAATTATGCCTTGGTAAGGAGTCAACGGATTGGCTGATGAGTAACCCAGATCATAACTTCTACTGTTTAAGTTGTTAATAGAAGCGAAGAGAGCATGACAACAGTGGTGTATTTTTCTTTACTTTCCGTAATAGATATCTGTCAATGGGCAAGCAAACAAAATTACTTGACTTTTTTGTATCAATGTAGCCCCAAATTGGCAAAATATGGCCTTACACAACTTGGCTTGATTTATAGAACTCAAATCATGTGAACTCATGGAGTCACACCAGTTACCAGGGGGTGACTGCTTAAGTACCTTCTGTTGTGAGACTACTTGTTGCAGTTTGGTATGCATCTAGACAGAACTGAATTATTAGAAGTGCTCAATAAACTCAGGATAGCAACTACTAATATAATATCCTATTTTTCCCTATAATGTACCGATTTGTAATTCACATCTAGCAGCGGCATAAGCAAAGGACCTGAATATACAGGTTGCAGCTGAAATGGTTGAGCATAGTTTTGTATCAAATATCTCCCCACTGCCAGTCTCTGTGCCCAACAAGACGATACAAAGGATACATTTGATGCCTAGTAGACTGCATGTTTGGAAGTACAAGGCAGATTCAAATTGTCCAAAATATCAAACTGAGGACGATGATTTCGTATGTTCGCCACTTGTATTACTGTTAAAGAATTGTGGTGTGTAATTGCTATGAAAGTATCAGAACGGCTGTGCTAGTGTATCCTCCTCAACATCCCTTTTATTCTGATTTTGAATAAGGAGTCAGGACTCAAGACCTAAAATTCCATCCGATTGCATTGGTTTATGCTACGTGGCAGCCACTACTGCTCGGTTAATAATTGCCAGGCATTGACAATATAGTAAGCCTCTTGAATATTCATATTGGTTGCAAACGCTGTTGAATACTCGTGAGTTCGAAATGGCTATTTATAAAATCAGGTGGAGGAGAGGGAAGGAAATTGGGTGTCAAGTCGTAACAAAATGTCACTGACAAACCTGCTTGATGGTAACATCTACATAAGTGTAACACTACACTTAATCTATAATTTGAGCAATAGTGTATGTTTTATTAGCTACCTTTTCTAACTAATCTTCTGGAGGATCCCATTCTTTCTTTCTATCTGTAGTAATCTATATTTGTGGTATTTTGCTTGACCATCTCTCAAAATTATATAAATAATACTATTAAAAGGTAAATGATTGGACCTTCTTCCCTCAACTGGGACCAATCATCCAAACACATACACAGGCTCTAGGGGAACGTGGTTACCGGCATCGTAATATGGCAACTCAGATTAAAAGCCTATCACAACACACAGCAAGACTACTATTCAAGGCATGGAGGATGGCGACAAAAGGAAAAAATGGGCGGTAAAATTACCTGATAAACCTCACTCCTTTCTGGAAGAATAGAAACACTAAAGCACTGGGAAAATTGCAGATATTAAGCAGATGGGACTCGACAGGGATTTCCACACAGGGGGTTGTTTGGTGCTTGGGAAGGTTGAAAATCTTGTGCAAAATACATTATAAAATGGGCTGGTGCTCGGAGAACTGGTGTGTAACAGTTGAGACACATGCTGCACGTTCATTTCACTATAGATGCACAGATCGACGGTGTTCCTAGAGAAGATAAAGTGCTATCAGAACACTTTTCCAACAAGGTGATTGCTTTGATTTATAGGGCCAGATTTACGTAGCTATTTTCATGTTGCAACGGCCCTGTTCGCAGAATCGGGCCATTTGCAATATGAAAATGGCATTTTGGCATGTACCAATTCTATTTTGTGATTTGGTAATCTGTTTACCGAATCGGAAAATAGGTTTGCGAGTCGCTATCTGGAAGGGGCATGCCCAGGGTGTCCCTTCCAAATAGCCAGTCAGTAGCATGTATGATTGTTTTGTGACCATGAATGCAGTCGCAAAATAATCGCAGTTAATACCAATTTCAAATTGGTGTTAACCCATTCGCAAATGGGAAGGGGTCCCAAGGGAATGCAAGTGAAAATATTATTTCGGAGCAGGTAGTGTTCCCACAGACCACTGCCTATTCTGAAAAAATGAAAAGAAAACTTTTAGATTTTTTGTTTGAAATATGTCCCATTTTCCTCTAAAGAAAATGGTCTGCATTTTTTTAAAAACTGCCTTATTTAAAAAGCAGTCACAGGCATGGTGGCCTGCTGTCCCCAGCAGGCCACCATTCCTGTGTGTGTGGCCATCTCCCATGAGGTCGCAAATAGACCTAACTCATGAATATTGATAAGGTAGGTCATTTGCAACCCCACTGGGAATCACAAACAGAGTACTGAACACTGTTGTACATTTTGTTTTGCAACTCATAATTTGCGATTCCCAATAGATCGCAATTTGCATGTCGCAAAACAAAAGGTTACACATCTGGCTCATAATACCTTAGCTAATAATACCCCAGACACAATAGACAGCTTGTGAGGCCACTTTGAATGGTTGACTTTAGGGAAGCAGATGATACAGAAAGGGAGGAGGCCTTGCAGTACGTGCAAGAGGGAGCCGTTAAGGCACAGGTTTGATTGGTGCAACTTGAAGAGTTGTTTAAGGTCTATTGTACCCAGAAAAGGTAAACATTGATGGGAAAATATTTGTATTAGAGGCTGCAACCATACTGGGGATTTCTTTCACAATGTATGGCTTTGCCCCAAACTGCACTGTACTGGGATGGGGTCAGTAGCTGCTGAGTTGTAGTTTTTAGAGATTACACAAACACAGGGTGCTAGAATCATGTTTCTGAGAATGTGTAACATTTACCATGACCACAATATGTCAAAATGTCCTGTAACCTGGGACTGGTAGTTGCTTGTAAAGATAATGCATGTATTTTGGAAGAACCCTGAGATCCTGTCCTTGATAGGGAGTTGTTCTAGTATGTCTGGGTGCATGTCAGATGAGAAACATGTATAAAAAAGCAGGAGGTGTCCTGGGAAGTAAAAGAAAGTATGGTTTCTTGATCGAAATACAGGCGTGTGTTCTAAGAACAGTGGGTGAGGTGGCTTCTAAATTGTCATCCACTGATTCAAGTAGAGTTGCTATGCATGGCGAGGAGTTCGGCCCATCACCACTTCAAAAGCTATACCATAAGACTTTTAGAGGTTTTACATTAAGTGTATTTTTATACATACATTTAGGCTCTCATTACGAGTGACGGTGCGACCTCCACATAACAACCGTGGCGAAAGAGCCCCTGTCGGACCGCTGGTACTGCCACTTTTAGGCCAGTCAACAGCCTGGCGGTGCCAGCGGTCTTTATCCACCACAGCAGTGCTGCTAGCAGTGCTGTCCTTTGGATTAGGACCTCTGTGTCCGCCAGAATTTGCATGGTGGTTCCATCGCTATGCCGGCTGGGAGAGACAGGGTGCTGGGGGCCCCATGGGTCCCCCAGCACTGGCCATGCACTTGGCATGGGCAGTACCGGCGCCACTATGGACAGCCCCGCCGTGCTTTTCACTGCCTGAATTGTAATGTAAATTTTGTGGTGAGTTTCCTGCTGGGCCAGCATAATAGGGCCAGCGGGATAAAAACCAGAGTGGCGGTCTCCGCCACCCACCAAACTCACAATGAGGTCCTTAGTGTAATGCTGTTGATGGTGTCATGACCATCTGTATTTTGGGTATTATTTTATGAGAATTAAATCAATTAAAAATTACTTTTTGGTGTGATCTTGTGATTTTTTACATTGTTGCTATTGAAAGGAGGATTTTGTGGCAAGTGACATTCCGTACATTGAGAAGACAGGGTCAGGACTTTATAACCATGTTTGCAATCGTTCGCTGCAAGGTAAAAACTTCATAAAACCCGGAGTGTTCGCTCATCACTGATGAGGTGCTGATCTTGATCATTGTCTCTTCCAAGACTTCAACTTTTGTGATAGCCATCCTTCATCTTCTCAATCAGATGATCTGAGAAGGCTAACTACCCTTTCAGCATAAAGTCCTTGTTGGGCCTCTACCCCAAGGTACTCTTCATGAGCCAGTTCAATCACTTTCATTTAAGTGACCCTGGGAATGAGGGAAAGGAATTCTGCATGGTGGAGTTTTTTCTTGTCTGGCTTGCCAACGTTAAGATGGTCGAGCGAGAATGTGTGTCCCCTCATAAGATTTATCAACGCAGGTGCCTTTGCAGGTCGTGTCTGTTAGCGTTGAGAAAGCTGCTGCTCAAGTAGAAAATTTACAAAGGCAGCAGAAAGAAGCAGCGCCTTCTGACTCCCCGCAGGGAGCTGTTTGCGCTGGTTTTACAGATTGAAACAAGCTGCTGATGCAAAAATTAGTGTGAGAAGAGCAGCAAGCTCGAATTCTGCCCACTTGAGGAACTCCATGAGTTCTGCCCACCCCTACTTTTTAGTGCCTTCTTGGGCTGTGATAAGTGTAGGTGCGAAAGGTTGAGTCTGTCACAAAATAACATAGGTTCTCATTTGCTGTTGGTGTGTTTGTGGCAAGAACAGTGAAGAAATTGAGCAGGATTATTCTCTTTCTCCGGCTTGTGGACTGTTTGAAAATAATTCTCTAACAGCAAATCCCATCTTTTTATTTTGTCTGCTTTTTTCCTTTCGGGATTGCAAATAGAATTTTAGGAGACAGGGGCAAGATGTACTAAAATGCAATTTTGCATTTCCTAAATAGCGACTTCATAGAAATTGCTATTTAAACAATGCAAAATGCTAAGTACAGAGATACAGATTTCCTGTAGGAAACGCTACTAGGAAATTGCAAATAAGGAATCCCACTGCATTTTGCTAATGGGACAGTTTTGCATTTCCCAAATAGCTATTTCCTTTTAGGAAATCACGATTTGGGAACTGTAAAACCAAAGATGGCAAGGAGCACACCCAAAATAGTGGTGCAAATGTAAAGCACACTTAAGCCCTATTGCAATTTAAAAAAAAAAAATGGGGGTGTTTTTTTTTAGTTGCACATGGTTACCATCTACTTCAAGTTGATGGTAATTGCATTTCCTAAATGCTCAAATTGCATTTAGGAAATGCTTTGTACATAAGGATTAGAATCGCAAATAGGTAATCCCTATTTGCGACTTCCTATTTTGGGGATCACAAATTGTGATTTCTACAGGGCCATTGTACCTCAGGAAAGGCTGTTTTGCATTTCGGCCATTGTACATCAGAAAAGGCCATTTTGCATTTCTCAACGGCCAAAAATATTGATTGGAACCGTTAAGAAATACAAAAGGGCTTTATACATCTGTTTTTTTACACATAGAGACAAGGAAGGGTTTAACCCCCATACTGCCTCCCAAAATCAAAACTGTGATCACAAAAAGTATGGGGGGAAAAACAAGACCTGACCAACCTGTGGTGGTACCACTTTTGCTGTGATCCAGTCTAATCAGACATGGTTGTAAAAACAAAGTATTTGGGACCTATCTTAGGGGTTCCTCCTCACGGAATAGGTGGTCTCACACACATAATAGTGTCATGCTTCATCATTTGGCCACCTACTCCCACCCAGGTAGGGCAGTGTAACCAGGGCGGACTCAACCTCATGGTTAAATGAACCCAGAGGGAGAACTTAAATGATGTTTTCTGGATAATACAGGGTTCCAATCGTTTAAATAAAAGCCTAACAGATCACCCATGTAAATCACACCATTAACAGTGGTGTCTGCTGGTAAATAAAAAACTAGATAGGGACGGTTCTGTAGTGTAATGACTCATTACGTCGCTATAATCTTAACTGCCAACATGTTTCTGCCCACACGTGAAGCCATAACTGGTTTGGGGCATTCTTCAGGGACTGCGATTCCTAGTGAGTGTAGTGTGAAGAAGAACCCATCCTATCTTAATTGTAAAAGGCTCATGTACAACACACTCAAGGCCTACCTGAATATTTATTCAAAACTGGAGGTACCTTTGTAGAGGAAAGGAGGAATGATGAGCAAGGGACCTAGTCATACCAAAAGAAAGCTCTAGAAATGGCATGCCCTCGTGGCTATATGTATGTGAGCACCTCTATCACAAAACCACAGCAAACCACTGCAAACAAGGTGCTAAATTGCATGCCAACAGTGGTATCACAAACCATGCAACTACTCATTGTCATGGATGTAGTACCTATAAGTGTTACTTTTCAATTGATAGTGAAAATGTTCGTATACTAACCCTAAACTTTAAGGGCAACTCGGCCCTGGCCTGGGGTGGGGGTGATGCCGCCTATAGATACACACTGTAGAAGAAATCATGTGAGAATGGAAGAACAAATGCCACAGGGTCGTATTACATGTCTAACATCTTCCCTATAACTCCTCTTGCCTAAGTAGTAGAACATATGCTCTGGCAGGAGGAAATAGGGAGGGACTCGGATTGCCCCGTCTATCTGTGAACATCTTCAGTATGAAGCAATCAGTATTTATAAGCAAGAACTCAAAGTGTCCTTTTAGGTTTAGTTAGTGAAAAAAGGGTCCACATTCAAAATGTGTTGTATTGTCTATGTGAAAACCAATGTTAGTCATACAAGAAACTAAGCATCTGTTGATCTTCACTGTGGCCACAAGGACTATAAATTCAGACCCCTTCCCTCCCTTGTGCCTCACCTGCAAATGCCTGTTTTAAAAAAATAATCTGTAGTGCAAATTCAAGAAGGTGGGAGATATCGTGCTCTCACTCAGAGCAAGAGACTGAAACGCTCACATTGAACCCTGGATGTGCGCTACCACCCGGACACTTACGTCGTCAAAGGGAGTATTCGTCAGCAACACCTACTCGGGCCCCAGCCCAGCTGCTATTCTCAACAGTCCAGTGAGAAGAGCCCAGTTAAAACGCCAGTCAGCATCTGATCCGCGTTTTCCAGGGCTCGTAGTAAATGCATCATCAGCGCGTCCCTGGAACAGGGGGCTCATGGGAAATATTGTCCCATTGTAAATAGCCCTTGTGCAAGAGGGCTTGGGGACATATGAAGCCTATAATAGTGGATCCTGAAAGCATATTGTCTGGCGCTAAGGTCCAAATAAAACTGTATCGTATGGATGGGTGTGGGGGAGAGGGAGGAGGGGGAGTGGGAAGCGAGTTGCAGGGGAATGTAAAAATGTTTTGTGACTGGGATTGCGGTCACAGAACATTCACAATTAACCGCCAACTTCAAGTTGGCCGTAAGCCATTCGCAAACGGGAAAGGGTCACCAAGGTTTCCTTTGCGAATGGAGGTACAAACATTTTTTGAGAGCAGTAGACTTCCTACTCGTAAAAAAATAAAAAATAAAAAATAAACTTTTCAGTTTTCTTTTTTTAATACATCCCATTTACCTGTAAGGAAAACGGGCTGCATTACAAAAAAAAAAAAAACAGCTTGCTTTATCAAAAAGCAATCATAGACATGGTGGTCTGCTGTCCCCACCAATCCACCATCCCTTTGACTGTAGCTGTTCCCAAATGGGTCGCAAATTGCGACCTGCCTCATGAATATTATTGAGGGAGGGTGCTTGCGACCCATTTGGGAATTGCAAACAGTGTTAAACACACTCTTATATATACCACTTTGCGATTTCCTAATAACAGATTGCTAAAATTCACTATTACAAAGTGGATATTTCATACATCTGGCCCTTAAACTGTGCTTTCTGGAGTAAACAAAAAACCCTGGAGATATATGAGACTGAAGGTTGATGAATATTGTGAATTTGGTTGTGATACATTTTGGCATTTGTAATTTGTTAACATATAATCCCCCTACTCCCATACATTTTAAAAAGAGTCTGCAGAAAGAGTGTGCGTTTAATTAGCTAGCGGATCTGTATGCTACACAACAGCAGATACATTTGAACATGTTAGTTTCGGTGCTTAAGCCAGAAGGATGAAGAAATGTCTGAGAGGCTGAAATGTCCAAGGCTAAGGAAGGAAATTATAACGTTACTGTTCTGACTGTCATGTTGTGTCAAGGGGTGGATGGCCGGGGCTAAATGTATCCAAAAGTAAATGCTTTTGAGCTTTGCAGGTTGAGGATACCAACCGTTTGCTACTCAGTTATCTTGGTTGTCCACAGTGAAAGCACAGATCGAGTCAGAATTCTGAACGTGGCAGAAATAATGTTTTTTCAAAATTTGTAGAAGGGATAAACTAGAACGCATTGCATTGGGGCAGATTTGAAAATAAGCATTCAAGTGTAAGAGGATGAATACTTAATGCAAAATGTAATTTGAATACTTTCTGATGTGTATTTTGCCAAAACTTGCCAAGCAAGATAGAAAACGATGTATTCTGAAATGTATATTTGAGTATGCACATAAATGACATTATGTATGTGTATAACTGCAAAAGTAAACAGTTTTACTAAAGAATGAGCTGTTACGTAATTAGTGACGATGATGCACTAGGCTTTCATACTTTTTGTAAGAAAATGGGTTAATAGGTGGGGAGCGTGTGAGTCTTTCCCTAAGTAATACATTAAAAGTCCTGTTAGGTGCAATGTTTTAAGTTAAATAAATACATCTGGGCTTAACCTCTATTAGGTATGGCACATAGCAGAGAGTCCTACCACAGGGAAAATAAGATAATTAAAAAGTCACAACATCACGCGGTAAAGATTCCACAATTTCTAAAAATATAGAACAATTGAACAGGAAACATGACACTAAAATTAATACATTGCGATAAAGTGAACCTGCAGTATGAATTGGTTTAGTGCAAAATGTGGCAAGGAAAATTTAAGTGCCAAACAGAAGTCACTGTTTGTGGTTGACTGGGATTTAGGTGCAATTTCAGGCCAACCGCAATACAGTGGAGGGCAAATATTCCAAGCAAGTTCTTTCAGAGAAATATTTTACCTTCTGACTTAGGGCCTGATTTAGAGTTTGGCGGATGAGTTATTCTGTCACAAACATGATGGATTTACCATCCACCGTATTACAATGCCGATAGGCTATAATAGAATCTTAGTACAGGGGATGGGATATCCCTCACGTTTGTGATTGATTAACCTCATCTGCCAAACTCTAAATCAGGCCCTAATTCTCTGAAATGGAAGTCAAATTCCTTCTGTGGGGCAAGACTGCAGGCTGTGTCCAGCAAAGTTCTCTTTGCTGCAGGTTCTCACTGACGCTCACGGTGTCTTGGAAGTCCAAAATATTTTTAAGTCCAACATTTCAGTCTTTCTGGAACAGTTTTTCCTGGACTCATCCAAGGCCCCCAGGACCTCAGGGAGAGCACTAAGAGGCCAGGACTCACTCCACTGAGGCCACCAGCAGGAACAAGTACCGGTCCCTTTGCTACTGGCCAGCTGGACTCTTGCAGCTTGTTGTGTTCCTGTAGCCACACAAGAGGCTAACTGATTCTTTCAGGTCCAGTTCTGGATACAGTTAACAGCAGGCCAAGACCCTCCGGTCTCCTTACAGGTCACAGACAGCAGGCTCAGTCCTTGTCTCATCCTTAGGTTCAGATGTGTTCTGGTGAGCTTGGGCGAGGTGCCTCTTTTGTAGGATCCACTAGCCAGTGGATGAGGGTGACTCTTTAACTTTCCTAACCAATGAGAAAAGAGTTCCCATGGGCAACACTTCCCACTTTTGCAGCACATACTGTTTTATTTGTGGCAAACCAACCCGCACTGCACTATTCAGAGGCAAATTTAATATGACAACACCAGTCTGCCCTTGGAGACTGCTTATGTGGTAGCAGGGGCGTGCTTATGGAAATTAACATAGCCCACCAACTCAACCACACCAAGCCACGTCTTGAACCGGCATTATCTCACACTGGGATGCCGCCATGCTGGATCTGGATGGCCCAGGAAACAAAGCAAAGTCTTCTCTTCCCCAGGCCCCCGAGGCCTAAGCCATTGATTCAGCTCTGGAGCAGTTTTCATACCACATAAAGGGGAAACATTGAAAGGTCTCAATTGCTAGCGGGCTAACACGCTTAGCTTACTGGAGGTTCAGACAGACAAAGTGTAACTTTTTGAAAGTTACTTTTCCTCAATATTTATTACAAATCCAACTTCACTAGTTAATTAGATTTTAATAAGCATTAAAATTGTGGTTGAATCATTTTGGTAGCTTTTCCCAAACCAAAGATAGTCAAATTATTATTTCATTATTTTATCTGAACTTTACTTTTCATTATAGGATCAGCTGCAGCCACGTACAGTGAACATAGCTTTCGAGGGTAATCACTGTAGACACAAGCCAATGCTAAATTTGTCCACTTTAATATAATAAGTATCCTACCATGGGCTGCAAGGCCTAGTTAGGAGTTGACTTATTTCATTCTGCAATGTTTTAGGAGTCAGACAACATAATGTAATGTGTGTACTGTAGTGAGCTGGTCCGCAGACAGCTAAGTACCCAATTAGTGCTGTTGAGCTATTGAAGTCTTTACAAAAAAGTAAACAAATAAAACTAAGCCTGAACTTGCAATTCTAAAGACAGCACATGTGTATTCCAATTGCTCATTTGTGAGTATCATAGATGAGATTCCACAGTATCCTGAAAACACAAGTGCTGCTGTGCAATATGCCTCTGATAATACCAGTACCATTTACATTGAGATTCTGCCATGCTTCAAATAATTTTTTCATTAATATACATACTTATGGTCCCTGGTGTCTTGATTTCTTTGCCAACGATTGCTCCCCTTCGTACTATACCTGTGTTGTCAATGTTCTGCCCCAAAGTGTAAGGGTTCTCAACTCACTCAACATCTTGTTTCATTATTAAAAATGCACCTTCATCTCTCTGTACATCCATTAGACTTTAAAAGATAGACGCCTTGGTTGCTGTAAGTTTGAGTCTGGGATACATTTGTATGTACTGTAATACACTGATCATGTCCTGTTCAATGAATGTGCTGCTTGTTAAGTTATTAGGATTCAAACATGTCAACATCGCATACTGAATAGAAGTTATCACTCTTTTTATTTGTTTTCCCATAAGTTTAATTGATTTCATAAAGGCTAGACTAAGGACATATTTATAGCTCTGGTTAGAGACATCTTTAGCTGATTATCAGAGCTCTTGTAACTCTGAAAAATAATTAAAAGGTATTTATTATTATATTATTGTATTTATATATTTATTATACATATAGGATGAAAAAGGGTTTGGTTTTTGCCCATATTTTGCTCTTCTTCACTACGGGCAGTTCAGTGGACAGCAGTTGTGTTAGCCTACCTATAAAGTAATTCCATTGCTAATAACTAATATGGACACTGTGAACTCCTTGATAAGTGGAAGGGAAAGTGTTTTTACATTGTGAACTCTTAGTCAAATTCTACGGGAAATTGAACTACATTGTTTAACAGCTGAGAGACCTCCTTAACCAAGCCCCAGTTCAAGAGGGGCTACAGAGATCTGGTTTAAATTGTGTACATTTATAATGTTTATATTTAATTGTCTATATTTTAAAGTACTTTTACGTATTATTCTCTGCTTTGTGGAGTTCTGCATTTCTACTTAACAGTATTGTTAGGAATTGGGTCACTAGTTGTCAGAGGTATGCCTCCTGTCCAAGTAGGGAACACAATTCCAGTCAGGGTAAGTCAGATACACAACTTAAATTAACCTGTGTTCACCCACTGGTAGCTTGGCAGAGAGCAGTCAGGATTAAACTAAGAGGCAATGTGTAAAGTATTTGTGCCATACTTACTCAATAACAGTAAGACAGTGAAGGACACCACAAAAAGATTCAACACCAGTTTAGAAAAACAGATACAATTGGAGTAAAACAAGACCAAACTGACAAACATCCAATCAGTTGAAGTCATGATGTGAATTTTTAAAGATTAAGGCCCATATTTATACATTTTTAGCGCCGCATTTGCGTAATTTTTTTCACAAAAGCGGTGCAAACTTACAAAATACAATTGTATTTTGTATGTTTGCGCAGCTTTTGTGTCAAAAAGTGGTGCAAATACAAAATCTAGGCTGACTGCGATAGAGGGTAGGCCAGCTACAGAACCCACGTACTGAACAGTAGCTTCCATGGAGAAATGCATCAATGGCGAGGACAAAATGTCGTCGGGCTCTGTAAAAATGAATGCAATGCATCATCAGGTCACTCAGAGGATCGTCGTCAGGCTGTGTAGTCTGTGAATGCGCGGTCGTTGCTCAGCCTCTGCGTCACCGTCAGAGATGCGGTGAGCCTATTTCTCTGCCACACTTGGTGTGATGCATCACTCTCTGTAGATTTTAGCTGCAGAACCCACTTCTGAGGCCCAAGATTGGAGTAGGGCACCTCAGGCAAGGGCAGGACTCACAGATGGCAGAGTCCAGCAGCACTAGGAGAGTTGCAAGCAGTTTTTCATGTCCCTGAGATTCCGAAGAACAGGGGGCAAGCCCCTGGAGACTCTTGGGTGCAAGGATGTAGAGAACAAGTCCAGTCCTTTTTGCCGCAAGAAAGATGCAGCAGGCCAACACACCAAAGCAAGAAGCAAAGTGGCAATCCCTCCTACGGCACAACAAGCAGTAGGTCAACACAGCAATGCAGTTGCAGAGTGGCAGTCCTCCTGGCAGCACAGCAGTCCTTCTTCATGGCAGAGTGTCCTTGGTTCCAGTAGAGATCTGATTAGCTGGGGTTTGGGGTCCAGTACTTTATACCCAAAAAGGCCTTTGATGTGGGGAAGACTTCAAATAAGTCATCTGAAGTACACAGGGGTCCCTTTCAGCCTAATAATGCCTGCTAGGCTGTCTGAGAAGTGTAATCAGTCCTTTGTGGGGAGTCAGGACACTACCTATTAAAGTGTAAGTGTCAATCCCTCCCCTTCCCTCTGCCTAGGAAGACCCATCAGTATGCAGATGAATCCAGATACAGCTGAGTGTCCTGTGTTTGTGGCTGCCTAGAGAGAATACACAAATCTAGCTGTCACCTAGCCCAGCCCAGACGTGTATACAGACGAGATAGGCAGAATTACAGAATGGTTAAAGTAAGAAAATGCCAACTTTCAAAAAGTGACATTCATAGGCTCACAATTTGAAATCCATCTTCGCCATAAGTTGTGATTTTCAATTGCGAGCCCAGAGACACCAAACACCAAATTTCTATCTTCTCCTACTTGGAAATTGCACTTAAAAGATGTTTTAAGGTAATCTCAATGCTTTCCTATGAGAGAGATAGTCCTTGCAATAGTGAAAAACAAATTTAAGAGTATTTCACTATCTGGACATGTTAAACTTAAAAGTACATGTTAAACTTTTCAAATGCACAGCACTCTTCCCTTCAGGCTAACTAGGGCCTACCTTGGGGTGACTTTCATGGAAGGTTTGGACCTGGTAAGTAGGTTCACTTGCCAGGTCAAAATGGCAGTTTAAAATTGCACACATACGCTATGCAGTGGCAGACCTAGGACATGTTTGAAAGGGTACTGTAGTGGGTGGCACAATCAATTTACAGGCCTTAGGCACATATAGTACACTTTACTAGGGACTTACAAGTAAATTAAATGTGCCAATTTTGGGGAAGTCAATGTTAGCATGTTTTAGAGTACAGAGCACTTGCACTTTAACGCTAGTCAGCAGTGGTAAAGTGCCAGGAATCATAATGATTCCTGGCACTTCAACACTGCTGATACAAAATCAGCAGAATAAAGTCAGAAAACAGGAGGTCAGAGGGCAAAAGGTTAGGGGAAACCATGCCATGAACACCAGGTCTAACAAGCATTTACCTGCATAAACCATAGACTGCTTTTCCACACTACATTGTAAACTCCATGACTAATGCCACAGGAAGCAGTTTTACATCTCAAAATATAATGCGAACGGCACTACGCCATTCACATGGGACCACCACTTTTTGTTTTCTATCTCTGTGCATGGTGCTGGGTCGACCCCAACCTTTTCTAAATTATTCACCCCTCATTTTCCTTTATTTAATCAGTGTGTGTTTTTATGTTTGTGTATTTTACATTTCCGACAATTTTTGGTGTGTTTTTTTGACTTTCTGAACACTTTGGGCCACATTGTCAAGAAAGTGGTACATTGGTCCCGATGCGCCACTTTTCCTCCGCTGCCCCTGTCCCACCTAATGACACCATGGTTGCCCTGTATTTACAATACGGCACACCATGGCACTTGTTTCCACAATAGTGTCATAATTTATGGTGCTATTATGGAGCTTTGCTGGATTAGCGCCATAAATTATTACGCTATGCAGCAAAGCACTAGGGAGGCCATAGGCTACTATGGGTCCATCACTTTATCGCCTGCCCCCAGAAGGCATTAAAAATGATGGAAAAAATGTGGCAGTGAAATCTTGTAGATTTTGCTGCGCCATTTTTTGCGGCTTGTCTGCATGGGAACACCCTCCTTGCATACATTATACTTGGCACAGGTATAATGTGGCACAAGGGATTACAAAGTGGCACAATGGTACCATTGCAATACTTTGTAAATGTGCCATGGGGAAATGGCCTCTTTAACGCCACATTAGCATAAAAAAATGACAATAGTGTGGCGCAAGGGCCTTGTAAATCTGTCCCTTTAGTTATTGTTTATTTGCTTTTCCCTTTACTTTTTTATATTTTTTTCTTTCTTGCTTCCTTCTATTTCTTCCCTTTTCTTTTTCCCACCCAGCTCCATGGCAGAGAGAGTGGTGGCACAGATGCAGTTGCTAGCCGCTTACCTTGTGGGTGTCTGCACTACTAAGGGGTGCACCCCTACCCATTTTCACCGAGGTGGAGGTGGCAGTACTTGCCTTTTTTGTGCAGTGCCACCTCCACTCCGTGCTGGCAGCAGGCGGCAGGCCTGGGAGCGGGTATGCCCTTCAGGAGCATCGACCGCTGGGCAGGAGGGTGCGTTGGTTGGTTTGACGGCACACTGGGGTCCAGCGCACCCAGCCGCAGTTGATGCACTGTTGAGCGGACATAATCGACGGTGAGCAGGACCTGCTCGACCTGCTGGGTGTCAAGGTGTTGGGGTTTGGTGAGTAATGTTTATTTACTTGTTATATGTGTTCCACAATGCAAACATTTTTTTCTAATAGTATGCTTACTCTCAAAGTAAGTTAAGTTTACGTTACAATGAATATTTATTATGTGATCCAGTTTGAGCTAGTTAGGTGCCCTGTCAGCGCTTCCTAATTGTACTTGTTGGCACGCATTTGGGCTAATTATTTAAGAAGCTATGCAGACAGAGACTCCTCCTGTCACCAAGTATAAGATAGTGGTAGTAGTAATAAGTAATATCAGTGAGCTAGCATTCCCTTCTCTGTGCCTTTCTTTATGTAGGTTATGCAGTCCCTCTCAATCGCAGTCTCCTGGTGATGTGTAGTATGAGATATCATCATAGTATGTATGCATCTATGCATTGAAAAAAAATGGAGGCTGAGTTGCCCCATCAAAGGTGGTTGAGAAGCAAAGATTATTTGTTCCAATATATATTGTTAGTGGTACTAGTTTTAAATGTAGGGCCATATTTACAAGGCCCTTTGCACTGCCAGAATGTCACATTTAGTGTAGATCCAGCAGCACACACTGCAGGGCCATATTTTCAAGGCCATGTAAAGCCACCCTACATAACTTTTCTAAGCATCATAAATATTGGCTGAGTGAATGCAGCTGAGGCATGCTGTGGGTGTTACGGTGGGTGTTCCCATGTAACACGCATGGCATTTGACACATTTCCAGACTTAAAAGGTTTTGTAAACCTTTGAATTAATCAAAAGCATACGCCTCACCAGAGGAGGTGTATGGGAGACTCAACAAGGAGAAATACATTTATTTCTCCTTGTTTTTTTTCTTTTGTTAGGTGTGCTTAATTCTGTAGCACACATAGAAAAAGTAAACCTCCTCTTGTGCTTGTGTTTTTGCAGGAAGGCGCCCCTTCTTGCACATAGCAACCATCCCGCACCACAGGCACCCTTTCATCATGGTGCAGGGGTACCAGCATTGGAGCATGGCAGTCCATAGTGGACCAACGCAGAGAACAAGGACAGGAATACGCCATATTTTGTTGATATGGTACATTCCTGCCCTTTTCTTTTGACACAGGATGTCGGGCCTGAAAACCCAAATATGCTCCAGAACGCAGATCTGGCATTTAGTAATGTGTGCCTCTATAGCAAATCACCTGCCCCTGCATGGGCCAATGATCGTGGTTGAATTTGAGAAATGTTTACTTAAGCCAATGCTTGTTTTAGAACTCATGTAGGAATCTGGGGCATATGTCAACTTGTTGCCTGTGCTTGTGGCATCCTCATGACTCAGACTGGGTGTGGCCAGGTACAGCAGCCTCATGACTCAGACTGGGTGTATCCAGGTGACTCAGACTTGGTGTGGCTAGGTGCAACAGTTATTTAAAGCCACACCAGTCTCGAGGTGATTGCTTGCCGTCAGAGGTCTTCAGATGCAGAGTGGGATTCTCTGCTCCTCAGTGCTTTTTTCTGCATCCTCTATTCCACAGCCCAATGTCGCTGTTACCGATCCTAGAAAAGAAGAGATTAAGAAGATTAGGATTGCAAAAGGCGGTAACGTGCTACACATGCTTGAAAGGCTTCTTTACGGTTACCTTTGATAGTTGATTGCTGGATATTCAGACGGGCAGCTCACACTAGAAGGGCATGTTAACAGTGTCCTTTGTTACATGAATACTTGCCGACTGCCAAATAATAATGCTCATTGTTGTTAGCTTGTAATGACAGTACAGATTTGAGTCCATGTTCAACAACTGTTATGTTAATGATGTACTAAGACTATGTGTATAATAGTTGAGTTCTATGTTGCATTTTCGTGATACTAATCATTGCCTATGATAAAGTTCACTAAGAGCTTGGTACACGCTTGTTTCAAAATGTGAATCAAAGGTCTGCTATTTCCATGTTCAATTGTCACTGTGATGTAACAGTGATGAAACCAATTACATACAAAAGTGAGCTTTAGTATATTACACTATGCTCTCAGTGTAAATAAAACACTGAACTGTGTTCTTTCTAATACTAACACACTGCACTGATTAATCCCTGAATATTTGAGAAATCTAAATGCTTAAGAATTGATTTTCATTCTTTATCGCCTGTTATATGTCTATGATTGTGAGTGTGACTGTGTTTTAGAAAGTTTCATCAAGAACCAACGAGCAAGGCGTACACTAAATTCCTGGCACACTTTACGTAGGTCTTCCAGTGAGGCCACATTGACTTTGGAACAAGGTGGTAATACATCTAGATAGTATAGAAGGCTAAACATTGTATCGGAAACCTGACAGGTACACCTAGGGCCATATTTATACTCTGGTTGCGCCGAATTTGCGTCGTTTTTTTCGACGCAAATTCGATGCAGAACTAACGCCAACTAACGCCATATTTATACTCTGGCGTTAGACGCTTCGGGCGCCAAAGTGCCCGGAGTGTGCGTCATTTTTTAGCGTGAACCCCTTCCTTGCGTTAATGATATGCAAGGGAGGCGTTCCCGTCTTAAAAAATGACTCCCAGGCCTTTACGTGGTATTTATACTCCCGGGCAAAAGAGACGCCCGGGAGTGGGCGTGGCCAAAAACGGCGCATTTGCGCCGCTTTTTAACGCCTGGGTCAGGGATGGCGTTAAGGGACAAGTGGGCTAAAAATGAGCCCAGAGTGCCCTCCCCTGCCCCCAGGGACCCCCCCTGCCACCCTTGCCCACCACAGGAGGACACCCAAGGACGGAGGGACCCATCCCATGGACATTAAGGTAAGTTCAGGTAAGTATTTTTTTTTTTTTTTTTGTGGCATAGGGGGGCCTGATTTGTGCCCCCCTACATGCCACTATGCCCAATGACCATGCCCAGGGGACAGAAGTCCCCTGGGCATGGCCATTGGGCAAGGGGGCATGACTCCTATCTTTACAATGATAGGAGTCATGTTGATGGGGGATGGGCGTCGAAAAAAAATGGCGCAAGTCGGGTTACGACGATTTTTTCGACGTAACCTGACTTGCCCCATTTTAAGACGCCCATACGCCATTTTCCCCCTACGCCGGCGCTGTCTGGTGTACGTGGTTTTTTTCCACGCAAACCAGGCAGCGCCGGTCTGCTTGGTCCGGCTAACGCCATTCCATAAATACGGCGCCCGCATGGCGCTTCAGAATGGCGTTAGACGGCGCTAAATTTTTTGACGCTAAACTGCGTTAGCGCAGTTTAGCGTCAAAAAGTATAAATATGGGCCCTAGTTTGTGGGAATTGGTGAAGTGTAGTTTTAGTAAATTGGTTACACAAAAAGTATTATTTGACTAATTTATAATTCATCATAGTAGGTTTCTGCTCTTCATAGACCACCGCTAGCCATCCTGATCCTGCTAGGTGATGTCCGTGTTTCTACCTCCCTCTTATCCATCCCTTTCCCCGGAACATTCCTGTGCCGATCACGTACAAGTAAGTGGGAAGCATGCAACGTCTAGGTGGAGTTGGGAACAAGCAAATTGGGTCAGCTTTGTGTCTCTGTGGAAGGAACAGGTTAGTGCTTTACACAGGGCAGCACAGCAAGAAGGCTTGAAGTGCTGCCCTGCCTAAAAAAAGTTTTGTTGTAAAATGGCCTGCATTTTAGGAAATTTAGAGTAGGGATTAAGTGTAGGAATTAGGAAAGTAAAAGTAATAGGTCAACTCGAGTTGAGTCGATCGATACTAGGCGATCTGATTTAGAAAAGTACAATGTGACTGTATTTGCCTCTGTTTGTCAAAATATTTTTGGGAGATTAACTGTACCACTAATCTTTTTTATTTCTTAACTCAGCACCCAAGGAGAAGAAGAGAGCAACATCCGAGGCGGGTTCAGGAGGAGACGAGGTGCCAGTGCCACCACCAGTGCGGGTGCTGGAGGATCTGCTGGCCTCAGTAAATATTCCTGTTATATTATTATTATTTCCCTATTTCTCACCTCTCCTTATTTCAAATATTTTTTCTTTTATTTTTACTCTGAATGTCTACCTTTTTTGTACTTATTTATGTTCTATCAAAGCTTTGTTAAATTCTTGTTATCCCTGCATTTATTCATTTTTCATGTTTCTGTACCTGACTTCCTCCTATACCTACTAGCTTTCTTCTGCTTTTTTACTACACTTAGCTTTCCCTTTCTCCCCTTACATTTCTTGCAGACTTTTAGGACAGGTAATCTACTGACAAGATTACATGTCCAAGACAGCTTTTCTACACATGTTTCTGACGGTTTTCTTCGCCTTGCCCGTTGCTTTGGCCAACCCAGACCTCATCATAGGTTCTCCTGGATTGACCATAGTATTCCACCCCTTTATTGCGCTTCAGTCACTTAGCTCTACCCCTCCATTATGAAACGTTTGCAATTGATTTGTCTACCTGGCTTTCTAACAACCAACACAATTCTTAAAGTGAATAATAGAAGAAGATAGAACTGGGGTGATCTATTGTGGTTGTATTTTGTTGGAATATAAAATGTGTAATGATTTTTTCAGCTGCACCAGCACCAGTGCACCGAATGCAGCAGCAGTCAGAAGGTGAGAACTGGTGGCAGCAGGGACGGGCACTGGAAAATCATATTGCTCTTGCTCATTGACAATTACTAGTATACTCACTGCAAGGGCATTGCTTGTGAAGCCCTTGGTATATCAGCTACAGCGGGGTTGAGTTCTTAATGGCCTCTTCTCTCTGCAAATCAGAAGACAACAGCTCATAATGAATGGACGCTACAAACAATGGCTTGATGGAAAAGTGAGCAAATGATGGACAGCTAAAAGAAAGAATAGGTGAAATGGTATACGAGGGAAAGAATGTGTGGGTGAAAGGAAAGGATGCATGGGTAAGTGATAGGAGATGCATGGGTGGGTTAAAGGATGGATGAAAGGGGTTGAAAGGATGTCTCAGTGTCCGTCAGTTAGTCAGTCAAAAACACATGTTTATTTAGACATTAGCCTTTAAAACAATTCCAAAACATATTTTCTCATAAAATCTCCATTACACATACTTACATACCAGAACATAAAATGCAATAAAACACACCTAAGAAGACATAAAACCTGTATTTACAAACACTTGATAAATATTAAGGATTAACTCCCACTAATTGGTTAATTAATCTCACTTTGTCTTTAAAAATGTATCAACAGAAACTAAAAATCACCCCCTAGCACGTCACATCTAAAAATCTCATATCCATCAATAGCTCAGTTGATTGTCCCCTATCTCTAAAACCATATTTTAGAAAAATAGGCATTAAAATGTCATTCATTGACATAAAAGCCACAAACAGTCTACAAGGACATTGATTGAATTCACTTTTAAATTGAGACCACATTGGCAGATTTTCCCATCATTTAACGCGATACCATGATTACCTAACTTTAGCACTTGATTTATTCCACACTAAAATCTTAGTATAGTTTGATGCATCTTATTATTCGGTAGTCTCTCCAAATAGGGAAAAATGTCATCATTTTCCATGAATATAATAAATGTGAGACTGATCGTTTATGCCTCACGTAGACGAGATCCTCATCCGTAGGGACCTGCTTTAATATTCTTTTCAACACCACCTTGCTTACTAATATCACATCAATGCACCTTATTGCCTTTATTTTTAATGCCCTGGCATATGTTTGAATCCTTTCCCTTACTCCCCGTGCCCAGGATAACTCACTTTGCAAAATCACCTTTTTACATAACAGGGACATTTTTTATATTTCCACACTATCTATTCTTACCCAGAATTTTTATATCTCTGCAAATGCTAAGCGTGTCGGTCCTTGTAAGCCTGTTTCAACTCTAACTGCCTGTGCCATGGTGGATCATGGGAGAGAAAGTAGCTTTTTCAAGCACCTTACTTCTTCCAGGTCCCACCTCTTTTTCCCGCCTATGCCAATCACCTCCGCCCTGTACATGAACTACAGTCTTATCATAGCCTGCACCGGCCAAAGAGAGGGGCACCCATATCGTCTGTCAAATTGCCTTAGTCCCGCTACCGATACAAGTGCCTTATCTTGAGAAGAGGCAAGGTGATCGTTCCAGCCTAGATTATGGGAAAACTATACCCCTAATTATTCATATTTATTGACTCTCTCTATTTGAACTTTATTTATTACCCAACTCATGCTCTTCCTGTGTTTCCCTATTTGAGGCACTTTAGGCCCTGATTTCTACTTTTTTTGCACCACATTTGCATAATTTGTTTATGCAAAATCGGTGTAAACTTACAAAAAACTATTGTATTTTGTAAGTTTACGCCTCTTTTGCAATAAAAAATAAGGCAAATGCGGTGCGAATAAAGTATAAATCAGGGCCTTAGTCTTTTCCATATTTATTTTCAATTGTTTCTTCTTACAATAACTCCCAAATATATTCAATTTCTTTGCAACCAAATTCCAGTCCGATCAAAAATCACTAAATCATCTGTACATAAGAGACAAGTGATATGTGTGCCATTCATTTTTGGGCTAACGTATTAGGCAAGCTGAAGATCTTAGAAAGGTTGGCCAAAAACAAGAAAAATACTGTCTGGCCAATACACAACCTTGCCTAAGGCCATTTCTTATATTAATTTTACTAGAAAATAAACCCCCACTGTCCATTTCAACTTGGGCCCAATTAGCTGTATGACTTTCCTGCAGAATTAAAAGCAGGTATTTTGGAATTCTATATTCCGTTAATACTTCCCACAACAATACACAACCAACCGAGTCACATGCAGAGCTAAAATCAAAGAAGCAACAGTAAAATACCCCACCTTGCTCTAAGGATTGCTTTGGAGTGGCCCACAGACTAATGCAGTGGTCAATCGTTGAGTGGCCCTCCTTAAAACCACGATGCTCCTGACGTATACTAGAGTTTACTTCTGCCCACTCCTTAATGACCTCAAAAGAATTTTGGAGAAAACCTTACCACCTACATCCAAAAGGTTGGTTTGCCTGTAGTTTCCCACAAAGGTGTAGTCAACTTTTTGCTATATTGGTTTAATCACTGCTCCTTTCCTTTCCAGCTATCTAGAAATCTTACCATTGTCAGAATTTCCTTAAAGAGGATATAAACCAAATTGAACCACCATGAATATTAGTTTTATTACCACTGGTGGTACATTATTCGGGCCATCAGCCCTGCTGAGCTTCAACCTCTCAATCATTTTCTTAATTGATGACTCAGAGAACCCCTTCTTTGTCTTCTTATCAATAAGGAATCTAGTGGGGCTCAGGTCGATCTTAACACTATGATTATAGATATCCTCAAATAATTTTACCCACACATCCTCGCCCACCTGGTCCCATGACGGCCTCAGAGGATAACCTGCCCCAGTCTGTACCAGCCTCCAAAATTTACTAACATTTTTTAATTCTATAGTCTTCATCATCACTTCCCAACATTTTGCGTTTGATTCCCGTTTCTTCCGAGCTACCAAGTTTTTAAATTCTCTTTTTAAACTGAGGAGGCGCCATCCCCTATTGTATTTCTTGAGCTCTTTAGGTACATTTCCAACTTTCTACTCTTACTTTTTAATACTCTACATTCTTTGTCAAATCGATTATTTCCGGCATGCTTCACAGATTTGTTTACATTTGCTACAGAACTGAAGGCCGTAACTTCAATTTTAAGGCATGCAACCACCTTTTTTATTACTACATCAAACCTGGCTAAGGGATCTAAGGAAACCTCCCCACAATCTAAACTACCGTAATTACATTGTAGTGGTTTCAATAAACGTAGATGCTTCTCTGATAGCCTTGTTCTTAGACGTCTCGAGCAACCAACTTTTAAAGGTAGGTCCCTCGACTGTATTGGTGCAATGTTTATTTTAAGGATTGTATGTAGGGAGTAATGATTACTCCACTCCGTTTTTAGGACCTCAAATTTCTCAATTATGTCAAATTCTCATAGAGGTACAAACACATAATCAAATGGACGATTCAGATTGCCTTGTTTGAATATTTTCCTAAACGGGGTATCTGTGGGCACATGACCATTAAGATTCACCAGACCATTTGATAAAAGAAAGTCCAATAAAGCAATATCTTACCCTAATGCACATTAGATAGCAGACAGACACGTGTATATTAAAAGCAGCTAAGCACTCTGCATACTTTTCATCCACGAACTGAGAGAGCAGTCTGTGGTTAAAATCTCCCATAATAATGATCAGAGTTTGGGTGTACAATACACCTATGTTGCATACATCTTCTTTAAACAGTTCGATGTTACCCTTGCAATCAGAGGTACTATGAACATTCATTTATACATTTAAAAAAATACTTTTATTCCCCCTGCCTATACCTAAGAATTTCAGACCACCAGCTAACACCCATTTACACCATGTTTTAATCTGCCAACACACATGAGGCAATTTGGATGGATATCAGAGTTGACAATGCCCTGGAGGGCCGACTCACATTATTTTCTACTGCCTCTTTCTGAACCCCCAAAAAAACATCCATTGGTAGGGGCTCTCTGCACAGCCAAGTCTCTTGGAAACATAGGCTAGAGAGCTGCTTTTTTATTCCATTAACCATCTGTAATTTCATTATCTTACTTAACCCATGTATAGTTCAGGAGAACAAATTAATGCTGTGTAGAGAAGCTCGTCCCTAATCCATATTGCTTACATTTTCCCATTCATTTACAGCTTTCTCCCTATCTAGGCAGTAATACCTGTTTGGATCAAAGGGGAAGTCCCTGTATTCCTGAACATCCTCAAGGTGGACCGTAACTTGAATTCTACCTATCCTATTTTTCATACCTTGTCTGTATTTGATGGAATCTTCCTGCTGTCACCAGTTTACTTTTAGGTCACCACGATAATTCAAAAAGCCCAGATTTTGAATTATGGGCTTTACCCCAGCTATTTCCCGAGATTTTTTCACCCCCTGGAGCTGTAACTCGCTTCCTGCTTTAAGGATGGTATTTCTCACCAATCCTAAGTACAGCAAGAGCTTTGTAACGTCCCTGCCATCTCTATTGTTCAGAGAGCCTACTTGTTACAGGTCAGTTGTTCATCCAAGCGGTCCTGGGAGAGGACGGTTTAGGCGCACAGTGAGCGCCCACCTTAGATGCATGTCTGACAATAAGGGGACACTCCCTCTCCAGGACACCAGAGGCCAGTAGCCTCTAGAGATAAGGCCCCCTCCCAGGTAGTTTCCTGGCAAGATAGGCCCCCTATATTATGTTTTTTCCGCACTTATTCATACACTTAGCATGAGTAGCAGGGATCCTTCGCCCTGATGAATGCCCAGAGACTTTCCAGAGCTCATTACTGTAGGAGGCTGGACTGGCTTGTAGTGAGTACCAAGAGGTACTTGCACCTTGCACCAGGCCCAGTTATCCCTTATTAGTGTATAGGGTGTCTAGCAGCTTAGGCTGATAGATAATGGTAGCTTAGCAGAGCAGCTTAGGCTGAACTAGGAGACGTGTGAAGCTACTACAGTACCACTTAGTGTCATATGCACAATATCATAAGAAAACACAATACACAGTTATACTAAAAATAAAGGTACTTTATTTTTATGACAATATGCCAAAGTATCTTAGAGTGTACCCTCAGTGAGAGGATAGGAAATATACACAAGATATATATACACAATAGCAAAAATATGCAGTATAGTCTTAGAAAACAGTGCAAACAATGTATAGTTACAATAGGATGCAATGGGGAAACATAGGGATAGGGGCAACACAAACCATATACTCCAAAAGTGGAATGCGAACCACGAATGGACCCCAAACCTATGTGACCTTGTAGAGGGTCGCTGGGACTATTAGAAAATAGTGAGCGTTAGAAAAATAACCCTCCCCAAGACCCTGAAAAGTGAGTGCAAAGTGCACTAAAGTTCCCCTAAGGACAAAGTAGTCGTGTTAGAGGAATAATGCAGGAAAGACACAAACCAGCAATGCAACAACTGTGGATTTCCAATCTAGGGTACCTGTGGAACAAGGGGACCAAGTCCAAAAGTCACAAGCAAGTCGGAGATGGGCAGATGCCCAGGAAATGCCAGCTGCGGGTGCAAAGAAGCTTCGACTGGACAGAAGAAGCTGAGGTTTCTGCAAGAACGAAAAGGGCTAGAGACTTCCCCTTTGGTGGACGGATCCCTCTCGCCTTGGAAAGTCGTGCAGAAGTGTTTTCCCGCCAAAAGAACGCCAACAAGCCTTGATAGCCGCAAATCGTGCGTTTGGCGTTTTTGGACGCTGCTGGGGCCCAGGGGGGACCAGGAGGTCGCAAATTGGACCTGAAAAGAGAGGGGACGTCGAGCAAAACAAAGAGCCCTCACTGAAGCAGGTAGCACCCGGAGAAATGCCAGAAACAGGCACTACAAGGATGCGTGAAACGGTGCTCGCCGAAGTTGCACAAAGGAGTCCCACGTCGCCGGAGACCAACTTAGAAAGTCGTGCAATGCAGGTTAGAGTGCCGTGGACCCAGGCTTGGCTGTGCACAAAGGATTTCTGCCGGAAGTGCACAGGGGCCGGAGTAGCTGCAAAGTCGCGGTTCCCAGCAATGCAGCCCAGCGAGGTGAGGCAAGGACTTACCTCCACCAAACTTGGGCTGAAGAGTCACTGGACTGTGGGGGTCACTTGGACAGAGTCGCTGGATTCGAGGGACCTCGCTCGTCGTGCTGAGAGGAGACCCAAGGGACCAGTAATGCAGCTTTTTGGTGCCTGCGGTTGCAGGGGGAAGATTCCGTCGACCCACGGGAGATTTCTTCGGAGCTTCTGGTGCAGAGAGGAGGCAGACTACCCCCACAGCATGCACAAACAGGAAAACAGTCGAGAAGGCGGCAGGATCAGCGTTACAGAGTTGCAGTAGTCGTCTTTGCTACTATGTTGCAGGTTTGCAGGCTTCCAGCGCGGTCAGCAGTCGATTCCTTATCAGAAGGTGAAGAGAGAGATGCAGAGGAACTCGGCTGAGCTCATGCATTCGTTATCTCAAGTTTCCCCAGAGACAGAGACCCTAAATAGCCAGAAAAGAGGGTTTGGCTACCTAGGAGAGAGGATAGGCTACTAACACCTGAAGGAGCCTATCAGAAGGAGTCTCTGACGTCACCTGGTGGCACTGGCCACTCAGAGCAGTCCAGTGTGCCAGCAGCACCTCTGTTTCCAAGATGGCAGAGGTCTGGAGCACACTGGAGGAGCTCTGGACACCTCCCAGGGGAGGTGCAGGTCAGGGGAGTGGTCACTCCCCTTTCCTTTGTCCAGTTTCGCGCCAGAGCAGGGGCTAAGGGGTCCCTGAACCGGTGTAGACTGGCTTATGCAGAATTGGGCACATCTGTGCCCAAGAAAGCATTTCCAGAGGCTGGGGGAGGCTACTCCTCCCCTGCCTTCACACCATTTTCCAAAGGGAGAGGGTGTCACACCCTCTCTCAGAGGAAGTTCTTTGTTCTGCCATCCTGGGCCAGGCCTGGCTGGACCCCAGGAGGGCAGATGCCTGTCTGAGGGGTTGGCAGCAGCAGCAGCTGCAGTGAAACCCCAGGAAGGGCAGTTTGGCAGTACCAGGGTCTGTGCTACAGACCACTGGGATCATGGGATTGTGCCAACTATGCCAGGATGGCATAGAGGGGGCAATTCCATGATCATAGACATGTTACATGGCCATATTCGGAGTTACCATTGTGAAGCTACATATAGGTAGTGACCTATATGTAGTGCACGCGTGTAATGGTGTCCCCGCACTCACAAAGTTCAGGGAATTGGCTCTGAACAATGTGGGGGCACCTTGGCTAGTGCCAGGGTGCCCTCACACTAAGTAACTTTGCACCTAACCTTTACCAGGTAAAGGTTAGACATATAGGTGACTTATAAGTTACTTAAGTGCAGTGTAAAATGGCTGTGAAATAACGTGGACGTTATTTCACTCAGGCTGCAGTGGCAGGCCTGTGTAAGAATTGTCAGAGCTCCCTATGGGTGGCAAAAGAAATGCTGCAGCCCATAGGGATCTCCTGGAACCCCAATACCCTGGGTACCTCAGTACCACATACTAGGGAATTATAAGGGTGTTCCAGTAAGCCAATGTAAATTGGTAAAAATGGTCACTAGCCTGTTAGTGACAATTTGAAAGTAATGAGAGAGCATAACCACTGAGGTTCTGGTTAGCAGAGCCTCAGTGAGACAGTTAGGCACCACACAGGGAACATATACATGCACACCTATGAGCACTGGGGCCCTGTGTGACAGGGTCCCAGTGACACATACATATAGGCCACAAACCTATGAGCACTGGGGTCCTGACCAGCAGGATCCCAGTGACCCATAACAAACATACTGAAAACATAGTGTTTTCACTATGAGCACTGAGGCCTGGCTATCAGGATCCCAGTGAGACAGTGAAAACAGTGACAAACACCCTGGCATACACTCACAAACAGGCCAAAAGTGGGGGTAACAAGGCTAGAAAGAGGCTACCTTCTCACAATTACTGAGGGCAGAAACATGTCAGCTCCTTCCTCCTAGATAGGTGACCCTGTGAGTCCTTGTTCTCACAGAGGTGTCCCAATCTCCAGTTTTTAACCACACCAAACCGAACCTTCTAATAAATACTCAAATAGGTATCTGTTTAGGTGTTTTTATTCCTTAGCTTAGCTGGATCCCTCTATTTCCAGAACCAGAATTAATTTACGCACTCCCTCCTGTTCCTTTAACAGTGAGGTCGAGTCCGCCCAGGTGGTACTATCCTACCTGGGTGGGGCTAGGTGGTCATATGATGAAGCATGACACTACATAGTGTGTGAGACCACCTAGCCCGTAACGGAAATTCCCTTCCTTCCCCCCCCCCCTGTTTTCCAGATCCTGTGCAGCACCATAGCTAACTGATACCCCGCCTCCAATTGAGGACCATGAGGGATCTGGTGTTACAATTGATACACCATTGATCCATCCCTCGTTACATTAAAAGAACCCCGTACTCCCTGTTGTGTTTTTGCAGTTGTTGAGACTGACTAAACTGTGTGAACGAGAGAATATTTCAAAGAGACACGACCTATTTAGGGGATTTAACTTCCTTATCCTTTTTCCTTGTCTCAGTGGGTGAAGAGTGATGGGTAAAAGGATGCTCAGGTGTGGAACGGATGGATGGTAATGAACAATGGTAACAAATGATCTGTGGCTAAATTGATGTATAGGTGAAAGCAGGATGTTTGAAAGGGTGGATACTGGATAGGTGAGTGTATTTATTTTGTTGTTTTAGTTTGCACTGCTGTCTTTTAATGCAGACTATTTTTTTAAATCTGCTAAAAATGTCTATGTCATGTACTTATACCCTTGTTCTACTGCCCTCTGTAAGTATATTGACCACCAGGGGATGATTGCATTGACTATTTTGCCTACAAATATTTAGATACACACAAATAATATCTTCTTCAATAGAACTTAATTACTAACTAAACAAGTTCACTTCAATCCATAGCTCTTCTCTTACTTGAATGGATGAAGCGAGGGCAGATACCTCATTCTTCTTATTGCAGGATTTTCTCAAGGTGGCATCTTATCTTAGCTTAAGGGGGAGTAGTAGTAGTAGTAGGGTAGCATGCTAACAGGGAAGACACAAGGTGGCACTCTCATCCAACTGCAGTATTAATCAAAGGGTTATCCACCAATGCCAACTGGATTGAAAGAAAATAGAGAGTTGGTTGGTAATATATTATCTTTAGAAAGACTGAGTCCAGACTACCTTGATGACAGTATTTGACACATAACCAAGAAGACCTGATATGATAATAAAAGCTAGAAATATCACGTTCTTCTGAGCAATGGAGAGCAGGTATTTAATGAAAACTAAACTTTGGAATTAAAATCCTCAATTCAGGAGAAGTGGGCTCAGAACCGGGAGTGGCTGGTCAAGGCTAAGCCTTTATGCAAACCAGAACACAAGGCCTGAATGATGATGTTGATGGGGCCGGTGTGGAATATTGCTCAGGTAATAGAAGGTCATGCAGTGAGCTGGTGTCGCTTTCACCACACAAGCCCTAGCAAGTATGTGATCCATTTATGGTGTGAAATTAAGTCACACCTTAATAAATCACACAGCCCAGGGGAAGAGGGTGAGGGGCACGATGAATGGATGAGAAAGGGGATTTGGGGAAAGGTGTGACAAAGACAAACACTAAATAAAAGAAACAACAACAATATTCATCAGGGCACTGAGCAACACGCCATTATCAATCTTTTGTGGAAGGAAATGTTGAAAGAATAAGTATGACACAGTTCAATTGAATGTATTACAAACAGTTCTTCAGCTCCAGAGAGATTCATGATTGTATACCTCATAATGTTCTGTCTTCTAGGTTTGAAAAATACAAATTATGGAGGATTGAATTTAACCCACCCAGTTCTAAAAAATAATGATTGCTAAAAAAAGGAAAACAATACTGTATTGCCAAATTGGGTGGCCCATCTCCATTCTTCTTCGAATGTTCGTCATGCATGGGTGTCTGGCTGAACCTCTCCAGTAGATAAGGTGTAGTGTTGAGCTTTCACAAAGTTAGGTTTGTGCAGGAGACGACTAGGAGAAGGTCTGTGTATTGAAAAACAGTAACTGTATTATAGAGGCTGGGTCCCATTCTTCTGAAGCTGTTGTTGCCGGTTTTCTTGTTGTTGGTGTTGGCTGCTGTGAGACAAGACTGCACTCTCTGGAAGTTGAAGGTGGCACCCCAGAACAGCGGAGTGGGACTCTAAGTTCCAGCCATTCTTCTTCCAGTTCTTCGGCTTGCTCAACAATCCACTTCTTGTTTTTTTAAATATCTCCTTCAGAAAAAGGAATGAAAGTGGGAAGTTTTTTTGTAGTGTGTATCATGTAGGGTGGCACAGATGTACTCTTTGGACTTGATACTGTCATTTTGCAGCCTTACATTACAGGTCAAGTTATAGCTTAGGCTCTCAACCAAGGCATGAGCTTCTGAGTTTCCATTGACCCCTCCCAGTGTGAAACTTTTAGACATCTTCTTTAGTTGCTCCTGTAGCAGATGCAACAACTGGATAGCTTGGCCCATTATGCTGCCCTCCTTGCTACCTTCCCATGTGAAAACATCCAAAATGAGCAGCATCTGTGTCAGGCATTTGACTGGGCCTCGTTTGTCTGCAGCCATGGTCATAGCTTTCCCAATTGCATCCCTTCCTCTCAGAATGACATAATCATCAATATATCTGTACTGCTTAAATAGACTTTGCGACATATAAAGGTTGAGTTTCAACGTGTTGACACCTCTTATATCAGGACTTTAACTGGTACTCTGTTACCACGCTGAATAATCCACAACTGCTTCCAGGCTTTAAAAGAATGGCTGAAATGAGTGCAGCCTTATTTGCAGTTGGTCAGTATGTTGCTTACTATGAGGGTCATTCTGACCCGGGCGGGCGGCGACCGGGAACCGCCAAATGGCCGCCCCGCAGTCAAAAGACTGCGGGGGCCATTCTGACTTTCCCGCTGGGCCGGCGGGCGCCCGCCAAGGGAGCGCCCGCCGGCCCATCGGGAAAGGGCCCTGCAACACAGAAGCCGGCTCCGAATGGAGCCGGCGGTGTTGCAGGTGTGCGACGGGTGCAGTAGGGGGCCCCTGCAATGCCCATGCCAGTGGCATGGGCAGTGCAGGGGCCCCCAGGGGCCCCACGACATCCGTTCCCGCCATCCTGTTCCTGGCGGTAAAAACCACCAGAAACAGGCTGGGGGGAAGGGGGTCGGAATCCCCATGGCGGCGCTGCTTGCAGCACCGCCATGGAGGTTCAGCCCAGCCAGGGGAAATCCGGCGGGAAACCGCCGGATCCCCTTTTCTGACTGCGGCTTTACCGCTGCGGTCAGAATGGGCAATGAAGCACCGCCAGCCTGTTGGCGGTGCTTCCGTTGCCCGCGGCCCTGGCGGTCTTGGACTGCCAGGGTCGGAATGAGGGCCTATGTCTTCTTTTTGAGAACGTCTTCCACAACCAGGTGATGCAAAGAGCCAAACACAGGACCCTGAAATAGCCACTGTCTGCCATGGCCTTGACTATCTTACCGCTATTGTCTGTGGCAACAAATCCAGTTCGGAGGCCTCTGGGTCACAGCCATTCATACACCTTGCTAATAAATGTGTCCAAGATGTTTGCAGTTTTTTGTGATTTCTCCATGGCGAACATGGCTACTGTTGCCTGTTGCTGAACACTCTTAAAAATGTCATCTGGGCCAAGACCTGTAGATAGTTTTTGCTTTAACCCTGCAAAAGAGATCCAGGGGCATATTTATACTTTTTGGTGCAAAACTGCACTAACACAGTCTTACACCCAAAACTTTAGCATGGCGTGCAACATTTCTGAGCAGCAGCCGACCACCATATTTATGGAATGCTGCAAGCCGGTGCACACAATGGGCTAGTGACATTAGCAGGGTGGGGCTGGCGGTATGGAGGAAGGGGGTTTTGCACTAAAAAATGACATTAGGCTGGTTGGAGTCAAAAAAGATGACTCTCACCAGCCTAGCATCATTTTTTGGTGCAAAACCATCCATACCACATGACTCCTGTCTTAGAAAAGACAGGAGTCAAGCCCACCACCCCAATGGCCAGCACAGGGGAGCAGTGCCCCCTCGGAATGGCCATTGCACCCTGTGCCACGCAGAGGGGCCCAAGTTGGGCCTCGATGGCACTTTAATTTAAAAAAGAATTACTTACCTCTACTTACCCTAATTTCCTGGGATGGCTTCCCCCATCCTCCGGTGTCCCTCTGGTGTGGGTAGTGGTGTTCCTGGGGCTTGTGGAGGGCACCTGTGAACCCATTCCATGTTGTTTATTCATTGATATGGGTCCACAGGTCCCTTAATGCCTGGTCTGACCCAGGCGATAAATAATGGTGCAAAGCACTCTTTGCACCATTGTTTAGCCCCTCCTCCCACCCGTGTGTCATTTTAGCATGAGGGGATAAATATGGGGCTATGGGGTTAGTACCATTTTTTAGATAGGAATGCCTACCTTGCATCTCATTCACGCAAGGTAGGTTTACGCATCTGAAAAATGATGCAAACTCCAATATTTTGACGTTAGATTTGTCTAACATCAAAATATAAATATGGAGTTAGTTTTGCGCTGAATTTGCGTCAAAATAATGATGCAAATTCAGCGCAAATGGGTTATAAATATACCCCTCAATGTGCAGTGACGCACATGTGATCAGTAGCTTGACAACTTGTTCACATGTCTGTTGCCAGGGGGATAGTGTGGACAACACTTTGCCTCAAAGCTTGTCCAACCAATTGCAGCACATTGTGACTTGGAACCTTCCATTACGGGCAGATGGCTGCCACAAACTTTAAGAATCCCACTCCTTCTGCAAAGGAAAAAGGGAGGAGGTTCATTGTTAACATTTTTGCCAGCTTCCCATTGTACAAATGTGCAATTGGGTGGTTACGCTCATAGGGCCCCTACGCCCTAAACATGCCTGCAATAGTTGACTAGATTTTCTTCTTTTGTGGGGCCGCTGACGCAGGCGACGTTTATGATGTAGGTGGTGGTAGACTCAATGTGCGTTGTGGTGCAGTCAACATATGCTGCAGTGTCTCCATCTGACTCTGTGGCCCATATTTATACTTTTTTAGCACCACATTTGCATCATTTGTTTATGCAAAAATGGCAAAAAGTTACAAAATACAATTATATTTGGTAAGTTTCTGCCGCTTTGGCATCAAACAATGACACAAATGCGGCACTAAAAAAGTATAAATATGGGCCTGACTCTTTCTGTGCCATTGTGGGGTCGCTGAGGCAGGTGATTCTGGCACACTGCTGGGGACAGGTCTGCTTTGCAAGAGGATGTCACTCCCTTCTTCCTTACCTTCCACTGTGATTTGACCAGTTGCAGCTAATGTTTGCCAGCTCTTGTTCTTGTTGGTTTTTTATGAGCCTATAGAGTGGAGGACTGGAATGACTGAGTGAATGAGTATTGAGGAATGACTGGCCTGTATTTGTGGTGAAGTGGCTGTGGGATTTGGAAGGAAAACTACAAGATAAAAATTGTCAAAGCATAGATGCTTGCTGAGAGATGAAGTGGGTGTGTCATCTGTCTCTTTGAAGGGACATGTGAAAGAAAAACAGATCCACAGCCCTGAGTTGGGAAAAGCATGGAAGAATATTCACCCCAAAATGAATACACTTACACCATCTCAAAGCTTCTATGTGCGATATGGAGCTTTGCAGGATAAAGGATTTGCCATGTTTGGTGCATAAATGTGCACTCTTGGGGCCGGATTTATACTTTTTGACGCTAATGCAGTTTTGCGTCAAAAATATTAGTGCTGGCTAGCACCATTTCTTAACGCCACCCATACTTTGACACTGGGTTGCGCTAAGAATAGGTTAGAGTAATTTTTCCTGATGCTAACCATTGCACCTTGTTGTAAGGCAAAATGACGTTAATACAGGAAAAATGTTCTAATCCGGTTTACAACATGGAAAAACGTCGCAAAAACAGATATGCACCATTTTTCCCCGCAATAGCGTCAAAAAACGACGCAAATGGAGCAAACAGTGCTAAGGAGCCCCAAAATGGACCCAAGAAGCCAGGAGAGACCCCTGGGAGGTCCCAGACAACCAGGAACCAGCCAGGAGGAAACAGACAAGACTCAGGGGAGAGACAAGAAGAAGAGGAAGTGTTGCTTCAGCACAGAGGAGCATGAAATTCTGGTGAGAGAGGTGACGGAGCACCAGCATTACCTCTTTATCACCTCTAATTTGCTAATTGGGAGAAGAGAGGTAATTTGGCAACAGATTGTGGACAAGATTAACAGTGTGCAGAGGTCAGGAGAACTGTCACTGAGTGAAAGAAACGCTGGCATGACTGCAAGCGCAGGACAAAGGAAAAAATGGCAAGGAACAGGAAGGCAGCACTGCAGACCAGAGTGGGAATCAGCACCGAAAGAGGACTTGGACGAGATGGAGGAGCTGGTTGCCGTCATCATCCCGGAGGAAATCATCACTGGTAGTCACAGGACAGGACAGCCCAGACTACCAGGAAACAACACATATGCAGGGTAAGTTGCATGGGGGACCAAAATGCCTAAATGTCAAGTGCAAGAAGAGGGAGGCACATACCTACTGCGCAATGCATGTCAGCCCTGCAAATCAGGCAGTAGAAAGGGCAAAGGGGCACGGCACAGGACTCCCTGCATGCCAGGTGCATGGGCTGTGCAGGGCCATCCAGGGGCGCAGTACAACACAACACCAACAACCTTTGCATGGGGGTACACCATGCCAAGGCTGCTGAAAATGCTGAAGCAGACCAGGAGGGTAGGGTAAAACGTAGAACTGGTCTGGTGTCACAGAACAGGTGGTATTGTCAGAGTGTAAACTAGAGGACAATGCCCAGTTTCGGGCCATTGGCTCAAGCGGCATTTACCATTGACAACAGTTGCCATACTACCTGCGCTGTGTGCGCTGGTCAATTAGGAAATGGCAGTTAGGTGCTCATGGCACAAACACACTCCAAATGAGGGTTCAGTATGACTACGTGATGAATCCCCATCAATCCATACCCAAGTGAAACACCTGTCAACTGCTCATGTCCATAGACTCAATAACCATCTGTGAGTGTGTCATCTGTCTCTTTGAAGGGGCATGTGAAAGAAGAACAACAGATCCACAGTCCTCAGGTGGGAGAAGCATGGAAGAAAATTCACCCCAAAATGAATACACTTACTCCATCACAAAGCTTCCATGTGCGATATGGAGCTTTGGAGGATGAAGGATTTGCCATGTTTGGTGCATAAAGGTGCACAGTTGGTAAGGCTCTTCCCAGAATATCAATAGGCCACTCTTTAGAAGAGTCCTTACAGCCAAAATGTCAGGCACTCTTGTGGGGTTATGAGGCCTAGAAAAACCATCCCAAGAGGCCTTATAACATATCCTGGAACAGGGCAATGAAATCATGGGGAGACTATCCCCCCAAGAATCCTAACACATGTTCCTTGTTTCCCCTCTCAATACCGTAACCAGAGTAGGCCTGTGCTAAGCATCCTTTTAGTTAGTAATGGAAACTGCCTGAAATATGATCCCTAAGTCCTCTTCTCCCCCATTGCACCAAACTTTTTGGGGTACCCCGCTCCCCTCAAGGATAGACGCAATAAGAGAGAATGTGGGTAGCACCCCCAAAAAACACAGACTGCATCATTCTGTGCCTCCTAACATCCCTTTCTTTAATAATGCACCCCAATACCACTTTTGACACTGCTCCCCAAAATTTGCCTCCCCTACCCCCACACTCCCTTCACCCCCCAAGTGTGAGGGGGGCATAAAAAGATGGGGACCACCACCAAAGCCCCTTCCTTTGTAATCACCCCATTTGCATGTGAGGGGGGGCTCTGCTTGTTTGCCAGCAGTGACTCCATTCCACTATGCTCCCTGTTCTCACTTTCCTGCACCCACTCGTGTTCTCTGGCCTACTCTCCTCTTCTCCTGAATTCCAGGCACTGCCTTTCGTCCCACCAACCACCCCTGCTATCCTCCTAGGCTCTGCCTACTCTTCCTCTTCTATCTGTACCTCTCTCAGCCTGCCCTTCTTGCTCTGTCCCACCTCACTCACCCCCTGTGCTCCTTCTATTCCTGCCCTCTCACACAGCTTGGACCTATCCTTGCTCCCTCTGAGCGTAGGCACACACACTTACACTTACCAACCACTGTGCAATCCAACATTTACCACACACACACACACACACACACTGGCCATAAGGAGAATTGGTGGTCATATTGAAGAAAACACAAACATTAATTAAGCAATGCAAAACATGAAAATTAGCTGAGGTATAACAATTTTACAACTACAGTACACATTCTCCTATGCTATCAAATATTAGCTCACAACATATACACTTTTTGCAAAACAAAAATGAAATGCATACAATAGCCAAAAAAATATTATTTAATCCAATGCAATGCCTGCCCTAAATGAAGTTTTTAAAACATATACCGCTGAAACATTTATTTTATGCACTGATGACTACTAGTACTGGGCTTACTGGCTAGAAGGCCCTTTGGAAATCTAGACCACATAGTAAAATAATATTGCTAATGTTACAAACATGTAGAAAAGGTGCTGAACTGTGCAACAAGTTTCCTTTACAAAAGATGAAAAATCAATGAAATGCAAAAAATAAATAAAAACTAGGCCCATACTTAAACTCCAGGCCACACAGCACTATAAACTCTTATAATCAGATTAAAGTACAAACAAATTCTAGTGCATACCCAAGCAAGCAAACAACACCCTTATTCAATAGCTTTGGAACTTACTTGTATGATTTCATAAAAACAAAGTGCCACGTTAGCATCATTTTTTTTACGCTAATGTGTCAGTAGGTTAGAAAAACCACCACACCAAATATTCGAGCATTGTGCCACTTTGTAAACCCTTATGCCACATTATGCCTGTGCCAGGCATAATGTATGCAAGGGGGGCGTTACTCCGTTAGGAAGCCTAGAAAAATGGCGCAGTGGAATCTATGAGATTCCGCTGTGCCATTTTTCTCATCATTTTTAACCCCTGCTCAGTGCAGGCCTTGAATTGATGCACACCATTGTTTATAACTGGACTCTATGTACTTTGCAGGATTAGCGCACACATTTTTGGTGCTGATCCTGCAAAGTACCACAAGAGCGTCGGAAATTATGACGCTATTGACCCTAACGTGCGCCATGGTGCTCAGTATCATTAATACGGCGCACACATGATGGTGTTATAAGGGAGCAATGGGGCGCAAGAAAAGTGGCGCTTCATGTAATGAAGCGCCAGTTTTCTTAAATCTGGGCTAAAGACCTATAATCCAAAGGTATATTCAGGAGAAAAAGAGCGTGATCCTTCCACCTCAAAAGCCAAGTGAAAAGCGACCAGGAGATGGACAAAACACTGGGAGGAGCCTGCAGGTCAGGAACAGGAAGTTGGAGTCTCTGGGGAGCTTCCTTCCTGTTTGAAAAAAAGAAAAAGGGCTTCTCGCACTAAAAAGCAGGTTGAAGGGTCCATTGTAGAAGAAAATCCACTCAGAAACCTCTTTTTGACTAGATTTAGATGTATCTCGAGTTGAAAATCTTCTCCAGGTGCATTCGTGCTGGCAAGTAGGTCTGTTTTGACTGCTGTTGCGGCTGGAAGCAGCATGGGTAAACGCAAAGTCTTGGGCATGTGGCTGTAAACAGTGCGAGAAAACCAAAGTCTTTTGCATGGTCTCTAGTGGCCCTAGAGTATTGTGGCACTCAGAAGAGAACACCAAAAACAAGTCACAAGTGCGTTAATGAACTCTGCTGCCGGATTGTGGAGTTTGGGAACTCTGCGCTAGTCTGCGTAGCGTGAAGTGCCCGAATTTTGCATACTCCGCCTACAGAGCAGAGTTCTACGCCTAGGCCTATTAATTTTATATGAATTAAAATATATTTTCATTGTAAATGCATTGGCTGGACATTGATTGAGCGTTCCTGTGTGCATTGCTGGACTGCTGACCTCAAAAACCTTCCTGGGTAAGTTTTGGACTGGTCTGACTTGTTATGCTGGAGATGAAGTTCTAAAGATGTGCACTTGGCGCTCAGTTTGGATCCAATACTAAGGTGACCCAGGGCGTTGGCTCCTACACTGTGTTGATATTTTCATGGGCATTTGATTAGGCAGCATTTAACTCAGACTCTGTGACAAAAATGTTAGGAAGAAGCATTGCATGGTGTACCTCTGTCACACAATAGGAAGGGGTTTAGATTGCGAACTCTCTACTAAATACTATAGGAAAGGGATTTCATTGTGTACGTTTGTAATTTTATGTTTATCATTTAGTTGAATGTGAGTTAAAGTACTCTTTCTTTTTAATAGTAAAAGCACTGGCTGAACATAAACATATTAGACTATTTTGTGTTTTGTGGCATTATAAACTACACTTCCTTCCTTGAGTACGCATTGGATTTCTCTGTCATGCTACTCTGAGGGCCAAGTGTGTACTTGATGCTCCGTTTTAAGTCAATAGTGATTGGCCCCTAGACATAACAGTCAAAGACTCAATTAGTCACAATTAGAGCCCAGTAACCCCTGATTGCACTGTGACCACCCCAGACTAGTTTACAAATTCCCACAAGATCTTCAAAGGAGGTGCATTGCTATTTCCTGCTTTCCTAGATGAAACCAGCACTTCTTTTGTCCATCTCCTCTAGCATCACTTGTTTGGTACTTTAAGATCCAACTCCTGCAGTAACACTCACTGCTAATAGAAGCACCTACTGCATATGCTAGGAGTGACAGGGCAAATACAACATGGCATGTTATGCTTTGGAACCCTTACTCATAAGATTGCAATTGCGTCCAAACATAATGCTTCAATGGCATACAGAGAGGGCTGATGTGTGAGGTGTGTTGCAGCAAACAAAAGGATGTGCCACAATGGTGTGCACCCTGCCTCTTCCAAAGTGGCTTATATATTGTTTTGACAATTGCTGGGCTTCTCCCATGGCCTTTGCACATGTATTTTTTGGGCCAAGACAGTGGCAGGTGGGGTCTATGCTAAGTTTGTTTATTTCGTGCATGAATAGGGCTCTCTTTGGTGTGTGCATGTGTGCATACTTTTCATCACATGTCTAGTATAGTAATTCTGCCTGGTGGTGAACAAATTGCTCCTGTGAAATTTACTGTACAAGATTTTTACCCTGTATTTAAAGGAAGCTGTCTGCACATGTGCCCTAGCTATGTGTGCACGCATTCTGTGGACCAACAGAGCCTTTTGGTGTTGTGCCCTGAGGCTAAGTTTACACAGGGAAGGCAGCTGCTAGAAACTGTTATGGACCTTTCATGTGAGGACAGAGGCACAATCCGAAAGCATAAGAAGTTTGTGAGGGCTAAGGCATCTGGCAGAAGGGGACAGAGCCTATTCACTAGTGTATCTGATTCTTGGTATTAACAGTAAACACAACAGGCTGGGGGCGCAGCCTGATGCCGATGGGGTAGGTGGCCATGCACGTAGCTCCCATCATGGAAGCCCGATCCAGCACCGTCCTGTCATTTATGGCTGACTCAGGGGTCCCTAAATAGCTGTGGGGTAACCTCTGACAACCTTGGTGCCAGCAGGCATGCCAGAATCTGACAGATGAAGTGGTTCATCTGAGCCAGACAAGTACAGACAACACAGTGAGGAGGCAATCCCCAAATGGTGATTGTGAGCCTCATTGAAACCACCGGGCCCATACTATGAGGATCAGACCAGTGGCGATGTCTCTGACTGTCTGAGGGACAAGAAGTTGCCTGACATCACAGGGGCTGACTGTGTAGCCCAGTGGTGAGGAAAGACATTGGTTGTGGCAGATGCTACTGATCGGACAGCTGCCATCTGGGGTCAGTGCAGAGGAGAACTGCTGTTAGGCGTGCACCCAACTGAGGCCGCTGTCAGGTAGTGCACCACTGCAGCGATTCTACCCCTGAAAACGACCCAATCAGGAGCCCCGGATGTTCCCCAATACCAATAGCGCTTGCTTGGGAGAGATATCAGACTGCAATCGGCGGTCGAAAGGGGCGGGGCCTGCGCTCCTACAGTCCCTCCTCGGAGGACACACTAGAGGACCGGGATCACACGTACTAGGCCCATTCGAGTGGGAAGAGCAGGGGGTTGAGAACCTGGCATCAGCACAGACCCAGGCCATGGTGAGTTCCGACTGTGGCACTGAAAAGGGAACATATGTAAAAAGAGCTGCAGCATGGTCAGAGGACACCTGGATTCAGGAGGGCCTACTGTCATTGGCACTGGTGGAGGGCCCACCGGTCGGGAGTTTGGCAAGAGGGGTGCCACATGAGATACAGCGCCCCCTCCCTGATCTTGCAACTACGAACACAAAGCCCATGCGCCCTAATATTAAAACACTGCTGCACAGAACAGCACCGTAATGAGAGAGTGCTTTATTAAGACATGAGCATACACCAACTGGGGCCCCTAGAGGAAAGCAAATGCACAGAGCTAGCAGCGAGACTGAGGCCTTTGGTGGTGGCAGACAGAGGCACTAGGGTGGTCCTCAGCAGCCTACAAGGATCACTGAGATGGCTTCCACACTGTTGTCAACTATTCACCCTGATCCGCAATTGCCAGCTGCTCCTTCTTTTTGAAATTTGGACGACAGCCTATTGAGGTGCACACTTAGTTTTGCATGTTGCAGTGCCCCTTGCTTTGTCCACCCACATAACCAACACTGAAGACACCTCAGGTGGGCTCCAGCTCAGTCTACTTTTCTTCATTCCTATCCGTGGCCCGGAAGGTCACTGAGGTCACACCAATGGGGCAGACACAGCCAAGGGAATAATCAGCTTACCCTGACAGGAGGGCATAGTTCTCCCAAAGGACCATAGGGAAGACTACCCAGAAGAGGGACCAGGGTACAAGAGGGGGCCACGCAGAGGGGGCAGTTGAACTTTCACAAGGTGATGACGGCCAAACACCGGGACTCCACTCTCCAAGACATTTTGCAAGCTATCACTACCTCCCATGAAGTGCCTGAAGCTAAAATTAACTCCTTGGTGACGGATATTGGGTTTCTGTGTGATGATCATTGCTGCCTGGCAGAATGCGTCACCACGACTGAGAAAGACCTGAAAGACATATCAACCGCTCTGGCTGAAGTGACTGATGGGTTAACTACCATGGAAACAAAAGTATGGATACTGGAAAAGAGAGCTAAAGATGCTGAAAATAGATCGCAACAATACAAGAGTAGTGGGGTTGCTGAATCATGTCGAGGACAATAACATGGTTTACTACATGGAGCTTTGGCTCCGTTAGGAGGTCTCAGTTGAAGGTCTCTCCCCATTTTGTGCACTGGAAAGGGCAAATAGAGTTCCAGCACGGCTCCTGCTTCCGGGGGCCCACCTGCAAAAAGTGATGCAGTGGTGACAGAAACAAGCCCCATATCCATGTTGGGTGATGAATGTGCGAGAAGTGAAACTCAGACTCAGAATCCAGGACTGGGACCTCTAAAGACTCGAGCATTGACTTGCCAACTGTGACTCCTAGGACATCAGATGAAATTATCTGACCTCTTTGTCATGTTGGTAAGATCTTGCAATTGCAAATGTGGGTTTGGGCAGATGGAAAACAGAGAATGAACGATAAACAGGTCTGGCTCCTCGCCATAATTGCAATGATGATATCGAAAGCTGCGTGGGGGTCTGCAATGTTGTCACGATCCTCTACATAAGAGTTGCGTATGGATCCTCTTGCAAGCATTAGTGACTCTTTGACTGTTTGGATGGGGGGGAAACTGATTGGTTGTCCTGGGGTGAGGGAGTTGGGATGAAAATTGTTGGTTGTTTAAAAGGGAATACAAGAGTCATGACCCACATTGATTTATAAATTGGATGGATGTTGGGTTAAGGATGTCACAGGTGGGGATGGGGCATGGGAGGGATCTGAATGGGAGATTTCTGAATTGAAATGATGGCTACACCCATGATTTAAAAATTACTCTCTTGAAATATTAGGGGGATGCACACTATGACAAAATGCTATAAAGTATTTTCCCACCAGAATAGGAGATGGTTGTATGTAGCACTGCTACAAGGACACACCTTATGGCTATGGAGGGGGCCGCACCACATAGGAGAGACAGGGGTCATGCCCATCACACCACCTATTCAGCCTATGTGAGGGGCACCCTGATTTTGATCAGAGCTGGTGTCCCTTTTAAACACACGGGAGACCTAATAGACCCTAAGGGCAGATATGTAGTATTGATGGGTTGCCCGGAGTGTTGAGATGTGGTAGTTATCAACATTTACACCCAAAAGTGGACCAGAGAGTCTTTCTGGTGAGGTTGTCAGGCCTCCTAGTTCAGACCTCTATTATAGGAGGAGACTTTAACTGTGTAGCAGACTCCCAGGTTGACTACTCACATCCCCTCTGAGGGATTTACCAGTTCTCAGGACAGCCCAGCTCTTTGCGGACTGGCAAACAAAATGGGGCCTAATAGTCTTGTGGCATCAGATACACACCTACTTCTTCTTCTCGAGTTTGCATGACCTCTACATGTGCCTAGAGATGTTCCTCTGTACATCAGATGTGCATGGCCTGGTAGGCTTGATAAAATATCTAGCCCGCACAATATTGGATCACAATCCAGTACTGATACAATTGCGGTGGGAGTGCCCCAAACTGTGCATCCCTACTTGGCAACTAAATCATTGGAAGACCCACAATACCAGGAGGTAATTGGGGAAGACATTGGGAATTCCTTCGAAGAGAAAAGTGACACATCTTCCGCTCCCTTAGTGGAATGGGATGCCTTTAAGGGGGAAATGCATAGTGGAATTCATGGGGTCAGGAATACTTTACTCAGAGAGGCTATGGAAACTGAGCAGGAATTGCGAGAGGAGGAAAAAATAAGGCCAGGGAATCCAAAATTGCAAAAAACCCTACTAGAGGCTAAAGAAAAAGTGTTGGGCTAAGTAGAGAGTCTCCGATGTTTTGACTATAAACAATATATAGTACAAGCCTACGCTGAAAAAGACAAAATTGGTTCCTTGCTGGCTTGGCTGGTTAACCTAGCCAAAAGGGGCTTGGTTATAGTGGAACTTCACACAGGGGGGGGGGGGCAACTCTATAGACAGTGGAGAGATTAATGGCCACTTCTAGCAGTCCATCATGACTCTCACACAGGAGGAGGCTGAAGGATTGGGAGGTGAAATAACTTTTCAAGAGGTAGGAGTGGCAGTCAAAGGGCTGGCATGCAATAAGACACCAGGGACAGATTGGCTCCCAGTTGAGTTTTATGAGAAATTTACCACTGAACTGGCCCCAAACTAGTAGACCTCTACAAGATGGCAAGGGACATAGGTCCCCTGCTGAACTCCACCCAGGAGGCTTTACTAGTGTCATTAGTAAAACCAGGGAAGCAGCTGCACAACTGTAATGCCTACCAACCCCTGTCAATGCTCAGTTTAGACTATTACATCCTCAGTAGGATCTTGGCCTCCAGGCTACTCTCCCTGATGCCCAAACTCGTGCACTCTGACTAAGCAGGATTTATTCCCAGCTGAAACACAGCACTTAATGTCCGTCAACTCCTTGCAGTTCTAGAGGCTAATTCCTATGACATGGCTGAGGCTGCGGTCTTCGCTGTCAACATAGAAAAAGCGTGTGACAGCCTAGAATTGAGGTTTCTTTATGGAGTGATGACCAGAATGTGACTGGGGGGAGGTTTCCTGGCATGGGCTGGATCTTTACACGCGAATCCCATGGCCAGAGTCCCCATGGGACAAACCTTCTCAGAGAGCTATGGCGTGGAGTGAGGGACACTGCAGTGATGCCCACTAATGTCCCTGTTGTCTGCTCTGGCAATGGGGCCACTGGTCTCTCAGGCAGGGGAAGGGAACCGATATAAGGAGCTTAGACTAGACAACTATCATCATCGCATAGCTGTGTATGCAAACACCCTTGTGATATTCCTCCAAAATATGACCTCAGACCTGTAGGGTGCTAGGGCAATGCTCAATGACTTTGACACCTTGTCAGGCCTGCAGGTCAATTGGCCGAAATCTCACTTATTCCCGCTGGGAGCAAACGGTCACCTACCAGAGGGACTGAGTGAATTGAAATGAGAACCTCACTGCCTATCCTATTAAGGGACAACATGTTTTCATGTCATGCAAGATATACTGGATGGGAATGTTGGGCAAGCTATCAAATCTTTTAGGTCAAGTATGGAATTCTGGCATACGCTCTGACTTTCAGTAGCAGGAAGAGAGCCATACTAAAGATAATAGTCCTCCCAAGACTTGTATTTTTTCACTTTTTCATAGTACTACCAGTATGCGTCCCCAGAGCAATGTTCAGAGAATTAGACACCCTAACGAAAACATTCCTGTGAGGCTCAGACCAAAGGAGGTGGCCCACTCTAAACTGCAGCACACATTAGCTGTTGGTGGCCTGACAGTACCGGAGTTTGAATCCTACTATTTGGCAGATCAGCTCCAATGGTTCACACAATGGTTGGTGGGCAGACAGGCACCGGACAGGTCCCTGGAGCCTTTTGCCCCTATGCTGTCAAGATTGACAGGGGTATTGGTGGGGTTAGGACAGCCCTCAGAGGAGGATGCATGGGAATTTAGAGTTATGCAATGCTGTTAAAATTGGTGCCTACAAAAATCATGAACATTTAGCCCATATTCCCCTGAATTGCCCATGACCATGTTAAAAGTCTTACCCCATGGGTGCCGTTGGGAGGGGTTGTCTGAATGGCTGACAGGGGGGGATACAGAGGTGGGAGGATTTTTCAAGAAAGGTGAGCTTCTACCATTTGAGGACTTCACTCGGAGTTCGAACTCCCACAGGGCCACTTTCTACTACATAGAGCTGTGACAATTCCATTTTGCAGCCACTGGAAAAGCAGCCTAACAGAACCACAACCTCACAACATCTGTCAATACATAGCAATGTCTGCAGCCATCAAAGCGGTTACATGCCTCTCTATAGGGCAATTCAGGGGAATATGCTTCAACCCCTGGATACCCTGAAGATACGATGGGAGGGGAACCTAGGGATCCCCATACCTTACGAAGACTGGGCAAATATCCTGGAAAGAATCCCGAAGGTATCCAGAAACACCAGATTTAAGCTGATTAATTACTTCATCCTGCATAGGGCATACTTTATCCCAGGACATATTGACAGGTACCTCCATGGGAGGTCAGAGCTGAGATCAAACACATGCTATGGGACTATCCCCAATTGATGGCTTACTGGGAGGAGGTCACAACAATGGTAGCTGGTACTATTGGTAAAGAAGTTCCATATTCACTTGGCCACTGTATCTTATGTTGAACTAAGTAACCAGCAGATTTCAAGACCTAGCATTTGTTCTGGCAAAGAGGGAAATTATGAGACCCTGAACGATACCAGAGGGGCTCCACATAATAGCTTGGCGCAGGAAACTCTAGATTTGGGCTAACTATGAGGGCGAGGAACTCTTTATAGAGGGTCTGTGCTCGATGGTGTTGGCAGGGGCCTGGGAGGCTTTGGTGGACTGATTCACAGAGCCTGCCGTGGTCCCAGGGATCCTCACTGTGAAGACCACGGACCCCAGCCCCCTCACCACTCTGAGACAGTAGATGGAAGATGCCTGATAGCTACCCCACGACAATTGCACATATCCTCATTGCACCCTATTCTACACCCTAAGACCTTAAGGATTCTATTACCCCTTACAGAGAATTGGAATTGTGACCACAACTTAGAAGGTTTTTATATATTCTGTGGGAATGACTCATGGTAGACTGGGAGAGGGGAGTAGATGCAAGTTTGAGAGTATTGTACTAGTTTCTGTATTGAAGATTCCAGACCTGGTGTAATGGTTCAGGTGCCTGATTTCACACATGACCTGTACTGTTTTGATGACAAAACCTTCAATAAAATCTGTTTAAAACAAAGCAGTAAACACAACAGGTTGTACTGTTGGTGGGGGAGTTAGTGATCTGTGTGGCGGGGGTTGGTGGGTGTGGATGGACGTCCAGCAGTCACTGTGCAAGGGTTGTTAAACATAAATAAATGGACCTTCTGGGTCATTCATGCCCAGTCTTGGTGCAGCCTCATTAGGGAAAACAAACTATCACAGATCACAAGAGAATGAAGAAGACTTCTCTTAGGAAGAATTGCAGCAGTAGCAATGTTTTTATGAGTACATCTCATCCATGGTATAAACTACATGAACAATCTCCTCTCCTCCCCTCCCCTGTGCTCTCTCCCTTCCCATATTCTCCCATACACTGCCTTCCCCTTCCTTTCCTATACATTCATTTGTGATGAGGGGGTCCCCTCTACGTCATGCCATTGCATGCCCTGCAAAACGCTAAGAAATAGTTAAACGTTCTGGAAAGACACTGCTTTCCCAAGCAGGCTCCTGCAGCTGGGGGTTGGGGCAACCGTTCAGTGGCCCCCCATTGAGCCCAAGATCAATGAATATCTGTGCAGTCTTGGAGACTTTGGGGGTCCTTCATCACATTCTGCAGAGGGAGCCCCATCGTTGTGCGTTACGCCACTGAAACGCAGTCCTTTTTCTATACCACGAGGCCAAATGTTGCTAATTACAGGCGAGACATGGACTTCAATTCACCAAAATGCCACAAGGACCTTCACTTTCACTCACGTGCACTTGCTTACACATATAAACACATTCACACATAGACACAATCTCTCTACATTGACATACTCTCACCCCCAAGCACGCAAGCATCATACATTTAAAACAATTTTACTACTTACCTCAGTTGCCAGGAAAGATCATATTCTACCTATTAGCACTCTATTCTATTTTTTACTAAGCTATAGTGAATAATGTGCAGTACTCCGACTCTACTTCCCCTCCAAACACAATACAGCTTATACCTGCCACGATGCTTAAAAACAGATACATTGACAATTCCGTTTTTTTTTCCATTAAGCAAGGCTTGGGATGTTGCAGGTGAAATCACCTTACCCACCCTTCAGCAAAGATGGTCCACGGACACCCCAACAGCTATGAGCAGCCCCAGTTGCTAAAATAAAATGAAACATTCCCCCGTCCTTGTGCAAGGTGGAGGAGATAAGTGGAAAAACACCACCCACGCCCTTGGACAAAGCGAGGAATGTGACTGCTCTGGTCAAAACACTCATTTAAAGACAGGGAAAACTACTGAGCAGAAGCCAATCGGAAAGCTCATTTAAAATGAGCACTGCATGACAGTGTCACTTTCTCATTTTGAAATGTGAAGTCTGTATTCAGAACTACTACAAAACCTATTTTGTTTTTTGTTTATCTCCAAAGTGGCTAAATTAAAGTACACTAAACCAATGAAAGCACCAAATAAAGACAAGCATTACATGCTTGCCAAATGTGGCATACTTCCCTCCAACCATTTTTTTGCTTGTTTCTTGATTAAAGATTTCTATGTAGGAATGTCCATGTTTAAATGGAAAATTACTTGTTTTGAGGCGTCTTCTTCTCTTTACTTTTGCTGCTGCTTGACCAATCTTCACCAATTTTTTCAATTATTATTGCAAAATGCTTTGCAAAATGTTCAAAGGGGGTGGAAAGTTATTAACGATTAAAAAACGTTTAGGAAGACACACTTTTTGCTTTGCAAACAACTTTGCCCCAGTCACCAGTTTGCCCCATACTTTAGAAAGAAAAAAAATGCCAGGAAGCTCGCTTCGATAAAGTATAAATTTAGCCTTGATTGATCAAGTGGCCCAAAGTTATGAGGAATGGACAAAAAAAATAATCTTTCAATAGTTTTTCTCCAAAGAAAATGTTCGACAATAGAACCCTAGAAAACAATTAAATTACATTTAAAAGATCTGGAAGGCACTTTGAGCTCAGCCTCATTGGGAGCGTGGGCAGTTTTGGTGCAATATGGTACAGATATATTGAGGAAACTCAAAAATACTGCTCCCCAATGGACATGAGTTCAATTTCATCTTTATTTGCATAGTTACTTAAAACCATTGCAATAAAACAACCAGAATTTAAGAATGAAATATAAAACGCTTATTAATTAGGACTTAAATATATAAAAACATGTCATGCCCCATTTGGCCATAAAAAGTGCGTTTTGTATATCTGTTTAGTATTTTCTAAACCGCTGCGCATCAAGTTGGATGCCTGTTCTAAGAAGGATGGTGGGCGTTACTAAGGGGGTCATTCCAACCCTGGCGGTCGGTGTTAAAGCGGCAGCCAACCCGCAAACAGGCAGGCGGCCAAAAAAATGGAATTCCGACCCTGGCGGGAACCGCCAACACAGCCCGCCACTTTACCACTCCGACCGCCACGGCGGTACAGACAAGCAGCGCGGCGGTCACCGCCAACAGACAGGCGGCAGACAATGTACCGCCCACCCTATCACAACTCACCAATCCGCCACCTTTTCCGGGGCGGGAGCCCCGCCGATAAAAACACAGCGGAAACAGACTTCGAACGGGAAAACGCTCACCTCCATACACCCCACGAGGAATCTGGACAGCATGGAACCCGAACTACACATCCTACCAGCTATTGTCTACCTGCTCTTCTACCAGGAGCACGAACGCCGGCGCAGAAGACAACGGTGAGTACTGCACCTACGACACAGGGGAGGGGGGAGGGAAAAAATTACGGGGACACACATACGCCACACACCCACCCCCACCCTCACCCACTACAACACACACATCAATGCAGAGCAACAAGTCAGAGTGACACCCCCCAAGCCCCCCGGAAGAATGCAAAGACAAAATAAAATGATCGTTAAAAATGAAGTATAATATAGCATAATTGAAGTTAAGTGAAATATGAAAATATAAATAAAATATATTACATCATGAACAATATATACATAGGTCAAAAGTCCGGCCCATATTGGCTATCATCCATTGTTCGTGGGCCAATGGGCCTAAACACATGGGCAAAGCCCACACACGAGACCCGATTCCATTGGAGAGAACACTGCAGGGGCATCAGATAGTAAAACGACAGGCACCTCAGGGGGAAGGGAAGGGGGGCACCTCAGCCAGTTCAGTCCACGACACCAGATCCACGAGGGGCCTCCATGCCCACTGTACCATCCTGGGGAGTGCAAAGCCACAGTCTCACAAGTCTCTACAGTGGGTGGGTTGCCCACTGTACCATCCTGGGGAGTGCAAAGCCATAGTCCATCAAGTGGATTACAGACTCCACTGGTTCTGGAGGAGGCATGGTGCCCAGAGTGCTTCGTGAAGCCCTGGCCGACACAGATCTGGCCCTGCCAATGGGCCAGCGGTGCTTGAGATGAAGGGCCCAGAGGAGCGGTGCTTGACAGGAAGGGCCCAGCGGAGCAGTGCTTGAGATGAAGGGCCCAGCGGAGCGGTGCTTGAGATGAAGGGCCCAGCGGAGCGGTGCTTGACAGGAAGGGCCCAGCGGAGCGGTGCTTGACAGGAAGGGCCCAGCGGAGCGGTGCTTGAGATGAAGGGCCCAGCGGAGCGGTGCTTGAGATGAAGGGCCCAGCGGAGCGGTGCTTGAGATGAAGGGCCCAGCGGAGCGGTGCTTGACAGGAAGGGCCCAGCGGAGCGGTGCTTGACAGGAAGGGCCCAGCGGAGCGGTGCTTGAGATGAAGGGCCCAGCGGAGCGGTGCTTGAGATGAAGGGCCCAGCGGAGCGGTGCTTGACAGGAAGGGCCCAGCGGAGCAGTGCTTGAGATGAAGGGCCCAGCGGAGCGGTGCTTGAGATGAAGGGCCCAGCGGAGCGGTGCTTGACAGGAAGGGCCCAGCGGAGCGGTGCTTGAGATGAAGGGCCCAGCGGAGCGGTGCTTGAGATGAAGGGCCCAGCGGAGCGGTGCTTGACAGGAAGGGCCCAGCGGAGCGGTGCTTGAGATGAAGGGCCCAGCGGAGCGGTGCTTGAGATGAAGGGCCCAGCGGAGCGGTGCTTGCCACGGCGGGGCCCAGTTCGGCGGTGCTTGTCACGCCGGGGCCCTGTTCAGCGGTGCCTGCCACGGCGGGGCCCTGTTCAGCGGTGCTTGTCACGGCGGGGCCCTGTTCAGCGGTGCTTGACATGTGTTCCCAGGGAACCAGATCGGGCCAATATTTTCCGCTCAGTCGCCATCCGACCTTTCGCTTTCGGGGCCCTCCTGTGCTGGAGTCCTGGGCATGTGGGTGTCCTCCTTCACACCCGAAATGGGGCTGCTGGGGCCCTCCTGGGCTTCTCGCCTGCTGCCGGAAATGTCCGCCCTGCTGCCCTTGCCCTCCTTCACCAATTCTCTAGGGCCCTTGCCTCCCTTTGTGGATGTGCCAGGTGACGGTGCCAGGGTATTGCCTTTGGGGGCTGCCGTCTCTGGCCTCTCGCGCCGGCCCTTCCCTTTTTTAGTTTTTTTCCCAGGGGGTGGGCTGGCTGTCCCCTTGCTGCTGGCCGATGTTGCTGCCCTAGAAGCTGGTGGACTCCAATAGCCCTGCACTATGGTCCTTGTAGGTGCAGGGCTTGTGGTGGCTGAGGTGCTGTTTGGACTCTTCCGAGATGGAGGGGGTGGGTCAGGTGATGCAAAGAGGTTCAGTTTGGAGAGGAAAAACTTTTTAGGAGCAGTGGGAAGGGTATGTGCAGTGGGTATGGGAGTGGAGGAAGAGGATGTGGTTGTAGGAGAGTCAAGTGTGCTGTCTTTGGGTGCAGGTGCTTGTGACGGAGGCTGTCGTGAGGTGGATGGCTGTTGGGTGGGTGGCTGCCTGCGTTTGTGTGGTTTGAAAGAGGGGGTGACAGACACACTGGGAGAGGACACAGGGGACGTGTAAATGGCAGTGGGGGTGGTGACTGCACGTGTGTGGAGTGTTCTGGTGGGTGTGCTGGTGATGGACGTACTGGCTGATGGTGGTGTGCATGCAGGTGTGAGTGGAGACGTCACAGGGAGGGAGGAGGGAGACGAGGAGGAGGGGGACACAGTGGAGGCAGTGGCTGTTGGCATGTCTGCATGTGGATGTTGCATGTGTGAATGCTTGTGTGATCTGTGGTGCTTATGTCTGGATGAGCTGCCCTTGGGTGTTGATGTGTCTGCAGGCTGGTCTGTAGGCGTGGCTGGGATAGGCAGAGGAACAGGGGAGTGGGACTGGGATGAGGAAATTGGAGGGGGGAGGCAGGAGACAGGGACAATGGCTGCCGTCAGTGCTGAGGCCAGAGCGTTGAAAGATCGCTGATGGGCAGCCTGACCCGAATGAATGCCCTCCAGGTATGCATTGCATTGCTCCGGTGCAGCTCCTTTTCTACACCCTGGATGGCATTCAAAAGGGTAGACTGCCCAACAATGAGCGTCTGGAAGAGGTCAATGATCTCCTCACTGAGGGCAGCAGGGGTAACTGGGGCAGGGCCTGAGGTGCCTGGGGCGAAGGAGATGCCCGCCTTCCTGGCCGAGCGGGCACGGGGCGAACGCTGAGGGGCTGCTTGGAGGGCGGAGCTGGTGCGCAGGGTGGCGGCTGCACCTGTTGCAGCGGTGGGCACGGATGTTGCCGCCACCACAAGGGAGCTCCCTTCCGAGGATGTGTCGCTGACGTCTCCACGGGTCCCCGTTGTGGAGCTCCCCTCGCCCTCCGTCTCACTGGTGAACTCGGAGTCGGTTGCATGGCCCTCTGGGGCCATGTGAGATGCAGCTCCCTCGTGCTCCGATGCCACTTCTCCTCCGCCTGATGATGCTAATGCACACATGAACAGGAAGACCACAAAAAAGGGGGGGGGGGGGAAATGACATGTTGAGTGCATGCATTGGTGACACTGTTGGCGGAGAGGACAGACACAGAAGCCCCCTGCACTAGGCCGCGCTCTCGGTGTACACTACTCAATTATTGTGACTTGGCCTACAAGCCTATGGACGACAACTGCACACATAGGTGACCCAGGGCCATGGATAGCTGTATTTAGCACCCTACAGAGGTGGGGGGCGGGGGCACTGGGCCATGCCTTACGGAGGGGACCAGCCTACAGAAGTCGCCCTGGAGATACCCACAGCCCTCCTCCCCCACCCAGACACCTCCACTGTGCGCTAACATAGCAGAATGTGCTGGTACTCACCCCCCTTGTGTCTGCTGTGATGTCCTCACGCGCCCATCCAAATCGGGGTAGGCCACCGCCAGGTTAAGGGACATCAGGGGGGTCAATTAACGGGAGCCACCCCTCCTACGTTGGGAGGCCATCCCCAGCAGAGCCTCCACGGTCTTCCTGCTCCCGCGGCGGATGTCCTCCCACCTCTTGCGGCAGTGGGTGCCCCGTCTGTTGTGGACCCTCAGGGTCTGGACGTCCTTGGCGATGGCACGCCAAATGTCGATCTTCTGATGGGCGCTGACCTATGTGACATGGACAGGGGGGGAAAAAACAAAACACCATTTTCTGCATGGTCGATGTGAGTGGCCCCCCCTCCCCAACCTTGCCATATGGCACATGCTCTCATCTGTTGTGCGATGCATGCCTCATTCGCTCCCCTCCCCACCATCTTTCATCCACCCCACTCAACACAGGCATTGCCCACAAAGCATGGTCCCAGTGTACTTACCTGTTGGTCTGGAGGACCGTAGAGTAGCGCATACTGGGGGAGGACCCCATCCACAAGTTTCTCCAATTCCTCAGATGTGAAGGCAGGGGCCCTTTCCCCAGTCGCAGCAGCCATTGTATCTTCCAGACCGAGGTCACAGCAGCACTTGCAGTATAGGTCCTCTCCTGTGGATGATCAGGTCTCGAGTGATTAAGCAGATGGAAGATGGCGGTCACGCCCGCGACGGTGCGTACCGCGGCGGTGCGTACCGTGACCGCTGGCGCACATCGTCATTGGCTCCTGAGACCCATAGGGTTCAATGTTAACCAATGCTGCTTTGCACCGCGGTCTTCGACCGCCTACCGCCACGGTGTGCCACACCAGCGCATTGACCTCACATCCCATTGTCACACTTCACAGGTCAGGCAGCTGCCATTTCAAGGGCCCACACGGCTTAATTTGTACTGCGTCACACAGGCCTAGGCCTTGCATTGCCACTCATACAAGCCATTCAATGCATAGCGATTCGTGCTCTGTGCAAGCTGTGGTTACGTACCTGTGGGTTGCTTGACTCTGTGCTTCATGTTGTCCTTCCTAGGCACCGTCCGCTGGGACTTGCGAGGAGATGGAGGAATGTTCCCGTGTACAGACCGCTGGTGGACCTGTCGACAATGGAAGAAAGACATGTCATACTGACATACAGACTTGACCGAGCCACTATACAGGAACTGTGTGCCCAGCTGGAGCCAGACCTGATGTCCCCCATTCGCTAATCCACAGGGATTCCCCCTCTGGTGCAGGTTCTGTCAGTACTCCATTTTTTGGCAAGTGGATCATTCCAAACAACAGTGGCCATATCATCAGGGATGTCTCAGCCTATGTTTTCTAAGGTTTTGTCCAGAGTGTGTCTGCCCTGATAAAATACATGCGGAGATACATTGTTTTCCCTGAGGTGGGCGAATTGGCTACAGTGAAGGGTGATTTCTATGCCCTTGGCCATATCCCCAACATCATTGGTGCCATTGATGGGACCCATGTGGCTTTGGTTCCCCCCAGTGAAAGTGAGCAGGTGTACAGGAACAGAAAAAGTTATCATTCGATGAATGTCCAGGTGGTCTGTTTGGCTGACCAGTACATCTCCCATGTAAATGCAAAGTTCCCTGGGTCAGTGCATGAAGCGTACATCATGCGAAATAGCAGCATCCCTTACGTGATGGAACAGCTACAGAGACACCGTGTGTGGCTAATTGGTGACTCTGGTTACCCCAGCCTGTCGTGGCTACTGACCCCAGTGAGGAATCCCAGGACAAGGGCAGAGGAACGGTACAATGAGGCCCATGGGCGTACTAGGAGGGTGATCGAGCGGACCTTCGGCCTCCTGAAGGTCAGGTTTAGGTGCCTGCATATGACAGGTGGATCCCTAATGTACTCACCAAAGAAGGTGTGCCATATCATCGTGGCCTGCTGTATGCTTCACAACCTGGCTTTGCGACGCCAGGTGCCTTTCCTTCAGGAGGATGGTCCAGATGGTGGTGTTGTAGCAGCTGTGGAGCCTGTGGAGAGTGAAGAGGAGGAAGACGACGGGGACGACACAGACAACAGGGACACAGTGATACAACAGTATTTTCAGTAGCACACAGGTACGAATCAACCCCGCCATTTTACATTTACTTAAAGTCTCCTGCCTCTCTACTGTCTGTGTTTCCCCCCAGTTCCTGTTAACTGAGTTGTGACTTTCCCTTCCGTTTTCAGAGCTGTGGGCCCCACTGCGTGACCTCTGCTTTGTTTGCCCATGGACTACAGCTGTGTGACAGTGGTATGTTGTCATCACAATGTAACTGAACATTTTGGCACCGTTATGTCTAATACATTTGTTCAAAATACAAGCAGACTCCAGATTTTTTAAGTGCAATAAGTGATTTTATTAAAGTGCTAAATTTAGGGACATGATTGTAAAACGGTGATGGGTGATGGTGGAGTAATGTCCATGGCAGAGTCCAGTTTTCAGTCTCACAGGTGCATTGTCCATATGACTGTGGAAGGATGGAGCAGGGGTAGTTTAAGTTTGGACAGGGTGACAATGTGGGACAGTGGGATGACATCAGGGGGCATCGTTTGCTGGCGGGGGTCTTGGCATCCTACTCTGTCTTCTTGTGAGATCTCAGGTACCGCTTGCGGGGTGGTTCTTCTTCTGCTGGAGGTGGGGTTCTGGTGGCCTGTCGTTATGTGGGGGCCTCCTGTCCACTAGCGCCGGCGGAGGTGATAGGCTGTTCCTGGTCCAGGCTAGTGACATGGGCCCTTTGTGGTGCCACATGGTCCCGCAATGTGGTGACTATCTGGTTAAGGGCCACGACGATGGTCCCCATTGCGGAACTAATGTTTCTCAGTTCCTCTCTGAACCCCATGTACTGTTCCTCCTGCAGTACCTGGATCTCCTGGAACCTGGCCAGTACCGTCGCCATCGTCTCCTGGGAGCGGTGGTATGCTCCCATGATGGAGGAGAGGGCCTCTTGGAGAGTCGGTTCCCTGGGCCTGTCCCCCCCTGTCGCACAGCAGCCCTCCCAGTTCCCCTGTTTCCCTGGGCCTCTGTCCCCCGGACTGTGTGCCCACTACCACTGCCCCCAGTTCCCTGTTGTTGTTGGGGTGGTGGGTCAACCTGGGTGCCCTGTAGTGGTGGACACACCGCTGATTGACGTGTCCTGGAGACAGAGGCATGGGCCTGCTGGGTGGGAGCTGTGCTGGTGTTCCCAGAGGGGGTTAGGTCTGCTGTAGCCTGTGGCTGTCTGTGGGGAACCGACTGTCCCGAGGTCCCCGATGGGCCGGGCTGGTCATCTGGGTCCAGGGAGACAGAGCTGCTGTCATCACTGGGGGCCTCTTCTGGGGGTGGGATGGACATCTCTGGACCCTCCTGGGCGGTGTGGTGGCGTTCGGGTCCTGCAGGGGTATAAGAGAATGGTTATTGCTTCTGTGTGTGCCATTTCGTGTAATTGGTGGGTGGCCGTGTACCCCAGTGCTGGCATTCCCTTGTGGGGGCTTTTGTGACGGTGGCTTGTGGGGGAGATGGGTATGTGCAGTGGGCATGCTTTGGTGATGGGTGTCCATGCTTTGGGGAGGCATGCAGGGCTAGGTTTTGGGATGGGTGGGTTGTGATGGTGAGCCATTTGCAAGGAGTTGGTGTGATGGGGGTGGGGGTGAGGGTGGGGGTATGATTTGGAATGCAGGTGGGGTGGGGGGAATGAAGTAGTGAAGATTTGACTTACCAGAGTCCATTCCTCCGCCTACTCCTGCGAGGCCCTCAGGATGCAGGATGTGCAAGACTTCCTCCTCCCATGCTGTGAATTCTGGGGGAGTAGGTGGGGGTCCACCGCCAGTCCGCTGTACCGCGATGTTATGCCTTGATACCATGGAACGCACCTTCCCCCGTAGGTCGTTCCACCGCTTCCTGATGTCGTCCCGATTGCGTGGATGCTGTCCCACAGCGTTGACCCTGTCCACTATTCTGCTCCATAGCTCCATCTTCCTGGCAATGGTGGTGTGCTGCACCTGTGCCCGAAGAGCTGGGGCTCTACACAAACTATTTCCTCCACCATGACCCTGAGTTCGGCGTCAGAGAACCTGGGGTGTCTTTGGGGTGCCATGGGGTGGTGTGGATGAGGTGAGGGGTGGTGAATGTGTTGTAGAGTGTGGTGGTGTATGGTGTTTTGTGCGTGGAAATTGTGTGGGTGATGTTGTGATTTGCCTCTGTGTGATGGTCTACTCTATGCTGTGCTGTCTCTCTCTGTCCTTCAGTCGCAATTGTGGTCGTAAGGGTTTGTGGGTGATGTGGGTGTGTGTTTTATATTTAATTGGGTGTGTGGGAGTGGTGTGTGTATGTGTCTCAGGTGTGTGTATTTTGAATTGTCCAATGTGGTAGTGTTTTGTAAAGGTGTGTGTATTTTGACCGCGGCAGTGTGTACCGCCAATGGAATACCGCGGTTGAAAGAGCGCTGCAGGGATTTGTGGGTGGGTCGGAATGGCATGGGCGTATTTCTGTTGGCGTGACGGTGGAGGTTTGGTCATTGCCAGTTTTGCACTGGCCGTTGCTGTGGCGGACTTTTGTTGATGTCGGGTTTTTGGCGGTTTGCCAGTTGCGGGTCAGAATGACCGTGGCGGTTTACCGCGACCGCAGCGGTGTTATGGCCGTCTTCTGACCGGCGGTAAGCCTGCTTAGAGTCAAGTTTACCTAAAAATAATGGACCAAAGGTGCATGTATACATATCGCCTTGTTCGGGCTAATTAAACCAAAGTGTTAGGGAGGCGCCCGGTAGGTTCCTTTTTGCCAAAGTAAGAATTTTTTTTGACTGCCAGCAATTTAGCTGTGCATCACCGGGGGCAAACAGGCCAGAGCGGCTTGGCTCCTTGTATGTACTCCTCTTTCATTAAGTAAGTCCTTCAAAAGTGATTCCCTTTCCATTGAAAGGTTTTCACAGATGCAAAGCAGATGCAGTATATCTTCAGTACCACTGCCACACAGGCGAAAGACTTTGGCCCTCATTCTGACCCTGGCGGTCGGTGATAAAGCGGCGGCCAAGCCGCCAACAGGCCGGCGGTCTAAAATATGCAATTCTGACCCTGGCGGGAACCGCCAACACAGCCCGCCAACTTAACACTCCGACCGCCACAGCGGTACAAACAAACAGCGCGGCGGCTCCCGCCAACAGCCCGGCGGCAGACAATGTACCGCCCACCCTATTACGACCCACCAATCTGCCACCTTTTCCGGGGCGGGAGCACCGCCGATAAGAACACGGCGGAAACAGACTACGAACGGGAAAACGCTCACCTCTACGCACTCCACGCGAGATTCCGGCAGTATGGAGCCAGAGTTGCAGGTCATCCCCGCACTCCTATTCCTGCTCATATACCAGGAGCACGCCCGGCGGCGCGGAAGACATCGGTGAGTACTGCACCTATGACACAGGGGAGGGAAAAGATTACCGGCACACACCCACCCACCCACACCCACTACAACACACACATCAATGCATTCCCACAGATCACTGTCACAACCCACAAACCACCCCCCTCCGAAATAATGCAAAGACCAAAAGAAGAGATCATAAACGGGCAGATATATTGAAATATGTACACCAGTAATCCCAATAAATAAATAAACTATGTACAAAATATATACAGCTACTAAATGTAGTCCAACCACTGTCTGTGGATCACAGGGGTCCTGTGCAAAGGGGCAAGGCCCAGTCCCACGACAAGAACTCCACGGAGAGAACACTGCAGGGGCATCAGAAAGAAAATAGGACAGGCACCTCAGGGGGAAGGGAAGGGGGGGCACCTCAGCCACTTGAGTACACGACGCCAGATCCACGAGGGGACTCCATGACCACTGGCCCATCCTGGGGAGAGCAAAGCCACAGTCCATACAGTCCATACAGTGGGTGGCCTGCCCACTGGGCCATCCTGGGGAGAGCAAAGCCACAGTCCATACAGTCCATACAGTGGGTGGCCTGCCCACTGGGCCATCCTGGGGAGAGCAAAGCCACAGTCCATACAGTCCATACAGTGGGTGGCCTGCCCACTGGGCCATCCTGGGGAGAGCAAAGCCACAGTACATACAGTCCATAACAGACCCCACTGCCACTGGAGGAGGCAAGTTGGCCAGAGGACATCCTGCAGCCCTGCCCGAGATAGATCCTGCCCTGCCACGTCTGCCAAAGGGCCAGCGGTTCTTGCCCTGAAGGGCCCAGTTCAGCGGTTCTTGAGACGGCGGTGCCCAGTTCAGCGCTCCTTGCCTTGAAGGGCCCAGTTCAGCGCTCCTTGCCTTGTAGGGCCCAGTTCAGCGGTCCTTGCCCTGAAGGGCCCAGTTCAGCGGTTCTTGAGACGGCGGGGCCCAGTTCAGCGCTCCTTGCCTTGAAGGGCCCAGTTCAGCGGTTCTTGAGACGGCGGGGCCCAGCGGAGCGGTGCGTGAGACGGCGGGGCCCAGCGGAGCGGTGCTTGAGACGGCGGGGCCCAGTTCAGCGGTTCTTGAGACGGCGGGGCCCAGTTCAGCGGTTCTTGCCCTGAAGGGCCCAGTTCAGCGGTTCTTGCCCTGAAGGGCCCAGTTCAGCGGTTCTTGAGACGGCGGGGCCCAGTTCAGCGGTTCTTGCCCTGAAGGGCCCAGTTCAGCGGTTCTTGCCCTGAAGGGCCCAGTTCAGCGGTTCTTGAGACGGCGGGGCCCAGTTCAGCGCTCCTTGCCTTGAAGGGCCCAGTGCAGCGGTTCTTGAGACGGCGGGGCCCAGCGGAGCGGTGCGTGAGACGGCGGGGCCCAGCGGAGCGGTGCTTGAGACGGCGGGGCCCAGTTCAGCGGTTCTTGAGACGGCGGACGGTCTATGGCCAACTGCTAATTTCCTGGTGGTGCCCTCCTGGGCAGCGGGGATGGTGCTCCTTCACTGCCCACCTGGGCTGTGGGTGGTGGGGCCCTCCTGGCCAGCTGGGCTGGGTCCTCCCTGGGCAGCGGCTATGGGGGTGGTGGGCTCTCCCGGGGCAGCTGTGCCGGTTCCTCCCGGGGCAGCGGCTATGGGGGTTGTGGGCTCTTCCTGGGCAGCAGGCCTGCTGCCTGACCTCTCCGACTTGCTGCCCTTGCCCTCCTTAGTCGTGGGCCTGTGGCCCTTTCCTCCCTTTGGAGCTGTGGCTGGTGACTGTCTCTGGGTGGTGTCCGGGGGGGATGTTTAAGGCGGGCTCCTGCGGCGACCCTTCCGCCTTCTGCTCCTCTTCCCAGGGGGTGGGCTGGCTGTCCCCTTGCTGCTGGGCGAAGATCCAGACATGCGGGCTGGCGGGCTCCAATACCCCTGCACCCTTGTCAAGGGGGCTGCAGGGCTGGTGGTGGCTGAGGTGCTCTTCTTACCCCGACGAGAAGGAGGGGGGGGGGCTCAGGGTCAGGAAAGAAGTTAGTAGTGGCGAGGAAGAGCTTCTTGGGACAATGGAGAGTGGTAGGTACAGTGGGAATGGGAGTGGAGGGAGAGGATGTGGTTGTAGGTGAGTCACGTTTGCTGTCTTTGGGTGCAGGTGCAGGAGGGATAGGCTGTCGTGAGGTGGATGGCTGTTGGGTGGGTGGGTGGCTGCGTTTGTGTGGTGTGGAAGAGGGGGTGACAGACACAGTGGGAGAGGACACAGGGGACGTGTAAATGGCAGTGGGGTGGTGACTGCACGTGTGCGGACTGGAGTGGAGGGTGTGCTGGTGATGGAAACACTGGCTGATGGTGAGGTGAATGGAGGTGTGAGTGTAGACGTCACAGGGAGGGAGGAGGGAGACGAGGAGGTGGGGGTCACAGAGGTGGTAGTGACTGTTGGCATGTCTGCATCGGAATGTTGCGTGTGTGAATGTCTGCGTGATCTGTGGTGCTTATGTTTGGATGAGCTTCTCTTGGGTGTTGAGGTGTGTGCATGCTGGTCTGATGGTGTGGGTGGGACAGGCAGAGGAACAGGAGACTGGGAGGAGGGAGTTAGTAGAGGCAGGCAGGAGACAGGGACAATGGCTGCCGTCAGTGCTGAGGCCAGAGCCTGGAACGATCGCTGATGGGCAGCCTGACCCGAATGAATGCCCTCCAGGTACGCATTGCTGCGATGAACCTCCCTCTCCACCCCCTGGATGGCATTCAAAAGGGTAGTCTGCCCAACAATGAGCGTCCTCACGAGGTCAATGAGCTCCGCACTGAGGGCAGCGGGGGTAACAGGGGCAGGGCCTGAGGTGCCTGGGGCGAAGGAGATGCCCGGCTTCCTGGCAGAGCGGGCACGGGGCGAACGCTGAGGGGCTGCTGGGAGGGCGGAGATGGTGCGCTGGGTGGCGGCTGTACCTGTAATGGCGGGGGGCACGGATGGTGCCACCCCCGCAAGGGAGCCCCCTTCCGAGGACGTGTCCGTGTCGCTGCAGGGTCCAGTCGTCCCCGTCGTGGAGCTCCCCTCGCCCTCCGTCTCACTGGTCCAGTCTGACTCTGTGGCATGGCCCTCCTGGGCCATGTGAGATGCAGCTCCCTCCTGCCCCGATGCCACTTCTCCTCCGCCTGATGATGCTGATGCACACAAGCACAGAAAGACAAACAAAAAGGGGGGGGGAGAGAGAAATAAAGGGATATTGAGTACATGGATCTCCGGTACAGTTAGCGGACATGACAGACACAGATGCCCCCTGCACTAAGTTGCGCACTTGGGGTCCGCTACGCATTCCGTGGAACATGCCCTACACGCCTAGAGTTGACAACTGCACCCATGGATGACACGGCCCAGGGATGGCTGTACTGACAAACTACTGAGGGTGGTGGCTGGGGACACAGGGGCTTACGGGGGTGCCCAGCCTACAGATATCGCCCTGGCCTAGAGGGGACCCCCAGCCCTCCTCCCCCACCCAGACACCTCCACTGCGCGACAACAGAGTAGATAATGCTTGTACTCACCCCCTTGTGTCTGCTGTGCTGCCCTCACGCGCCCATCCAATTCAGGGTAGGCCACCGCCAGCATCCGGAACATCAGGGGGCTCAGTTGACGGCAGGCACCCCGCCTACGTTGGGAGGCCATCCCCAGCAGAGACTCGGCGGTCTTCTTGGTCCCGCGGCGGATGTCCTCCCACCTCTTGCGGCAGTGGGTGCCCCGTCGATGGTGGACCCCCAGGGTCCGGACTTCCTTGGCGATGGCACGCCAAATCCCGATCTTCTCATGGGCGCGGACCTATGTGACACGTACAGGGAGGGAGAAATACCACGTTCAAGTTTCTCAGCATTTTCCTTTCCAGTGGCCCAACGCCCCCCATCCCCGCCAGGCCCCCTGCCAGGCCCAACATGCCCCCCATCCCCGCCCACTGGGCCATCCTGGGGAGAGCAAAGCCACAGTCCATACAGGCCATGCCCCCCGCCAGGCCCAACATGCCCCCCATCCCCGCCAGGCCCCCCGCCAGGCCCAACATGCCCCCCATCCCCGCCAGGCCCCCCGCCATGCCCCCCGCCAGGCCCAACATGCCCCCCATCCCCGCCAGGCCCCCCGCCAGGCCCAACATGCCCCCCATCCCCGCCAGGCCCCCCGCCAGGCCCAACATGCCCCCCATCCCCGCCAGGCCCCCCGCCATGCCCCCCGCCAGGCCCCCAAGCCAGCCAGTGGCCCCAAATCCATATTGAATTAAACTCACTTGTTGGTCTGGAGGACCGTAGAGTAGGGCATACTGGGGGAGGACCCCATCCACAAGTTTCTCCAACTCCTCTCCAGTGAAGGCAGGGGCCCTTTCCCCAGCCGCAGCAGCCATTGTCCCTTCCAGACCGAGGTCACAGCAACACTTGCAGTATAGGTCCTCTCCTGTGAAAGTTCAAGTCGCAAGTGGATAAGTAGATAGAAAATGGCGGTGACGTCCGCGGCGGTGCGTACCGCGGCGGTGCGTCCCGCCACCGCCGGCGCCCTTCGCCATTGGCTCCTGAAACCCATAGGCTTCAATGTTAACCAATGCGGCTTTGCGCCGCGGTCTTCGCCCGCCGCCCGCCGCGGTGTGCCACGCCAGCGCATTGACCTCACATCCCATTGTCACACTTCACAGGTCAGGCAGCCGCCATTTCCAGGGCCCACATGGCTCAATTTCAACAGCGTCACACAGGCCTAGGCCTTGCATAGCCACTCAGACACGCCATTCACTGCATAGAGAATCGTTTACTGTGCTAGCTGTGAGTACGTACCTGTGGGTTGCTTGACTGTGTGCTCCATGTTGTCCTTCCTAGGCACCGTCCGCTGGGTTGGGCGAGGAGACGGATGAATCCTCCCGTGTACCGACCGCTGGTGGACCTGTCGACAATGGAAGAACGCCACATTATCCTGACCTACCGTCTTAACCGTGCCACTATCCATGAACTGTGTGCCCAGCTGGAGCCCGACCTGATGTCCCCCATCCGCCAACCCACAGGGATTCCCCCTCTGGTGCAGGTCATGTCAGTACTCCATTTCTTGGCAAGTGGGTCATTTCAGACAACCGTGGGAATTGCTTCTGGGATGTCTCAGCCCATGTTTTCGAAGGTGTTATCCAGAGTGTTGTTTGCCCTGATGAAATCCGTGAGGAGCTACATCATTTTCCCTGAGGTGGGCGAATTGGCTACAGTGAAGGGTGATTTCTACACCCTTGGACATATTCCCAACGTAATTGGTGCCATTGATGGGACCCATGTGGCTTTGGTTCCCCCAAGAGACAGGGAGCAGGTGTACAGGAACAGAAAAAATTACCATTCAATGAACATCCAGGTGGTGTGTTTGGCTGACCAGTACATCTCGCATGTAAATGCCAAATTCCCAGGGTCAGTGCATGACGCCTACATCCTCAGGAATAGCAGCGTCCCTTACGTGATGGAACAGCTACAGAGACACCGTGTATGGCTAGTGGGGGACTCTGAGTACCCCAACCTGTCGTGGCTACTGACCCCAGTAAGGAATCCCCGGACCAGGGCAGAGGAACGGTACAATGAGGCCCATGGGCGTCCTAGGAGGGTGATCGAACGCACCTTTGGCCTCCTAAAGGCCAGGTTTCGCTGCCTGCATATGACAGGTGGATCCCTAATGTACTCACCTAAGAAGGTGTGTCACATCATCGTGGCCTGCTGCATGCTTCACAACCTGGCTTTGCGCCGCCAGGTGCCTTTCCTGCAGGAGGATGGTCGAGACGGTGGTGTTGTGGCAGCGGTGGAACCTGAGGAGAGTGACGAGGAGGAAGACGACGGGGCTGAAACAGACAACAGGGACAGAATCATTGAACAGTACTTCCAATAGGACACAGGTAACATTTCAAAGATAATTTAGTAAATGTTAACTACTCTCCAGCATCTCTGCTGCCTGTCTATTTCCCCCAGTGTATGATGACTGAGTTTTGGCTTTTCCCTCCCTATTTCAGATCTGGGGTCCCCACTACGAGTCCTGTGCTTCGTTTCCCCATGGACTACAGCTTTGTGGCAGCTGTTTGTTGACTTCACCATGTACAAGGACATATTTGCACTGTCATGTCAATTACAATCTATTGAAATCACAGCCAGACTCCAGATATTTTGGTGCAAAATAGGTGTTTATTTAAGTGCTCAAAATGGGATGGGTGGTTTCAAGTGGGTGGGGGCTATGGTGAAGGAATGTCCATGGCAGAGTCTAGAGTAACAGTCACACAGGTGCATTGTCCAGAGGCCTGTGGAGAGATGGAGCATGGGCAGTTCAAGGATGGACAGGGTGACAATGTGGGACAGTGGGATGACATCAGGTGGTATCCGTTGCTGGCGGGGGTCTTGACATCCTACTCTGTCTTCTTGCGAGATCTCAGGGCCCTCTTGCGGGGTGGTTCTTCTCCTGCAGGAGGTGGGGGTCTGGTGGGCTGCTGCTGTGCGGGGGCCTCCTGTCCACTAGCGCCGGCGGAGGTGGTTGGCTGTTCTTGGTCCAGGCTAGTGGCAGGGGCCCTTGGGTGTTGTTCAGTGTCCGCCCTGTTGTTGACGAGGTCCTGCAGCAGCCCTACCATGGTAACCAGGGTGGTGTTGATGGCTCTGATGTCCTCCCTGTACCCCCGATAGTGTTCCTCCTGCAGCACCTGGATCTCCTGGAACCGGGCCAGTACCGTCGCCATCGTCTCCTGGGAGCGGTTGTATGCTCCCATGATGGTGGTGAGGACCTCGTGGAGAGTGGGTTCCCTGGGCCTCTCCTCCCCCCCCTGTCGCACAGCTGCCCTCCGAGTTCCCCTGTTTCCCTGGGCCTCTGCCCCCTGGCCGGTGTGCCCACTACCACTGCCCCCAGGTCCCTGTTGTTGTTGGGGTGGTGGGTTATCCTGGGTGCCCTGTAGTGGTAGACACACCGCAGATTGACGCGCCCTGGAGACAGAGGCATGGGCCCGCTGGGTGGGAGCTGTGCTGGTGTTCCCAGAGGGGTTTGGGTCTGTAGTGGCCTGGGCCTGTGTGAGGGGAACCGACTGTCCAGAGGTCCCCGATGGTCCGGGCTGGTCATCGGTGTCCAGGTCGACAGAGCTGCTGTCATCACTGACGGCCTCTTGGGTGGGGGGTGTGGAGAATTCTGGCCCCTCCGCCGCGGTGTGTTGACGGTCGGGTCCTGCAGGGGTATAGAGGTATGGTTATAGTTTCAATGTGTGGCATATGGGTGTATCTGTGGGTTCTCATGTCCCCAAGTGCTGGCATTCGTGTGTGGGGGCTTTGGTGAGGGTGGCTTGTGGGGGGGATGTGTATATGCATTGGGCATGCTTTGGTGATGGGTGTCCATGCTTAGTGGACGCATGCAGGCCTAGGTTTTGGGATGTGTGGGTTGTGATGGTGAGACATTGGCGGGGAATAGGTGTGCTGGGGGTGGGGGTGAGGATGGTGGTGGGGGTGAGGATGGTGGTGGGGGTGAGGGTGGGGGTGAGGATGGTGGTGGGGGTGAGGGTGGGGTTCGAGGATGGGGGTGAGGTTTGGGGTCTGATTTGGCATGCAGGTGGGGGGGAAGCAGTATTGAAGCTTCAACTTACCAGTATCCATTCCTCCGCCGACTCCTGCGAGGCCGTCAGGATGCAGGATGTTCAAGACTTCCTCCTCCCATGATGTGAATTGTGGGGGTTGAGGTGGGGGTCCTCCGCCAGTCTTCTGCACGGCGATGTTGTGCCTGGATACCATGGAACGCACCTTCCCCCGTAGGTCGTTCCATCGCTTCCTGATGTCTTCCCGATTTCTGGGGTGCTGTCCCACTGCGTTCACCCTGTCGACAATCCTCTGCCATAGCTCCGTCCTCCGGGCAATGCTGGTGTATTGTATCTGTGTGCCGAACAGCTGGGGCTCTACCCGAACGATTTCCTCCACCATGACCCTGAGTTCTTCGTCTGTGAAGCGGGGTTGTCTTTGGGGTGCCATGGGGTGGTGTGTATGATGTGTGGGGTGGAGTATGTGTATTTAAGTGAGTTGAGTGTGGTGGTGTGTGTTGTTTTGTGTGTGGATAGTGTGTGGGTGATGGTGTTGAGTGGCTGTGGCTGTTACTTTTTGGATGCTGGTGTCTCGCTCTTGCCTTCTTGACGAATTTTTTTGCGTAGGGGTTTGTGGGTGATGTGGGTGTGTGTTTTATATTGTATTGTGTGTGTGGGAGTGGTGTGTGTATGTGTATCAGGTGTGTGGGATTCAAATCGTCCAATGTGGCTGAGTTTTGTTCGTTTGTGTGTATTCTGACCGCGGCGGTGTGTCCCGCCAATGGAATACCGCGTTTGAATGACCGCCGCGTGGATTCGTGGGTCGTAATGGGATGGGCGTATTTCTGTTGGTGTGACGGTGGAGGTTTGGTCACCTCCACCTTTCCGCCGACCGCTGGTCTGGCGGTCTGTTGTGGCGGTCGGATTTTCGGAGGTTTGCCTTCTGCGGGTCAGAATGACCGTGGCGGGTTTCCGCGACCGCGGCGGGATTATGGAGGATTTCTGACCGGCGGTAGGCGCCTTTTACCGCCGAGGTCAGAATGACCCCCTTTGTTTGTTGGGTCTCTCAGTCAGGAAGTAAGTTTAAGGCACAAGGTATTAGCCCCAAGCAATGCACCAAAACCTGCTCTTTGCTGTATCCTGAGAAACCCAAGCCAAAGTATGCCTGTGGCCCCAGAGCAGTACAAGGGTTTAATTTAATCCAGGCATGGTCCCTACCTGAAAAGAATGCCTTACCTTTGAGAGAGCGTAGTTTAAATATTACCTATTCTAGATGTGAAATGCTTATAATTAACAATGCTGCACTAATAATATTATTCATTGAAACGTATTTTAAACGTGAGACTTTTTCACATGCATAAACTAATGTCGACTATAAGCAATAATTGTCTGTATTATGATTAATTGAATATGTTAACACGTACGAAGACTGCATTTGTTAGAATCCATAAGCCTTAAGTTAGCGTGAGTCGAAAACTGGCTGTGTAGATCTCATATTAAAGCGTATTTTTCTGTTTCTCCAGTGTACTGATTTGCAAAAGGCCATGAACCAGCAATTGTTCTTTTCTTCACTTATTTGCAACAATGCTAATTTTTCTCATCCGCATGCTAGTAGCTTTAGTATAAAATTTATGGACTTCGCAACAAACATGGACACTTTCAAGGACATTAAATCGCGGAGAAGAGAACTCTTGACCCGAAGTGTGTGCCAGACAATGAAGTAGCCCCGGATCTGCCACCTACGAAAAACGTCAATTATGAAGACCAATCAAAGCGTTACGAGATATCATAAAATGACAAATGCATTACTTAATGTATAATTTGATAGGTTACAGATAGTGGGGTGTAGTGACTGACCAATAGGATTTTGGGGGAATGTATTACGAAAAAGGGATAAAAACTCATGACACGAGGAACAAAGGGCATTAGGTAGGGAATGATACCAATTCCATCCAGAGACTCTGTCACTCTATTTGGTGATCTGAGACCTAGACAAAACCATCCTCGCCCATAGACTGCCCATTACACTTTCTTCCTTATGAGGGAGGTGTCCCCTGCCCTTAGCTTAGATAGACTGACGGCGATTTAACTGATGTCCTGAAGACGAAGACTGACCCTGTATGCTGACCTATTCCGAGGAGGGTAATTATACCGTTGCTAATGGAAATTCATTTATTCTGCCTTTCCTTTCTAGGTACCAACTGCTGTGTGTTTTGATTAGAGACCTTAGTTAGACGTTTTCCAAATTGATGTTCTAAATTGTTTTGCATGAAGCCCAACATGCTGATGCTAATTGTGGTTAGATGAGGCAAATTCATCTTGACTGACGTAACTGACGTGACTGACATGGTGCTATGCTGAACTAATACCTTTAGGAGGTTCTCTGTATTCTGATTTGTTATCTTCATATGATTATCTTGTATTTGTAATCTTTGCATTGATGAAAACTTACCATAGTTGCCGCTTTGTGATAATGTTCTTTGCTTCTTGGTTTTGAGATTAATACATTTGCTATTAGATTGTAATCAATAGGGAATAAAATTCACAAAACTTCAATAAGGTGTGGTTATTCATGACTGAAAGGTCATGGTTGCGTCGAAGAATTATTAATGTCTAAAGTGAAATATATTGTGGTGATATATGTTAACAATATTATTGACATATGGTTAGATGTATTGATTAGTTGTCTCGTCTTATGGTGTCTCACCACTGGGTCCAAAGATTCATCGACCTAAAACGAGTCCTGATGTGTATAAATTAACATAGACGGACGCGTTAACAGTTCTGGTAGCAGAGCGACGGTTTGGCCCTTGGGGGCCCTAGGACGGAGTTTCATTGTTTAATTTGTTTTTCTGTGATAATGCAATTTGGAGAGATGATGAGTTGCTAGGTTCGCAATGGCTTTCCAGGGATCTCAGAGCCTGCCTAAATGAGTTGGGAATGTTCTCGGCGCCATAGTATGTGTGGTTAGGGTCTTTGCGCTTACCTAAGCTTATGCATCTTGCAGGTGGTTGTGAAAATTTGCGTGTATTTAGGCCAAATTAAGTGTTGTTTAGGTGGAGTGGGCGTACTCCACAGTGTGATAGCAGGGAAGTCGGCGTACTTCATGTGAATGTAGCGCTTGTTGCTCAAAATTATCCACGTGGTTCGTTGTTGTGTACGGACCTGTTGAGGTCTAAGACTCCGGAGTATGATGATAAATGTGGTTTATGTTGTGATCTGTGCGGTTTAATAGGTCAATCGGGCGTGGTTGACAAGTCGAGTTTGAGTTAAGATGTATGTGTGAAACCTTCGATGGAGATTTGACAAATTCTAAAAGTGCACTAGAAGGAGTCATTGAGAACTCGAGAGTAGGATTTGCAGGTCGAATTCTGCTTGCGTATGCGGAAATTGAGAAGGAGAAAGTAGCGGCCGAGGCTTCAAGTGAAATCTCTGTAAAGTTCTGAAGCGAATGTGTTACCCTTCCTGTAGTAAACCGACAGATTTGTGTTGTCATTTTAAGGTGCTCGCAATAATTCGCATTAGTTTGTATGAGTTGTAAGTGGTCAGTGAAGAGCGGACGAGCCGCAAGACTTTGTCAGCTGCAGTGCGTGTGAGTGTGACGTCAGTGGTGCCGCGCTGAGATGGGTCAGATTTCGAGAGGGGTCGCGCACGGATTGGCTGCTGTCCGTGAGAGGCAATAGGTTGAGAAAGGGCAGGTGAAGAGCGTCCTGGGAACTAAGCCATTTTTTTGATTAAGTACAAAATAAAGAATTGCAAAAATTAATTTTGTCAAGGCATTCAAAAGCGCTTTAAAAGAGACGTACAGTATATATTGTTGCAACCAATGGGGAACCTACACCACCTGAGGGTACTCCAGCTTATACAGTTATGGAAGAAAAGGGTGTTGCACCTTGTTTATGGATGAAACAATGGCGCAAATTAACAGAGAAAGAGGGGTGTCTAGCGTTTCCAGAACATGGGACATTTAATCCAAAGGTGCTAGAAAATTTGAGGTGGATGTTAAGTATGCAGAAACCACTTCCGAGACCGGCACAATACGAGGCTTTGGCAATCTGGGACTTGATGGCTATTAAACATAGACAAGAAAGGTTTCAGAGAAGACTGAAAGGGGTGGAAAAATCCTATGCAGAAGCTAGTTGGGACAATGAGAGCAAAATGTGGAGACGGGGAAATGTAGATGGGTTGAAGTTATTCCCAGCAATAACACAGGGAGAAGAGACACAGGGGAGGAAAGCCTCCTGCAAAACCGACAAAGATTCAGGCAAAACCAAAGAAAATAAAAGGTCCTGGGAAGAGGAAGATGATTCAGATGATGAGGAATTTATGGATAGGTTGTTACATGATCGTCCACCACCGTATGCGGTGAGTGACAGTGCTCCAAATACTAGCTTGGATCCTGGGAACCAGACGCAGGAGAAGGGAGTTACTGATACGGTACAGACTAGCGATACAACCTCGATACAGAATGGTGTCAGTGTACCCACAGCACCAGACTTGCCGATACAGTTGCAGCCTCCACCGCAGATAAAAAGAATTTATCCTGACGTCCCAGTACTGGAGACTACTACGAACTTGGTAGTGCCGCCAGACCCGATATATACAAAGCCAAGGTTAATACAGATTGAGTCGACTCCAAAGCTAGTGTCGCAACCGCCACAGCTGATACCTGGGTATAACCCTGTAGCAGGACCACCGTTAGTACCTGTACCGGGTACACTGGAGCAGACCTATGGTGTTGCAGCTCCAAGAAGCTTAGGGTCAGGTCAGACACCTGCCGCTATATCGCTACCTATTACTGTTGGTCCCCCGGTGCTGTTGTATGCACAGGATAAAACAGGGACATGTGAACAGGGAGTTATGACTCAGGAAGCGATAAGAGGAGGGCCTATGAGAACTCCACAGATAATGGCCCCGGGAGAACAAGTATATGAACAATCGAGACCCTTGATGGACCTTAGTCCAGTAGGAGCATCTCTCGAAGCGATGCGTCAAGCAGGGTTGGGAGTCCTGACTCCCCAGACTATGAGTACGAATACCTCACATTCTCCAATGATACATGCAGGGAACATTTCACTGCAGGGTTTTTCAGTACAACAGCTAAATGAGTGGTTAGAGAAAACTTGCACCTCACAGAAGACTACAGTGACCACAGTTAAACCTGAGAAAGAAAAACAAAATGAGTACTTGAATTTTGTACGACTAGGGGCAGAAGCTGCCGAGTTAGTGGAAGGAACAATGGGAGTAAATAGGTTAGAATCATACACTGAGGCAGAATTGAGGTACTTGTGCCCCAAGATTACCAAAGAGGTGATCAAAGTACATCAGAAATTAGCGAATTTGGCAGACAAATACAACAACGATATCGGAAACACTAAACATTTAAAAAGAAGCTACAGATTAGACTTTGATTCTAAAGATGTTGAACACATGAGATCTGCAGGCATGAAGGCACACCTGAAAGAGCTGTTGCAAAGTGCACAGATTTGGGGTGCATTAGAGAAATGGGAAGGCCGATGGGCAAAGAAAAGAGATAAGGGAAAAGGAGATAGTCCAGGGTCAAATAAAGTTGGGACCACACCTAATCTAGATACAGTGAAAATCTTACCTATGAGAGAGACAGCTGGTGTTGTTTTAGTGCATGTGCCATGGACTAGAGGAGACATTTTATCCTTTACGAATGATTACCCTAGGTTAAGAGAAAAACTGATCGAGTGGTATCAACAGACAGATAGGTTTGTGAAGCTTGCAAAGTGTCTCTGGGAAGACTTGAATACTTTGTTTGATATCATTGTTCCGCCAGATTTGTGGCTTGAGTGCAAAAGAGGGGTAGATTGGCCCATGAAGGAGCCGGCAAGAGATAAGGTGACTGGAGCACCTTCAGAAGAGGTGATGAAATATTATCATAAAGTAATTGAGTTTTTGAAACAAAAGGTGTCGCCGAAGGTGACCGATTGGCAGAAAATCGACCAGACCTCTCAAGAGGTTAAAGAGTCAATACATGTGTATTATGAGAGATTGTTAAAAGCGTTCAAACATTACAGTGGTACAGAGACTATCGAACCGAAGGACATAAATCATCTTGTGTTTAGGTTCGTCGAAGGGCTGAGACCAGAGGTCAGCCAGATGATTAAGAATCATTTGATTTGTTGGCAAGCTAAACCGATTGATGAAGTATTACAGTATGCGAAATACTGTAGTGATGAGATTGAGTTGAAGCAGAAAAAGTTGAAGGAGAAAGTGATGGTGATGCAGATAAGGGCTGCACAAGCTGGAATACAGGGAAATGGAGTTCAGCAAATGATACAGCAACAACCGCAAATGAATGGTGTGTTTCAGGCACAGCCGAGAGGCAGAGGTCGAGGGTTTGTGAACCGTGGTTCGGACATGAATAATGTTATTATTCAAAATGACGGTCAGGCAGTGAAAAAGATGTCACCATGTCATGCATGCGGGGGCATGGGGCATTGGAAACGGGATTGTCCGAATATGGTGCAGGATGGTGCAGTTCAGCAAAGCATTAATGTCGGTACATTACAAAATCCCGAGGTCCAAAAATGAGACATCAAAACCCGAATTTTCAGAATAATTTGGTACAAATGCCAGGGGTACAACCCATGCAGCAGATGCAAATGCTGCGTTTCCAGTCAGTATCAGTGCAACCAATGCAGCAGCAGATTCCAATGGTGCCTAGACAGCAAATGCAATTACCCATGGCTTCAATGGGACAGCAACAGGTGATGCTTCCTCAGCAGGTCACAGGTCAGGTAACCAACGAAAACAACACTGTACAACAATTCCCATTGCGAGGTGAAAGTGACATGAATGGAGATTGGTCAGATGACAGTTCAGATAGTGAAGAGTGCAGGCTTGCAGCATCTTTAGAGGTGGATCAGAGAGGCCCATATGTAGAGCGAAAAGTAATGGGCTATAGGGTTTCATTTTTGGTCGACACAGGAGCTACACGCTCTACAGTTCGAAGTGCAGAAGTACCGAGATTACCTCTCTCAGGGCGTACCATACGAGTGGTTGGTGTGGCAAACCAATATCTGACTAATCCGATTACTGACCCAGTGCAGGTTGAAATTGGTAGTTTCCAAGGCTTGCATAGATTCGTTGTATGCGATTCAAGCCCAGTATCCTTACTAGGAAGAGACTTACTATGTAAGACAAAATGTTCGATTACCTGTTCCAATGATGGAATAGAGGTACAGACAAACAGTGACGATGAAGGAGATGAGAGTCAATTCATAGAGGAAGGAGGAGAGACAAATGAAGATTACCCTTTGATTACTTTATTCCCAATACATACGTTGATCGACTTACCTGTCGATTTACAAAGAACTGTAACAGAGAAAGTGTGGGATTTTACTGGGAAAGAAGTAGAGTTAATCAAGGGAGTAGAACCAATCAAGGTACAGATAAAGCCGAATGTAGTGTTCCCACAAGTGCCGCAATACCACATGACCCAAGATGTCCTCATTGAGGTATCACAAATAATTGCAGATTTTCTCAGACAGGGAGTCCTGAAAGAAGTTTTGAGCAGTCCGTGCAACTCTCCCATTATGGGTTTGAAGAAGCCCTGTGGAAAAGTTCGAATTGTGCAGTATTTGAGAAAAATAAACGAAATTGTGATAAAATGCTGCCCTGTGGTACCTAACCCAGCAGTAATAATGTTCCACGTTCCATGTGATGCTGAATGGTTTACTGTAGTAGACCTATCACAAGCATTCTTCTCGATACCTCTTCATGAAGACAGTCAATTTTTGTTCAGTTTCAAATTCCTGGATAAGGTGTACAGTTGGTGCAGAATTCCTCAGGGGTTTTCTGAGTCACCGTCCATCTTCAATCAGATATTAAAAAAGGATTTGGAACCTCTTGTGCTGCCTTTTAATTCGACTCTTGTGCAGTACATTGACGATTTGCTGATTGCCTCCAAAACCAGAGACAGTTGTAAATATGATACCATTGCATTGTTGAATCATCTGGGAAAAAATGGACACAAGGTGTCGCCCAGAAAGTTGCAATACTGTCAAAAAGAAGTGAAATACTTGGGACATCTGATTGAGAAAGGGTCCCGAAGAATATCAAAGGAAAGAATAACAGCTGTTTTGCAGATGAATCCCCCAACAACAAAAAGAGATGTCAGGATGTTTTTGGGAATGGTGGGCTACTGTCGCCAGTGGATACCCAACTTCTCGATCATCTCAAAACCTTTCATAAAACTGACAGGAAAGGAAGTCAAGGACAAACCATACACAATCACTTTGACAAAAGAGGAGCTTGAATCATTTCTAGAATTGAAGGAATGCATGTGCAGGGCTCCAGCATCAGGAATGCCTGATTATGAAAAACATTTTCTGTTGTTCTGTCATAAACGTGATGCTTGTTCTTTGTCTGTTTTAACACAGGTCCACGGTGATGCAAATCGCCCTGTAGCATATTTTTCAGCTACTTTGGACCCCGTCGCAGCAGCCTTACCGGGTTGTTTGCGAGCAGTTGCAGCAGTTGGTCAAAGCCTTTCACAATGTGAAGGAATAGTCATGGGATACCCCCTGACAGTAATGGTTCCACATTCAGTTGAAATTCTGTTGACTCGAACTAAGACACAACACATGACAAATGCACGACTCCCTAAATATGAGACGATTATACTGGGGTCACCAAATGTCACACTAAAGAGATGCACTGTGCTGAACCCGGCAACCTTACTTCCCAATGAAAATACAGAAATCAAAGATGGGGAAGAGTTTGAGCATGATTGTCTTGAGGTGACTGAGCTCTGTACCAAACCTCGCCCAGACATACAGGATACCCAGTTAAAAGAAAATGATTGCATTATGTTTGTTGATGGGTCCTGTCTAAGAGATTCAGCAGGAACATTGAGAGCCGGTTACGCAGTATGTACCATAACTGGCATTGTCGAAGCCTCCTGGCTCGAGAAAGTGTTTTCTGCACAGGTGGCAGAATTAATAGCTCTTACAAAAGCATGCCACGCAGCTGTAAATTTGAAAGTCACTATCTATACTGACAGCAGATATGGATTTGGAATTGTGCATGATTTTGGCCAACTCTGGTCATAGAGGGGTTTCATGACCTCCTCTGGTTCTCCTGTGAAAAATGGTGAACAAATAAGAGATTTGTTACATGCGATTCAGTTACCTCTTGAAATTGCTGTGGTAAAGTGCAGTGCTCACACCAGATCACAAGACTTTGTGTCAATGGGAAACGGCTATGCAGATCAAGTTGCAAGATTTTGTGCATTAAACTGTATCTCATTTAAGGAGCAGTGGGAATTATTACCACAACCTGAAAACGACACGAGTTTAAGTCTAGCATTACGAGTGGTTGATACCTTAGATGAACTAAAGACATTACAAATTCGTGCTAGCAAAGAAGAAAAACGTTCCTGGCAGAAAATGCAGTGTGTTCAAAGGGCAGATGATCTGTGGGTTTCAGAAGAGGGAAAACTGGTTCTGCCAAATAGTCTTTTGTCTCAGTTTGCACGGTTATACCATGGGCAGGCCCATTTAGGAAGAGATGCCATGATCAGATCTTTTAAGATTGATTGGTTCAATCCAAAATTCAGACATGCCGCAGAAATCACTTGCCACAGGTGCGTCATCTGTCAACAGATGAATGCTGGAAAAGGAACTGTGGTAACTTTGAGCCACATTGGGAGAGCTGGAGGTCCATTCAACAAAAGGCAAATGGACTTTATCGAAATGCCTGTTTGTGGAGGATTGAAGTACGTGTTGGTGATTGTGTGTGTTTTCAGTCATTGGATTGAGGCATATCCCACACGTAGGAATGACAGTCTTACAGTTGCAAAACTACTACTCAAAGAACTAATACCAAGGCTCAGGTTTCCGGTTTCTATAGAATCAGATAGGGGGAGACACTTCGACAATGAGGTGATTAAACTTCTGTGTGCCGCACTCAACCTTGAACAAAAGCTGCATTGTAGCTATCGCCCTGAAGCATCAGGACTAGTTGAACAGATGAATGGTACCTTAAAATCAAGGATAGCAAAAATGTGTGCTGCAACAAACATGAAGTGGCCAGATGCTTTACCTCTAGTACTGATGTACATAAGAAACTCCCCAGATAAGAAAACTGGACTGTCCCCCCATGAAATCCTCATGGGCAGAGCAATGAGGTTACCAGCGGTACCTGAAAATGCGCTAGTGAATATTACAGATGATATGGTGTTGGATTACTGCAAAGGTTTGGCTGACGTGATCCGCTCTTTCTCTCACCAGGTGGAAGCTAACACGTTGCCACCAATCGTCGAACCAGGACACTCTCTGCAAGCTGGAGATTGGGTGGTTGTCAAGAAGCACGTGAGAAAATCGTGTCTTGAGCCGCACTGGAAGGGGCCGTATCAAGTAATATTGACGACCACCACTGCTGTGAAGTGTGCCGGGGTTCCCAACTGGATACATGCCAGTCACACGAAAAAGGTAACGAGTCCTGTTGAAGAGGAAATTGAAGTCTCTGGTACACCAACTTCAGGAAGAGAACTCTCAGAGTCAGAGATCAGTCAAGAAGAAACTGAGACTACCAGAGAGCCCACTGAGAACAGCCTTGTCCCTCAAACTGTCAATGAGTTCGAGAGAGGTGACAGAGTGCCAATCTCAGTTGAGGCAGCAGGAGAACTAAGTCAAGGAGAGGTTCTCCCAGAAGTAGACAAATACGATTTAGAGCCCGAACTCAGCATAGATCAGGAAGACGAAATAGATGGAGAAATTGTGGATACAAATCAAAACGAGTCAGAATCTCCTGAACCAGTTGCAGGTCCGTCAAGAGAAAACACCATATCACAAGAGGAGGGTGCTGTCCAACGTCCTGAAGGGAAACATCGAACCAAGACACACAGAGGCGATAATTGGCCAGACAAGTCACATCCTAAAATAAGAGAGGTATCAAATGAGACAATAACAGAAGAAAGTGATACTTCACAAGCAGATGATCTGAGTGAAGGAGAACAACAAGGTGAACGAAGGCTAAAAAGGAAGAGAATAGCAAACAGAAGATATACAGGTCCTGAATGGGCATATGCTACAACCTCTGAATGGCAACAAGAATTTTTAGCTTTCTGCTTTGATCGAGAAATACCAGGCCAATACTACGGTACCTGAAGATATTCAAAGGGAAAGTTCGGATAAAATTGAATCGTGAAAGCTGAAAAGAGAAAGAGTCTTTAGAAACTACCGGAAAGTGACACTAAACCTGGATTTGACTTTAAAGAAACCTGATTGTGACAAGCTGCTAACCTGAATTGACAACAAGGTCCTGGAGTGAGTGAAGACGCTGTAATATACGCAAAAAGAGTTTGCTTCTCAGAGTTGATTGTTGATCTACTATTCTGATTCTATACAAACATGGCTTACAGTAGCAAAGGAAGTAAGGTGTGTGGTTGGTTTGGTCTTATAATAGGTGTTGTATGTGCAGTAATGATTGTGTGAGTGATTGTGGGAATGCCATGGAGAGAGAGAAAAACTATTAATGCAACTTCAAAACCTGAAACTACCACTACTAAACTATCACCGTGAGAGAGATTTTAGCAAGACGCAAGACATATGCATGAGGGAACTAATGCAAAAGGGGAACTTTATACTAACGTCTTCTATCGCTTGATAAATGAGTATGTGGAAACTATGGATGCGAAAGATTGTTATGTATGTACTAAAATTCCTTCGTCTGTGCAGGAGGGAGTTACTTATCATAGCCTCCCTCTTACTTATGGAATTAGTTGCAGCTTGCTATTAACAAGATTCTATAATCAAGAGCATGTGCAATACTTTTATTCAAATTTGGATGTTGTGGATTCTTTTGTGCCTGTGATTGAATTCCTAAATGAATTAGCTGAAGAGCATAATATTAAAATAGTTAGAGATTCTTTGAGCCAACACTTACATTTGGAACTGCTTATGCACATCGCAATAATTTGACTTGCTTATTGTCTCCTGTAGAGAAAAGCTTTTTAGATCACACAGATGATAGACGCAAAGCACTGAAAGAAAGGTTAGAAAAAGGCCTAGAAAAACATACTTATGCAAATGATTATGCTTATACTGCAATTAAAACACAAGGCAAATTAGCTATAGATGCATTACACGTAGGTAGACTCTGTATATATAGACCAAAATCTGAACAGGATAATTTGTTTGTGGGAACGAGTGAATGCAGACATGTGTTTTTGTTTCAGAGTTAATGGACCTTTATGTTAAATGGACAAGACCCAGCGATTCCTGGAATCTATTACATTTGTGGGTTAAATGCATATTACCGTCTCCCTAAGGGATGGTATGGGACATGTTATTTGGGAATAGTATTTCCAAAGATATACCAGATTGATGACTTAAAACAAATACCTAAAACATCTGAATTACAACATTCCAGACAAAAACGAGAATCAGTGGCGGCTGTCATTGGTGATATATTTGGAGCCATAATCCCATCAGTAGGGGTTATCTTGAATTCCATGAAAATTCAAAAGTTGTCTACTATTGTGGACAACATGCTGACAAATTTTACAGGAGCTATACTCCTGATGGATACTGAACTTGCCGCAGAAAGAGCTATGACTCTTCAAAATCGGCTTGCTTTAGACATTCTTTTAGCAAAGAGTGGAGGTGTTTGCAAAATGCTTAATGAGCGTCATTGTTGTTCATTTATTCCAGATAACAGTAAGAAAATTAGAAGCATGCTTACTAACCTTACCAGAGATAGTGCAGATTTGAAGGATCTCAAAGAACTTGGTGTTTGGGAAAAATTTGGAAAAGGAATTGCCCGAGTGGGAAGCTGGTTTACCAACATTTGGAATGGGGTACTTGCAAAAATTATGATGGGTCTATTAATTATTTTAATTTGTTTATTGGGATTATGGGGAGCATGTAGAATCAATGACAAGGTAAAAAGAAATTGGACTAAAAGAACCACAAGAAATTAAGAAAGTGAAAGAGAGAAAATGTTCAATGAAATATGGGAAAGTTCACATAAAGGGCAAGATGTTGAAATGCGTATTATGCGCGAGGTGAAAAACTAAGATCAAAAGATTGTGTGATGACGAGCGTCATCAGAGGAGGGACTGAGAGAGCATAGTTTAAATATTACCTATTCTAGATGTGAAATGCTTATAATTAACAATGCTGCACTAATAATATTATTCATTGAAACGTATTTTAAACGTGAGACTTTTTCACATGAATAAACTAATGTCGACTATAAGCAATAATAGTCTGTATTATGATTAATTGAATATGTTGACACGTACGAAGACTGTATTTATTAGAATCCATAAGCCTTAAGTTAGTGTGAGTCGAAAACTGGCTGTGTAGATCTCATATTAAAGCGTATTTTTCTGTTTCTCCAGTGTACTGATTTGCAAAAGGCCATGAACCAGCAATTGTTCTTTTCTTCACTTATTTGCAACAATGCTAAATTTTCTCATCCGCATGCTAGTAGCTTTACTATAAAATTTATGGACTTCGCAACAAACATGGACACTTTCAAGGACATTAAATCGCGGAGAAGAGAACTCTTGACCCGAAGTGTGTGGCAGAAAATGAAGTAACCTCGGATATGCCACCTACGAAAAACGTCAATTATGAAGACCAATCAAAGCGTTACGAGATATCATAAAATGACAAATGCATTACTTAATGTATAATTTGATAGGTTACAGATAGTGGGGTGTAGTGACTGACCAATAGGATTTTGGGGGAATGTATTACGAAAAAGGGATAAAAACTCATGACACGAGGAACAAAGGGCATTAGGTAGGGAATGATACCGATTGCAAACAGAAACTCTGTCACTCTATTTGGTGATCTGAGACCTAGACAAAACCATCCTCGCCCATTACACTTTCTTCCTTATGAGGGAGGTGTCCCCTGCCCTTAGCTTAGATAGACTGACGGCGATTTAACTGATGTCCTGAAGACGAAGACTGACCCTGTATGCTGACCTATTCCGAGGAGGGTAATTATACCGTTGCTAATGGAAATTCATTTATTCTGCCTTTCCTTTCTAGGTACCAACTGCTGTGTGTTTTGATTAGAGACCTTAGTTAGACGTTTTTCAAATTGATGTTCTAAATTGTTTTGCATGAAGCCCAACATGCTGATGCTAATTGTGGTTAGATGAGGCAAATTCATCTTGACTGACGTAACTGACGTGACTGACATGGTGCTATGCTGAACTAATACCTTCAGGAGGTTCTCTGTATTCTGATTTGTTATCTTCATATGATTATCTTGTATTTGTAATCTTTGCATGGATGAAAACTTACCATAGTTGCCGCTTTGTGATAATGTTCTTTGCTTCTTGGTTTTGAGATTAATACATTTGCTATTAGATTGTAATCAATAGGGAATAAAATTCACAAAACTTCAATAAGGTGTGGTTATTCATGACTGAAAGGTCATGGTTTCGTCGAAGAATTATTAATGTCTAAAGTGAAATATATTGTGGTGATATATGTTAACAATATTATTGGCATATGGTTAGATGTATTGATTAGTTGTCTCGTCTTATGGTGTCTCACCACTGGGTCCAAAGATTCATCGACCTAAAACGAGTCCTGATGTGTATAAATTAACATAGACGGACGCGTTAACACCTTCTACCAAAGAATGAAGCTTGATGGATTTCAAGACCTCTTTTTTCGAGAGGAGGTGGCTGGTGGAAGTCTTCCATAGTTGGGTAAGCTTTGTCACCGCCAGGGACTCATAGAGGTATACTCTGGGTGTGGGGAGGAGGCATTTTTCTGGAACTCCTGCCATAAATAGCAATTAAGGGGCACATTTATACTCTGTTTGCGCTGAATGTGCGTAAAAAACATTTGACGCACGTTCCGCGCAAACCGTGCACCATATTTAAACTTTGACGCCCGCGGACGTCAAAATTCCTCCGTGTGCATCATTTTTTGGATGCGGGAAACTGCCTTGCGTTAATGACATGCAAGGTAGGCGTTCCCGCCCAAAAAATGACTTTAAGGCCTGTGCGCCTTATTTATACTCCAGCATCATTTTGACGCACAGGAATGGGCACGCCTTAAAAAACGGCGCACAGCCTGATGTGCGCCATTTTTTAACGCCTGGGTCAGGGCAGGCTTTAAGGGACCTGCGGGCTCACTTCCATGGTCTCTGACCATGGAAGGAGTCCAGAGGTGCCCTTCCCTGCGCTCAGGGACACCCCTGCCACCCTTGCCCACCCCTGGAGGACACCCAGAGATGGGGGGACCCATCCCAGGTAAGTACAGGTAAGTTGAGGTAAGTATTTTTTTTTTCTTAAAGTGGCATGGGGGGGCCTAATTTGGGCCCCCCTACATGCCACTGTGCCCAATGACCATGCCCAGGGGACAGAAGTCCCCTGGGCATGGCCATTGGGCAAAGGGGCATGACTCCTGTCTTTGCTAAGACAGGAGTCATTTCAATGGCGGTTGTGCGTCAAAAAATGAAGCATGATTTTTGCCTCAAACCTGACTTGCAACATTTTTTGACGCACAACCCCCATTTTCCCCTAGGCCAGGGCAGCGCCGGCTAATGTAATTCCTTAAATAAGGCGCCCGCATGGCGCGTAGGAATGGCGTTGGCTGGCGGTAAAACTTTTGACGCAAACCAGTGCCGGCGCTAGTTTGTGTCAAAAAGTATAAATTTGGGCCTAAGGGACTTAGGGGGTGCTGCCCTGGTTTTACTCCTGAAGTTGACGTAGGGGCTTTGTCGCACCAAGGATTGTTTTAGTAGGCCAAACTTCAGTCTGATTTGCGCCAGAGAGGTATATTTAGGTAGACTGAAAATATTCCTGTACGCTTCAAATACTGTACAGTCTAAGGTCAGTATGCCCCTTCATCTTTGATCTCACTGTCAGATGTTATTGTGGGTAAAAGCTTAGCTTGTATTACCTGTAGTAGTGGAGTGAATGACGGCCCATTCAGTTTGGTTTCCAACCTTTTTAGCGCTACTGCTAGGGCCAGGCATTCCCCTGATATTACGCTCCTTTGTTACATGAAGTTGCATGACTTATCAACAATCACTCCAAGATATTTATATTCAGTAGTTTGCTGAAGACTTGTCTAGCTCCAGTGCCATCCCGGGAGGCTCTTCCTCTTAATGCTGAAAGTCACTGTATGGGTTTTGTCAAAGTTAATACTCAGAATGTTTTCTTTCGAGTATTCCTGTGTTGTGTTGATAAGTCACAGGAGGCCTAACGTGGTGTAACTGATTAGTACTAGATCGTCCATGTACATGAGCCTCAACAGTAACTGGCCCCCAAGTCTCAGGGCATGTGGATTACAAGTATTAAGGGCCCCTGCTAAATTTACTAAGCACACATTGAACAACATGGGAGCCAGGACACACCCCTGCTTCAGTCTCTTGCTGGTTGGTATCCTCCTGGAAAGGTGTGTACCTGCTCCCAGCTTTACCTGTACACATGTGTCAGTACGGAGGGCTATTATCAAGTCCAAGAGGGGCTGTCTGGTCCCCAAAAGTGATAGTTTCCTCCAGAGCCTGGTCCTCTTCACGTGGATGAAGGTAGCCCTAAAGTCAATAAAGCACAATGCATTGGTTGCTTTTGTGCTTTCACCTTATCAATGAGAAGTGAAATGGCAATGATGTTCGTTGTGGTTCCAGATTTTTTGAGAAAATCAGTTTGGTTAAAGGGTACCCTTTTCTGCAGCCATGCTGACAGGTGTTCTAGCAGAATTCCTGCAAAGTACTTTGCCTCCTTGTCAATGAAGGCGATTAAGAGGTAATTTTTTGTCAGCGATCTGGCCCCGCATTTGAAGATGGGTGATATGATAGATCCCCTCCAGGAAGAAGGAATTTTGCAAGTGAGTCCAGTTTCGATGTAGAGGGGCTCCAATACTTCAACTCAGAAGGTCATGTTGTGTTTGAAGATAGCAGGACGTCTGTCATTTGGTCCTGGGTCTCCTTCTCTCCTGCCTTTGGCAATCTGACGTGTGAATACATTTGTCCTATTAGGGGTCAACTTGGTTGTTGCTGTTCAAAGAGGTAGGTGCTGCCGAGAGCTCTTACCAGGGGGGGTTGGTCAGGAGCATGTCAATGCCATGGTTAATAGTGTTTGACCAGCTTGTACCTAGTAGGGGTAGTTAAAATGATCTCTGAGATTTCTTGCCCAGACATCTTCCGATATGTGAGAGTTGAGGCTGCCGTGCGTTGGACGTGTATTCCTATTTATTGTTTCCCAGAATCATGTGATGTTGCAGCTTTTGGCATCTGCAAATACCTTTCCCCTTGTCTCATCTTTGTGTGACCTGTTAATTGACCATTTCAGCTTCTTCAGGGTCCTTGTTTGGTGTCTTAGGGCATCCTGCAGGGCAGAGTTGTACGGTGTACTCCGAGCCTTAGGATGCTAGTTTTTGTTGTTTTGAGCTGCAGTAGATTTCTCCTTTGTTTCTTTCAGATGGATACTATTCCAGTAGGTAGGGGAGGGGTAGTAACCAGTTTTGCAAACATTTCCACTAGCCTAGTAGTAAAGGAGTCTCACTTTGCTATTTCACTGCTGATTTTGCCTCCAGATTTACGTGCGAGTGTCATTGCTGATCAGTATAAATGTTCAATGCTTGTTTGAGCATATTTAATCAGTTTCTAGTTGATGGTGAAAGCGGTGTTGAGAGGGTCCTTTGCTCTGTCCCATTTGGGAACAGTGAGTTAAAGAGCTGTCTCTTGGGGGCAGTGGTTGCTTTCGCCTCTGTCCCCGGGACTGTAGGAAGCAACTCGAGGGAGACAAAGGTGTAGTTTATCATAGTACTGTGAGATGTTGAGTAATAGGAGGCCACTGGTGGCAAATCTTCTGGGAATCAACAGTTCAAGGCCCTTAGATGTAGTTGTTCCAGGTCGTTGAGTAATGCTGCACTGATCTTGGTTGCCTGATCGTTTTTCCCTTGCACTGGTATGTCCCAGATCAAAGACAGCGCTACAACAGCCTCATCAGAGGCCGCACCAAGCAGGTATAGGTTTAGGTCACCAGAGACAATGATATCCGCTATGTCTGCTGTGTCTCCCGTGCATATAAATTCCACAATTTGTTCGACCAGTTGGGGGGCAGCCTTGGATTTTAGCTCGGTTGTCTGTTTCTCTGCAGCTGTAGTAAGTGTGATAGCATTCACTAGTGAGTGTGGAAGCTAGGGACCTAGCTGTGACAGAGCATGCTAATGCGATATGTGTAGCTAGGCCGCCCTGCAAGTTACCGAACTTCACCCCTCCGACGGCTGGCATTGAGCAACACATGTATCCTTGCAGGAGGTATGGCTCATCCAGTCAGATTTCCTGCATCAGAATGATTTCAAAATTTCTGATGTACCAGATAAAGTCTTAATCTAACGTCTTGCTCATGTGGCCATTAAGGTTCCGTGAGCAGAGCTGCATAGATTCTTTGCCTGCCGGCATGTTAGCTGCTTTCTCCAGAGATTGTCATTGGGCCTCGTTTTAGTTGTTGATCCTTCTGGAGGTCCACCTGTAGACAGTGTTAAGGTGTTGCAGGCCTGTAGTGTTCCAGCTTTTCCTATAGGTATCTGGAAAAGTATTTGATGTTGTGCACCCTCTCCTTGGCGCCCTTAAGGAAAGAGCGAGTGCGATTGTTCAAATGTCCTGGCTTAGTGCCTTGGTCCAAAGGTAAGAAAGGGAGAGGATATCCAGGTTTGCGGAATGGAATAATACTAATGCCTCAGTTCTCAAAGGTGGCTCTTTCAGAAAGAATTGTCTGGGCAATTAGGTTTGTTCTCCTTATGGCCTTAGTGTCTTTGTTTAGGGCCAACACTTCTAGATGGATGAACTCTACTGCCAGAGATCTGTCCTGCACAGGCCAGCAGTGGCTGGGATGTGAGATAGGAGCTGGAGGATATTTCCTTTATTCAAGTTTCTTCCCATGCCTCTGGATTTGTAGGGTGGCCTGAAAATAAGGACGCTTGTATCCAGGTGTCAAAACAGTGCTTCCTTGCTTTGAGGAGACAAAGCTCCCATGCTGTCTTGTTTGAGCCTTGTTATTTCACCTTTTATGAAATCATGAGCCCCCATGCTGTCGTGCTTGAGCCCAGTTCTGTTGATGATTACGGGGTTCGATCCATGCCCTCTTATATCAGAAGAGTTGGATGTAGCTTGAGCATGTAAGATCTCAGCATCATTGCTGTCCTGCTTGGGGGTAGTTCCATCAGAGACTGCTGTGCTCTGTTAGGTTGCACTCATAATGTGAATTTTAGGTGCAGTTTGAGGCTGATGGGTAGACTGTCCGTGTGCAAGACCCAGAATCTGTGCTGGTCAGGCTGGTTGTGGGTACCCTGGGAGTTTTGCTTGATCCTTGTTCTGTTGCAAACAACAGTGTTCTGACCCATTTCCCTTATATTGACAGAATTAGTAACCATTGTGCGATACACCGTCAGTGTAGAGGGCCAGGAGACTGTGGTAATCAGACTGGCCAGATGCTCCCTCCTTGAGGTTCTTTGCTCCAGGCGCTGTGTTTATAGGTTTGTTGACGGTGACTATCAGGAAATCTGCTACTTCTGTTGGGTGCGTTGTATCTGATCTGCCCGTCCCTATTTGAGTTTCCTGCGGTCCTGCGATAAGTACTCTCTAGTCACCTTCTGAGACAGGGATACCAGAACCCACTAGGTTTGGGATTCGAGTTACAACTAGTTTTTAAAGAGGGGGCAGAGTGGCCATGCTCGCGATAGCTGGCCCTTTGCATACTGGCTCACTTCCTGTGCTTATGTAATCTTCTGACGGGGCCTCTGTTGTACATGTGTGCTGTGTGGTAAATGTCTCAGTTACTCCCCTGCGATGGTTAGTTGGGTTTGAGTCTACCCGCTGAATGCTAATAGTTGGTTACTGGTCTGGCACTCCTTCGGCCAGAGGGCCCCCAAGGCCCCCTGGGACCAATGGTGCTTGACTGGCTTTTGCTGGTATGGTGCTTGTTTCTGGGCCTATCACTGACCTGAAGTTTGAGGCAATGTCTACTGTAGCTATCAGGGCTTTCTTGTTCTGCCCTTTGAGCTTGCCTTTGCATGGCATTAGTTTTTGGTTCCACAGTGCTTTCTGAAGGAGGTTTGTTTCCCACAACCAGGCCTGAGATATTTATTGGCTCTTCACTAGGTGAGGTGGACATGTTGCCCCTTTGAGGGATTTGGTCCCTTCCTCCTCTGTTTCATGCTGTTCCCGTTGGTGCGTCTATTGTATATCTGTGACCTGAAGGAGGCAGGGATGCTGGCTGTCCTCGAAGGGGTGTGTTCTGGTTGTTATGGGAAAATGTAAAGCTGCTTGATATCCCAAGTTTCAGGTTTTTGCACAGTTCACAAGAACATATTTTGTCCACAACTGGGCAGCATCTACAGCAGACTTGAGCGCTAAGCAGTTCAGACTGTGCCTGGGTAAAGATTTGCTTCAAGTTGCCTAGCATCCCGTCCATTCCTGCAAGGAAGAGTGCCAGGGTGTTAAGTAGTGTAAGTTGGACACCCATTTGTCTGATTGGTATTGAAGGGCCTCCACTAGGAGCTGTATTGTTTTTAACACAGATGCCTAGGCACTCTCCATGTTTGATTGCTCTGACTTTGGTCAAGTTCCCCTTTCCAAGTTCATCTCATCTTCACTACCTGCCAACGGGCCATCATCTCAACTTGTTTAGGGGATGTTGTGTTAGGTACAGGGGAGGTGTCCTGGGAGTAGGCTGTTAGCATATCCTCCCACTCTTGCGTACCGAGATATAATAGTAGTCCTACATCCTCTTGGTGCACTAGGGAGGCAGGCAATGAATGTTGTGGATTTTCACCAGTTAGAGGTGGTGGTTGCAAAGTAGGGGTTAAGTGCGGTGTCCTTTTAGTAGTGGCTAAAGATGGTGAAGTTCCCTCCTAGGGTGGGGTGGTTAGGGGCCCATTGAACTGGCAGTTTTGCACCTTGCCATTGAGTTGTTTGTCTTTTAGAGCCACATGCATATTGTTGGCCTTTCCTTGTGAACCGGGCATGCTGGTGGCTGATGGCTTGTAGCTTTTTCTACCTTTCTGCCTTGCCTGGGAGATTCAATCCCCAGGACCTGCTCCAATCATATACCTTGATTTCTGCCTGGGCAATTAGCCCACGTTGCTCCGGGTCAGTGGACATGTAGCCACAGCTGGGCTGGGTCTGGGCCCTACCTTCACCATGGCATTGAGTGATTGGGGAGGACTTTCTTCCCCATAAGGACTTTTTGTAACAGGGTTTGCAGCCCATGTAGCTTGCTGTTGCTTGGAAAAAGGATCGAGCCAACATCTTCCAAGCAGCTGAGCTTTTTATAGATTTGGGCTGAAGATTGTAGGCACAGTGTTTCTTTGCTTGAGCTGTTATTTTGCCTGCGTTGTAGTTTACTTTTACTTCCTTGTCTGGCTCGACCTCAATAAGTGGATGGACTGACTGAGTATTAGCTTGTTTGGTGAACAGATGAAGGGCCCTCTTGCGCTTTCCTCCCACAGACTTACTGAGGGGCATTCTTCTTACTCTTCCTGACCTCATGGTTCTCTTTTTGGCTTTTCCGTGGTAACTACTGCCTGCCTGTATTGAAGTCTGTAATTGTTAGTGGGCGGGATAGCACACAAGTGTGCCTGCCTGCCTTCCAGAGGGTGTGCCTTGAGTATTCCGTGGACTCCGTGGGCACTGGCACTGCCACTCCTCTTCCCGCTATGGATGTTGTCAGTAGGTGCTGGAGGTGCGATGTTAGTGGGTGGGGGGGCATGAGCACGCTCACCTGCCTTCCAGATAGTTAGCCCTGTGCACTCCGTGGTCTCTGCGGGCTTGAGCACCGCTACTCCCCCTCCTGCCATTGTCGCCATCAGTGAGTACTGATGGTGGGTGGGTGGACACGAGCCTGCTCACCTGCTGTTCAGGGACAGGCATCATGGGCTCCTCGGATCACTTGAGGCTAAAGATTTATGGGTGAGGGAGCTTTGGGCCAGGGTGAGAAGTTCGTCTATTCAGGGGAAGCAGGAGAGGCTGGAGAGGTTGGGGCGAGTGAGGCTCACCAAGTCCCTGCAAGCTGCACCCAGCCTGGCTGGGCCACTTCTGCATGGGGCAGATGCACATTCTTTGCAGTGGCTGCCTACAGCCACTGCGTTTGGCTACCAGCCCATACCTTCCAAATCACCAAGTACCCAAGGGGCCCAACGACACAGGGGTATACTGCAGCAATGAGGCAATGTCAAGGCAAAATTAATTAGGGCAGCAGACGCAACTGCAGTGAGACATGAGGTAGGAGACCTCCCAGGGCAGAACCACCTCTGATTTTGGAGATTTTCTGATGGGGGCGAGGGAAAGGGAGCCTGAGAGTGGTACAGGGTGCTGTTGCCATGCCCCGACCCCAGCTGTGGCTTCCGCCCCAACCCAAGTGCCCCTAACCACCCAGTCAGCAGCACTGTACTAAAAGTATGCCGGCAGCGCTTTAGGGCTTTGGGCCCACTGCAGGTCCTCTCCACAGTTCCTCTCCACCCGCCAGCCTGGCCTTAAAGCAACAGGTAATGGGGTAACGGGGAAAGCAGCAGGAGGGCAGGGAGCTCAGCAACAATAAAGTGCTAGCCAGTAGCCAGGGTCCTCCCCCTCCTCGAGTCTTCACAAGCAAGGTAGGTTCAGAAGTTCAGAGCGTTCAATGGTAGTCTTGTCACTAATTCAGTCAACAATGGACATGTGTTTTTGATATATCGTCCAGTCTGCTTCAGAAAATTAAAATAAAACTCACAGAAGCCCTCTGATTCGCTGAAACAATGCTGTCCAACAGAACTGAATCTCATTAACTAGTGATAACGCGTCCTTTTATGTCAATTTATTACACATTAGGACTCGTTTTAGGCCAATGAATCTTGTGACCCAGTGGAGAGACACTGTAGGACGAGGTAACTGATCAATATGTCAAGCAATATATCAATAATGTCATCAATATTTACCACCACAATGCACTTTACTTTGGATAAAGACATTAATCAAAGTGTCAACGCAACCATGACCTTTCAGTCATAAATAACCACACCTTTTGATAGAATTTTATGAATTTTATTCCCTATTGGTTACAATCTACGAGCAGAAGAGTTAATCTCAATACCAGGAAGCATAAGAGCATAGTCACAATATGGCAACTGTGATAAGATTTCATTAATGCAAGAATCACAAACATAAGAACATAGCACGGCGTGAACATAGACCAGAATACAGCAAATGTCATATACGTCTTAGTTCAGCATAGCGTAACGTCAGTCATTTGTCTATTTGCGTCAGTCGAAGTGAACTCCTATCCTAACCACTAATTAGCATCAGCATGTTGGGCTTCATGCAAAACAATTTAGAACACTAATTTAGAAAACATCTAGCTATGGTCTCTATCAAAGTGAGCAGTTGGTACCTAGAAAGGAAAAGTAAACAGACAAATTACAAATCGCATTGTCATAAATACCCTCCAAGGATTAGGTCAGCACACAGGATCAGTCTTCGTCTTCAGGACATCAGTCAAAACGCCATCAGTCTAAACTTGTCTAGAGGACAGGGGACACTTCCCTCATAAGGGGGAGAAGTGTAAAGGGGCAGTTTATGGGTGAGGATGATTTAATAAGTCTCAAAGTCACCGAACAGAGTGACAGAGTTTCTGGATAAAATCAATAGCATTCCCTACCTAGTTCTGATGACCCTTCTGTGACATGGGTTTTTATCCCTTTTTCGTAATACCTTCCCCCAAAATTCTATTGGACATTTACTATACCCCACTATCTTTAACCTATCAAATTATACATTAGGTAATTCTAATTGTCACCCCACGATAATTCATAACAGTTTGATGGGTCTTCATAATTGACGTCTTCGGAGGTGGCACATCCGGAGGTTACTTCACCGCTTGGCACGTCTTCTCGGGTCATGAGTTCCTTTGTCCATGGTTTAAACGTCCTTGTACATTACATTAATCTACATTTGTTTCAACTTTTTGTATAAACTCATACTAAAGCAGCAAGCATGCGGATGAGAACAGAATTTGTACTGATACATTAGGTTGAAGAAAAAGAACATTTGCAGGGTCATGGCCCTTTGCGAGTCAGAACACTGAAAAACTGAAAAATGCTTTTAATATGAGAGCCAGGCAGCTAAAACCCCACAGCTCACGCTAACCTAAGGCCTATAATATTTTCAATGCAATATCGTAAACGCTAATATAAGCTTGATTAACCATAGCATAAACAATTTTACTCATTATTGTCATTAGCTCGCATATACATTAGTAGCCCCACATATCATAGTCATAATTCGACTGCATGTTAAGCAAATCACTATTATTGTCGTTTTCTATGCAACATCATTAAGTATTGATATAAGCATTTCACTTTAGTATATGTATTCATTATCATCATCAACACATCGCTTTATTCGGTTAATTTAAACCATCAAAGCATAAAGTATATGTATTATTTAAACTACGCTCTCTCAGTCCCTTCTCTGATGACGCTCGTCATCACACAAACCTTTCCCTTTTGACCTTTCACTTTTAATTTTTCACCTTGCGCATAATGCGCATTTCAACATCTTGTCCCTTATGTGAACTTTCCCAAATTTCATTAAACATTTTCTCTCTTTCACTTTCTTCATTTCTTCTGGTTCTGTTAGTCCAATTTTTCTTAATTTTACCATTGATTTTGCATGCCCCCCATAATCCTAATAGACAGACCAGAACAATTAATAGACCCATGAGTATTTTTGCAAGTACCCCATTCCAAATATTGGTAAACCAGCTCCCTACTCTGGCAATTCCTTTTCCAAATTTCTCCCAGACACCAAGTTCCTTTAAATCCTTCAAATCTGTACTGTCTCTAGTAAGGTTAGTAAGCATACCTCTAATCTTCTTACTATTGTCTGGAATGAACGAGCAACAATGGCGCTCGTTGAGCATCTTGCAGACCCCTCCACTCTTTGCTAAAAGAATGTCTAAAGCAAGCCGATTTTGAAGAGTCATAGCTCTTTCTGCAGCAAGTTCAGTATCCATCAGGAGTATAGCCCCTGTGAAATTTGTTAACATGTTATCCACAATTGTAGACAACTTTTGAATCTTCATAGAATTCAGGATAACCCCCACTGAAGGGATTGTAGGTCCAAATATGTGACCAATGACAGCAGTCACTGATTTTCATTTTTGTCTAGGATGTTGTAATTCAGACGTTTTAGGTATTTGTTTTAAGTCATCAATCTGGTAAATATTTGGGAAGACTATTCCCAAATAACATGTCCCATACCATCCCTTAGGGAGACGGTAATAAGCATTAAGTCCACAGATGTAATAGATCCCAGGGATCGCTGGATCCTGTCCATTCAACATAAATGTCCACTTACTCTGAAACAAAAACACATGTCTGCATTCACTCGTTCCCACAAATAAATTGTCCTGTTCAGATTTTGGCCTGTATATACAAAGTCTACCTACATTTAATGCGTCTATAGCTAGCTTGCCTTGTGTTTTGATTGCAGTGTAAGCATAATCATTTGCATATGTGCGTTTTTCTAACCCTTTTTCTAATCTTTCCTTTAATGCTTTGCGTCTATCATCAGTGTGATCTAAAAAGCTTTTCTCTACAGGTGATAGTAAGCAAGTCAAATTATTGCTATGTGCATAAGCAGTTCCAAATGTAAGCGTCGGCTCAAAGAATCCTCTAACTATTTTTATATCATGTTCCTTAGCTAACTTGTTTAAGAATTCAATCACAGGCACAAATGAAAACACAACATCCAGATTTGAATAAAAGTATTGTACGTGCTCTTGATTATAGAACCTGGTTAGTAGTAAACTACAGCTAATCCCGTAAATTAAAGGAAGGCTATGGTAAGTAACCCCTTCCTGCACAGATGAAGGAATCTTAGTGCACACATAACAGTCTTTCGCATCCATGGTCTCCACATACTCATTTAGCAAGCGATAGAAGACATTAGTAGAAAGTTCCTCCTTTGAATTAGTTCCCTCATGCAAGTGTCTGGCATCCTGCTCAAATCTTTCCCACGGTGTTAGTGTTGTAGTTTCAGGTTTTGAAGTAGCGTCAATAGTCTCTTTCTCTATCCATGGCATTGCCACAATCACACCCACAATTATTATTGCACACACAATACCTATTATAAGACCTAACCAACCACACACTTTACTTCCCTTGTTACTACCTCTATTATAAGCCATGTCTGTAAAGAATCAGATAGTAGATCAACAATCAACTTTGAGAATTATTCAGGATTTTCTTTTGCTTTTTGCATGTATTTACAGCGCTTTCACTCACTCCAGGACCCCTTTTGTCAAATCATGTTAGCAGCTTGTCATAATCAGGTTTCTCGAAGTCAATCCGGTTCTAATGTCACATTCGGCAATTTATAAAGTCTCTCAGTTTTTCAGATTTTCGATTTTAACATAGTCTTTCCTTTGGATCAGTTCAGGTACCGTAGTACTGGCCTGGTACTTCTCGGTCAAAACAGAATGCTAGGAATTCTTGTTGCCATTCAGATGTTGTAGCATACGCCCACTCAGGACCTGTATATCTTCTGTTTGTGACTCTTTTCCTTTTCAGCCTTCGTTCACCTTGCTGTTCTCCTTCACTTAGGTCTTCTACCCGGGATGTATCGTTCTCCTCTATTATTGTTTCACTTGTTGTATCTCTTATCCTTAAGAGTGGTTTCTCTGGCCAGTTATCACCCTTATGCATCTTCTTTTGATGTGTCTTTTCAGGACGCTGGACAGCACCCTCCTCTTGTAATATGGTGTTTTCACTTGATGGACCTGCAACTGGCTCAGGAGATTCTGGCACACTCGGATTTCTCTCTACTATTTCTCCTTCTTCTTCTTCTTCTCCTTCTTCTTCTGGGTCTGTACCGGGTTCGAGTTCTAACCCGTATCTGTCTACTTCTGGGAGAACCTCTTCTTGATTTAGTTCTCCTGCTGCCTCTGCTGAGATAGGCACTCTGTCACCTCTCTCGAACTCATTCACTGTTTGAGGGACGAGGCTGTTCTCAGTGGGCTCTCCAGCAGTCTCAGTTCCTTCTTGACTGTTTTCTGGCCCTGAGACTTCTCTTCCTGGAGCTGTTGTGCCGGAAACTTCAAGTTCCTCTTCAACAGGACACGTTACCTTTTTTGTGTGACTGGCATGTATCCAGTTTGGAACTCCTGCACACTTTACAGCAGTAGTAGTTGGCAAAATTACTTGATATGGCCCTTTCCAACGTGGCTCCAGGCACAATTTTCTCATGTACTTCTTGACAACCACCCAGTCACCAGCTTGTAGGGAGTGGCCTGGATCTCCAATTGGTGGCAATGTGTTAGCTTCCACCTGGTGAGAGAAAGAGCGAACCACATCAGCCAAACCTTTGCAGTAGTCCAACACCATATCATCTGTGATATTCACAAGAGCATTTGCAGGTACTGCTGGCAACCTCATAGCTCTACCCATGAGGATCTCATGGGGGGATAGTCCAGTTTTCTTGTCTGGGGTGTTTCTCATTGACATGAGCACTAAGGGCAATGCATCTGGCCATTTCATATTGGTAGCTGCGCACATTTTTGCCATTCTCGATTTCAAAGTACCGTTCATTTGCTCCACTAGTCCTGATGCTTCGGGGCGGTAGCTACAATGCAGCTTTTGTTCGATGTCAAGTGCGGCACACAGGAGTTTAATCACCTCATTGTCGAAGTGTCTGCCCCTATCTGACTCTATAGAGACCGGAAACCCAACCTTGGTATTAGTTCCCTAAGTAACAACTTTGCAACTGTGAGACTGTCATTCCTACGTGTGGGGTAGGCTTCAATCCAGTGACTGAAAACCACACAATCACCAACACGTACTTCAAGCCTCCACAAACAGGCATTTCAATGAAGTCCATTTGCATTTTGCTGAATGGACCACCAGCTCTCCCAATGTGGCTCAAAGTTACCACCGTCCCTTTCCCAGCATTCATCTGTCGACAGATGATGCACCTGTGACAAATGACCTCGGCAGCATGTCTGAATTTTGAGTTGAACCAATCGATTTTAAATGACCTGATCATCCAAGGTAGCTGAAAAATATGCTACAGGGCGATTTGCACCTCCATGGACCTGTGTTAAGACAGACAAAGAACAAGCATCACGTTCATGACAAAACAGTAGAAAAGGCTTCGTATAATCAGGTATTCCTAACGCTGGTGCCCTGCACATGCATTCTCTTAATTCCATAAATGACTCAAGCTCTTCTTTGGACAAGGCTATGGTATATGGCTCATCCTTGATCTCTTTGCCTGTCAGTTTTATCAAAGGTTTTGAGATGACCGAGAAGTTGGGTATCCACTGGCGACAGTAGCCCACCATTCCCAAAAACATCCTGACATCTCTTTTTGTCGTTGGTGGGTTCATCTGCAAAATAGCTGTTATTCTTTCCTTTGATATCCTTCTGGACCCTCTTTCGATCAGGTGCCCTAGATACTTTACCTCTTTTTGGCAGTATTGCAACTTCCCAGGTGACACCTTGTGCCCATATTTTCCCAAGTGATTCAGTAAAGCAATGGTATCGTATTTACAGTTGTCCCTAGTTTTAGATGCAATCAGCAAATCATTGATGTACTGCACTAGGGTCGAATTGAAAGGCAGTACCTAGGACTCCAAATCCTTTTTCAATATCTGATTGAAGATGGACGGTGATTCAGAAAACCCTTGAGGAATTCTGCACCAACTGTACACCTTATCCAGGAATTTGAAACTGAACAAAAATTGACTGTCCTCATGAAGAGGTATCGAAAAGAAAGCCTGTGACAAGTCTATCACAGTGAACCATTCGGCATCACAGGGAACCTGGAACATGATTACTGCTGGATTGGGCACTACAGGGCAACATTTTACCACAATTTTGTTTATTTTTCTCAAATCCTGCACAATTCGAACTTTCCCACAAGGCTTCTTCAAACCCATTTTGGGAGAGTTACACGGACTGCTCAAAACCTCTTTCAAGACTCCCTGTCTCAGAAAATCTGCAATTATCTGTGATACTTCGATAAGAACATCTTGCGCCATATGATATTGTGGCACCTGAGGGAACACCGCATTCGGCTTTACCTGGACTCAAACTGGTTCTACCCCTTTTATTAGTCCCACTTCTTTTCCTGTCAGATCCCACACCTTCTCTGTTACCGTCCCCTGTAACTCGACGGGTAGATCAATCATGGTAAGCATCGGGAACAGGGTAATTAAAGGGTAATCCTCATTGGCTGTCCCTGTGTCTTCCTCTGAGAACTGACCTTCATCTCCCTCATCGTCACTATTTGTCTGTACTTCGATTCCATCATTGGAACAGGTAATCGAACATTTTGTCTTGCACAGTAAGTCCCTTCCCAGTAGGGATACCGGACTTGAATCGCAGACTACAAACCTATGTAGCCCTTGAAAGTTGCCGATCTCAACCTGTACTGGATCTGTAATCGTGTTTGTCAGATACTGGTTTGCTACTCCGACTACCCTTATGGTACGCCCTGAAAGTGGCAATTTTGGAACCTCTGCACTTCTGACTGTAGAGCGTGTTGCTCCGGTATCAACCAGAAACAAGACCTTATAGCCCATCACCTTGCCTTCCACATATGGACCCCTTTGATCCACCTCTAAGGATGCTGCAAGCCTGCACTCTTCACTGTCTGTGCTATCATCTGACCATTCCCCATTCATGCCATTTTCACCTCGTAATGGGAACTGTTGTACTGTATTATTTTGACTCATTACCTGACCTGTGACCTGTTGAGGAAGCATCACCTGTTGCTGTCCCATCGGAGCCATTGGTAATTGCATTTGCTGTCTAGGTACCACAGGAATCTGCTGTTGTACTGGTTGCATTTGCGCTGACTGAAAACACAGCATTTGCATCTGCTGCATGGGCTGTACCCTTTGCATTTGTACCAGATTGTTCTGAAAATTCGGGTTTTGATGTCTCATTTTCGGGCCCCGTACATTTTGCAATGTACCAACATTAGCACTTTGCTGAACAACACCATCCTGCACCATATTCGGGCACTCCCGTTTCCAGTGCCCCACACCCCCGCACGCGTGACATGGTGACATCTTTTTCACTCCTTGTACATCATTTTGAACCACAACAGTATTCAAGTCTGGACTGCGATTCACAAACCCTCGGCCTCGACCTCTCGGCTGTGTCTGAAACACACCATTCATTTGCGGTTGTTGCTGTATCATCTGTTAAATTCCGTTTCCCTGTATTCCTGCCTGTGCAGCCCTTATCTGCATCACCATCACCTTTTCTTTCAGCTTTTTCTGTTTCAGCTCAATCTCCTCACTACAGTATTTCGCATACTGCAACACTTCATCAATCGGCTTCGCTTGCCAACAAATCAAATGATTCGTAATCATCTGGCTAACGTCTGGTCTCAGCCCTTCGACGAATCTAAACACAAGATGGTTCATGTCCTTCGGTTCAATGGTCTCAGTACCACTGTAGTGTTGGAATGCCTTTAGCAATCTCTCATAATAAGTGTGTATTGACTCTTTAACCTCTTGTGAGGTCCGGTCGATCTTCTGCCAATCAGTCACTTTCGGCGACACCTTTTGTTTCAAAAACTCAATCACCTTATGATAGTACTTCATCACCTCTTCAGAGGGTGCCCCTTGCTGGCTCCTTCGTTGGCCAATCTACTCCTATCTTGCACTCGAGCCACAAATCAGGCAGAACAATAATTTCAAACAAGGTATTCAAGTCTTCTCAGAGACACTAAGCAAGTTTCACAAACCTGTCTGTTTGCTGATACCACTCGATCGGTTTCTCCCTTAACCTGGGATAATCATTGGTAAAAGATAGGATGTCTCCCCTGGTCCATGGTACATGAACTAAGACACCACCAGCTGTTTCTCTCATGGGTAATATTTTTACTGATTCCAGATCGGGTGAGGCCTTAGCTTGATTCGACCCTGGACTGTCACCCTTTTCCTTATCTCTTTTCTTTGCCCATATTCCTTCCCATTTTTCCAGCGCACCCCAAATTTGACACTTTGCAACAATTCTCTCAAATGTGCCTTCATTCCCGCAGACCTCATGTGCTCAAAATCTTTAGAGTCAAAATCCAATCTGTAACTTCTTTTCAAGTGTTTAGTGCTTCCGATATCAATATTGTATTTGTCTGCTAGATTCGCTAATCTCTGATGCACCTTGCCTACTTCTTTGGTAATCTTGGGGCACAGGAATCTTAATTCTGCTTCCGTATATGATTCCAATCTGTTTACTCCCATTGTACCTTCCACTAATTCAGCAGCTTCTGCCCCTAACCTTACAAAGTTTAGGTACTCGTCTTGCTTTTCCTTTTCTGGATCGACTGTAACCACTGCAGCCTTTTGTGAAGTATAAGTCTTTTCTAGCAATTCATTTAGCTGTTGGACTGTGAAACCCTGCAGTGAGACACTCCCTGCATGTATCATCGGTGAATGTGAGGTATTCGTACTCATTGTCTGTGGAGTTAAAACCCCTAGCCCTGCTTGTCGCATTGCTTCTATGGGTGCTCCTACTGGACTAAGGTCCATTAAAGACCTCTGTTTTTCAACTGCTTGTTCTCCGGGGGCCATTATCTGGGTAATTCCCATAGACCCTCCTCTTATCACGTCTTGAGTCATTACCCCCTGATCACATACGCCAGTTTTGCCTTGCGCATACAAGGGCACTGGTGGACCGACAGTAATTGGTAATGATATGGCAGCAGGTGTTTGACCTGGTCCCAGACTCCGTGGAGCAGTAACTCCATAGGTCTGCTCCAAAGTACCCGGGACAGGCACTAATGGTGGGCCAGCTACTGAGTTGTATCCTGGTATCAGCTGTGGCTGCGGTTGAGACAATAATTTCGGAGTTGACTCAATCTGCACTAATTTTGATTTTGTGTATATCGGGTCTGGCGGCATGTAGGAAAGTACCATCTTGCCTGGCATGTTACCCCCATTTTTCACTGTATATATGTTGTTTTAGTTGTATGTGTCACTGGGACCCTGGTAACCCAGGGCCCCAGTGCTCATAAGTGTGCCTGAATGTGTTACCTGTGTAGTGACTAACTGTCTCACTGAGGCTCTGCTAATCAGAACCTCAGTGGTTATGCTCTCTCATTTCTTTCCAAATTGTCACTAACAGGCTAGTGACCATTTTTACCAATTTACATTGGCTTACTGGAACACCCTTATAATTCCCTAGTATATGGTACTGAGGTACCCAGGGTATTGGGGTTCCAGGAGATCCCTATGGGCTGCAGCATTTCTTTTGCCACCCATAGGGAGCTCTGACAATTCTTACACAGGCCTGCCACTGCAGCCTGAGTGAAATAACGTCCACGTTATTTCACAGCCATTTTACACTGCACTTAAGTAACTTATAAGTCACCTATATGTCTAACCTTTACCTGGTAAAAGTTAGGTGCAAAGTTACTTAGTGTGAGGGCACCCTGGCAGTAGCCAAGGTGCCCCCACATTGTTCAGAGCCAATTCCCTGAACATTGTGAGTGCGGGGACACCATTACACGCGTGCACTACATATAGGTCACTACCTATATGTAGCTTCACAATGGTAACTCCGAATATGGCCATGTAACATGTCTATGATCATGGAATTGCCCCCTCTATACCATCCTGGCATAGTTGGCACAATCCCATGATCCCAGTGGTCTGTAGCACAGACCCTGGTACTGCCAAACTGCCCTTCCTGGGGTTTCACTGCAGCTGCTGCTGCTGCCAACCCCTCAGACAGGCATCTGCCCTCCTGGGGTCCAGCCAGGCCTGGCCCAGGATGGCAGAACAAAGGACTTCCTCTGAGAGAGGGTGTTACACCCTCTCCCTTTGGAAAATGGTGTGAAGGCAGGGGAGGAGTAGCCTCTTCCAGCCTCTGGAAATGCTTTGTTGGGCACAGATGTGCCCAATTCTGCATAAGCCAGTCTACACCGGTTCAGGGGACCCCTCAGCCCTGCTCTGGCGCGAAACTGGACAAAGGAAAGGGGAGTGACCACTCCCCTGACCTGCACCTCCCCTGGGAGGTGTCCAGAGCTCCTCCAGTGTGCTCCAGACCTCTGCCATCTTGGAAACAGAGGTGCTGCTGGCACACTGGACTGCTCTGAGTGGCCAGTGCCACCAGGTGACGTCAGAGACTCCTTCTGATAGGCTCCTTCAGGTGTTAGTAGCCTATCCTCTCTCCTAAGTAGCCAAACCCTCTTTTCTGGCTATTTAGGGTCTCTGTCTCTGGGGAAACTTTAGATAACGAATGCATGAGCTCAGCCGAGTTCCTCTGCATCTCTCTCTTCACCTTCTGATAAGGAATCGACTGCTGACCGCGCTGGAAGCCTGCAAACCTGCAACATAGTAGCAAAGACGACTACTGCAACGCTGTAACGCTGATCCTGCCGCCTTCTCGACTGTTTTCCTGCTTGTGCATGCTGTGGGGGTAGTCTGCCTCCTCTCTGCACCAGAAGCTCCGAAGAAATCTCCCGTGGGTCGACGGAATCTTCCCCCTGCAACCGCAGGCACCAAAAAGCTGCATCACCGGTCCCTTGGGTCTCCTCTCAGCACGACGAGCGAGGTCCCTCGAATCCAGCTACTCTTTCCAAGTGACCCCCACAGTCCAGTGACTCTTCAGTCCAAGTTTGGTGGAGGTAAGTCCTTGCCTCACCTCGCTGGGCTGCATTGCTGGGAACCGCGACTTTTGCAACTACTCCAGCCCCTGTGCACTTCCGGCAGAAATCCTTTGTGCACAGCCAAGCCTGGGTCCACAGCACTCTAACCTGCATTGCACGACTTTCTAAGTTGGTCTCCGGCGACGTGGGACTCCTTTGTGCGACTTCGGGTGAGCACTGTTTCATGCATCCTTTTAGTGCCTGTTTCTGGCACTTCTCCGGATGCTACCTGCTGCTGAGAGGGCTCCTTGTCTTGCTCGACGTCACCTCTCTCTCCTGGTCCAATTTGCGACCTCCTGATCCCTCCAGGGCCACAGCAGCGTCCAAAAACGCTAACCGCACGATTTGCAGCTAGCAGGGCTTGTTGGCGTTCTTTCGGCGGGAAAACACTTCTGCACGACTCTCCACGGCGAGAGGGATCCGTCCACCAAAGGGGAAGTCTCTAGCCCTTTTTCGTTCCTGCAGAAACCTCAGCTTCTTTTGTCCAGTAGAAGCTTCTTTGCACCCGCAGCTGGCATTTCCTGGGCATTTGCCCATCTCCGACTTGCTTGTGACTTTTGGACTTGGTCCCCTTGTTCCACAGGTACCCTAGATTGGAAATCCACAGTTGTTGCATTGCTGGTTTGTGTCTTTCCTGCATTATTCCTCTAACACAACTTCTTTGTCCTTAGGGGAACTTTAGTGCACTTTGCACTCACTTTTTAGGGTCTTGGGGAGGGTTATTTTTCTAACTCTCACTATTTTCTAATAGTCCCAGCGACCCTCTACAAGGTCACATAGGTTTGGGGTCCATTCGTGGTTCGCATTCCACTTTTGGAGTATATGGTTTGTGTTGCCCCTATCCCTATGTTTCCCCATTGCATCCTATTGTAACTATACACTGTTTGCACTGTTTTCTAAGACTATACTGCATATTTTTGCTATTGTGTATATATATCTTGTGTATATTTCCTTTCCTCTCACTGAGGGTACACTCTAAGATACTTTGGCATATTGTCATAAAAATAAAGTACCTTTATTTTTAGTATAACTGTGTATTGTGTTTTCTTATGATGTTGTGCATATGACACTAAGTGGTACTGTAGTAGCTTCACACGTCTCCTAGTTCAGCCTAAGCTGCTCTGCTAAGCTACCATTATCTATCAGCCTAAGCTGCTAGACACCCTATACACTAATAAGGGATAACTGGGCCTGGTGCAAGGTGCAAGTACCCCTTGGTACTCACTACAAGCCAGTCCAGCCTCCTACATTGGTTGTGCAGCGGTGGGATAAGTGCTTTGAGACTACTTACCACTCTTGTCATTGTACTTTTCATAAGAGAAAAATATACAAAACAAGGTCAGTGTATATACACATAGCCAAAAAGTTTTGCATTTCCTCTTTTCACTCTTTTCTAAGTGCTGAAAAGTACTTCTAACTTTCTAAAAAGTTCTAAAAAGTTTTAAAAGTTTTTTTTCTCTGTCTTTCTAAAAGCTCTGACAAACTTTTTATCTTTTACTATCACTTTAACTCTCTCTAAAAATGTCTGGCACAGGCCAAAATGTTGATCTGTCCAAACTTGCATATGATCACCTTAGCTGGAAAGGAGCAAGGAGTCTCTGCATAGAGAGAGGTTTGAGTGTAGGGAAGAATCCTTCCTTGGAACTGTTACTTAACATGCTTAGAGAACAGGATAAGGCTAGAAGTGCCCCATCTGTTGAAAAAGTAGCTAATGGTTCTCAATCTGATCCAGGGACTCCCCCAGGAAAAGATTCTGGAAAGAAACTTCCTAGCCTGCCCATTACTAGACAGTCTAGCATAGTTGGTAATGATGATGAGCCACACCATATAAATAGTGTTGTCTCACATCATAGCAAAAGCATTTATTCTCACCATACTGGTAGTGATGTTTCTGTTAGCCAAGCTGTTAGGGTGGCTTCTGTAAGGGACAGGTCTCCTTCTGTCCATTCTCACCATACTTCTGTTTCAAGGCATGTCCCTCCCACCCACCCTGATGACAGATTGTTAGAAAGGGAGCTCAATAGATTGAGAGTGGAACAAACCAGACTGAAGCTCAAGAAGCAACAGCTGGATTTGGATAGACAGACTTTAGAAGTAGAGAAGGAGAGACAGAAACTGGGTTTAGAAACCCATGGTGGCAGCAGCAGTATTCCCCATAGTCATCCTGCAAAAGAGCATGATTCCAGGAATCTGCACAAGATAGTTCCCCCTTATAAGGAGGGGGATGACATTAACAAGTGGTTTGCTGCACTTGAGAGGGCCTGTGTTGTACAGGATGTCCCTCAAAGGCAGTGGGCTGCTATCCTATGGCTATCATTTAGTGGAAAAGGTAGGGATAGGCTCCTTACTGTGAAAGAAAATGATGCTAATAATTTCCAAGTTCTTAAGAATGCACTCCTGGATGGTTATGGCTTAACCACTGAACAGTACAGGATAAAGTTCAGAGAGACCAAAAAGGAGTCTTCACAAGACTGGGTTGATTTCATTGACCATTCAGTGAAGGCCTTGGAGGGGTGGTTACATGGCAGTAAAGTTACTGATTATGACAGCCTGTATAACTTAATCCTGAGAGAGCATATTCTTAATAATTGTGTGTCTGATTTGTTGCACCAGTACTTGTTGGACTCTGATCTGACCTCTCCCCAAGAATTGGGAAAGAAGGCAGACAAATGGGTCAGAACAAGGGTGAACAGAAAAGTTCATACAGGGGGTGACAAAGATGGCAACAAAAAGAAGGATGGTAAGTCTTCTGACAAGGGTGGGGACAAATCTAAAAATGAGTCTTCATCAGGCCCACAAAAACACTCTGGTGGGGGTGGTGGGCCCAAATCCTCTTTTAATCAGAACAAGGAAAAGAAACCATGGTGCTATTTATGTAAAATAAAAGGCCATTGGACAACAGATCCCAGTTGTCCAAAGAAAGGCACCAAGCCTCCTGCCACTACAACCCCTACTGCTACACCTAGTGTCCCTACTAATAGCAGTGGTGGTGGGAGCAAACCTACTAATAGCCAATCCAAGGGAGTAGCTGGGCTCACTATTGGTAACTTAGTTGGGGTTGGCCTTGTTAGGGAGGCCACAGAGGCTGTTTTAGTCTCTGAGGGGGCTATTGATTTAGCCACCTTAGTTGCTTGTCCCCTTAATATGGATAAGTACACGCAGCTACCCCTAATAAATGGTGTTGAGGTTCAGGCCTACAGGGACACTGGTGCCAGTGTGACTATGGTCATAGAGAAACTGGTCCACCCTGAACAACACCTACTTGGTCACCAGTACCAAGTAACCGATGCTCACAACAACACACTTAGCCACCCCATGGCTGTTGTTAATCTCAACTGGGGGGGGTTACTGGTCCAAAGAAAGTTGTGGTAGCTTCAGATTTACCTGTAGACTGTCTATTAGGGAACGATTTGGAGACATCAGCTTGGTCAGATGTGGAGTTGGAGGCCCATGCAGCAATGCTGGGCATCCCAGGGCATATTTTTGCTTTGACAAGGGCTCAGGCCAAAAAGCAAAAAGGACAGGGAAGCTTGGATCCTGGAACAATGGACCAAGTGCTCCCTAAAGCTAGGGCTAGTAGAAGCAAACCACTTCCTACTATCCCTCCCTCTACAGTGGATTCTACTTCTGAGGAAGAAGAATTCCCTCCCTGTGCAGAACCTACACCAGAGGAGCTGGAAGCAGACACTGCTGAGCTTTTGGGTGAAGGGGGGCCTGCCAGAGAGGAGCTGAGTGTGGCACAGCAAACCTGTCCCACATTAGAGGGTCTCAGACAGCAAGCTGTCAAACAGGCTAATGGGGATGTCAGTGACTCTCACAGAGTTTACTGGGAGGACAACCTCTTGTACACTGAGCATAGGGATCCTAAACCTGGAGCTGCCAGGAGATTAGTGATTCCTCAGGAGTACAGAAAGTTCCTCCTAACACTGGCACATGACATTCCCCTAGCTGGGCACCTAGGACAAATGAAAACTTGGGACAGGCTTGTTCCCCTGTTTCATTGGCCTAGAATGTCTGAGGACACAAAGGAATTTTGTAAGTCCTGTGAAACCTGTCAAGCCAGTGGCAAGACAGGTGGCACCCCAAAGGCACCCCTTATTCCACTGCCTGTGGTTGGGGTTCCCTTTGAAAGGGTAGGGGTTGACATAGTTGGCCCCCTTGACCCTCCTACTGCTTCAGGCAATAGATTTATCTTGGTGGTAGTGGACCATGCCACAAGATATCCTGAAGCTATTCCTTTAAGGACCACTACAGCTCCTGCAGTGGCAAAGGCCCTCCTGGGAATATTTTCCAGGGTGGGCTTCCCAAAGGAAGTAGTATCAGACAGGGGAAGCAATTTCATGTCTGCATACTTAAAGGCCATGTGGAAGGAGTGTGGTGTAACTTACAAGTTCACAACACCCTATCATCCACAAACAAATGGACTGGTGGAGAGATTTAATAAAACTCTCAAAGGCATGATTATGGGTCTCTCTGAAAAACTCTGCAGGAGATGGGATATCCTTCTACCATGCCTCCTTTTTGCCTACAGGGAGGTACCCCAGAAAGGAGTGGGCTTCAGCCCCTTTGAACTTCTTTTTGGACACCCTGTTAGGGGTCCACTCACACTTGTAAAGGAGGGTTGGGAACAACCTTTAAAAGCTCCTAAGCAGGATATTGTGGATTATGTACTTGGCCTCAGATCAAGGATGGCTGAGTACATGAAAAAGGCCAGTAAAAACCTTCAGGCCAGCCAAGAGCTCCAGAAGCAATGGCATGATCAGAAGGCTGTTTTGGTTCAGTACCAACCAGGGCAGAAAGTGTGGGTCTTGGAGCCTGTGGCCCCAAGAGCACTCCAAGATAAATGGAGTGGACCTCACACAATTGTTGAAAAGAAGGGAGAAGTCACCTATTTAGTTGACTTAGGCACTGCCAGGAGTCCCCTTAGGGTGGTCCATGTCAACCGCCTGAAACCCTACTATGACAGGGCTGATCTCACCCTGCTCATGGCAACAGATGAGGGACAGGAAGAGGACAGTGATCCTCTACCTGATCTCTTCACTTCCACAGAACAAGATGCTCTTGTGGAAGGTGTAGTTTTGGCTGATTGTCTTACTGCTGAGCAGAAAGACAATTGCATAAACCTCCTAAATCAATTCTCTGAACTCTTCTCTACTGTGCCAGGTACCACTTCTTGGTGTGAGCACACTATAGATACTGGAGACAGTTTACCTGTCAAAAGTAAGATCTATAGGCAGCCCGACCATGTCAGGGACTGCATAAAGCAAGAGGTCCAGAAAATGTTAGAACTAGGAGTAGTTGAGCACTCTGACAGTCCATGGGCTTCTCCTGTGGTACTGGTACCAAAACCCCATTCCAAAGATGGAAAGAAGGAAATGCGGTTTTGTGTAGACTATAGAGGTCTCAACTTGGTAACCAAAACTGATGCTCACCCTATACCCAGGGCAGATGAGCTCATAGATACACTGGCATCTGCCAAGTATCTAAGCACTTTTGACTTGACTGCAGGGTATTGGCAGATCAAATTGTCAGAAGATGCTAAACCTAAGACTGCATTTTCAACCATTGGAGGACATTACCAGTTTACTGTAATGCCTTTTGGTTTGAAAAATGCACCTGCCACTTTTCAGAGGTTGGTGAACACAGTCCTGCAAGGGCTGGAAGCTTTCAGTGCAGCATATTTGGACGATATAGCTGTCTTTAGCTCCAGCTGGGATGATCACCTGGTCCACCTATGGAAAGTTTTGGAGGCCCTGCAAAAGGCAGGCCTCACTATCAAGACTTCAAAGTGCCAGATAGGGCAGGGTAAGGTGGTTTATCTGGGACACCTTGTTGGTGGGGAACAGATTGCACCACTTCAGGGGAAAATCCAAACAATCATTGATTGGGTTCCCCCTACCACTCAGACTCAGGTGAGAGCCTTCCTAGGCCTCACTGGGTATTACAGGAGGTTCATTAAGAACTATGGCTCCATTGCAGCCCCTCTTAATGACCTCACATCCAAGAAAATGCCTAAAAAGGTATTATGGACAGCAAACTGTCAGAAAGCTTTTGAGGAGCTGAAGCAGGCCATGTGCTCTGCACCTGTCCTGAAAAGCCCTTGTTACTCTAAAAAAATCTATGTCCAAACTGATGCATCTGAATTAGGAGTAGGGGCAGTCCTATCACAACTTAATTCTGAGGGCCAGGATCAACCTGTTGCTTTTATTAGTAGGAGGTTGACCCCTAGAGAAAAGCGTTGGTCTGCCATTGAGAGGGAGGCCTTTGCTGTGGTCTGGGCACTGAAGAAGTTGAGGCCATACCTGTTTGGCACTCACTTCATTGTTCAGACAGACCACAAACCTCTACTTTGGCTAAAACAAATGAAAGGTGAAAATCCTAAATTGTTGAGGTGGTCCATATCCCTACAGGGAATGGACTATACAGTGGAACATAGACCTGGGAGTAGCCACTCCAATGCAGATGGACTCTCCAGATATTTCCACTTAGACAATGAAGACTCATCAGGTCATGGCTAGTCTTATTGTCCTTCATTTGGGGGGTGGGGTTGTGTAGGAAAGTACCATCTTGCCTGGCATGTTACCCCCATTTTTCACTGTATATATGTTGTTTTAGTTGTATGTGTCACTGGGACCCTGGTAACCCAGGGCCCCAGTGCTCATAAGTGTGCCTGAATGTGTTACCTGTGTAGTGACTAACTGTCTCACTGAGGCTCTGCTAATCAGAACCTCAGTGGTTATGCTCTCTCATTTCTTTCCAAATTGTCACTAACAGGCTAGTGACCATTTTTACCAATTTACATTGGCTTACTGGAACACCCTTATAATTCCCTAGTATATGGTACTGAGGTACCCAGGGTATTGGGGTTCCAGGAGATCCCTATGGGCTGCAGCATTTCTTTTGCCACCCATAGGGAGCTCTGACAATTCTTACACAGGCCTGCCACTGCAGCCTGAGTGAAATAACGTCCACGTTATTTCACAGCCATTTTACACTGCACTTAAGTAACTTATAAGTCACCTATATGTCTAACCTTTACCTGGTAAAGGTTAGGTGCAAAGTTACTTAGTGTGAGGGCACCCTGGCACTAGCCAAGGTGCCCCCACATTGTTCAGAGCCAATTCCCTGAACATTGTGAGTGCGGGGACACCATTACACGCGTGCACTACATATAGGTCACTACCTATATGTAGCTTCACAATGGTAACTCCGAATATGGCCATGTAACATGTCTATGATCATGGAATTGCCCCCTCTATACCATCCTGGCATAGTTGGCACAATCCCATGATCCCAGTGGTCTGTAGCACAGACCCTGGTACTGCCAAACTGCCCTTCCTGGGGTTTCACTGCAGCTGCTGCTGCTGCCAACCCCTCAGACAGGCATCTGCCCTCCTGGGGTCCAGCCAGGCCTGGCCCAGGATGGCAGAACAAAGGACTTCCTCTGAGAGAGGGTGTTACACCCTCTCCCTTTGGAAAATGGTGTGAAGGCAGGGGAGGAGTAGCCTCTTCCAGCCTCTGGAAATGCTTTGTTGGGCACAGATGTGCCCAATTCTGCATAAGCCAGTCTACACCGGTTCAGGGGACCCCTCAGCCCTGCTCTGGCGCGAAACTGGACAAAGGAAAGGGGAGTGACCACTCCCCTGACCTGCACCTCCCCTGGGAGGTGTCCAGAGCTCCTCCAGTGTGCTCCAGACCTCTGCCATCTTGGAAACAGAGGTGCTGCTGGCACACTGGACTGCTCTGAGTGGCCAGTGCCACCAGGTGACGTCAGAGACTCCTTCTGATAGGCTCCTTCAGGTGTTAGTAGCCTATCCTCTCTCCTAAGTAGCCAAACCCTCTTTTCTGGCTATTTAGGGTCTCTGTCTCTGGGGAAACTTTAGATAACGAATGCATGAGCTCAGCCGAGTTCCTCTGCATCTCTCTCTTCACCTTCTGATAAGGAATCGACTGCTGACCGCGCTGGAAGCCTGCAAACCTGCAACATAGGATCAAAGACGACTACTGCAACGCTGTAACGCTGATCCTGCCGCCTTCTCGACTGTTTTCCTGCTTGTGCATGCTGTGGGGGTAGTCTGCCTCCTCTCTGCACCAGAAGCTCCGACGAAATCTCCCGTGGGTCGACGGAATCTTCCCCCTGCAACCGCAGGCACCAAAAAGCTGCATCACCAGTCCCTTGGGTCTCCTCTCAGCACGACGAGCGAGGTCCCTCGAATCCAGCGACTCTGTCCAAGTGACCTCCACAGTCCAGTGACTCTTCAGTCCAAGTTTGGTGGAGGTAAGTCCTTGCCTCACCTCGCTGGGCTGCATTGCTGGGAACCGCGACTTTTGCAGCTACTCCGGCCCCTGTGCACTTCCGGTGGAAATCCTTTGTGCACAGCTAAGCCTGGGTCCACGGCACTCTAACCTGCATTGCACGACTTTCTAAGTTGGTCTCCGGCGACATGGGACTCCTTTGTGCGACTTCGGGTGAGCACCGTTTCACACATCCTCGTAGTGCCTGTTTCTGGCACTTCTCCGGGTGCTACCTGCTGCTCAGAGGGCTCCTTGTCTTGCTTGACGTCCCTTCTCTCTCCTGGTCCAATTTGCGACCTCCTGGTCCCTCCAGGGCCACAGCAGCGTCCAAAAACACTAACCGCACGATTTGCAGCTAGCAAGGCTTGTTGCCCTTCTTTCGGCGGGAAAACACTTTTGCACGACTCTCCACGGCGAGAGGGATCCGTCTACCAAAGGGGAAGTCTCTAGCCCTTTTCGTTCCTGCAGAAACCTCAGCTTCTTCTGTCCAGTAGAAGCTTCTTTGCACCCGCAGCTGGCATTTCCTGGGCATTTGCCCATCTCCGACTTGCTTGTGACTTTTGGACTTGGTCCCCTTGTTCCACAGGTACCCTAGATTGGAAATCCACAGTTGTTGCATTGCTGGTTTGTGTCTTTCCTGCATTATTCCTCTAACACGACTTCTTTGTCCTTAGGGGAACTTTAGTGCACTTTGCACTCACTTTTCAGGGTCTTGGGGAGGGTTATTTTTCTAACTCTCACTATTTTCTAATAGTCCCAGCGACCCTCTACAAGGTAACATAGGTTTGGGGTCCATTCGTGGTTCGCATTCCACTTTTGGAGTATATGGTTTGTGTTGCCCCTATCCCTATGTTTCCCCATTGCATCCTATTGTAACTATACATTGTTTGCACTGTTTTCTAAGACTATACTGCATATTTTTGCTATTGTGTATATATATCTTGTGTATATTTCCTATCCTCTCACTGAGGGTACACTCTAAGATACTTTGGCATATTGTCATAAAAATAAAGTACCTTTATTTTTAGTATAACTGTGTATTGTGTTTTCTTATGATATTGTGCATATGACACTAAGCGGTACTGTAGTAGCTTCACACGTCTCCTAGTTCAGCCTAAGCTGCTCTGCTAAGCTACCATTATCTATCAGCCTAAGCTGCTAGACACCCTATACACTAATAAGGGATAACTGGGCCTGGTGCAAGGTGCAAGTACCCCTTGGTACTCACTACAAGCCAGTCCAGCCTCCTACACGGCACTATCAGATTTGTAGTAGTCTCAAGTACTGGGACATCTGTGTAGATTCTCTCTATCTGTGGTGGAGGTTGCAACTGTATCGGTATGTCTGGTGCAGTGGGTACACTGACACCATTCTGTATCGAAGCTGTATCACTAGTCTGTACTGTATCAGCAACTCCCTTTTCCTGCGTCTGGTTCCCAGGACCCATGCTAGTGCTTGGAGCACTATCGCTCACCGCATAAGGTGGCGGGCGATCATGTAATAACCTGTCCATGAATTCCTCATCGTCTGAATCATCTTCCTCTTCCCAAAGTCTTTTATTCTCTTTAGATTTGTTTGAGTCTTTATCTGTTTTACAGGAATCTTTCTTTCCCGGTGTTTCTTCTCCCTGTGCTATTGCTGGGAACAATTTTAATCCATCAACAATTCCCCTTCTCCACATTTTGCTCTCGTTATCCCAGCTAGCCTCTGCATAAGATTTTTCTGCCCTTCTCAGTCTTCTCTGAAACTTTTCTTGCCTCTGTTTAAGAGCCATTAGATCCCAAACCGCTAACGCCTCATACTGAGCTGGCCTCGGAGGTGGTTTCTGTACACTTAACATCCACCTCAAATTTTCAAGAACCCTCGTATGGAACGTTCCATGTTCCTGAAACGCTAAACATCCCTCCTTTTCTGTCAATTTGCGCCACTGCTTCATCCATAAACATGACGCGACACCTTTTTCTTCCATGACTATATAAGCTGGAGTACCCTCGGGTGGTGTCGGTTCCCCATCAGTTGCTACAATATATGCGTCTCCTTTCAGAGCACTCTTAAATGCCTTGACAAAATTCATTTTGCAATTTTCCCTTGTTTTTATTTTAATCAGAAGTGACTTAGTTCCCAGGACACTCTTCACCCACCTTTCACAACCTATTGCCTCTCACGGACGGCAGCCAATCCGTGCGCGACACCTCTCAACAACTGACCTATCTCAGCACGGCACCACTGATGTCACACTCACACACACTGCAGCTGACATAGTCTTGCGGCTCGTCCGCTCCTCACTGAACCCACACAAACTAATGCAAATTATTGCGAGCACCTTAAATGACAACACAAATCTGCTGGTTTACTACAGGAAGGGTCCTCATTCGCTTCAGAACTTAACAGAGATTTCACTTGAAGCCTCAGCCGCTACTTTCTCCTTGTCAGTTCCCGCATACGCAAGCAGAATTCGACCCGCAAATTCTACTCTCGACTTGTCAATGGCTCGTCCTAGTGCACTTTAGAATTTGCCAAATCTCCATCGAAGGTTTCACACATACGTCTTAACTCAAACTTGACTCTTCAACCGCGCCCGATTGACCTATTAAACCGCACAGATTACAACATAAACCCAAGTGTCTCCTACACTTGTCAACATACTCCGGAGTCTTAGACCACAACAGCTCCGTACATAAACAACCAACCACGTGGATAATTTAGAGCACCAAGCGCCACACTCATGAGAAGTACGCCAACTTCCCTACTCTCATACTGCGGAGTATGTCTACTCCTTCTAATCAGCACATACTTGACTTAAATACACGCAAATCTCACAATCACCTGCAAAAAGGCATAAGCTAAGCAAGCGGAAAAAAAAATAAAAAATAACCCACACTCATTATGGCACCAAGAACATCCCCAACTCACTTAGGCAGGCTCCGAGATCCCGGGAAAGTCATGGTGAACTTAGAAACCCATCATACTTCCAATTTGCATTATCACAGAAAAAACAAATTAAACAATGATTCTCCGTCCTAGGGCCCCCAAGGGCCAAACCGTCGTTCTGCTACCAGAACTGATAACGCGTCCTTTTATGTCAATTTATTACACATTAAGACCTGTTTTAGGCCAATGAATCTTGTGACCCAGTGGAGAGACACCGTAGGACGAGGTAACTGATCAATATGTCAAGCAATATATCAATAATGTCATCAATATTTACCACCACAATGCACTTTACTTTGGATAAAGACATTAATCAAAGTGTCGACGCAACCATGACCTTTCAGTCATGAATAACCACACCTTTTGATAGAATTTTATGAATTTTATTCCCTATTGGTTACAATCTACACGCAGAAGAGTTAATCTCAATACCAGGAAGCATAAGAGCATAGTCACAATATGGCAACTGTGATAAGATTTCATTAATGCAAGAATCACAAACATAAGAACATAGCACGGCGTGAACAGAGACCAGAATACAGCAAATGTCATATACGTCTTAGTTCAGCATAGCGTAACGTCAGTCATTTGTCTATTTGCGTCAGTCGAAGTGAACTCCTATCCTAACCACTAATTAGCATCAGCATGTTGGACTTCATGCAAAACAATTTAGAACACCAATTTAGAAAACATCTAGCTATGGTCTCTATCAAAATGAGCAGTTGGTACCTAGAAAGGAAAAGCAAACAGACAAATTACAAATCGCATTGTCATAATTACCCTCCAAGGATTAGGTCAGCACAAAAGATTAGTCTTCGTCTTCAGGACATCAGTCAAAACGCCATCAGTCTAAACTTGTCTAGAGGACAGGGGACACTTCCCTCATAAGGAGGAGAAGTGTAAAGGGGCAGTCTATGGGTGAGGATGATTTAATAAGTCTCAAAGTCACCGAACAGAGTGACAGAGTTTCTGGATAAAATCAATAGCATTCCCTACCTAGTTCTGATGACCCTTCTGTGACATGGGTTTTTATCCCTTTTTCGTAATACCTTCCCCCAAAATTCTATTGGACATTTACTAAACCCCACTATCTTTAACCTATCAAATTATACATTAGGTAATTCTAATTGTCACCCCACGATAATTCATAACAGTTTGATTGGTCTTCATAATTGACATCTTCGGAGGTGGCACATCTGGAGGTTACTTCACCGCTTGGCACGTCTTCTCGGGTCATGAGTTCCTTTGTCCATGGTTTAAACAGAATTTGTACTGATACATTAGGTTGAAGAAAAAGAACATTTGCAGGGTCATGGCCCTTTGCGAGTCAGCACACTGAAAAACAGAAACATGCTTTTAATATGAGAGCCAGGCAGCTAAAACCCCACAGCTCACGCTAACTTAAGGCCTATAATATTTTCAATGCAATATCGTAAACGCTAATATAAGATTGATTAACCATAGCATAAACAATTTTACTCATTATTTTCATTAGCTCGCATATACATTAGTAGCCCCACATATCATAGTCATAATTCGAATGCACGTTAAGCAAATCACTATTATTGTCGTTTTCTATGCAACATCATTAAGTATTGATATAAGCATTTCACTTTAGTATATGTATTATTTAAACTACGCTCTCTCACTAGAATCCTGCAAGGGACAGAAATGTTGGTTCCCTCACGCTTGACTCCAAATATCAAGATGTTCACTGATCAAACGAGGTAAAACAGTACAATGGATTGTTCATCCATCTTGAAAATGTTACACCAGTTATGAATTTGCACATGGTGCAGGACGAACTGGCTACTGCCTCTCTCCTCAAGACCACTCATTAAGGGGTAGGCTCTCTTCTGCCCCTCAAACTGCACAATGTTGAGTTGTGAGTGCAGAGTAACCAGTCACCCCTTCACAGTGCTTGTTCAATGATGGTGGACATTAAGGGGACTGATTCATAAGGCCCTAGTGTCACTGAGCGGCACACTAGCATAGTTTTTGCACGCTAATGTAGCATTAGGGAGGCCATTCTCCTTCACAATGTTTTGTAACCCCTTGCACCACATTTTGCCTGCGTCAGGCATAGTGTATGCAATGGGGCGTTCCCCTGAAAGGAGGCCCGTAAAAATGCTGCAGTGAAATTTACAACATTTCACTGCACTATTTTTAGAGTCATTTTTAACACCACAGAGCAGACATCAATGGTCCTCCCTTTACTTTGCAGGATTAGCGCCACAATTTATGGCTTTAGTTCTGCAAAGTACCACAATAGTGTCATAAATTGTGATGCTATTGTCTTAACGTTCTTTGTGGTGTGCCATATTGTAAATACGGGGCACACTAGGTGTTGTCAGGGGGACGAGGGGCAAGAAAAGTGGCACTTTCTTGTAAATCTGGCCCTAAATATGAGATGTTGGCGGCACTTGAGAAAGGCCAGGCGCAAAGTGAGGGAAAGGAAAAATAAAACATATTTCAAATAAATTTGAAAACATAAGCCTACTGTGACCTGACAACACCCATAGACTAAACATAAAGAATTTGGTTGTGGATTTTGCATTGAAACATTTAAAAAACAAACATATGTGCCAACACGAATACATTTTAAAATGGCATCATTGTTGTAAGTGCTGAATTACACTACTATCACAGTTGTAGGTTCGAGAACCGCAACTGTGGTTCACGTACCGCCATACATGAGCACTTTTTATAGTGTTAACTTTTTTACCTCTCCAAGCGACTGCAAACATTGAGTTTCTATTACCGTGTATGCTGAAGTAAACATTGTGATTACCAATTAAGTAATTCATAACTTTCCTATTTCATTTTTCAGCAACTGCCTGTGCCAAGTACCTGCTGTGCCTGGTCGAAGGCCATGCAAATTTGAGGTGACAGGGATGGTTAAACACAGTATTGCCGAAGATTATGCCTGGTTGCCTTCGGGCATTGTAAAAAGCTATTCCAGCAGACTCTGCTCAGTGTCACTGGAACGTCATCCAGTCCTTTCACTAGATTCTGCTGCGCCTGGGTACGGTGCATGTACTGCTTAATTTGTAAATAAAAAGGTGCCGTGCCCAAAGCCCTCTCTTAAACACGTGAATGCTGCAATTAAATGTGCGAGCACGGAATACTGAGGCGGCGTAATCCTGAAGCCTTCTCGGGCCTCTTTTATCCATATAAAGCCACTCCCTGCCCCTTCAGCTCACTCTTGCAGCTTTCTACTTTCTCGCTTTGTTACTCTTTTTCGTTTTTTCCTTCCTCCGTCTTTCCCATATGTCTTTTGTTCGCAGAAAATGCTTGGGGCAGAAGAATAAGCCCCGACCATCAAAAGTAAGCACGGGAAACAACAAGCACAAATTAAGCACTGGGTGCATGCGCTGTGCATTCAGAGCCACAAAAGCTGAGCAAAGGGGGCTGGTCAAGTCCATCCATGAAGTCAGTTCCAGTGTGCAACATGGGGCTTAAGACCATGAACACATGCTCTCAATTAAAAGCACGACTCTAATGAGACCACAAATTTCATTGGAAATTCGAACATTATCTTCTGTTAAGTTTTAGCTAAGTTTGTTAAGAGAGTAACATGAAAAGACTTGAAATTTACCATGTAAGAGCTGATTTAACTTTAACTCTCACCTCAGGATAAAGAGTGACGTGTGTCAAGAAGAGAGTGACCATGTGGCTCCGTGAGAGTGTAAATGAATGAATGACTACATTGACTGAGCCAGAGATTGGATCAATTGGTAATTGAGCATGTGTTTATTGTCAGGGGAAGCTTTGCGTTTTAATGAAAAAGTATCACATGAAGGACATTATCCCTATATTTTTTGACATGCTGATCCCAAGGCAGAATGCATCATGACAAAGTCATGAGCTAGACTGATTGTAGCTGTATGATTGTACCTCTGGCGTTGTAGGTTCTTGGTAGAAGTATATTTGCTCTTCATGTGCGATTCCTCCCACGAGGAAATTTTACTCATGCATTTGACATCAGTGATAGAAATCACGACCTAATTTACGATGTTATGTCGAAACTTATGTCTCAGGGAGTGAACAAGGCTTGGTGGTAATGGAAATAAAGTTTACTTTAGAATCTTATCATGTCTATGTTATTACTTTTTATGTATTCTGCCTCTATTGTCCACTTAACACTTAGGGGCAGATTTATGGAAAGTGGCGCTGCACCAAGTGCAGTGCCACTTTCCCTGCACCCCTTAGCACCCCCTACCGCCACCATGTGGGCACCGTATTTAAAATACAGCGCACCATAGCGCAGGGTAGGGGGCAATAACGTAACTTCTCATGACACTATTAATGTACTCTGCAGGAGTAGCGCTAAAATATTTGTGCTACTCCTGCAGAATACATAGGGCCCCATTCTAAAGAATGGAATTCCCCTTTTAACGCCTGCTCTTGAGCAGCTTTTAAAAGTACAGTAAAAAATGGCGCTAGGAAATCTCACAGATTTCTTTACGCCATTTTTCCAGCTCCCATAACGTGGGAACGCCTCCTTTGCATACATTATGCCTGGTGCAGGCATAATGTAGCGCACAGAGTTACAGAGTGGCGCAATGCATGCTTTGCGCCACTCTGTTAATAAGGCGCGAGGATTTCGGCCTCGTTGGGCCACATTAACGTAAAAAATAATGACGTTAATGTGGCGCCAGGGCATTATAAATATGCCCCTTACTCTCCCTGACAGCTGTCGCTAATGCACACACACACACACACACAAAGACACACACGTATATATATATATATATATATATATATATATATATACTGTATATATTCACTGAAAAAAAACAAGGGATACAGGGACGTTATAGTTAGGGTTTGAATTTACTCGTAGCACAAAACCACAGAAATTTAGCAGTTATAGTTAACTCAAGTAACTATAACTTACACCCCCGCCATACACAGTTTTCTCAACAATAATTTGATTGCAAATGTTGCAATAATAATATCAATGATGCTATAGAAGGTGTCATCAATGATGTAAAATGTGGAGTAACTAGCTGAGCATGGGGAAGGCGCAAGTTTTACTTACCTTAGGGTGCAAGTTAGTTACTTGAGTTAACTATAACTGCTGAATTTCTCTGGTTATGTGCGAGTAAATTCCGAACCTAACCATAACGTCCCTGTAACCTTTGGCTTTTTCAGTGAATTTCTATGTTTTTTAGCATATATAACCAGCGCAAACCCAAGCTGCGCACAGCCTTCAGCATTGCGCAGTATGAGGTTGGATGCAGTGGATTTTTTTTCTCTGGATCTCTGGATTTCTTGCGGCCAGCCAATCAGGGCCTTGTTTTTCCCCGGCTCCACAGATCTGGACCCGGATCTGTGGGTCCGGATCCACTGAGGATCCTTGTCCCTACACATCTATATATTTTAAACTCTGATATCAGAAACTACTGAACGTATTACACCAACTAACAAAAAGCACAATCTGCATACCAAGATCTAGCTTTCTGCTAAATTTGGTGTAATTCCGTTCAGCAGTTTGGGCTGCAGGCGTGTTCAAGAATTAAAAAAATTCCATTTGAATTAAATTGGGGAAAAAGTGTTTTGGGACACCCATTTTTCTTGGTCCCCACTTGACGGATCAACCCAAAACTTTTAAGACAGCAGTTGTACTGACCAAAGCATTAGTTTTGAAAATGTTGTGAAGATTCGTCAAGCGGTGCCAAGGTTATTGGCAAAAAAAACCACTGAATTTATGGTAAACAAAGTCCTAACTATAACTACCTAGCAGCTACCACCACTAGTTAATGTATGCGCAGGACACCTGTAATCACTCCACAGCTCAGGAGAGGGACTATGTGTCCCAGTCTGCTTTGCCCAGTAGGAGGGGCCATCAACTACTTTTGCCCTGAAACGCTATATAGCGCTCCTGCGACGCGGGACACCTGCAATCACTGGCGCAGCCAAGGAGAGGGATTGCGTGTTCCAGTCTGCTTTGCCCAGGAGGAGGGGCCATCAACTGCTGCCCTGATGCGCTATATAGCGCTTGAATACTTCCCACAGTGCGGAACACCTGCAATCACTAACACAGCCCAGGAGAGGGACTACGTCTCCCATGCTGCTTTGCCCAAGAGGAGGGGCAATCAAGCACTGCTGCCCTGATGCGCTATATAGCGCTTGAAGTCTTCTGAGGACATGATATGAGCGCTTTGCCGTCCCGTGCTGCAAGTAAGTTAAAGCTGACACCTTTTAATGTCGAGCTAGACGCTTTTGGACTTTGGGACATTTTTTGAAGGCAACTATTGACAGCGTTTGTTCTTATTATAGGCAAGAGAATTGATTTCCCCAAATCACGGCACTAAGAGCGAATTATTTCAATTGCAGACGATTCTTCTTTTCTCGCAATAATAAAAGAGAAAAAAATTAAGAATTTACGCCGGGCACTTTTAAATGCCATATAAAGGCACTTGGTTAATAGTGGGCTTGATTTTGATGTGCTAATATTATACTCTAACACGTAATCCTTGGCTGCGCAGGTGTGCTTTAGGTAATAGACGTGGCTTTTGTACATATCCAGACTGCAATCAGAATTAGAGGTAAATATTACTCCCTCTGCGTTATGTTTGGCAGCTTTTGGTAGTAACGCACTGGTGACAGTTACAGAAAACATGTTCCTCACTTTTAGTAGGATCCATATGTGCCTTTTGTCTTATTGATGTAAATAGAATTGGTACTATTCCCTTTGGCCACATAGTGGTGTCAACTACATGAGTGACTGCATGATGGTATCCACAAGCTTTGGGTGATACTGACTGACATTACGTAGATACTCTAACTCCTTCGTTACCGCTCCTAATGATACGAGTTCATGTTTGTTGATTTTTGTAGAGGCGGTGCTGCCCTCCTCGAGTCCTGATGAGGCCAATTTTGGATAGGCAGAAACTCGTCGACCCAATATATGCGAGACTGAGGGCTTACAAGTCAATGTACTAAGAAAATGTGATATGCACCATATAATACCGTTTGTAATAAATAGACAGGTATTGGACAGCTGGATGCATCTTAGGTCCTCAGCCATTGTGTCTCAGTGGATCACAACTTGATTCTCTTGATAGTGACCACAAGATAAAGAACGAACGAGGGGCACATACCCTTTTTTTTGTGTATCTGTCATAACCCAATGAGTTGTTTTTTGTTAAAGATTGTCTGTAATGTGAAAACATTTTGGGGGTCATTCCAACCCTGGCGGTCGGTGTTAAAGCGGCGGCCAACCCGCCAACAGGCAGGCAGTAAAAAAAATAGAATTCTGACCCTGGCGGAAACCGCCAACAGAGACCGCCACTTTAACACTCCGACCGCCACGGCGGGACAAACAAACAGCACGGCGGTGACCGCCAACAGACAGGCGGGAGACAATGTACCGCCCACCCTATCACAACCCACCAATCCGCCACCTTTTCCGGGGCGGTAGCCCCGCCGATAAAAACATGGCGGAAACAGACATTACGAACGGAAAACGCTCACCTCTACACACTCCACGAGGAATTTGGACAGCATGGAACCCGAACTACACATCCTACCAGCTATTGTCTTCCTGCTCCTCTACCAGGAGCACGAACGCCGGCGCAGAAGACAACGGTGAGTACTGCACCTACGACACAGGGGAGGGGGGAGGCAAAAAATTACGGGGACACACATACGCGACACACCCACCCTCACCCTCACCCACAACTACATACACATCAATGCAGAGCAACAACTCAGAGTGACACCCCCAAACCCCCCAGAAGAATGCAAAGACAAAATAAAATGACCATGAAATTTGAAGTATATTGTACGGCTAAGTTAAAAAATATATCAAACATCTATAACTATATATACATATGTAAATTGTCCTGTCCAAATTGGGTATCAGTCATTGTTCGTGGGCCAATGGGCCTAAACACATGGGCAAAGCCCACACAGGATACCCGATTCCAATGGAGAGAACACTGCAGGGGCATCAGATAGCAAAACTACAGTCACCTCAGGGGGAAGGGAAGGGGGGGCACCTCAGCCAGATGAGTCTCCGACGCCAGATCCACGAGGGGTCTCCATGGCCACTGTTCAATCCTGGGGAATGCAAAGCCACAGTCTCACAAGTCTCTACAGTGGGTGGATTGCCCACTGTGCCATCCTGGGGAGTGCAAAGCCACAGTCTCACAAGTCTCTACAATGGGTGGATTGCCCACTGTGCCATCCTGGGGAGTGCAAAGCCACAGTCTCACGAGTCTCTACAGTGGGTGGATTGCCCACTGTGCCATCCTGGGGAGTGCAAAGCCACAGTCTCACGAGTCTCTACAGTGGGTGGATTGCCCACTGTGCCATCCTAGGGAGTGCAAAGCCACAGTCTCACGAGTCTCTACAGTGGGTGGATTGCCCACTGTGCCATCCTGGGGAGTGCAAAGCCACAGTCTCACAAGTGGATTACAGACTCCACTGGTTCTGGAGGAGGCATGGTGCCCAGAGTGCTTCGTGCAGCCCTGCCCGACACAGATGCAGGCCTGCCCCTTCTGCCAATGGGCCAGCGGTGCTTGAGACGGCGGTGCCCAGCGGAGCGGTGCCTGAGTTGAAGGGCCCAGCGGAGCGGTGCAGAGACGGCGGTGCCCAGCGGAGCGGTGCTTGAGTTGAAGGGCCCAGCGGAGCGGTGCAGAGACGGCGGTACCCAGCGGAGCGGTGCTTGAGATGAAGGGCCCAGCGGAGCGGTGCAGAGACGGCGGTGCCCAGCGGAGCGGTGCTTGAGATGAAGGACCCAGCGGAGCGGTGCAGAGACGGCAGTGCCCAGCGGAGCAGTGCTTGAGATGAAGGGCCCAGCAGAGCAGAGCAGAGACGGCGGTGCCCAGAGGAGCGGTGCTTGAGATGAAGGGCCCAGCGGAGCGGTTCTTGACTTGAAGGGCCCTGTTCAGCGGTTCTTGAGACGGCGGTGCCCTGTTCAGCGGTGTTTGGCTTGAAGGGCCCTGTTCAGCGGTTCTTGCCTTGAAGGGCCCTGTTCAGCGGTGCTTGACTTGAAGGGCTCTGTTCAGCGGTGCTTGGCTTGAAGGGCCCTGTTCAGCGGTTCTTGAGACGGCGGTGCCCTGTTCAGCGGTTCTTGCCTTGAAGGGCCCTGTTCAGCGGTGCTTGACTTGAAGGGCCCTGTTCAGCGGTGCTTGACTTGAAGGGCCCTGTTCAGCGGTTCTTGCCTTGAAGGGCCCTGTTCAGCGGTGCTTGACTTGAAGGGCCCTGATCAGCGGTGCTTGGCTTGAAGGGCCCTGTTCAGCGGTCTTGAGACGGCGGTGCCCTGTTCAGCGGTTCTTGACTTGAAGGGCCCTGTTCAGCGGTTCTTGACATGAAGGGCCCTGTTCAGCGGTGCTTGACATGTGTGTCCAGGTCACCAGATCCGGCCATTACATGGATTTCACTCGCCACCTGACATGTGGCTGCCGGGCCCTTCGTGCACATCTGTCTTCTCGCTTGCGGGGCCCTCCTGTGCTGCCGTCCCGGGCCCGTGGGTGTCCTCCTGCACACCTAGAATGGGGCTGGTGGGGCCCTCCTCGGCAGCTCGCCTGCTGCCGGACTTGTCGGGCGTGCTGCCCTTGCCACCCTTCCCTGCTCGTCTGTGGCCCTTTCCTCCCTTTGGCGGTGTGCCTGGTGGCACCCCACTCCCTGACGGTGCCAGGGTAGTGCTTTTGGAGCCTGCTGTCTTTGGCCTCTCGCGCCGGGCACTGGCTTTCTTGGCTTTTTTTCAGGGGGTGGGCTGGCCGTCTCTTTACTCCTAGCCGAAGTAGCTGGCCTTGAAGGTGGTGGACTCCAAAATCCTTGGACTATTGTCTTTGTAGGTCCAGGTTTTGTGGTGGCTGAGGTGCTGATTGGAGTCTTATGAGATGGAGGGGGTGGGTCAGTTGTTGGAAAGAGGTCAAGGTTGGAAAGGAAAATCAATTTAGAAAGACAGGGACGGGTAGTTGTAGTGGGTATGGGAGTGGAGGAAGAGGATGTGGTTGTAGGAGAGTGAAGTCTGGTGTCTTTGGGTGCAGGGGCTTGTGCTGGAGGCTGTCGTGAGGTGGATGGCTGTTGGGTGGGTGACTGCCTGCGTTTGTGTGGTTTGAAAGAGGGGGTGAAAGACACACTGGGAGTGGACACAGGGGACGTGTAAATGGTAGTGGGGTGGTGACTGCACATGTGCGGAGTGTTCTGGTGGGTGTGCTGGTGATGGACGTAGTGGCTGAAGATGTTGTGCATGCAAGTGTGAGTGGAGACGTCACAGGGAGGGAGGAGGGAGACGAGGAGGAGGGGGACACAGAGGAGGCAGTGGCTGTTGGCATGTCTGCATGTGGATGTTGCTTGTGTGAATGCTTGTGTGATGTGTGGTGCTTATGTCTGGATGAGCTTCCCTTGGGTGTTGAGGTGTGTGCAGGCTGGTCTGTAGGTGTGTCTGGGATAGGCAGAGGTACAGGGGAGTGGGACTGGGTTGAGGAAGTTGGAGGAGGGAGGCAGGAGACAGGGACAATGGCTGCCGTCAGTGCTGAGGCCAGAGCGTTGAACGATTGCTGATGGACAGCCTGACCCGAATGAATGCCCTCCAGGTATGCATTACTCCGGTGCACCTCCCTTTCTACACCCTGGATGGCATTCAAAAGGGTAGACTGCCCAACAATGAGCGTCCTCAGGAGGTCAATGACCTCCTCACTGAGGGCAGCAGGGGTAACTGGGGCAGGGCCTGAGGTGCCTGGGGCGAAGGAGATGCCCGCCTTCCTGGGTGAGCGGGCACGGGGCGAAGGCTGAGGGGCTGCTGGGAGGGCGGAGCTGGTGCGCTGGGTGGCGGCTGTACCTGTTGTTGCGGTGGGCACGGATGTTGCCGCCACCACAAGGGAGCTCCCTTCCGAGGACGTGTCTGTGTCGCTGGTGTCACCATGTGTCCCCGCTGTGGAGCTCCCCTCGCCCTCCGTCTCACTGGTGAAATCCAAGTCAGTTGCATGGCCCTCCATGGCCATGTGAGATGCAGCTCCCTCTTCCTCCGATGCCACTTCTCCTTCGCCTGATGATGCTAATGCACACATGAACAGGAAGACCACCAAAAAAGGGGGGGCGGTGGAGAAACAAAGACATGTTGAGTGCATGTATTGGCGACACCGTTGGCGGAGAGGACAGACACAGAAGCCCCCTGCACTACGCCGCACACTTGGGGTACACTACTCAATCCGTGGGACATGGCCTACAAGCGGATGTCCTCCCACCTCTTCTGGCAGTGGGTGCCCTGTCTGTAGTGCACCCCCAGGGTCCGGACGTCCTTGGCGATGGCACGCCAAATTTCGATTTTCTGATGGGCGCTGACCTATGTGACATGTACAGGGGGAGAAAATAAAAAATCATCACCTTCTGCATGCTCGATGTGAGTGGCCCCCCATCCACACCCTTGCCATGTGGCACATGCTCTCATCTGTCGTTTGATGCATGCCTCATTCGCTCCCCTCCCCACCATCTTTCATTCACCCCACTCAACCCAGGCATTGGCCACAAAGCATGGTCCCAGTGTACTTACCTGTTGGTCTGGAGGACCGTAGAGCAGCGCATACTGGGGGAGGACCCCATCCACGAGTTTCTCCAATTCTTCAGAAGTGAAGGCAGGGGCCCTTTCCCCAGTCGCAGCAGCCATTGTCTCTTCCAGACCGAGGTCACAGCAGCACTTGCAGTATAGGTCCTCTCCTGTGGATGATCAGGTATCGAGTGATTAAGCAGATAGAAAATGGCGGTCACGCCCGCGGCGGTGCGTACCGCGGCAGGGCGTACCGCGACCGCCGGCGCACATCGTCATTGGCTCCTGAAACCCATAGGGTTCAATGTTAACCAATGCGGCTTTGCGCCGCGGTCTTCGACCGCCTACCGCCACGGTGTGCCACGCCAGCGCATTGACCTCACATCCCACTGTCACACTTCACAGGTCAGGCAGCAGCCATTTCAAGGGCCCCCATATCTTAATTTCTACTGCGTCACACAAGCCTAGGCCTTGCATCAACACTCATACAAGCCATTCAATGCATTGAGAATCGTGTACTGTGCAAGCTGTGGGAACGTACCTGTGGGTTGATTGACTCTGTGCTCCATGTTGTCCTTCCTAGGCACCGTCTGCTGGGACTTGCGAGGAGATGGAGGAATCTTCCCGTGTACAGACTGCTGGTGGACCTGTCGACAATGGAAGAAAGACATGTCATACTGACATACAGGCTTGACAGACCCACTATACAGGAACTGTGTGCCCAGCTGGAGCCAGACCTGATGTCACCCATCCGCCAACCCACAGGGATCTCCCCTCTAGTGCAGGTTCTGTCAGTACTCCATTTTTTGGCAAGTGGGTCATTTCAAACAACAGTGGCCATTTCATCAGGGATGTCTCAGCCTATGTTTTCCAAGGTGTTGTCCAGAGTGTTGTCTGCCCTGCTGAAATACATGCGGAGCTACATTGTTTTCCCTGAGGTGGGCGATTTGGCTACAGTGAAGGGTGATTTCTATGCCCTTGGACATATCCCCAACATCATAGGTGCCATTGATGGGACACATGTTGCTTTGGTCCCCCCCAGCACGAGTGAACAGGTGTACAGGAACAGAAAATTTTATCATTCCATGAATGTCCAGGTGGTCTGTTTGGCTGACCAGTACATCTCCCATGTAAATGCCAAGTTCCCTGGGTCAGTGCATGACGCGTACATCATGCGAAATAGCAGCATCCCTTACGTGATGGAACTACTTCAGAGACACCGTGTGTGGCTAATCGGTGACTCTGGTTACCCCAACCTGTCATGGCTACTGACCCCAGTGAGGAATCCCAGGACAAGGGCAGAGGAACGGTACAATGAGGCCCATGGGCGTACTAGGAGGGTGATCGAGCGGACCTTCGGCCTCCTGAAGGCCAGGTTTAGGTGCCTCCATATGACAGGTGGATCCCTAATGTACTCACCAAAGAAGGTGTGCCATATCATCGTGGCCTGCTGTATGCTTCACAACCTGGCTTTGCGACGCCAGGTGCCTTTCCTGCAGGAGGATGGTCCAGATGGTGGTGTTGTGGCAGCTGTGGAGCCTGCGGAGAGTGAAGAGGAGGAAGACGAAGAGGACGACACAGACAACAGGGACACAGTAATACAGCAGTATTTTCAATGACATACAGGTAAGAATCCACACCGGCATTTTACATTTACTTAAAGTCTCCTGCCTCTCTACTGTCTGAGTTTCCCCCCAGTGTATGTTAACTGAGTTGTGACTTTCCCTTCCAATTTCAGAGATGTGGGCCCCACTCCGTGACCTCTGCTTTGTTTCCCCATGGACTACAGCTGTGTGACAGTGGTATGTTGTCATCACAATGTAACTGGACATTTTGGCATGGTTCTGTGTAATACATTTGTTCAAAAATACAGGCAGACTCCAGATTATTTTTGTGCAATAAGTGTGTTTATTAAAGTGCTCAATTTTGGGTAATGGTTGCAATTCGCTGATGGGTGATGGTGGAGGAATGTCCATGGCAGAGTCCAGATTTTCAGTCTCACAGGTGCATTGTCCATATGCCTGTGGAAGGTGGAGCAGGGGCAGTTTAAGGTTGGACAGGGTGACAATGTGGGACAGTGGCATCCTACTCTGTCTTCTTCCTAGATCTCAGGCCCCGCTTGCGGGGTGGTTCTCCTTCTGCAGGGGGTGGGGTTCTGGTGGCCTGTTGTTCTTGTGTCGGGGCCTCCTGTCCACTAGCGCCGGCAGAGGTGGTAGCCTGTTCTTGGTCCATGCTAGTGACAAGGGCCCTTTGTGGTGCCACATGGTCCCGCAATGTGCTGACAATCTGATTGAGAGCCACAACGATGGTGCCCATTGCGGAACTGATGTTTCTGAGTTCTTCCCTGAACCCCATAAACTGTTGCTCCTGCAGTACCTGGATCTCCTGGAACCTGGCCAGGACCGTCGCCATCGTCTCCTGGGAGTGGTGGTATGCTCCCATGATGGAGGATAGGGCCTCGTGGAGAGTGGGTTCCCTGGGCCTGTCCCCCCCTGTCGCACAGTAGCCCTCCCAGTTCCCCTGTTTCCCTGGGCCTCTGTCCCCTGGACCGTGTGCCCACTACCACTGCCCCCAGGTCCCTGTTGTTGTTGGGGTGGTGGGTCAACCTGGGTGCCCTGTAGTGGTGGACACACCGCTGATTGACGTGTCCTGGAGACAGAGGCATGGGCCTGCTGGGTGGGTGCTGTGCTGGTGTTCCCAGAGGGGGGTAGGTCTGCTGTGGCCTGTGGCTGTCTGAGGGGAACCGACTGTCCCGAGGTCCCCGATGGGCCGGGCTGGTCATCTGGGTCCAGGGAGACAGAGCTGCTGTCATCACTGTGGGCCTCTTCTGGGGGTGGAATGGACATTTCTGGACCCTCCTGGGCGGTGTCGTGGCGTTCGGGTCCTGCAGTGGTATAAGAGTATGGTTATTGCTTCTGTGTGTGCCATAGCGTGTAATGGGTGAGTGCCCGTGTACCCCAGTGCTGGCATTCCCTTGTGGGGGCTGTTGTGACAGTGGTTTGGGGGGGATGGGTATGTGCAGTGGGCATGCTTAGGTGATGGATGTCCATGGTTTGTGGTCGCATGCAGGGCTTGGTGTTGGGATGGGTGAGTTGTGATGGTGAGACATTAGCAAGGAGGATGTGTGATGGGGGTGGGGGGGAGGGTGGGGGTATGATTTGGCATGCCGGTGGGTGGGGGGGATGAAGTAGTTGAGATTAGACTTACCAGAGTCCATTCCTCCGCCTACTCCTGCGAGGCCCTCAGGATGCAGGATCGCCAAGACCTGTTCCTCCCATGTTGTAAATTCTGGGGGTTGAGGTGGGGGTCCGCCGCCAGTCTTCTGCAACGCGATGTTGTGTCTGGATACCATGGAAAGCACCTTCCCCCGTAGGTCGTTCCACCGCTTCCTGATGTCGTCCCGATTTCGTGGATGCTGACCCACAGCGTTGACCCTGTCCACTATTCTTTGCCATAGCTCCATCTTCCTGGCAATGGTGGTGTGCTGCACCTGTGTCCCGAAGAGCTGGGGCTCTACCCGAACTATTTCCTCCACCATGACCCTGAGTTCAGCGTCTGAAAACCTGGGGTGTCTTTGGGGTGCCATGGGGTGGTGTGGATGAGGTGTGGGGTGCTGTTTGTGGTGATGAGTGTGGTGAGTGTGGTGGTGTGTGGTGTTTTGTGCGTTGATGTTGTGTGGGTGATGGTGTAATGTGCCTTTGAATGCTCTGTACTAGCTGGTGGTGTCTCTCTCTGGCCTTAGTCAATAAATGGTGGTCGTAGGGGTTTGTGGGTGATGTGGGTGTGTGTTTTATATTGTGTTGGGTGTGTGGGAGTGGTGTTTGTATGTGTATCAGGTGTGTGTATTTCAAAATGTCCAATGTGGCCGTGTTTTGGAGCTGTGTGTGTATTTTGACCGCGGCGGTGTGTACCGCCAATGGAATACCGCGGTTGAAAGACCGCCGCGTGGATTCGGGGGTCGGAATGGAATGGCCGTATTTCTGTTGGCGTGACGGTGGAGGATTGGTCATCGCCAGTTTTTCGCTGGCCGTTGGTGTGGCGGACTTTTGTGGATGGCGGGTTTTTGGCGGTTTGCCTGTTGCGGGTCAGAATGACCGTGGCGGTTTCCCGTGCCCGTGGCGGTGTTATGGCGGTCTTCTGACCGGCGGTAAGCGCCTTTTACCACCTAGGTCAGAATGACCCGCTTTATGTCTTGTTTTATGTTAATATTTATTGTATGTTTATCGAATAACCATTGCTTACCTTTACTTACAAAATGATGTAAAAATAAATAAGGGAAATAAATTGTCCCCAGATATCAGGATTCATCACTGATTTCTTCAAATTAATAATTATATTTATCCCTTCCTGCTAATTTTGTATGTTCATGAAGTCTTCCTGTGGCGCAGGACACCAGCAATCACCAGCACAACCCACGAGAGGTACTATGTGTCCCAGTTTGCTTTGCCCAGGAGGAGGTGTCATCAACCACCTCTGCCGTGATGCTCTATATAGCGCCCTGGTGAAGCCCAGGCCTAAGGTGGGTCTGTCCTGCACCCATCGTTGACAAAAGGAGGCAGGGCCACCTCCCTTGGCGTTGCCTCAAAGTCTAATTTCATCCTACTGGGAAGAAATCTGACTCTTTTGGTTCAAAAGTACTTTCTGCCATCTGCTGTTTAGGCTATATTTATTCCTTTTTTGGAGATAGATTGTTGCTCAGCCCGTTCTGTTGTATGTTTTCCACCTTGTTGCTGTTTCTATTGAACTGCTGTGATTTAATCTGTCTTGTAAGAACTCTATTATATCTCTGACTGCTGGTAGTCTTGGTGAAGTTGGGGGTGCCAAATTGTTACTAGTGTTGCTATGGACAAGAGGAAGGCAAAAGATGGGGATGGGGGAGTTTGAATGCAAAGAGGGTGTTCCCAGGGGAATCAGGCAAGAGTGTGATGGAACGGATTGACTTATTGTTCTCAGAATGTCACAATATAGTAAGCCCCCAACCCTCTAACAGTCCCAACGCCCCAAATGCTATATCTACAACTTCCCCAGGGGCTCCTCTTACTATTCCAGCAAAAGATAATATTGTCAAATGCATTCCTAAGATGTTTATTAATTCTCTCCAGAGACTCCCTAATGCTAATATATCGATTACCATCAAGTATCGTGTACCCCCGTAGGGTTCTGTTTCAATATTAGTACTTTGGACCAGGTTTTCCGCTTCATTTGTATTTATTGGAAATAAGTAATACTTAAAAGGCGAAGCTCTACGTTGCGTTTGTGGCTTTGCAAACACATTTGATTTGGTTCTAAAGAGTAAATTATGGAAGGTGCTGGGTGAGATGGGAATCCCCCCTAACTTATTGGCCATTTTAAGGAGAATCCATGCAGACAACTGTGCCCAATTAACGTGGGGTGAGGATGAGCAGCTTGCTGAACCTTTAAGGATCAGGTGTGGAGTTAGACAGGGATGTGTCCCAGCCCCTACCCTATTTTCGTTATTTATAAATGGGGCTGTGGACTTTTTGGGTAGAAATGGGTGTGATGACCCAAAGTTTGGGGTGGGGGGTCTTAATATTTGCTGATGACACCCTAATGTTATCTAAATCCCCTCACGGGCTTCAGCAATTGAATGATTTTAAGCTTTTTGTGATGAGCATGGGTTAGAGCTCAATGATACTGTTGGAAATAGCTCTTTTTGCAGGGTCATCCCTAAACTTTTTCCCTCCTTCCTCCTATTTTTTCTGACCAGTTTGTGTTGGCTTTAGGACTCTGGGCACTTTACCACTGCTAACCAGTGCTAAAGTGCATATGCTCTCTGTGTAAATTGTATTGGTGATTAGGTTATCCATGATTGGAATATTTGATTTACTGGTAAGTCCCTAGTAAAGTGCACTAGAGGTGCCCAGGGCCTGTAAATCAAATGCTACTAGTGGACCTGCAGCACTGATTGGGCCATCCACATAAGTAACCCTGTAAACATATCTCAGACCTGCCACTGCAGGGTCTGTGTGTGCAGTTTTAAACTGGCAATTCGGCCTGGCAAGTGTACCCACTTACCAGGCCTAAACCTTCCATTGTACTATATGTAAGGCACCCCTAGGGCAAGCTCTAGGTCACCAAAAGGGCAGGGTGCAGTGTAATTAGAAGGTAGGACATGTACTATTGTGTTTTACATGTCCTAACAGTGAAATAATGCCAAACTCGTTTTTCACTGTTGCAAGGCCTATCTCTCTCATAGGTAATATGGGGGCTGCCTTTAAATAACCTTAAAGTGTAGTTTCTCTTTGAGAGCAGCTAGAAATGTGGAGTTTGAGGTCTCTGAACTCACAAATTAAAAATACTTCTTTTAGTGAAGTTGGTTTTCAGACTGTTAGTTTGAAAATGCCACTTTTAGAAAGTGGGCATTTTTTGCTTAAACCATTCTGTGCCTCTGTCTGTTTGTGCATTTCATGTCTGGGTCAGACTGACAGTTGGGTTGTTGTGAATTTGCTTCAGACAGTGACACAAAGGGAGCTGGGACATAGCCTGCATATCCTGATCGCCCATTTGGGCTAGAGTGAGAGGAGGAGTGGTCACTTACACCTGAAAGGACTGTGCCTGCCCTCACACAATGCAGTCTCCAACCCTCTGGGGTCTGTCTGGGGCCTGGCATGGGCAAGGCAGGATCTTGCAAACAAAAAAGACTTCCCTTTGAAGTTTACCAACTTCAAAGGCAGAAAGGTATATAAGTATTGGACCGAAAATCCCAGACTTTTAGGATCTTTTTGGCATCAAGAGGAACCTCTTGCAAGGAGAAGAGCTGAAGAGCTGGAGGAGGAGTAATGTCCCCATGAGGTGTTGCTTTGCTGGATTGGCCTGCAGTTACTGCTTCTACCTTAAAGGAGAGCAAAGGGTGAACTTTGCTGTGTATCCTGCTTGAGAAAGTTCTCCAAGGACTTGAAGTAGAGCTTGCCTCCTGTTGGAAGTCTCAGGAATACCAAAGACTTCTATTACATCTTCCTACAGCACTATGATCTGTGTGTTTTGTGCTGTTCAAGGAGAAAAACCACTGCAACGCCATCAATGACACCACTGGTCTGTACAGTGACCTGCCGATACCGCACTGTCCCGCTTCTCACCCCGACCCTGGTCTCACTGACGCTGGCATCAGACGACTTCACTGAGCTGCTGCTCGCACCTCAACCTGTGGGCCCCGCACTCTGGCATTGCCTTTCTCACACCGCATCCTAGGCATCCCCTACGATGCCGCTCCTGCTGACACCAGTGCCACTGCCTGCACCGTGGCCTGTGGACACTGCTTGTGAGGTACACAAAGCACTGCCCCACACCGCAGCCCGGGTCCACTGATGCAAGCACCATCGACTCCAGTGTCGTCACCACGCGTCCCTGCCTGCACCACGACCCATTGATGCCACATGGAGCCGCACCGCCGTCTTGGGCCTACTGACTACAGTGCTTCGGCAACGACACCCCTGCTGCCTGCACCGTGACCTGGTGACATCACATGTCGCACCCTCCTGTTTCACACCCCAGCCCTGGTCTCACCGACACCACTGGACGCCATCCCCAACCCGCTGCCTGCACCGAGACGTGTGGGAACCACACATCGCATCATCCAGCATCGCACTACATTCCTGACATCATCCACGTCAGTGCTCCTGGCTTCATCAGCCCGGAGTTCGATCTGCAAAGCTTGTGACTTCAAGGGCCCGATGAACCCCGCACCGACTCTGGAACCGACACCGCAACACCAGGGACGCCGCTCCCCAGAGCTCACCGCGAGGATCACGATGACCTACAATTCCAAAGGTACTGTTCGATGGGTCTTCCCAACATCTTAGCTGGCCTGCGATGCCGTGGCTGGCCTGAACAGTTGGTGGTGTTGATCACAACACTGTGATAGCCCTGGTGGAGCTATCAAGAACTTCAAGGAACTGACTTTTTAATTAACTTTTGCAGAATTCAAATATTTATTACTGGATGTTGGATTTTTATCATATTTGGTCTTGTTTTATATAGATAAATATTGGCTATTTTTCTAAAACTGGTGTGGTGTCCTTTTGTAGTGTTTTCACTTGTTACTGTGTGTTCTGTGCAAATGCTTTCCTCATTGCTTCTGAGATAGGCCTTACTGCTTGTGCCAAGCTACCAAGGGGGTGAGCAGGGGTTATCTGATCAGGTATATCCCTTATTATGACTAGAGTGAGGATCCCTACATGGACAGGGTGCAAACTGACTGCCAACTAGAGACCCCATTTCTAACAGATACTAAGACAAAGTACATGGTTTGCTCAAAGGATACTTTCAAGCCTTTTTGGAGACATATATGTGTTTGGGGAGAATCCCAAGAAATGGTTCCATCCTTTGACTATTTAGGTATAAGACTCGCTCCTAACCTGTGCTGGAGACCGCACCTTGAGAAATTCCATCTTCTCCTTATCCAACAAATGGATTCACAGAAGGACAGTCTCCAGGAAAGTGGCCCCAGCACTTGTAATTTATAATAAGAAAATCTTTGGGATCAGTCTGATATGGAGCAGAACTGTGGGGATGTGGGAACATTAATAATTTATCGGTAGCAGAGCATTGCTTCATAAGATCTCTTATAAATCTGCAGGTGAGTGCCCCTTCAACCCCAGTTTTCCTAGACCTAGCCCATAGAAGGATTGCCCAGAAAGCCGAGTGTTGGCTCCTTATGTTCTGGCATCGGCAGTGGTCTACGTATGCTTTAGTACCATATCGGGTGGGTCTCGCTGAGCTTACCATGTCTTTGTGTGCTAGTAAAATTCCCTGGTTCTGTTGAACTGACCAAAGTATGAGTTTAAAACATTTTATGAAGATTTGTCAAGCAGTGCTAAGGTTATTGGTTAAAAAAAATGCACTCAGTATATATTTAAAAAAAGTCCTAACTATAACTAGCTAGTGGCTACTGCTACTAGATAATGTGTGTGCGAGGCACCTGCAATCACTGCCGCAGCCAAGGAGAGGGACTATGGACCTTATTATGACATTGGTGGTAAATTGCGCTTACCGCCACGGTGACGACCGCCAACATACTGCCGCAGTGGCAAATATCCGTTTGCCATATTATGACACACACACACATTCCGACAGAATACAGCCACATACACAAATCCGCCACCCCAAAGGTCAGTGCAAAAGTGGCTGTCCCAACACCATACCATTACACCAGCAAAACAACGCCCATCACATCATGACCCATGAATCACCACAGCGGACATTCAACGGAGGTAAACAATTGGTGGTACATCCTGCCGCGCTCAGAATGGACACCCACATACAAAACAACACTACATTGGCCAATAGGAAAAAAACACACACCTGACATCCATACACACACCCACACCACTATAAAACACAAACCCACATTACCCACAACCCTTTACGAATACAAATTATTGCCTCTAGACTGACACCAAGACCACTGCGTCAACTAGACACACACCACATACACCCATACATCCTTCACTCACCCCACATCACACACCCCACCACATTACTCAATACACTCTCACCATCACACACCACACAACATTCATGTCCCCACAAAGGCCCCCCCGGTTTCACTGATGAGGAGTTAAGGGTCATGGTGGAAGAAATTGTCAGGGTGGAGCCACAGATGTTGGGAGCACAGGTACAGCAGATATCTATTGCAAGGAAGATGGAGCTATGGCGGAGAATCGTGGACAGGGTGAAAGCCGTGGGACAGCATCCAAGAACAAGGGACAACATCAGGAAGAGGTGGAATGACCTACGGGAGAAGGTATATTCCATAGCAGCAAGGCACCAGTTCGCCATACAGAAGACTGGCGGTGGACCCCAGCCTCCTCCCCCACAGCTCACAGCATGGGAGGAGCAAGTGTTGGCATTACTGCATCCTGAGGGACTCGCTGGAGTTGCTGGAGGACTGGATACTGGTAAGTCAATATTTACTACTTATCAACCCCTATACCTGCATGCCATCTCATACCCTCACCCTCACTCGCATCACTCAACCCCATCCCACATACTGCACCTACACATATGACTAACCCCAATGCCAAACCCTGCATGGTATACCAATGCATGGACAGCCCTCCCAGCCCTGCATGGACACCCATCACAAAATCATGCACAGTATAGGGAAACTAACAATCCCACAATACATCACCATACACAAGCAAAAGGTGGCAGGGCTACACCAACGATAGAGGGGAAGCCAGGGATGTACAATATGTCACACACATGAAGCATAATACATCACTTACATCTCCACAGGTATACCAGCCAATGTAAGCGGAGAGGAGGTGCCACGACTATCCAGTCCCCCAATAGAAGATGCCCCCAGTGATGACAGTATCTCTGGGCTTCTGGATCTGGAGGACCTACCTGGCCCATCAGGGACCACTGGAGAGCCCATCACCCAAGCCCACTCACAGACTACCACAGAGCCTCCCCCTTCAGTATCCAACACCACAGCACCCACCCAGCGCACCCACACCTCTGTCCCCAGGACATATCAATCATCAGTGTGCCTGCCTGGACAGGGACCCCAGGCCACACCTCGCCACCAAAACAATCAGGGACCTGGGGTCGGTGGCAGTGGGCACACCGTGCAGGGGACAAAGGCACAGGCCAACAGGGACACTGGGACGACTGATGTGCACCAGGGAGAGGACAGGACCAGGGAACCGACTCTCCAGGGTGCACTCTCCGAGATCCTGGGAACCTACCAACATTCCTAGGACATGATGGGCCAGATCCTTGACAACGTGCAGGAGAACAAGCGGCTGCAGAAGGAACACCATCAGGAGATCAGGGAGGACTTGCAGGCTTCCAACACCACCATAATCTCCATAGCAGGGGTGCTGGCAGACATGGCCAACATCATGAGGGAATGGATAGGACACCAGCGGGCCTCTACCACTAGCCAGTCTATTGACTAGCCCTCCACTTTCGCTGCAGCTAGTGGGCAAGAAGCCCCGCCACAGGACCCACAGACCACCAGCATCCCTCCCCCTGCAGAAAGTGAACCACCCATAAACATTCTCTGTGACCCAGACAGAAGCCAATGACACTTGCCAAGACCCCGCCAGGAAATAAGAATCTCCTAATTGTCCCCCTTGTGTCCCATTCAATCACCATGTCCACTTTTGTAGGAAGTTGGCTCTGTATGTACTATTTCAAAGTATGAAATAGTGTGCACAGAGTCCAAGGGTTCCCCTTAGAGGTAAGATAGTGGCAAAAGTAGATCATTCTAATGCTCTATTTTGTGGTAGTGTGGTCGAGCAGTAGGCTTATCAGAGGGTAGTGTTAAGCATTTGTTGTACACACACAGGCAATAAATGAGGAACACACACTCAAAGACTTACTCCAGGACAATAGTTTATTACATTGAAAAATATATTTTCTCAGTTAATTTTATGAACCACAGGTTCAAGATTTACAGATAATACTTTACATGTAAGGTACTTCACTTAGATACTTGAGGAACTTTGAATGAAAGCAATATCACATACAGTATTAGTAAAAACGGCAATAAGCTATTTTCAAAGTAGACACTGCAAAATCAACAGTTCCTGAGGAGGTAAGTAAAGGTTAGTTGTGGAGGTAAGTAAAACACTTACAAGTCTCAAGTTTGGGTCATAGGCAGCCCACTGTTGGGGGTTCAAGGCATCCCCAAAGTTACCACACCAGCAGCTCAGGGCCGGTCAGGTGCAGATGTCAAAGAGGTGCCCAAAACACATAGGCGCCTATGGGGAACAGGTGTGCTCCGGTTCCGGTCTGCCAGCAGGTAAGTACTTGCGTCCTCCGGGGGCAGACCAGAGGGGTTTTGTAGAGCACCGGGGAGGACATGAGAAGGCAAACAAAGAACACCCTCAGCGGCACAGGGGCGGCCGGGTGCAGTGAGCAAAGCAGGCATCGGGTTTTAGGTTGAAAACAATGGAGAGACCCGGGGGTCACTCTAGCGTTGCAAGCAGGCCCGGGGGGCTTCTCGGGACAGCCACCACCTGGGCTACGCAGAGGGTCACCTGGGGGTCGCTCTTGCACTGAAGTTCGTTTCCTTCACGTTCTGGGGGCTGCGGGTGCAGTGCTGGTTCCAGGCGTCGGGTCCCTTGTTACAGGCAGTCGCAGTCAGGGGGAGCCTCTGGATTCTCTCTGCAGGTGTCGCTGTGGGGGCTCAGGGGGGTCGTCTCTGGTTACTCACGGGCTCGCAGTCGCCGAGTGTCCTCCCTGAGGTGTTGTTTTTCTGCAGGTCGAGGTGGGGGCGTGGGTGCAGAGTGTTAAGTCTCACGCTTCCGGTGGGAAACGTGAAGTCTTTGGAAGTTGCTTCTTTGTTGCAAAGAAGTTGCAGGTTTTGAACAGGGCCGCTGTTCACGGGAGTTTCTTGTTTTTTAGTCCAGGGCAGTCCTCTGAGGCTTCAGAGGTCGCTGGTCCCTGTCAGATGCGTCACTGTTGCAGTTTTCTTCTAAGTTGGGAGACAGGCCAGTAGGGCTGGGGCCAAAGCAGTTGTCGTCTCCGTCTTCACTGCAGGGCTTCAGGTCAACAGTCCTTCTTCTGGTTAAGGTTGCAGGAATCTAGTTTCCTAGGTTCTGGGGTGCCCCTAAATACTGAATTTAGGGGTGTGTTTAGGTCTGGGAGGGCAGTAGCCAATGGTTACTGTCCTTGAGGGTGGCTACACCCTCTTTGTGCCTCCTCCCTGAGGGGAGGGGGGCACATCCCTATTCCTATTGAGGGAATGCTCCAAAACCAAGATGGAGGATTTCTAAAGGCAGGGGTCACTTCAGCTCAGGGCACCTTAGGGGCTGTCCTGACTGGTGGGTGACTCCTCCTTGTTTTTCTCATTATCTCTCCTGGACTTGCCACCAAAAGTGGGGGCTGTGTCCAGGGGGCGGGCATTTCCACTAGCTGGAGTGCCCTGGGGCATTGTAACACGAAGCCTGATCCTTTGAGGCTCACTGCTAGGTGTTAGAGTTCCTGCAGGGGGGAGGTGTGAAGCACCTCCACTCAGAGCAGGCTTTGTTTCTGGCCTCAGAGGGCACAAAGGCCCTCACCACATGGGGTCAGAAACTCGTCTCTCAGCAGCGGGCTGGCACAGACCAGTCAGTCCTGCACTGAACAATTGGGTAAAATACAGGGGGCATCTCTAAGATGCCCTCTGTGTGCATTTTTTAATAAATCCAACACTGGCATCAGTGTGGGTTTATTATTCTGAGAAGTTTGATACCAAACTTCCCAGTATTCAGTGTAGCCATTATGGAGCTGTGGAGTTCGTTTTTGAAAAATTCCCAGACCATATACTTAATATGGCAACAACCGTACTTTCAATGTCTAAGAATAGACTTAGACACTGTAGGGGCATATTGCTCATGTAGCTATGCCCTCACCTGTGGTATAGTGCACCCTGCCTTAGGGCTGTAAAGCCTGCTAGAGGGGTGACTTACCTATGCCACAGACAGCATTTTGTGTGCACAGCATCCTGAGGGGGATGCCATGTCGACTTTGCCTTTTTCTCCCACACAATCTGCAATGGCAGTGTGCATGTGTTAGCTGAGGGGTCCCTTAAGGTGGCACAACATATGCTGCAGCCCTTAGGGACCTTCCCTGGTCACAGGGCCCTTGGTACCACTGGTACCTTTTACAAGGGACTTATCTGTGTGCCAGGGTTGTGCCAATTGTGGAAACAATGGTACATTTTAGGTGAATGAACATTGGTGCTGGGGCCTGGTTAGCAGGGTCCCAGCACACTTCTCAGTCAAGTCAGCATCAGTATCAGGCAAAAAGTGGGGGGTAACTGCAACAGGGAGCCATTTCCTTACAACTTTGATCTGCCATTGCTCCTCTTCCAATGGCCCCTTGGACACTGCACCTGTGCTACATACAGACTGGAACAATACCCTGGACTTTCCTCTATCATCACCCCATTCCATTGCACATTCCCCTCAATTTATTAGCACTACAATAAACACCCTTGAACACAACTTGACTACTAGTATTTTATTCATTGAAAATGTGTATTTATGGAAATAGTCACATTCATTTCAAATGAACTGTACACTGTGAGAGCATTGAAATAATGACCTGTAGCTGGCTGTAGTCAGCACATCATTACACAGTTATTATATCACCAACATCTGTAAAATGACAAAGCATAGGTGACAGTAAGTTGGGATAAAAGGAAGTTCATGCCATCATGCCACAGCCACGCAGAATATACCAGTAGTCATAGAAATGTGCAGTTGCACTGTCTCACCTGTGTGTCATTGGAAGTACTGAAGGATAACTGATGTTCTGTTGTCCTCATCTTTAGCCTATTCATCCTCACTGTCCTCAGGGTCTAAGGCTGCCACAGGGGCATCTCCAGTCTCCTCCTGCAGAAAAGGTACACAGCGTCAGAGGGCCAGGTTGTGCAACATGCAGCATGCCACTACCATCTGGCAGACCTTCTCCGGTGAATAGCACAGGGATCCACCTGTCAGATGGTGGCACCTGAATCTTGCCATCAGGAGGCCGAAGGTCCTTTCGATGATCCGTCTGGTTCACCCATGTGCCTCAATGTAATGTTTCTCAATCCCTGTTCTGGCATTCCTCACAGGGGTTAGCAGCCATGATAGGTTTGGGTAGCCAGAGTCACCTGCATGTATTGAGGGAGCACATTTAGCCTCACGCAATCCTATGGGGCTAGCATAACGTGGGTGGGGACCAAGGCTCACACCCTGTGCCTCTGAAGTTAGGCCATCACATTTAGGATGCTGCTATTCTTCAGAACAAAGACATCATGTACTAACCGAGGATACTTATCATGATGTGGGAGATGTACTGGTGAGCCAGGCACACAATCAGCACATTCAGTGATTGGAAATTCTTACGATTCCTGAACATCTGTTCATTCTGGTGGGAAGGGGGGGACAAACGCAATACGTGTCCCGTCAATCACCCCAAAAATATTGGGGAAATGTCCCATTGCATAGAATCCAGCCTTCACAGTGGCCAAATCTTCCACCTGGGGGAAAGAAATGTAGCTGCACATGTGTTTTACCAGGGCAGACAAGACTCTTGCCAGCACGATTGAGAACATTGGCTGTGACATTCCTGCTGCCAAGCCCACTGTCACTTGGAAGGAACCAGTTCCCAAGAAATGGAGCACTGATAGCACTTGCACAAGAAGGGGGATCCCAGTTGGATGGCAGATAGATGAGATCAGGTCTGACTCCAAGTAGGCACACAGCTCTGTGATTGTGGCCCTGTCCAGTCTATAGGTGAAGATAACGTGCCTGTCCTCCAGTGTAGCTAAGTCCAATAGTGGTCTGTACACAGGGGATGTCTCCATTTCCTATTAATCCGCAGCAATAGGTATCTAAGGGACACAAGAGTGAGTAGGCTGTCACAATTGGAACAATGAAACCACAACTGCAGTCTACATGGTGCACTTATATAATGGCAAGGTATGTGCCAATCTAATCTGTGATGCAGTTATTGTCGATATTACTGTCTTCCCTCCTGAAATGGCCACCACCTGTCCTGTATGTAGGGACAGGTGGAAGTGAGATTATTCTGCCGACATTGGGCGTCATGGCGGAAGGCGGTCTTGCACCGCCGTGCAATTCCTCATTGGCTAAGATGGGGCTCTATGGAGTACAGTGGCCAATGGGGATCTGCGCTGGTGGTGACGGTGTACACTGCTGCAGGTGTGACCGCCATTTTCTATCTGATTCCTGACTTGTTTCCTGACCTTCAACAGGAGAACGCCTACACTGCTTGTGCTGCTGTGACCTGTGTCTGGAACCTACCCAGGCCCCTGTGACCGGGGAAAGGGCCCCTGTCTTCACTTTGGAGGAGTAGGAGCGACTGGTGCATGGGGTCCTACCTCAGTACGGACAGCTTTATGGGCCTCCAGACCAACAGGTGAGTACACTTTGGGCACAATGCATGTGTGAAGGATTCATGCATCGTGTTAGGGGAGTAGGGGGAATGTCTTCTGGTGGTGCACATGGTGTGCGCTGGGCGAAGTGTCTGCTAATGGTGATGGAAACGGGTATGGTGGGCCATATGTGTGACAGGCTCGACCGTTTGTTTAATGGTGTTCTCCTGTTTGTATTGCCTCTGCAGGTCAGCGCCCATCAAAAGAAAGGAATATGGTGTGCCATCGCCAAGGACGTGCGGACCCTGGGGGTCTATGGCAGGTAGAGAACCCATTGTCGGAAATGGTGGGAGGACCTGAGACACTGGCCACTGAAGTCTGCGGAGGCCCAACTGGGGATGGCCTCCCAACAAGGAAGGGGTGCCCGTCAGACCCTGACCCCCCTGATGGCCCGTATACCAGTGGTGGCCAACCCTGAGCTGGATGGGAACTTGAGAGAATCACAGCAGCCACAAGGGGGCGAGAACAGTGGGTATCATTACCTATTTTGGCAGGTGGAGGGTATCTGGGTGGTAGATGCCTGTTAGTGGGTATCCCTAAGGCCAGGCCAGACATTGCTGCATGGGTCATCTCAAGGGTAATGGGTTTATGGCAAATATAGGTAGCCTAGCTTGTTAGCATTCCATTTCAGGCAGGGCCTCGTGGGTCCCAGGAGTGCTGCAGTTGCCGGTAACTAGCCATATCACTGGTAGTGCAAGCGTAGTGCTTAACCCTGTTTCCTGTGTGTGACGGTGATGTGTATGCCAATAGAGGTGTTGTTGCAGTCATAGACCCAGTGTATCCTTTGTCTCTCCCCCCTTTCTTGTTTTGTCATCCTCTCCTTGTGTACATTAGCATCATCTGGTGGAGGAGCAGGGGCACTGGTGACAGAGGGAGCTGCATCCCACAGGACCCAGGAGGCAGAACCCACTGATGCCTAGGGAACCAGTAGGATGGAGGGCGAGAGGATAACCACGGCAGAGACTAGAGGTGACAACACAGACTGAGATTCTGACTCCGATGGGAGCTCCCTGGTGGTGGCGGACTCCTCTGTGACCACCCCAGCTGCAGGTACAACTACCATGCCACCCCGTACCAGCACCGTCCTCCCAGTACACCCTCAGTGAGTTGCCCATGCCCGCTCACCCAGTAGGGTGGGCTTCTCCTTCGCCACAGGCACATCAGGCCCTGCCCCAGTGAGCCCTGCTGCCCTGAGTGAGGAGGCTATTAACCTCCTGGGATCCATCTTTATGGCAATCAACCATTGTGAATGGCATCCAGGAGCTTGCATCCTAGTTGCAGCAATGCAATGCATTCCTGGAGGGCATTCATGGTGGATTGGCGGCCCAACAGAGATCGATTCAGGCTCTGGCCTCCTCTCTGATGGCAGCCATTGTCCCTGTTTCTACCATCCCCCCTCCAACTACCACTTCCGAGTCCCATTCTCCTCAACCCCAACCCATCCCAGGCACACATACAGAAGAGTATGCACACAAGACAATACCCAAGAGTGGGCCAAGCAAACACAAGCACCACACTTCATCACACAAGCACTCAACAAACACCATACAGTTGCAGACACGACAACATCCACTGCCTCCACTGTCTTCCCCTCTTCCTCCTCCTCCACGCCCCTCCCAGACATGTACACAATCACACCTGTGTACACTACATCAACATCCACCACCAGCATCACCACACTAAGCAGCACACACACCTCACTAGCAGACATCTCCACAACATCCATGCACGAGTCCCCTGTGTCCTCTCCCACCCTGTCTATCCATCCTCCTAAAGGACACAAACACAAGCACTCACACACCCAACAGCCACCCACCTCACACCAGCATATAGCCCAGACACCTGCACCCAAATCCAGCAGACATACACCTCCTGCAACCACTCCATCTACCTCCACTCCCATCACTCCTCCCTCCTCCTGCCCCACCGTCTCTAAAAAGCTTTTCCTTGCCCAACTTGACCTCTTCCCTCCCCCCGTTCTGCCCGTATGAGCAAGGTACCAAAGACCTAACCCAGGGGTGTGGTCTAGTCGTGGAGAGAAATGGCCACCTGAATTGGGAGCTCCACATGCCGGATTGAGCCGGGGCGAACTGAGGTGCTGCTGATCACCGGGAGTGTTTCCCCTCCCTCGCACTATCTGCCCTGAATGGTCGGCTGGTGTTTTTGGACCCATTATACACCCACGTGGAACAGAGGGGCTGACAGAGCACCGTGGCCCTCTACCACGCGGGACACCATGGCCTTGATTACTCCCTCACATGGGAGCAGCGAGACTTAGGTGGGGCCGCTGGGCTGGATCGCACCCAGCCACGGACCGGCGGACCGGCCCGCCCACGCATGCCAAACCCCTGGGGCACGCTTATGCTCCCCCAAACTCCCAGGAGGCCCCAGAAGTTAGTGGCCAGAGACTGGGTTGGAGGGGACTGACTGTCTTCTCTCCCCCTCCTCCTGGGAAGATTCACAGCTACTAGTAGCAAACAGCCACATTTACCGGCCCACCCAAGGGTGACCTTCACAACAGGACATGAGGAGTCTCCAATGCACTAGCGGGGGTGAGCTTCTACAGCGCATTACTTTTACTGCATGACCCCCCTTCGTTTGGACCCATAGACAACCTATATCTCACAGCTGGTTGCCCCTGGGGCAGCTGAGCCCGGAAGAACAGCCTTTCTCAGGAAGCTGCTGGCAGAGCTTCCATGGTGGAAGTGTAAATGTAAACGTAAACATAAACTTCGCACTTGTATAGTGCACTACTCACCCGTTAGGGTCTCAATGCACTGTACGCATACCACTGTGGAACCCCTCCTGGCTTTTCTCTGTGAGGCACCCACTCATGGGCAACCCCAGGGTGAAGCCAGGCATCCAAGCACTGTCAGGGCCATTGGGGAGATTAAGCAAGCTATTGCCCAGAGTTACATTAATTATATTAGGCACCGAGGCGAGAATTATCTGGTCCAAGGGAATTGAGTCCAAGATCCGCCGAGGTGGGAATTGAACCCTGGTCCCGGGACATATCTCTGCATCAGGGTCTGCCGCTCTAGCCAGTGTGCCACACTTCTCCACGAAGTGTAGGGCTGGCATTGGTCAAGCAAAATTACTGGTCTGCACTGCAACAACTTTGGACTCACGACCCCCTCTCCATACTGGGGAACTTTTCAGGAGGCGTGGTCTGACACCCGCAAAAGAAGAGTACCGCCCACCAGTGCGACCGGCTGGCACCTAATGCAGGACCGTCTTACACCGATGAGACGTACTACGCACAGTATGCAATGGAGTTACATACTATGCTTGGGCCTGATCAAGACGGGCTTCGGTGAGGGCATTGGAGGTACCTTGGGGCAAATCTGCTTAATGGCACCGGAGTGACACACTTAGGCCCTCATTACAACATTGGCGGTAAAAGCCGCTTACCGCCGTGCAGAAGACCGCCAACACACCGCCGCGGCCGCGGAATTCCGCCACAGCTATTATGACCCACATCTCGGAATCCGCCAAAAGTCAGACACCCACACAAGTCCCCCACACCAAAGGTCAGTGATAAACTGGCGAAAACAAAACCTCCACCGTCACGGCAACAGAAATACGCCCACACTATCACAACACACGAATCCACGTGGCGGTCTTCCAACCGCGGTATTCCATTGGCGGAACACACCGCCCGCTCAAAATACACACACTCTTACAAAACACAGCCACATTGGACAATTCGAAATACAAACACTTGATACACATACACACACCACTCCCACACACCCATTACAATATAAAACACCCACCCACATCACCCACAAACTCCCATGACAAAAAATACCGAATGAAGGCCAGAGAGAGACACCATCAGCAAGAACAACAGCAGCCAGAGGCACACAACACCATCACCCACACAACGTCCACGCACCTCACACAACACACCACTACATATCACCACACTTATCACCACACACTCCACCACCAGGGTGGTCCCTATGGCACGGCAAAGACACCCCAGGTTCTCGGAGGAGGAGCTCAGGGTCATGGTGGAGGAAATCGTCGGGGTACAGCCACAGCTATTCGGAGCACAGGTGCAGCACACCTCCATAGCTAGGAAGATGGAGCTATGGCGCAGAATAGTGAACAGGGTCAACGCAGTGGGACAACACCCAAGAAATCGGGAGGACATCAGGAAGAGGTGGAACGACCTACGGGGGAAGGTGCGTTCCGTGGTCTCAAGACACCACCTGGCGGTTCAGCGGACTAGCGACGGACCCCCACCTTCTCCTCCACAACTAACAACATGGGAGGAGCAGGTCTTGGCGATTCTGCATCCTGAGGGCCTTGCAGGAGTAGGTGGAGGAATGGACTCTGGTAAGTCAAAGCTTTACTATTACATCCCCCACCCTACCTGCATGCTATCACATACCCCCACCCTCACCCCCAGCACCCCAACTCCTCACAAATGTCCCAACATCACAAACCACACATCCCAACACCATGCCCTGCATGCAACAACAAAGCATGGACACCCATCACCAAAGCATGGCCACTGCACATACCCATACACCCCCCTAAACCACCATCACACAAGCTCCCACACAGAAATGCTAGCACTGGGGTACACGGTCACCCACCCATTGCACACCATTACATACACATATTTAACAAACATCCTTTTTATACCCCTGCAGGACCCCTAACCAACGTCACCGGACAGGAGGGCCCACACATGTCCACACCACCAACAGAAGAGACCCACAGTGATGACAGCACCTCTGTCCAACTGGATCTGGGGGTCTACCACAGACGGAGCACCCACTGCCGGAGAAGATGGGAGGACATTCGCCGCTGGAGCAAGAAGACGGTGGAGGCTCAGCTGGGGATGGCCTCCCAACGTGGGAGGGGTGCCCGTCGCACCATGACCCCCCTGATGTTCAGGATCCTGGCGGTGGCCTACCCGGAGTTGGATGGGCGACTGAGGGCATCACAGCAGACACAAGGGGGTGAGTACACTCTCATTCTGCTGACTTTGCGCGCAGTGGAGTTGTCTGGGTGGGGGAGGAGGGCTGTGGCTTTCCCTAGGCCAGTGTAAGTTCCGTAGGCAAGGCCCCTCCGTAAGGCAGGCCATGTGGCACCCCAGCCCACCTCTTTAGAGTGCCAAGTACAGCTATTCATGCCCCTGTGTCATCTATGTGTGCAGATGTCGTCCATAGCCTTGTAGGCCATTTCCCAGGAATTGAACAGTGGAGCCCAAGAGCGCGGCGTAGTGCAGGGGGCTTCTGTGTCTGTCTTGTCCGCCAACAGTAGCGGTAATCCATGCACTCAACATGTCTTTCTTCTGTTGTCGCCCCCCCCTTTTTGTGGTCTCCCTGTTCTTGTGTGCAGTAGCATCATCAGGCGGAGGAGCAGTGGCACCGGAGCACGAGGGAGCTGCATCCCACATGGCCCTGGAGGGCGAGACTACGGACTCGGAATTCACCAGTGGGACAGAGGTTGAGGGGAGCTTCACGGCGGGGACAGGAGCTGAGACCAGCGACACGGACACGTCCTCTGATGGGAGCTCCCTTGTGGTGTCGGCAACATCTGTGCCCCCGCATCTACAGGTACAGCCACCACCCCCCCTACCAGTACCGCCCTCCCAGCAGCCCCTCAGCCTTCGCCTGTGCCCGCTCACCCAGGAGGGTGGGCATCACCTTCGCCCCAGGCACCTCAGGCCCTGCCCCAGTCACCCCTGCTGCCCTCAGTGAGGAGGCAATTGACCTCCTCAGGTCCCTCACTGTTGGGCTGTCTACCATTTTGAATGCCATCCAGATTGTAGAAAGGCAGTTGCAACAAACTAATGCTTCCTGGAGGGCATTCATTCTGGTCAGGCGGCCCTTCACCAAGCTTTTCAAACTCTGGCCTCAGCACTGATGGCAGCCATTGTCCCCGTCTCTAGCCTCCCCCCTCCAACTTCCTCCACCCAGACCCAATCCCCTGAACCTCTGCCTATCCCAAGCACACATTCAGACCAGCATGCACACACGTCAACACACAAGGGAAGCTCAGGCAAACATAAGCACCACACACCCCACAGGCACTCACGCATGCAACACACACATGCAGACACACCAACATCCACTGCCTCCACTGTGTTTCCCTCCTCGTCGTCTCCCTCCTCCCTCCCAGTCTCGTCTACACTCACACCTGCATGCACTACCTCTACAGCAACTACGTCCCTCACCAGCACACCCACCAGCACACCCCGCTCACATGCAGTCACCACCCCCACTACCATTCACACGTCCCCTGTGTCCTCTCCCAGTGTGTCTGTGACGCCCCCTCCCAAGATACACAAACGCAGGCACACACCCACCCAACAGCCATCCACCTCACGACAGCCTCCAGCGCATGCACCTGCACCCAAAGTCACCAAACGTACACCTCCTACTACCACCACCTCTTCCTCCACTCCCAAACCCCCTCCAGCTACCCATCCCAGTGTGTCCAAAAAACTTTTCCTGTCCAGCCTTGACCTTTTTCCCACACCACCCCCTCCCCGTCCATCCCATAGGTCCAGAACTAGCACCTCAGCCACAACATCTCCGGGACCAGTGGTGCCTGTAGTCACCGGTATGTGGAGTGCACCGGCCACCAGGACAGCCAGAGTGGCACGGAGCCACAGCACAGACAGTGCATCAGAAGTTGGCCAGTGCACAGTGGGAGAGGGGGAAGACTCCAGCCACCAAAGCTGGAGTCAGCTGTGACACCTTCCAAGGTGGGGAAGGGCCACAAGAAACTCAGCAAGTCTGGGAAGAGCTGCACGGCGGAGAAGACCGCCATCATCCCCGCTGCCCAGGAGGCCACCGCCAGCCCCAGCCCAGCTGCCCACGAGGGCACCGCCAGCCCCAGCCTAGCTGCCAGGAGGGCACCGCCAGCCCCAGCCCAGCTGATCCATGAAGGACCGCCAGCACCAGCCCCGCTGGGCCATGAAGGACCGCCAGCCCCAGCCCAGCTGATCCATGAAGGACCGCCAGCACCAGCCCCGCTGGGCCATGAAGGACCGCCAGCACCAGCCCTACTGGGCCATGAAGGACCGCCAACACCAGCCCCGCTGGGCCATGAAGGACCGCCAGCACAAGCCCCGCTGGGCCATGAAGGACCGCCATCTCAAGCACCACTGAACAGGGCACCGCCAACTCAAGCACCGCTGAACAGGGCACCGCCAACTCACCGCCAACTCAAGCACCGCTGAACAGGGCACCACCAACTCAAGCACCGCTGAACAGGGCACCGCCAACTCAAGCACCGCTGCACAGGGCACCGCCATCTCAAGCACCGCTGAACAGGGCACCGCCAACTCAAGCACCGCTGAACAGGGCACTGCCAACTCAAGCACCGCTGCACAGGGCACCGCCATCTCAAGCACCGCTGAACAGGGCACCGCCAACTTAAGCACCGCTGCACAGGGCACCGCCATCTCAAGCACTGCTGAACAGGGCACCTCCAACTCAAGCACCGCTGAACAGGGCACCGCCAACTGAAGCACCGCTAGCCGATGAGCGGCAGGGGCACTGACGCAACTGGGTCCGTCACGGGGTGAGTGATGCACTCTGGGCACCAGTCCCCCTCCAGAACCAGTGGAGACATCCATCCACTACCTCTGTCCTTCACATGATGAAGCACTCTGGGCACCAGTCCCCCTCCAGAACCAGTGGAGACATCCATCCACTAGGGCACCAGTCCCCCTCCAGAACCAGTGGAGAGATCCATCTAATACCTCTGTCCTTCACAGGGTGAACCACTACCTCTGTCCTTCACAGGATGAAGCACTCTGGGCACCAGTCCCCCTCCAGAACCAGTGGAGAGATCCATCCACTACCTCTGTCCTTCACAGGATGAAGCACTCTGAGCACCAGTCCCCCTCCAGAACCAGTGGAGAGATCCATCCACTACCTCTGTCCTTCACAGGATGAAGCACTCTGGGCACATCCATCCACTACCTCTGTCCTTCACAGGATGAAGCACTCTGGGCACCAGTCCCCCTCCAGAACCAGTGGAGACATCCATCCGCTACCTCTGTGAGACTGTTATCCACTTGAGAGACTGTGGCTTTGCACTCCCCAGGATTGAACAGTGGGCATCCCACCCACTTGTGAGACTTGAGAGACTGTGGCTTTGCACTCCCCAGGATGGAACAGTGGGCAACCCACCCACTGTAGAGACTTGAGAGACTGTGGCTTTGCACTCCCCAGGATGGAACAGTGGGCAACCCACCCACTGTAGAGACTTGAGAGACTGTGGCTTTGCACTCCCCAGGATGGAACAGTGGGCAACCCACCCACTTGTGAGACTTGAGAGACTGTGGCTTTGCACTCCCCAGGATGGAACAGTGGGCAACCCACCCACTTGTGAGACTTGAGAGACTGTGGCTTTGCACTCCCCAGGATGGAACAGTGGGCATGTGGATTTGGCGTCGTGCACTCAAGCGGCTGAGGTGCCCCCCCTTTCCCTCCCCCTGAGGTGCCTGTTTAGTTGCTGTCTGATGCCCCTGCAGTGTTCTCTCCATCATGGTCGGGGATCTTGTGTGGGCCTCGCCTATACCGTGTGGTCCCAGTGTTCCACGGACTTTCTTTGTGCAGTACCTGGATTACTATGCCTGGTATATATATTTTGTACATGGTGTATATATATATTTCTGCCTACTTGTTTGTAATATATTCCGATGGTTGCACTCATTTTCTTTGGTCTTTGCATTCTTTCAGGGGGTTCGGGGGGTGTAACTGTGATGTATTGATATGCACTAGTGTGTGTGTTGTAGTAGGTGAGGGTGGGGGTGTTGCGTGTGTGTGTCCCTGTCTTTTGCCTCCCTCCTCCCCTGTGTCGTAGGTGCAGTACTCACTGTGGTCTTCGCCGGCGGCGTTCGTGCTCCTGGTAGAGGAGCAGGAAGACCATCGCAGGTAGAATTTGGAGTTCCGGTTCCATGGTGTCCTCGTTCCTCGTGGGTTGTGTAGAGGTGAGGATTTTCCCTTCGAAATTCCTGTTTCCACCGTGTTTTTATCCGTGGTGAATCAGCCCCGGAAAAGGTGGTGGATTGGCCTGTCATAATAGTGTGGGTGGTACATTGTCTCCCGCCTGTCTGTTGGCGGTGACCGCCGCGCTGTTTGTTTGTACCGCCGTGGCGGTCGGAGTGTTAAAGTGGCTGTCTTTGTTGGCGGTTTCCGCCACGGTCGTAATTGCAATTTGTTTACCGCCGGCCTGTTGGCGGTCTTACCGCCGCTTTAACACCATCCGCCAGGGTGACCACCTTAGTCTCAAATCCCCGTGAACAGGTCAGGCTGTATATGTTAATTGCTGCTGGACCCGCACTACCACTAAGTCCCCCTGGAGCACACTGAGGGTTCCTAGTACCGGCCCTTCCTACGGATCCCATGCTACCGCATTGTCTCCCTGTAGTCAGGAAGATACTCTGGGGCTCCTTAGAACCCCCCTTCCCGGGCGGCGATGCCCAATGGCAAATCGCCAGGCAAACACTCCCGCCAACTGCTGTTCTCAGAAGCTATTGCGCAGCCTAAACCCATGGCGTCGCCAAAGATCCACCCTTGCTCTATGACCCCGCCAGCCATCCCCCGCTCGGCTGATGCCAGAGAACATATACTCCAGGAAATTACTGATGTGGGACGCCGCTTGGAAGCAATGGACTTGAAGATCTCAGACCGCTCTGCGGCTTCCACCTTCACTTGGGCCAACATCGCTTGCTTCCAAGTTACGGTCACAGACTTGTACCATCCCCTCACGACCATTGAGGACCGCCTCGCGATACTGCCGGAACGGGCACGAAGCTGCAGTTCCTTCATGCAAAAATCACAGACTTGGAGGACAGGAGTTGGAGTGACAATGTCTGTTTTTGTGGTATACTGGAACAAAAGGAAGGCTCAGATGTCAAAGCCTTTCTCAAAGACTTCTTACCCGAACTCACAGGCCTCATCTTTTCCCTGCTGTTGGACTTTCAAAGGGCCCACAGAATCGGCCCCCGCATAAAGCTCATTGGGGAAAACCACGTCCCATCATCGCATACTTTTTATGCCACGAGCAGGTGCGCTAAATCATATCTGCTGCCAGAACTCAAGGCCCATACTCCCTAGAGGGTCACAAAATACAGGTGGTTGCAGACTTCTCAAGAGAAACTAACGAGAAACGGAAAGCATTTTTGGCCCTCCGAATGCAACTGAGGAACATGAACATCAAATTTGGCCTCTTTGAGCCTGCTCGTATGTGGATCTCAAAGGATGGTAAATCCAAAGACTTCCTCAAACCATCAGACTTTTGTTCCTTTCTGGAAGGCCTTACCATCCAACCTATGGACCAGGCCCCGTCTCACCCAAAGCCAAGCTCCCTTGACCTAGGAGAACCTCCCTCTGTCTCTGTTTCTAACAATCATGCTGCCAATGCTGCAATGCAGAAGAGGGGGAGGACCTACGATCACTCACTGAAATTACAGGAAGGCCGAGAACACGCTCTCCAGGTTGTGATTGCTCTCACCCAGGATCAAGGCAGAGACAAGTCCCGCTCCCCCTTGAAACCAACACCACCTGAAGATTGACCGCAATGATGAACTTATGAAGCAGCCAGGGTCTCTCACCTAATAGCCCGGATTGTGCACTTACCCGCTGGACAGCTAAGTACCCTGTCTATCTCTCCCATACATGCCTACTTTTGTCATAACTAGAGTTGATGGCTCTGTTGTTATTGTTATTTTCCTTATCGTTCCTGCTGATATTGTTCTGACCTCTGCATACATGGCTGTTATGACGCGTGATTCATTGGGCCTACTCTGCCATTTCTGTGAACTGTCATGGTATGGGGTTCCGTGGGTATTGCATATGCCTTATGTGTTTTGGTTAAGGGTTGCCTCGGTTAGGCTGTTCCCTACACTCCCTGAGATATTTTGGAACTGTTGTTAGGAATATGACGGTGGGTCTAGACCCCTTTTATCGGTTGCATTCTGACAAGGCTCATCCACCTGTTATGCTTGTCCATGACTCCTCACGGTCGCAGACCAATGGAAAGCATCCCACAGAGATCAGACCAGGAGTTCTCACACCTCCATATACATGATCGCTATTCTGGAGCGGGCCCAGGGCTTCCCCCTGTGTCTCTTCCCACCTCCTCTACCCTAGGACCGCAATATGTCTACCCTCCGCACCCCATACGTCGACCATGGCCTGAAGTAATGCCCATACCTCCCCCCTCCAGGGGTGTTCCCAGTACAGGCTATCTGTTTGGACATAGGGACCTCATATGTCTCTTTTCGGTAACTCTGGCCCGGTGCGATAGACGCCTCTTCCCTCCATACCCGCAACATATTGAGACCCGTCCATTCCAAGAGCTTCCCCGGTTCTCTTCCCACTTCCCCTCCTGCTCCCTGACGCACTACACCCTTGAACCCCCCTAAAATGTTCCGAACATCCCGCCTTACACTGATTCCCACTGGCTGTTTGTCGCCAGCCCCTCTGCCCCCCCCACTTTGTGCTTGCTTAGCGTGTGGGACCCGCAGGTTCTGACCCGCAGCTTAATAGGACTCACCGTAGCGAGGTGCTTACCTCCAGCTCCATTAGACCCAGGCTGCATATATCATCTCTTGCATCTATTTAATTTTATCCCCCCTTTCCTTTCCACTCTACCCTAATTACCCTTCTACTCTACTCTCCTTTATTCTATTCTATTCTATTCTGATTTCGCTTGTCCCTATTCTATCTCCCCCGTGCATTCTTTCCTGACTCTCCCTCCTTGCCTTCTTGACTGGCTCACTTGCCCTACTCCTTTTCACTGACCCAGGGGCCTAACCAAAACCCCTCCTCCCCTCCTGTTGCTCTCCCCCTGAATTGTCATTAATATAGTGCCTCTTCTTTTTGGGATACTAGAATAGAGGGGACCAAACGTCCCCAAGGACCCGTCAGATTCGGCTTTAGTATGGGGATGACAGTTCTGATGACAGTCCTTTCATGGAACGTCCAAGGCCTGATGCACTACATCAAGAGACAAGGGCCCCCATTATAACCCTGGTGGTTGCTATTTTGGCGGTAGTACCGCCAACAATCTGGCGGTACTGCTTGCCTCATTTCGACCATGGTGCTTCCGCCACAGTAATACCGCCAGGACTGGCAGCATACTGCCATGGCGGTCCCGGCGGTCGTAATCCGCCAGGGCAGTGCTGCTCTGGGGATTTTGAGTCCCCTTACCGCCAGCCTGTCCATGGCATGAAAGGCTGGCAGTAAGGGGACTCGGGGTGCCCCTGGGGGCCCCTGCACTGCCCATTGCGCATTTCACTGCCCCAATTTCAGGCAGTGAAATGCGCGACGGGTGCTATTGCACCCCTTGCACACTAGCATTGCCGCTGGCTCTATTACGAACCTGCATGGGTAGTGCAGGGGCCCCCAGGCACAGCCCATCGCGCATTTCACTGCCCCAATTTCAGGCAGTGAAATACGCGACGGGTGCTACTGCACCCGCTGCACATTAGCATTGCCGCTGGCTCTATTACGAACCTGCAGCAATGTTGATGTGACTTTTACCCTGGGCCAGTGGACGGTAACACGGTTACCGTCCGCTGGCCCAGCCGAAAAGTCAAAATAGGGAGCCAGGACTACCGCCAGCACTGGTGGTATTCTGGCACCCGCAGCCTCAGCGGTCTTCTCAGAAGACCACCAAGGTTGTAATGAGGGCCAAAAAGTCTTATCCTACTTACGGTCCAGGAGAGCGGACATTGCTCTCTTACAGGAAACGCACCTCTCCCCCTTGGAATCGGAGAAACTGTGCAGAGATTGGGTAGGTAGGGTGCTCTTCAGTGGAGCTCCGTCCGTACACTCAGAAGCACACTGTTCTGGGAGAAAATATGGGGTGGCGATTCCTTACAATTCAGACTCCTCAAAACGTGGTCTTACCCAGAAGGACGATATGTCCTTGCCAAGCTCAAATTGGACGCCTACACAATCTGTGTCAACTCTATCTATGCCCCCACGGTCTCCAAATGCCTTTCCTTCCTCTCTCTCAATCGGTTGCTGACAGAGATCTCAGCTTCCCAATACTTACCTGGTGGGGATTGGAACCTAGCGCGAGACGCTATCCTGGATTGTACGGGCGACCTTGAAGAAGGTAATAACGCGAAAAGGTCACTTATTGGGGTCATCCTCTCGGATCATTGGCTGATGGATCATTGGCACCTTTCCCACCCATTAGACCGTGAATACACTTATGTCTCACCGGTCCATGGGACCCAATCCAGACTGGACCATTTCTTACCACCCACCGACTGCTTCATACAATCAGGGAGTCCCAGATCTTACCAGCCGCGTTGTCAGACCACTCCCCGGTCATGCTGGCTCTTGAGCTGGGATTGGCGTCACCGGGGCGCAAGCCATGGTGTCTACAGATGACCAGATACCACACTGCAGCCATCACCACCTGCAGAGGCTGCCCAGGAGGCACCTCCATCCACCACCACACTGCAGCCATCACCAACTGCAGAGGTTGCCCAGGAGCCACCACCATCCGCCACCACACTGCAGCCATCACCACCAGTGGACGCAATGTAAGCCACCCTCCAGGGTCTGCTGTACGATAGGCCCCCCTCCAGAACCAGTGGGGAAGTCACCCACCTGAGAGACTGTGGCGTTGCGCTCCCCACGACAGAGCAATAGGCATGGTGCCCCCTCCAGAACCAGTGGACAAGTCACCCACCTGAGAGACTGTGGCCTTACACTCCCCAGGACAGAGCAATGGGCATGTTGCCCCCTCCAGAACCAGTGGGCAAGTCACCCACCTGAGAGACTGTGGCCTTACACTCCCCAGGAAAGAGCAATGGGCATGTTGCCCCCTCCAGAACCAGTGGGCAAGTCACTCACCTGAGAGACTGTGGCCTTCCACTCCCCAGGACAGAGCAATGGGCAAGTTTTCCCCTCCAGAACCAATGGGCAAGTCACCCACCTGAGAGACTGTGGCCTTACACTCCCCAGGACAGAGCAATGGGCATGGGGCCCCCTCCAGAACCAGTGGGCGTGTTCCTGAATTCGGCTGAGGTGCCACACTCCTCCCCCTGAGGTGTTTGTCCACTTGCAAACTAATGCCCCTGCAGAGCTCTATCCAGATTAAGTCAGCATTTGAGTTGGGCCTTATACTGTGCCCTGTGGCCATGTGGCCCTTTGAACATTGGACTGGGCAGTGTCCTTTTGTGTACATGTGTACATATCTGTTTCATTGAAAAATCAATAATTTTTTAGATGTTGATTTCAATACAAACACTTTCGTGCATTCCTGATGTCCTTGCATTATTCTGCCATGTATCGGGTGTGTAGCTGGTTGTGTGTATGGTGTGTGTGTCAGATATGTGTCGCGCGTGTGTGTGTCACTCTCATTTTCCTCCCTCCCTCCCTCCCTTGTGTGCTAGGCGGCTATACTCACCGTCATTGTCTTTGTCAGCATTGGTGTTCCAGGTGGAGCATAACGTATAAGATCATTGGGAAAACTTGCAGTTCGGTTTCCATGGCGGCGTTCTTCTTCCCTGTGTCTCCAAACTTGAGTCTTTTCTCTTCAGTGATGTGTTACCGCCAGGGTTTTGATGGTGTTGGTACTGCCCAGTAAAAGGTGGTGGTTTGCAGTGTCATAATATGGTGGGCGGTACTTTCTCTCCCGCCTGGCTGTTGCCGGCTACCGCCATGGTGAGTGTTGTTCCGCCCAGGCAGTTGGTGTGGTACATTGGCTGCCTATGGGGGTTAACACTGCCAGGGTCATAATTTAGTGGTGATTACCGCCAGCCTGTTGGTGGTATTACCGCAACTTTATCACTCACCGCCAGGGTCGTAATGAGGGCCTATGTGTCCTAGCCTGCTTTCCACAGGGGCTCTTCTTACTATTCCAGCAAAAGATAATATTGTCAAATGCATTCTTAAGATGTTTATTAATTCTTTCCAGAGCTCAAGATTAGATGCAGGCTCCGGCAGTACACAAAGCGATGAGGAGACCCCTAGTTGCTCTCTTGTCCAGGGAACAGGTACCCAAAGTTCTGAACAACTGGAATGCTGTTTTGTCTGTGTATGACCACTGTGCAGATGTGCAAAAGGTGACTTGGATGGATGAATTTAATAAGGAAGCTGTATCCATGTTCCAAAACCTTAGGGGCATCATTGAAGTGCTTAAGGCTTTGGTAGAGTCTTTGAAACAAATGGTGGTGGGCCTGGAGGAGAGCGTTGATAATGATCCTTAAGCTGAGGCAACATTTAGTAGATGTGAGGGCCCCCCTCAGGAAAAGGAGCTGCAGGTAGCTCCATCTTCTAGTTTAGGTGAACATGTTTGCCAGCCAAACACTACTATTCCCCCTGGACCTCTAGTGTCCCCATTTTGCCCCCGCCATCCCCCCTCAAGGTCCAGCTAGGTAAAGGTATGGTTTCTACAGCTCTCAAGATGCTTTACAAGGTGGAGGTTTCAGAAGGGGAATTGAGAAAGTGGTGATTGACCCAAGAGGGCATGAAAACCATGTTACAAGACAAGCCATCTTTATGCCCAAGGGGTGGTTAGGAGTCGGCTCTATATTAAGCACCAAGATCTGAGGATGGAAGCAATAGTCTCTCTTATGCAGGTGCTCAAGCTAGCCAAAGTTGTCATGGAAGGCCAAGATTCACTTAAAAATAAGGTCATCTACTGGTTAAGGGAAATTAGGCAATGCTACTCTATTATCAGGGATGACATTGTCTATGTTGAGAGGATTTCCACCCTTGAGAAGAACTGTGAGAGGGTGAACATGTGCTTCAACCACAAAGATGTAGTGGACGGCCTTATGGGCGTAGATTTTTGTACAATCCCCACTGCTAATACATTGATTACCATCAAGTATCGTGTACGCCCGTGTCAGTGTCCTTTCCTCGGGATCTGCACGTTGCTGAACAAAAGGCCCACCTCCCGGTGTCACCAACTCAGAAAGCTATTATAGCTAACAGAGTTATGATGAAGTCAGTCGGGGGAAGGGAATTAGGGTAGGGAACAGTAGGGAGAGAGATCTGAAAGGAAAATGTTAGAACAAATATGCATTTACGCATTCATAGCAGTATAACTCATCAATCGACTCTTGACTAAGTCGGTCTCCATGATATCAGATGGAGACCCTTTTTGAAGTGAGAGCAAAGCCCCTTCCTTGAATCATGAAACAAGAACAAACTACAATCTCAGAACCAAGAGATGGCAAGAGCTTTGGACTATGATCATACTCTGAATATTAATCCTATAACATCTATGCATTCATAACATAAACCTTTGATCATGGCCTAGAATATTTCAAATAATTAAATGTGCTTTTCACGTTTTATGCTTTCCAAAAAACAATGAAAACTACAATTTGCTTATCTCCAAAAATGCTTTCACATTCACTACTATAAGGCCGGAAAGTTTTTACTCATTGAACTTGAGGTGCTTTGTTCCTTATGCCAGATAGCGCTGTCATTTGTTTCCTCTAAAGCGCTACGCTCGTTATGCTAAGGGACGCCTTAATCATGTGGCATGAATCACTTTGACTGTTGTACCAAGGGCTTTTTATGCATGTGGATTGAAGCAGTTTGATTGCTGTGCCAAGGGCGCTTTCCTCCTGTGGACTGAAGCGCTTTGATTGCTGTGCCAAGGGCGCTTTCCTCCTGTGCACGGAAGCGCTTTGATTGCTGTGCCCAGGGCGCTTCACCCATGTGGACTGAAGCACTTAGATTGTTGTGCCAAGCGCGCTTTACTCATGTGCACTGAATCACTTTGATTGTTGTGCCAAGGGCGCTTTACTCATGTGGACTGAATCGCTTTGATTGTTGTGCCAAGGGCGCTTTACTCATGTGTACTGAAGCGCTTTGATTGTTGTGCCAAGGGAACTTTACTCATGTGTACTGAAGCGCTTTAATTCCCGTACCAAGGCCGCTTTCGTCATGTGGACTGAAGCTCTTTAATTTCCGTGGCAAGGACGCTTTACTCATGTGGACTGAAGCGATTTAATTACCGTGCCAAGGCTGCTTTCCTCATGTGAACTGAAGCGCTTTAATAGTCACGCCAAAGCAACTTTACTCTGAAAACTGAAAACGCTTTGCTTGTTGTGCTAAGGGGTGCTTTACCTGTTGGAAGTACAACTCCCTTAAAGATTTGGCTCATCTAGACCTTACCGCTACGATTACGACCTACTCGTATCTGAATTCACCACGGAAACAAGGGTACTCCAATTTGCCATCAATCTGCTCTTCTTGAGAGGAATCCACACGAGGTCTGACTGCATCAAAGTCTTCAAAATAGTGAGCAACGTGCTTGGGTGTAGCTGGGCTTTATAGGCCTGCCACACCCCCAAGATAGCTGCTGCCTCTAAAAACATGGGAATTGTAGTCCCTTCATGGTATAGCACTGATAAGTGCATCTTGTACACCAATGTCCTGAACCTGCAGCTCTATGAGCTTTGCCACAGGGCAGACAACGCTGATGGCCACCTTTGGAACAAGAGGGGATGACAAGTGGTGCGCATAGAGCGCCGCAGAGCCGCGCAGCAGAGTTTCAGACAGGACCTGGACCGCGTATGGCCTTATTCCTGACACCCCGTATGAGACTACTCCTAAAAATAGGTCCAATGCATTGGGTGTAGAAGATAGGACAAATGGGCTAATGGACCATCAGTTCTGTCTGTGGTCATGGGGTGAGGATTGTTGCGATGGAAAGTATAATACTTTGGCCATTTCAGTAAGAGAATCCTTAGCCAGGGGCTTGGGGCAGTCACTGGTTGATTGTCTGGAAGGTGTGGAGATGCTCATTAATCCCCTTTTACCCACAGTTATCCATGCAAAAAGAGGAAGGGGCTTGAGTGGGGAGGTGTGTCCCAGTATTGGCTGTACTGTAGACACCTGCTATAGTGTGACTGAGATTCAGGGCTCCAAGTTCCATTGTGCTTTATCCACCCAAAATCGGTTTAATATCTTGGTCTGGAATGTCATGGGGATCTCGAGGATGCCCCATGGAGAGGACTGGGGCAAATTTTAGAGTCACATGATGTGTGTTTGTTCCAGGAATCTTGGAGTATAGCCCCTCTCCATAGGAGTGGGATTACTTTTTTCTGCATAAATACGGTAAAGAAAACCAAAGGTAGACCATCAGGGGGCCTAGCAATATGGGTAAAAGTTGCATTGCAGTGCACGATTAAGACTGTCCCTGTTGATTCCCTGGATATATTGGCTATCAATTTGGCCCACTCCTCAGGTCTACAATGTATATAATCGTCTGGGAATGAGTGGGGTAAAAGAGAGCACAGTGGCAATTCTTGATTCTGCTATTGCAGAATACACAGGTAGAAATCCAATACTGGTAGCAGGAGACCTTAACTGTTCCTTTGAGACTTTTGCCAATACCCTCCAGACATGACCTCAGAGGGGTCTGGAAGTGGAACATTCCCCAACTTACACTCCCAACATTAGATGGACCCAGAAAGCAGCCAAGGTGCTAGCTCTAACTCTACAGTACAATCTGAGGGCCACGAATGGAAGGACCAAGTCGGATATTGAAGGCAAAATTACGTGTAATAGACCTGTGTGCGCTTGCTAGTCGCATCAATTATTGCTTGGTTGAATATGGGCTCTTGCTGGCTGTGCACGATATGGAAGTGATTGAAGAAATAGATAGTGATCATAGTGTCCTAACCGTAACCATATTTGGTACGCTAGGGATGAAAGTTGTACCCAGAGGCTATGGGTATTTGGGTGTTCTGTCCCAGCCAATCATTTAAGGACTATACGATGGGAGTGGATGGAAAAAAGTTCATTGTTCCTAGATAGAGCAAAATGTTGAGTGGCGAATGAGGTAGACTTACTATCACTCCTTCCCAATGAGCTAAGGCTAGCAAGACTAAGATCCTCCCATGACATACTCTATTCCCAGATCAGGGACCTGGGTTGAGTAAACAAAGCTAGGAAGAAACCGACAAAGGCAGCAGCATGGTACAATTAGGAATGCAGGATGGCGAAGGGTGAGCTTTTAGTGGCAGCTAGAGCCAACTCAGAACATGGCTTGGAGAGTTATAGACTAGACATAGACAAACGTTGGATTGTACCAAAAGGGAATGGGAAAGGTCTCTATGGGCCTCTCTCCACACAACCTTAATAGAAAAAGATAATAAGGTTTTTTGGAAGAAAGTAGGGATATGTTTGAACGGCCTGCAACCTGCTCTTGAATTCTTTGTTCAGCCTCATGAGTGGGTGGGACATTTTGGTGGACTGTATGCCTGTGGAAGTGGTGAAGATGAGGAAGACATGAATTTATTGACTTTGACTGATAACAATGAGCAATATACTCTTACATTTTCTCTTAAAGAAACTATTGCGGCAATCAGTTCATGCTTCCCATCTAAAGCCCCTGGCCCAGACAGGATTCCTAATATCTTATATTTGGAAGATCCAGAAGTGTAGGGTATCTATGTTAATACCTTGTTGAATGATATCCTCTCAGGAATGGAAATCCCGGCCTTTTGGAAGCTGGTGGAGATCATTCCTATTTTATGAAAGCGGGATAGGGCCCTCCCTTGGAAATTATAAGCCCAGTAGTCTAATAGACTCTCTGCAAAATATTTTTTGTACACAGGTTTTGGCACATCTTGAGGAGTGGATGTCCAAAAGAAACAACCTATCTGATTTTCGGCAGGGTTCTCTGCCAATATTAGTACTTTGGACCAGTTTGTCTGCTTCATTTGTATTTATTGGAAATAAGTTATACTTAACAAGGGTGAGCTCTACATTGCGTTTGTGGATTTGTGAACACATTTGATTTGGTGCCCAGGAGTAAATTATGGACGGTGCTGGGTGAGATGGGAATCCTCCCTACCTTATTGGCCTTTTTTAAGGAGAATACATGCAGACAACTGAGTCCAGGTAAGATGGGGTGAGGCTAGGCAGCTTACTGAGCCCTTAAGAATCAGATATGGAGTGTGTCCTAGCCCCTACGCTGTTTTTGTTATTTATAAACGGGGCTGTGGACTTTTTGAGTAGGGATGGATGTGATGCCCACAAGGTGGGGGGAGGAAGGGTGCCAGCCTTAATTTTTGTAGATGAAACCCCTATTGCTATCTAAATCCCCCCAAGGGCTTCCGCAGTGATTGAATGATTTTAAGCTTTTTTTATGATGAACATGGGTTGGAGCTCAATGATACTAAGACGAAGTACATGGTTTTCTCAAAGGATACTTTTACACCTTTTTTGAGATGTATATGACTTGAGGAGAATCTCAAGAAATTGTTCCATCCTTATACTATATAGATATAAGACTCACTCCTAACCTGTGCTGGAGACCTCACCTTGAAAAAATCCATCGTCTCCTTATCCAACAAACCTCAAATATTATAAAGATTCAAAAAGGACAGTCTCCAAGAAAGTGGCCCCAGCACTTGTAATTAATAGTAAAAAATCTTTGGAATCAGTGTTATAGGGAGCAGAGCTTTGGGGATGTGGGAACATTAACAATTTATCAGTAGCAGAACATTGCTTCATAAGCGCTCTTATAAATCTGCTGGTGAGTACCCCTTTAACCCCAGTTTCCTAGACCTAGCCCATAGAAGGATTGCCCAGAAAGTCTAGTGTTGGCTCCTTATGTTCTGGCATCGACAGTGGTCTACATTTGCTTTAGTACCATATCGGGTGGGCATTGCCGAGCTTACTGTATCTTCATGTGCTAGTAAAATTCTCTGGTTCCGTTGTATCAGGGCACTCTTGATGAGACTGGGGTTGGAACTATATTGGAAAACCCCAGAAAAGCTGGCTCATACTACTAGAACATGAATTAGAAAGATCTATTGGGAAGCAATCCTGGTGAAAGGTGTGATCAAATCCACGGGATTGCTTAGTTTATCTTTTGTAGACTTTAAACCCCTCCCCCAGTATGAACATACAATCAATGAGATTATTTCATCCCTTGCAAGGAAATTGTTTCTCCAATTGAGATATAGGAACCTACCCACAAAACTATATTGCAGTAAATGTTGCACCCAAGTTCCTCTCAATGACCTGGGTCCAGCTTGTAGGAGTGGACCAGAATCCTTGCTGCACTTGCTATTCTTTTGCCCCACATTACAAAGATCTGAGATCAAGGTAGATACTCCCACTTTTCAGAAGCCTCGGCTCTAGGCACCACCTTGTGGCCTTGCCGTGAATGGTGAGGGGACTGCTGAAGGGGTCTAGTGGTGGGGAAACAGGGGGGCCTGTGTCAGTTTAAACCCACTACTAAATATAGAGTTGTGTGAGGTACGCAGTACACAGACGCAGCCCTGCAGTTCCCAGTCAACTATATATCGCTGGTGTTGATGAGCTATCTGTCGAGAAGAAGCACTGTCTACCAGCTACAAGACTGAGAATGGGCCGCAAGGGAGGACTGGGCCCCCATCACAGAGGCCTGGGATTGTGGGGGGTCCAAACCTTGGGGAGATGGATCTCTGCCCACCACAGGGGCCAAGCTGGATCAAATACTTGGGACTATAGCAGCACAAAGCAGGAACTAAACAGAAAGGTAGATGCTGTAGCCATAGAACTTGGAATCCTGCGAGCTGACCAGCAGAAACTGGCAGGCAGAGTCACCCACATGGAACACAACATGACAGAACTCAGCTCAGTAGTCAAAGGACTGGCAGAGTAGGTGCGCTCACTAACAGCCAAAGTGCGGAAACTAGAGACTAGAGCCGAAGTCTCCGAAGGGAGTTGCTGCCAGAGCAACGTTCGCATCGTGGGATTTCCAGAAGGCACAGAAGATACCAACCCTACGTCCCTTTTTGAACAATGGCTAGCACAAAAGGTAGCACCGGCCCAATTATCCACAAACTTTCTAGTGGAATGTGCCCACAGGTGCCTGCACAGCGTCTGCCGCTGGGGGCACCCCCAAGACCTGTAGCTGCTTGCATACTGAACTATAGGGATAAAGAAATCCTACTGCGGGCAGCTTGGACAGCAACCCCACTCCACCACAGAGTGTACCTCTTCCCAAAATATACTTTGTCGGTACGGCGTCACAGAGCCTCCTTTCTTGGAGTGAAACGCAAACTGCAACAGACAGGCCTCTGCTATTCACTTCTCTTCCCAGCAAAGTTGAAGGTAATGACTGGCACCAAAACCTTCTTCTTTACTGAACCAACAGACACCTGTGTTTGGGTGGAACAACATTGATACAAGGCCTCTTCACCTCCCTCACCGGTGCACCAATGCTGTAACACCAACACTGCAACACCAAAGACTCGAACAAAGGAAGACGGCTATCGCGCTCATGTCCATGAGCCCTGATCCCGGGTACACCCACGCTGGAGCAAGCCATGATAGAACAATCACAGGAGTTGAACACTGCTGGCACACTGCGGATGGATAGACGCTCGCCTCCAGAGGCCTCTCTGGACAATGATGTTACCAAATCTGTCTCCATTAGCTCAGAAGACAGTATGACTGCAATTACTGCCAAATGTGAAACCTCAAATGGCAGATGAGCTACTATGATCCTTAGTCTGGAGAGTCATTTGTGCTTACACTGTATTACACTGTGATGGGGGGGCAAGGCGAGGCACCAAACACACAGAATCAATGGTCACTTTGTTACCATGGGTCCCTATGTCCATGGTCCACAGGTTGGCTGTAGTCTGTAGCTGTTGCAGTCCTACATGCCCTCTTTAGGGCTGATCACCCCCCCCCCCACTCTGTTGGACTCCTACGAGCAGCCATTTGTATGGAGGCTTGCATGGGAGCACCCCATCTATGGTTTATGGTCTTACTGGTTTGGGTGACTCCCCATTCTGGAGTTGCTCTGGGTTGGGAGTTGGGAGTTCAGGTTATTGGAACAGTTAAAAGATGTGATGTGATATGGACCCTTCTTCTCTTTGATCTCCCAAGGGGTTTACATCGGAGGTGGGGGCCACGGACATACAGCAATACCCCTAGATGGGCTCCTTTTACACATGTGCTGGAGATGGCTCCACTTAAACTAATGCAACACAAAAGGATGAGGGACGGAGTGCTGAACAATGCAAACACTCACACCCAGTCACAAATCTGGGTTTAATCCATCATTCTTTTGCTCACCATGCCACCCTAGTTTGGACCAAACTTTATGCAAATCAGACTTGACCCTGTTCCTCGTGGGAACAGTCCAGCCCGAACTGCCACGCCAGGTCCTCCCTGGACCGGAAACAAGCATCCTGGGACCGGTTTCAGGGTATCACCCTTCATCAGCCAGGCTAGCCTGAATCCAGTGGCACAGTGAGCATGGGACCCACGTCTGGGCATACCCTTCCCACTTAGGTCAACTTTACCAACACAAAAGAATGATGGACGGAGTGCTGAACAATGCAGACGCTCACCCCCAGTCACAGATCTGGGTTTAATCCATCGTTTGTTTGCTCACCATGCCACTTGTTCTTTTTGCATTTGTTGCCCCAAGTGGGAAGGGTATGCCCAGATGTGGGTCCCTTGCTCCCCATGCCACTGAAGTCAAGCTAGACTGGCTGATGAAGGGTGATACCCTGAAACCAGTCCTAGGACGCTTGTTTTCAGTCCAGGTAGGACATGGCTTGGCAGTTTGGGCTGGACTGTTCCTATGGGGAACAGGGTCAAGACTGATTTGCATATGGCTGGGTCCAAACTTGAATGGCATGGGTAGCAAAACAACTATGGATGTAGGCCCAGATCTCTGTACTGGGGGTGAATGTTTGACATTGTTCAGCATTCCGTCTATCACTAGTTGTTTTTCCACTTAAACTAATAACGTCCAGGGGATCAGCACTACTAAAAAGAAACACTCTGTGCAACAATACTTAAGGAGAAGGGGTGTACAAATAGCCTTTCTGCAGGGATTTGCATGTGGCAGGAGGAAAGGAAGTACGCTTACAGAAGCGGTGGCGGGGTCAGTGCTATAGCACCACATATTTGGGCTTCGCACGTGGAGCTATAGCCTGGATTCGTCTGGGGATCCCCTTACACCTACTCTCAGCAGACGTTGACCTGGAGGGTAGATATGTGTTGGGTGAGGGTCTCCTGGACTGTAAGGCAATACTGTTAAGGAGCACACATGCCCGTAAGGTGGCGCAGCCGGCCTTCTTCTCTAAACTTCTCTAAACACAAGACCCACATCCCTTGGATACTCGGGCGACTTTAACTGCATACTTGGTACACTATTGGATCGCTCACACCCCCCACTTCCGAGCTCCTGGGTTGTTTCAACAGTTCTGTTATTTTCCTAGTGGCGTCAGCAGTGGCTGCTCTAGGCTGCTGGAAGTCCCTGTATCAGAACAGGATTGATTATTCATGCTACTCGGCTGTGCATTACCTGCATGTCAGATTAGAGAGAATCCTAAGTGACCCCACTACTAGTAACAGGGGCAGAATATCTAGGTAAGACCTTCTCTGGCCACAAACCAATGCAGTTGCAATTGGAATGGGGAGCAGCCCAACTGATAGTTCCCACATGAACGTTGCAACTGATCTTGTTAGAAGATCAGGGACTTTGAGATGAAATTAATAACATACTAACATATTACTTTGAGGACAACTGGGGTACGTCCAGTTCTAAACTAACAGATTGGGAAGCAATGAAGGTAGTGCTATGCAGCCATTTTATTTGCACGGTATTTGGAGTGGGGCAACAATACAAAGGGGCCTGACACAGACTGAGGCGTCCTTGAAAGCTTTGGAAAATAGACCCTGTAGCACAAACCGATTTAGATGGAGCATTGTTCAGGCATACACACTTGGTGGAACAGCTACTCGGGGTTGACTTTTGGTCAAACCAAGCTAAAATGCATAGTGAAGGTGACAAAGCTGGTCGCCTCCTGCCCTGGTTGCTCCATAGCGCAGATCCTCACACACCCGGAGTGTGAATCAGCACCTTTCCAACAATGTTCACCCTTCAACAGACACAGATTCATGAGGCATTCACAATACATTATAGAGCACTATATGACTCTTGTCAAATTGCCAGGCAGGACAAAATATGCAGATTTTTGGAGGAGGTCGATCTCCCCAGTGTAACAGTGTTGGAGAGAGAGGACCTTAATTACAATGCAAGAGATTAGAGGGTCGATCCGAGGAGCAGCCACCAAAAAAATACCAGGCTTAGATGGACTCCCTATTGAATCTTACAAAATGTACGACACCAATTTGCCCCAAGATTACTTGAATTATACACAACAGCCCTACCACAGATTATGCGGGAATCGTTCTTGGTCTCCCTTCCCAAACCAGGTAAAGACCCAGAAAAGCTGCCTTCCTATCACCCATTATCCATGTTAGGATCTGACTACAAGATACTGAGTAAAATATTGGCAGGACGCACACAGTGACTAATAGAGAGGCTGGTACAGAGCAATCAAAATGGGTTCATTCCTGGGAGATCCACTATGCTAAATATAAGCAGACTGTACAGAGTAATGGAACAGGCCACCGCCCCCCGCTGGCCCTTTGCTGCATGCCTGGCCCTAGACCTAGAGAAGGAGTTTGATAATGTGGTCTGGGGATACCTCTTCTCTACTCTGACAACATTTGGGATCATGCAGAGGATCCAAGCTTTGATACGACTGCAATATACAGACCCTATGGCAAGAGTCTGAATAGGACAATGTATCTCTCCCTGTTACAGATTAGACGTGGGACACAACAAGGTTGACCGCTGTCCCCCTACTATTCGCACTGGCCATGGAGCTCCTAGCACAGAAACTATGAAAATTAAGAGGGGAGTGGGCTATTCCTCTATCTGGGAAAATTCATACAGTCTCATTATATGCAGACAATGCTCTGATCTCTATCCGAGACATTCGTAACGGCTTTGCCCCAATCCTGACTTTGCTGCAGAACTTCCACATGACTTCTAGGTTGAGAGTGCATTGGGCAAAGTCTTGCCTATTCCATTTACATCCGCAGTGCCCTCCACAGGACTTTCAAATTGAGGGACACCAACTACAAAGGGAACTCCCCCATGTTCAGATATTTGGGTATTAATATCTACCACAGCAAACAAGATTTACTAGATGGTAACTTCACAAAAGCACTGGCGGCAATGAGGCTTCAGATGGCCTTTTGGAGCATGCTGCCCCTTACGGTTCCTGGTAGGGTGGCATTGACAAAAATGGTGATGTCACTGTGGCTGTTTTATTTCTTTCACAATCTACCACTCAATATTCCCTGATCCACATTTCATGCTTTGCCTTCCACATTAGGGTCCTTTATACCGAACAAGAGCAGAGGCTGAGTAGCACTTCAAAAACTATCACTTCCCATAGCAAAAGGCAGCTTAGGAGCCCTGAATTTTGAGCATTATCATCTGGTGGTACAGTTACAATGGCCCACATATTTGTTGGTGGGGCGATACATGAAGGAGGGAGGCCCCTTTGCCTCTGCATAGGTGTGAGAAGAGATGCAGCGTCTCTTTATGCCTCAGGCATGCCTTCCGCCAATGGTGAATAGCTTACTGAAGAACACGTTTGAAAGCTTTTGCCATAGCCTTAAACTTATACCAAAGATATCGCTTTATTTGCCAGGCATACCACTGCAGTCAACATCTACTTTTCTTGAGATGCTGGAGGAACTGGGGCTGACAACACTGGAGGGGGCGGGTGTGGATGCAATGGGTGCTCTGTTTCAGGAGAGCACCCTCTTGACATATGAGCAGCTGCGAGAGGAGACTGGGTTGCCTACGGGACTATTCCTGAAACATGCACATCTGCTAGTGGAGGCACTCCATCTATGGGGCATTACTGACACAGATTGAGACCCCCACCCACTAGTGCAGTTGTTGTTTACGATGAGTAAAAAAGCGCAAATTGATTGCATGGATGAACTGAGTGTTTGCACATGCTGCACAGGACCCTTTAGCCGCAACTCATAGAGAGTGGGAGAGGGACCTGGGTAAAGAATTCACTGTTATTGAATGGGAGACAGCACTAAAATGCCTGAGGCGAGTGTCACCAAATGTGAAATTTCAATACATCCAGCATAACATTCTGCATAGAGTGTACCTAATGCCTGCCCTCCTCTCCTGCATTTTTGGCTCCTCATCAGCTTGTTCTCGATGTCAGCTACCTAGGGCTGGCATGAAACATATGTTTTGGGACTGTTCAGAAGTAGTAAGTTACTGGGTGCAATACCCACTGGAATAGAAAGGGATAAGGGCACTCTGACTTGTGCTCACTGGAGGGAATACTGCTTGGCTTCTTCTGAAAATCATCAGTCGCCAAGGTCAATAATAGATTTATTCATCTGGTGCTAATATGGACCGTAGACCTATAACTATGCATTGGAAATCCCAAGTGCTACCTAATACAGCCCACTGGGAAACATTGTTATTTGCAGTTTTGCGTCAAAAATATTACCGCCGGCTAATGCCATTTTGGTGTGCCGTGCGGGCGTCATATTTATACTTTGACGCACGGCAGCGCAAACAACAGGTGGGAGTCATTATTTTTGAAGCACACCGCGGCTTCAAGTCGTAAAGGAAAACGACGTTAATGCGGCGGAAATGACTGTGGGTCGATTTACGACACCGCAAACCCGATATGCGCCTTTTTTTTTTACGTCAAAAAACACAGCGAACACAGCCATTTCACCAGAGGAGAGCCAAAATGGATCCCAGATGCCACTACAGACCCCAGGAAAATGACAGCAGGCCAGGAACCAGCCAGGAGGACCCACATAAGAACCAGCACACCTTTAAGAAGAAAAGAAAGTGTCGCTTCAGTGCAGAGGAGCAGGAAATCCTGGTTAAAGAGGTGACGGAACACCAGCACCAACTGTTTGTCACATTAAAGTTGCCAATCAGTAGGAGAGAGGCTCTATGGCAACAAATTGTCGACAAGATTAACAGTGTGGCAGAAGTATGCAGAACAGTCATCGAATGCAAGAAACGCTGGCATGACTGCAAACGCAGGACAAAGGAAAAGATGGCCAGGAATAGGAAGGCAGCACTGCAGACTGGAGGGGGGAGTCCAGCACACCAGGAGGCCCTGGACCACATGGAGGAGATGGTCGCAGCCGTCATCCCTGAGGAGATCGTCACAGGGATTCAAGGGCAGGACAGCGCAGACTACCAGGAGACAACGCACATGCAGGGTAAGTCGCATGGGGAATTGAAATGCACTAATGTCAACTGCAACCGGGGGGGGAATACCTACTACACATTGCATGTAAGTCATCATATACATGGAGTGGCATGGGTAAAGGGGCACGGCTGGGGGGCATGGCCCATTCTGAGAAGACCTGGGGCACACCATTACACAACACCAACAACAGTCCCATGGGGCATGCTGTCATGCCAACGATGGAGCAAAGGGAAAGCCACGACAGGAGGGAAGGCCACTACGTCAAACTGACATCCTGGGACTCGTGAGCCAACATACCTCCTACATTAACTAGGGCCCTATTAGCAATCCTCTAGCCAAACCGACAGCTGCAATGTAACTGCGACAACAGTTGACACTACCACCTCTGCTCTGTGTGCAGCTCAAGTAGCCAATGGCAGTAACCTCCCCATGGAACATACATACCTAAATTAGGGGGTGAGGATGACATCTGCAACAATCTCCTGAAACAAGACAAAGGCCCCAGTACACTCAAATGTCAATGCCCATAGTTGTCACAAACATCAGCCAAAGTATACAACAATAGGAGCGAAACAGCACTAAGGACACACCCATGCTGGATATGTCAGGGTCCATCCTGTGCCTGGGTAACAAGGCAACATCACAAATGTCATACTGCTCAGACAACAGCATAGAGGAGGGGGCACATGTAACTAGTCACTGAAATACACCTGCACAGTCAGAGGAGGAAATAGGACACTGATACTACTATCAGGGCAATCTAATGTAACACACATTACCCAACATCAGCAGGACCCATTAACAATGTCAACATCCATATCAGATCATAACATTGCCATGCATAGGATATGCAACATGTCAATTACATTTAAGTCGATGTGAACGATCAGGGATTGGGGCAGGTCCTGATAGTTAAGTGTGCTGCCAGGGCCATCAGAACACCCACAGCCAGTGAAAGGTCTCACCATAGTTGTGGTCCTCTGCTATAGGCCTTCAAAGGAGATATGTACATGATATATGTCATTAAGAGTGTGTGTGTATGTGACCATTGTATGTTAGGCATCACATAAGCTCTGGGATGTTCCGTGTCCTACTCAGTATATCAGCAATGCTCCATGAGGCAACACTCTTATTCTGATAAGTAGAGATGAGGGTGTGTAAAAAGGAATAGCCAGACCATGATATGGTGATTGTAATAGGTGTTTATTTAAATTAGTTAACTAAAGTAGGTGAAGGTGATCATATTCAGAAGAAATTACCGTATTTATCGGCGTATAACACGCACTTTTTCTCCCTGAAAATAAGGGGCAAATGATGTGTGCGTGTTATACGCCGATATAAATTTAAGGTTTTTTTTCCAGAAATTTCCTCTTAAAATGAGGTGCGTGTTATACGCCGGTGCGTGTTATACGCCGGTAAATACGGTATTTACAATCTGTTGCTGCCTGCTTATACCAGCAGCTGTGTTCTGTAGTTCCCCCTCCTGTTGCAGGCCAGCATCCTCCTCTTCCTCCACAGGCATGTGTGGCTCTGGTTCCAGGAGGGGAATGTTTCTTCTGATACAAATGTTGTGCAATATTGCACATGTGAGGATGATCCTACAGACCATCTCGGGGGAATATAGGAGGCTACCACCAGTGATGTCGAGGCAGCAGAACCTTGACTTGAGGATGCCGAAGGTCCGCTCGACAATGCTGCGTGTCCTCCTATGGGCCTCGTTGTATGCACGCTCTGCAGCTGTACTCGGGTTGCCAAATGGTGTCATAATCCATGGCTGGATGCCATACCCCTGATCAGCTGCAAGAGAAAATGAATGGGATCATGTTGATGTAGATGGCACTATTGAAAAGACCTTTAATGGCAGTAGTTGTCTTGTGTTGTCTGTGACTTTTTTGTGTACTAATGTGACATCCTATGCTTGTAGGCTATACCATCTGCATTGTGTTTTTTCCTTGTCTGAACAAGTGTTTGTCTGCTAACTGTTTGTCAGCAGTGTGTTTTGGGATTTGCAGTACAGTGTGCCCTCCCTAGCATTGTGACTTGTGATACAGGTGTCCGTGTGTCTTCACTGGGGGTGAGATGATAGTTCCATGCACAAATAAAATTGAAAGTGTTGTTAACACGTCCATATCAAAGTACCCTGGACATCCCATACCTTTAGACTTAGGCAATGTATTAATGTAAAGGTCATTGGGACACTTACAATTTGCAAGGTGACATTTAGGCAACCACACTCATTGACGTCTTCACATTAGGCTGTACAGTAAATTCCGATGTGTGACAGGTTCAATGGTGACTTAAGAAACATGGCTAGTGATGTCACTACCTCAGTGTGTTCCTGTCCACATGTTGCTGTTGTGGTGTATGTGTTGTGTGTCCTAGAGGGTTGCTGTGCAGTGTGTAAATAAGTAGGTTTATGTACTTACCAACAAGTAGTCCATTTCCATGCCGTCCATCCTGGAAGTGTTCATTGATAGTGCAGTGACGGAAGATGTATGAGTCATGTACACTCCCAGGATATTTAGCCACGATGTTGGTGATCAATCCCTGGTGATCGACAATGGCCTGCACGTTGATGGAATGTGTGTGCTTCCTGTTGCTGTAGAGGTGTTCAGTTGCAGCAGGTGGCACAAGGCGTACATGTGTGCAGTCGATTGCACCAAGGACGTGTGGGAAGCCACTGATTGTGTAGAACCCCTGTTTAGTTTCCTGCTGCTTCTGCAGTGTGTTAGGGAAGCAGATGTGGCGGGGTGTCAGTCGAATGATGGCGTCCAGTACTTTGGGCAAAAAGGCGGAGAATGATGGTTGTGATATTCCGCCAACCAGGGCACCAGTTGTTTGAAAAGAGCCACTTGCCAGCATGTGAAGTACGGCAAGCAGCTTTGTTTCTCTTGTGATGGTGCGGGGTGTCACCAAAGTGGGGGCCAACTGCTGTTCAATGTTTCGCAGCAGCTGCTGAATGGCCTGCCAGTTCAACTGGTACCTCTGTATGATGTCGTGCTCCCTGAGGCCCTGAAGGGTTGTTCTTGGGCGGAATATCCTCTCCTGCCTTCTGCGCTGCCTTTGGGGTCCCTGCTGGTGTTGTTGTAGCTGCTGTTGTTGCTGCTGGGCTCTGCGTCTGCGTGCATGCTGGATTAGAATCACCTCCATGGCTCCCTGTTGCTGCTCTGCTGTTTGTTCTGTGTGTTCTGATTAAATACAGGTGTGTTTGCCCCATTTTAACGCCTGCCCTGACCCAAGCGTAAATTTTTTACGCAAATTGGGCTGTGCGTCATTTTCTGGCTCCGCCTCCCGGCCGTGCGTTATTTTTGCCCAAAGGCATAAATACGACGCACGCCCCTTTTACCCATTTTTTGGACGGGAACGCCTACCTTGCATATAATTAACGCAATGCGGGTTGCCGCATCCAAAAAATGACGCACACTGCGGAATTTTGTCGTCCGCGGGCTCGGGCGTCAAAGTTTAAATACGGGGCAACGTTTGCGCTGATTGTGCGTCAAAAATTTTGACGCACAATCGGCGCAGACGGAGTATAAATATGCCCCTTCGTATTCACTCCTTGACACTTAATGCCACCCCTGAAGACTCCTAAAAGATCCTCTTTTTAACCACCAAGGCCGCCTACAGTCCCTGATGACGGGAGTGAAGGACACTTCACTCTACACACTACCAGACATTAGAGTAAAAATGAGATATTGGTATAGCCCAAGATTCGGTTGGGGGGTTGTGTATCTAGGACTCTGCAATGAAGGTAAAAATCTCATCACATGCTAATTCACTTGTTCTTATCCTGTTTATGTTGAATAAGAAATGAACCGTTTACTCCTGCACTTCTCCCACACATCCTGTTTTGTACATGATGGTATTTACACGTCACTTGACTAATGCTCCTGCGTTGTATTCTGTAATGTGCGGAAATTCTGAAATATAAATGAAAATGGTTAAAAAAAAAGTTGTGGTGTTTGGAGTAGCAAAATATTTAATGGATCTTTGGATCAGACGCTCAAAGTGTATAGAGTGATTTCATATATGTTACCGCTTTTTGGGGTGCTCTTTTATTGTTCTTTTTATGGCTTTGATATGTAGCAAGAATATGGCTTTTGTGTATTTATTGCTTTTTATATTTAATGAAGTTTTTGATATATGGATTTCTGTAAATTGTACTTTTATGATCTTTGGTGATAGAAATAAAGTTTTTACACTGATAAATATATATATATATATATATATATATATGTATATTTTTAAATATATATATATATATATATATATGCACATACACAAAATATTTATTCTATATAGTCCTCACCCATAGCCCTGGGGACTGCCACTTCCCCAGGGCTAAGTAATGATTTTGTGCGGGGGCTCATGCGGCTCGCCCCACAGTCCTGGGGACTGCCACCTTCCCTGGGTTGAAATAAGATAATGAAGGGGTCCATATGTGAACCCCCTGCCCCGGGGCACCACCACATCCCCGGGGCAAAGTTTAAGGTTGGAGGGGGCCGCATGGAGCCAATAATGGTCCTTTGACCACCGCCCCACAGAGCCAGCTTCTGCTATGTCCCGGGGTGCCTACCCCTGGAATACAGCTGTTTGCTCTGACTTGGCGGGAGCTTTGATAGCTCCCACCAAGTCAGAGCAAACACTCCACTCCCTGTAAGCGAGAGCTGTCAAACAGATCTTGCTTGCTGGAAGCTGAGGTTTCTTCCGTTTCCTTGACTGTCATGCAGGCAGGGAAACAGAGAACACTATTCCTCTCACAGGCAGGGAGCTCTATGTTTAGCAGCTCCCTGTTTGTGACAGCAATGTCGGCTCCCACATAAGGCAGGGAGGCGACTGGGACCGTGGGTCCTTCAGGCTCCCCCGCAGTCCCATTGCACAGTGGGTGCCCTGGAGTGCACCTAGGAGAGATGGCTGGGCCCTAATTGATGGGGTCCCCGGTACCAAGATTGGCACGGGGAGTGGGGCCATGCACCCCCTCCCCCCATAAAATATATGTTAAGGCTGGGCTCCAGGGATGGGGTCCCCGAGGCTGAAATTGGCCATGGGAGGGGGGCCATGCAGCTCCCCAAGAAAGGACAAGAAAGAACTCACTCCTCACAATCACATACAGATTATACTCCAATAGATCAACAGTGCATTCACCTCCACGAAAGATTTCAGATAATTTTCAATATGGAATCTGCAAGTAACCACACTTGCTTTGCCTTTTCCAAGCCCAGGAGTTAGGATCATTTGTCCTTTACAGAAATGGAGCTTCAGCTGGGGCACCTGCCACGTCTATATTTGTAAATGCTTCCTGTTGATGTTTGAATTTCTGTGAAATGGGCAACATGGCCAGAACAGAAACTCACCTGCTCGTTTATCCAACAAGAGTCCACAATTTTGCACAAAATGTAAACCCAATTGGATTAATTTCTACTGGTTAGTTAGTGACTGTTACCTCATTGGGTACCAAAGGAAATGACTCCAGCGACCTTGTGTGCATTTGAAAATGTGATATTTCCTTGTGCATCTTTCTCCGGGTTCTGTTATAAAATGAATCCTCATATAGCAAGGCCAACAAGTCTATAAAGACGGCCCAGAGGGCCCCCGGTGTGTTTCCCACTGATTTTGATGATGCATTCTTCATGGCCAGGAATATGAGGACATCTCCACCAAACAAAGAAGCACTTACTTCATATAGATTAGAGGAAGGATTGTGGTTTGGCGGAGATTTACGTCTTTGTAGTCTTGTTGGCCTCTCTATTGGAGGAGAAATAGGCAACAGGAACAATCATGTTGCCAAAACACACACAAGGTCACTGGTAACATTTCCCTGTGTTTCATTACACAGCTGTAGTGTAGAATACATACTGGACATTTACCCAAGTAGACAGAAAGAACTCCACCTGGGTAGATATTGTGTGCAAAGCTATGGACTCTTGTTGGATAAAAGGGTGAGGTTCCATTGTAGCAGAGTCACTCACACAGCTACTGACACACCCAGATAGACATATGCCCACTCACAGATACACTCAGACACTCACTCACACACTCATGTACCTACTCACAAACCCACTCAGAGACTCGCACACCTACTCATAGACCCACTCAGACACTCACTCACCCACTCACAGACCCACTTACACACTCATGCACCCAGTCACAGACCAACTCAGAAACTTATGGACCCACTCACAGACCTACTGGAAGACCCACACCCCCACTCACAGACCCACACAGAAACTCATGCACCTACTCACAGACTCACTAAGAGACTCACACACCCACTCACAGACCTACTCAGACACTCATGCACCTATTCATAGACCCACTCAGAGACTCATGCACCCTCTTGCAGACCCACTCAGACACACATTCACTCACAGGCCCACTTGGGCACTCATGCATCCATTCACAGATTCACTTAGACATTCACACACCCACTCACAGACCCACTCACTCTCACACATACACTCACAGACCCACACAGACACTTACACACCCAATCACAAAGACACTCTCACACCCACTGTCACACCTAGACACACCCTCTTACACCTACTCTCACACCCACTCTCATATCCACATAGAGCCTATCACAACCACTCTCACTCCCAAATAGACACTCTCACACCTAGTCTCACAACCAGAGACACCCGCTCACATCTATTCTCATATACAGAGAGACAGGCCCTGCGGCCAACTCCCACTGCACATGGCCAAAGACCATGCGCAGCACGAGCTGGATTGTTAGGAGGGTTGTAGAGCAGGCCCGGTGGCAAACCCCCACCACACTCAGCCAAAGGCCATGCACGGCGGTTGTTAGATTAACATATAGAATTAAAAATACTTTGCATAAAAAACCATAAAAAATCACTGAAAAAAACAAAGGTTAAAGGGACCTTATAGTTATGAAACAGAATTTAAAAAACATAGAAATTCACTTAAAAAGCCAAAGGTTATAGGGATGTTATAGTTAGGTGCTGAATTTACGTGCACAACACCAGAAAAATTCATCTGTTATAATTATAAATATAGTTATTTCAAGTAGCTATAACTATGATGGAATTGCATCAAATTTGGCAGTAAGGTAGAACTTAGTCCAGAAAGATCTCTTTTTGTAATTTGGTGTTAATCCGTTCAGTAGTTTTTGAGTTATTAAACAAAAAAGATTTATTTACATCTCATGTAATGGATCCATCGCAACAGATTCCCTGATCCACACGGCAACATCAATGTTGTGATTGGCTGGCTGCAACTAGGTTGACCACCTGGCATTGAGGCAAATTCTGGCCAGGACTGTAAAAAATTCAGGACAAAGGGTCAAATTTCAGGACAAAGGGTCAAAATTCAGGACAAAAATTCAAGAACAAACATCAGTTTTACAGACACACCCAAGATAGGCCATACCCGCATTACGTGATCAGTGCATTTATGTTCCCTTTTTTCAACATGCCTCCAGGTATCCTACATTCTGGTGTCACATTACGTCCCTGTTCAGTAGTAAATTAATGCCCTTGAGCACTGTGTCAAGGCCATCACCCGTACCCAAATCTAAATCTACCCACTCTTTCTTAAAGAGAAAGTAGCAACAAAAGTTTGATTATGTTTCTGAACATTTTAAAACCTCTGGCAAACAGTTTGGGAAAAATTAAGGTAATTAACCTTATGCTAGTTTAAACAAATTGAACAAAAACATCTGGCTCACCCCAACCGCCCATGGACTTTCAACTTTAAAAAATGTAATGAGGCAGGGCAGATGGTGTGGGCGACAGTCTCACACCTGATGTCAGGAAGTGAGGTACCCACTACTTGTCTGTAGCCTCACAGTACTAGAGTGTATGTCTAGGACTCTACATTTACCTCAGAACTGGGAGCCCAGACTACCAAACAAAGATAATAAAAGAGGAGGATGAAATCAAGATCAAGTGGGAGGTTGTTGCTAAGAACCGGATAAATAAGGAAGAGAAGAACAAGGTGGGACAATTTCTAAAATCAGGCAAGATGGGTCCACCAAGACTATCAGAAGGTATTGGGTACCTGGGGAGTTGTCTCTGCAGACAGGAGAGAAACAGAAGAGGCACTGTCAAGTGGTTGAACAAGCAGCACACACCCACCTTGGCAAACTCTTCTGGTGCAATGGTCCGCTGTTTGTGGTTGTGGAGGGTGAGCAGGGGCCAGAACCCTTGCAAGGTTGTGCAAGGCAATTGACCACTTTGCCCATGTCTTAAAATGGTTTTGGAATTGAGCAAAAGCCAAACTAGTGATCTGGGTTATCCCTAAGTGTCAAGTACACATAGAATCTTCAAAATATTCCGGATGCAAATTGCACAAACAAAATGTAAATTTTTAAAATGTAATTAGTGTTTCTTTAACATACGGCACTGTTTTCCCCTTTATAGACAATTAGACCTCAGATTGAACTGGGAACCAGTTACCTTTCGATACCTAATGATTAATATCTACCATTCTCCCACTGATTTGCAGGATGGAAATCTCGTCAGAGTGTCACGGTCCCTCCAAGCCCAGTTTGATTTTTGGTCTTCTCTTCAGTTTTCTGTAGTGGGCCACGTGGCACTAGTGAAGATGGTGTGCTACCCCGATGATAGTATTATTTTGCAAACCTTCCCCTGGTCATCCTTCATTCCTTTTTTCAGGCATGCCACACATCTGATTTGGTCGCTGGGGCACTGCGGGGTAGCTCTTTCTACTCTAAAGCTACCGGTGACTGCGGGTGGATTAGGTCTTGTGGACTTAGAACACTATTATTCAGCTGCACAGGTCCAATGGGTGGCTTGCTGGCTTTCTGCCTGCCCCCCTGCTTGAGACAGGGTTTATCCGTAAAGACTTTTAAGGAGGGCTTACTGCACTGCTCATTGTTTCCTACTGACCATTCTATGGGTTATCATCGGGGGTTATTATGCACAACTTTCTCTTGCCTTGCTATAACCCGTAAACTCACTGACACGAAGAAACCCTGTGCTCCTGCACCACCGTTGCTAAGCATTCCCAATGGCACAGGACAGCTGGGCTCAGAGCAACTCCATCAGTGGCATGTTGCAGGTGTCTTGAAATTGGGGGATGTGTTTCTGGTCGGTGAGCTACTAAATTTCCAGTCCCTTGTAGCAGACTATCATCTTCACCCTGGTTCCTTACTTACAACCACCTTAAACAATCATTAAATGCCCTATTTTATGTCTGCCATCTAGTGCTAATCCTACATGAGGTGTGCCAGAAGCTCTACACCATAGGGACTTGTAGCAAACTGATAGAATAGGTGCACAGACCTTTCCTGCAACATTGAGACCACTTAAGGTCTTCTCATCATACTACCTGGGTAATTGAAGTGGCCAAACCTCTGCAAGATACGGACTGGACTAAAATACTGGACTTTCCCCACAAAGTATCCCACGACTTTCACTTTAAGTACATTTATAGAGCTTCCTTGGGAATGCATCCCGCCCTTTGCTTGGTTTGCAACTCACATTTAATTGCTTTCAATTTGCTGGCTTTATTTGTTTTAGGATATGCAGCTTGAGTTCAGCCCTTCCCTTGCCCAAATGTTATTTACAGTATCCTTCCAAGTATTCCCTTTCTGTAAACAGGCCTGGAAATCTTGTTCTTATCTCATCACATTTGCTGTGCATTCAAAGAACAAGGTCAAATGTCAGGCTCTGTCTTTGGTGGGAACTTCGGGCCAGATGTAGGAAGGCTTTTGTGCCTTGCAAACGGCAAAAAACACTGTTTGCGAGGCGCAAAAGCCCTTACGCGATGCAGAAACACATTTTGCGAGTCGGTACCGACTCGCAAAATGTGTTTCCGACTCGCAAATAGGAAGGGGTGTTCCCTTCCTATTTGCGATTCGCACCCCGATGTAGAGTTGATTTGTGACCGCAAAAGCGGTCGCAAATCAACTCGCAGTTACCATCCACTTGAAGTGGATGGTAACTCATTCGCAAACGGGAAGGGGTCCCCATGGGACCCCTTCCTCTTTGTAAATGCTCACAAAATTATTTTTTCAGAGCAGACAGTGGTCCTATGGACCACTGCCTACTCTGAAAAAAACCTCTGAAAAAAACCAAAAAGGTTTCGGTATTTTTTCTATTTGCAGCTCGTTTTCCTTTAAGGAAAACGGGCTGCAAAGAGAAAAAAAAAAACTGCTTTCTTTAAAAGCAGTCACGGAGATGGTGGTCTGCTGTCTCCAGCAGGCCACCATCCCCGTGAGTGCCTAGACTCGCTATTGCGACCCCATAGCGAGTCGCAGAAGGTGTCTGAGACACCTTTCTGCATAACATTTTGCGAGGTGCAAATTGCGAGTCGCTAGTACTCGCAATTTGCACCTCGCAAAATGTTTTCTACCTACATCTGGCCCTTCGTGTTTACTTTTCTTTCTCTGACTTCAAAGTGAAAGGATTTATGCTACAATCTTGCAGGATACTGGGGTTGGGAAATAATTTTTTCTATCACATGACAATATTTAAATAAACTTCAGAATATATCAGAATTAGGAGTACAGAAGAAGCACATTTTTGTTAATTCTGAACTGTGCTGGAAACAAATATCTTTATATGAGTAAAACAAATCTTTGCATTAGGGGATGCAATTTCCACACTTCATTGTTTGTGCACTGTATAGTTTTATGTGAAAACCTGTATGTCTGTTCAATCTAATGTTCATTTCAATCAAAAACATGTTGTCTGTAATGACTGTTTGTTACCATACCATGCATACTCCACTCCACTCTGCTCTGCACCATTCAACACCACTGCACCCTGGTCTGCATCACTCCACTTTACACCACTCCATGCCACTGCACTGTAGAACACTGCACTCTTCTCCACTCTCAACCACTCCACTCTGTGCCGCTGCACTCTATGCTACTTCACACTACTCCTCTCTACTCTACTCTATACCACTCTACTCTATGCCAATGCACTTTGAGCCTCTCTACATCATTGCACTCTGCACGCTATACAATTCCAGTCTAGGCAACACCAATCTAGTACGCACAACTCCACTCTATGCCACTCTGTAACACTGCACTGTATGCCATGACATTCTATCCCAATATACTCTATGCTAGTGCTCTTTATTCTGTAACCCTCAACTCTATGCCCCTGCACTCTACATCAATACACTAAACGTCGCTCTAATCTACTCTATGCCACAGCACTCTACACCACTTCACTCTATGCCATCACACTCTATACCACTCAATGCCACTCTTTGCAACTCCACTCTACCCTGCATCTCTCCACTCTATGCCACTTCACTCTACTGTGAAACAAACTACTTTATGCCACTGCACTCTGCACCACTGTATTCTATGCCACTGAACTCTACACTGCGCCTCTCCGCTCTATGCCACTGCACTCTACTCTGAAACAATTTATTCTACGCCACTGCACTCTACGCCAATCTGCCCCACTGCACTCTAAACCACTGTACCCTACTTCAATACACTGTACGCTAATGCACTCTAAACAACTGCAGAATATGCCACTGTACTCTACCACTCTACTCTGCAATGCTGCACTGGCTGCTACTATAATCTACACCACTCTACTCTGTACTACTGCACCAATACACTCTATTCCACTGCACTCTAGGCCACTCTATTCTGTGTAACTCCACTCTACATCACTGCACTTTACAGCATTATTCTCTGCTCTGTACTGCACCATGCTACACTACTCCACTCTGCATCACTCTACACCACTCTATGCCACGCAAGTCTACTCTGCACTCTATGCGACTGCACCACTCTACACTACTGCACTCTCTGCCACTCTAGTGTACGCTACTCTACCCCACTACACTCTATGCCACTCTACTCTGCCCCACGCCACTCCATGCCACTGCACTCCAAACCACTAAACTCTACGCCAATTCACTCTAAACAACTGCACTGTACCCCACTGCACTCTACTCTGTACCACTGTGTTGTACGCCACTCTACTCTATGCGACAATGTAATTACATTTTAGCCATTCTGAAGAGCAGCCATTTTGGTGTATTCTATGAGATACCAAGTACCCTGAAAGAACTGTGAATGTGTAAATCCTTATTTTAGACATGCATTACACACATCATAATCTCATAATTTAGGCTGCTACAAAATGCGCAAATACAGTTCAGTTAAATAAAAAAAGTCATTCTAAAATACAGATTTGAATAATATACAGTTTCTACCTAGTACCAACATTTTTTTATAACAGTCCAATAAAACCACACACTCCACAGCTCACCTTGGAACACCCTCACATTACCTCTCCAAAAGAAAATATCTTTGTCATCAGAAATCTTCCAGAGACTCCTTTGATTAAAATAAATGCAGGTTTCCAAACCCTTTTACATTTGCAGATTTACCAGTTGCACACATTTGCATTTTTTTAGGGAAGGAGACACCCTGGCAAGAAGGCCTTTTCTTATCTGTCTGCCCCTCGCTCTCTCAGAGCACAAGAGACTCACTGCCTTTCAATCCAGCTGTGGAAACTGAACTGTTATAATTACATTTTGTCCTTGGATGAAAGGCTAAAACTACAGACAAATGTTATCCGTTAAGCCTTTCATCACAGACAACAGACGGCAGGGCAAAATTACGGGCAGTCTGTGAAAATTACGGAAGGGTGGTCACCCTAGCCACAACCTGACAGTGAAGCTGCAGCCGCCATTTTACATATCAGAACTCGGTCCTGGGGGCCAAAAATTTGTATCTGATATTGAATGAAGGGGGCAGGGTATAGGCACCCTAACTCCATGGATATGGTTTAGGGGTCTGAAAGGGATCCATCATCGGAATTAATTCAGACGAAAACACTTTTTTGGTGCATGAGAATCTGTGGATCCACCATGGCACTCAGCGTGGCCCCTGTGTTAATCCACAAAGGATTTGTGGATCCAGAGTACAATAAAAAACACATACACCCACTCACAAACTCACACCCCCACACAACCACTCTTACACCAACTCAAACATCCATACACCCACTCAGGCACCCACTCACGGGCCCTTACAGCTACTCATTCACCCACTCTCACACCAATATAGCCACTCCCACACCAACTAACCAACCCAAAAACTCACTCACACACCCACTCAAAGACTCATACAACTACTCACACACCCACTCACAGACCCATACAGATAATCACACACCTAAAAACTACTCACACACCTGCTCACAGACCCATACTACCACTCACAGACCTACTCACAGATGCACACAGCCACTCACACGCCCACTCAAACACACATACAGCCACTTACTAAGGCACCAACACTCCCTAAAACCATTTACATACCCACTGAGAGAGCCTCACAACCACTCACACACCCACTCAGAGAACCATACAGCTACTCACACACCCACTCACAGACCCACAAAACCACTCACACACCCACTTACTGACCTACACAATCACTCTCAGACCCAATCACAGAAGCACACAGCTACTTTGACACCCATTCACCCCACCATATAGCCACTCACACACCCACTCACATTCTGAAAACACTCACAGACCTACACAGCCACTCACACAGACACTCACATTCCCAAAAAACACTCACAGACCCACACAGTCACTCACACATCCACTCACATTCCCAAAAACACTCACAGACCCACACAGCCACTCCCACAGACACTTACAGACCCATGCAGCCACTGACACACTCATTCACTGAGTCACGAAAATAGTTGTATACCCACTCATAGACCCACAGAATCACTCACACACCTGCTGTCAGACCCACACAGCCACTCACATACCCATACAGCCATTCACACAACCACACTCACACCCACAAAACTACTCACATTCCCACTCCCACACCCACACAGCTACTCACACAGATACTCACAGACCCACACATCCACTGGCACACCCATTCAGAGACTCCCACAACTAGTCACACACCAAATCACAGAAGCATAAAACCACTCACACACCCATACAGCCACTCACACACTAGTAAAACCACTCACAATCCCACTGACAGATCCACATAGCCACTCATATAGATACTCACAGATCCATACAGCCACTGACACACCCATTCAGAGACACACACAGCTAGTCACACACCAATTCACAGAATCACAGAACCACTCACACACTCACTAAATCACTCATACAGCTGCTTACACACTCATAAAACCACTCACAATCCACCACACTGACAGACCCACACTGCCACTCATATAGATACTCACAAACTCATACAGCAACTGACACACCCATTCACAGACTCACAGAACTAGTCTCAGACCTACTCACAAACCCACACAACCATCACTCACACCCATGCACAGGCATATGCAGCTACTCACACGTCTGCTCACAACCCACAATACCACTCACATTGTACTTTTCCACTTCACACTTTTGTCTGGAAATGAAAGTAGAAGACTTCTGAATATATCAACTGAATTCTGGTGAACACTACATATACTACTGTAGTCTCACTTATGTTCAGGGGCATGTCTACTTTTTTCTTTGTACCTTTTCAGCTATCTCCTCCTCTACATTTAAAGAAACAATCTCCTCTTTGGCAATGAGAGTGCCATCTTCTAACTCATAACGTTGGCCAGTTGTTTCAACTACATGCACTATTGCGTTCTATTGAAAGTAGCTTTCTTCATTGAAGAAAGCCTAATAAGCTTTTTATTGGCTTATTTTCTTCATTGAAAAAACAGTGACACACACATGCAACACTCCCACCCTCACCCACTACAACACACACACTAATACATATTGATACATTACAGTTACACCTCCCCCAAACCCCCCTGGAAGAATGCAAGGACAAAAGGAAATGAGTCGAATAATTGTGATATATTCAATTACATAAATCAAAAATATTTACAATTATATACATTTATACTATATACAATTGTATACACCAAGAACACAAGTCCAAGGGATTCCACCATCATAGTCCGTGGATCACTGGGCCCAAAAGGCATGGGCGAGGCCCACACTCAATACCCGAACAAGATGGAGAGAACACTGCAGTGGCATCAGATAGAAATAAAACAGGCACCTCATGGGGGAAGGGAAGGGGGGGCACCTCAGCCGGTTGAGTGCAGGATGCCAGATCCACGAGGGGGCTTCATGCCCACTGTTCAATCCTGGGGAGTGCAAAGTCACAGTCTCTCAAGTCTCTACAGTGGGTGGTTTGCCCACTGTTCAGCCACAGTCTCTCAAGTCTCTACAGTGGGTGGTTTGCCCACTGTTCAATCCTGAGGAGTGCAAAGCCACAGTCTCTCAAGTCTCTAGAGAGGATGGTTTGCCCACTGTTCAATCCTGGGGAGTGCAAAGCCACAGTCTCTCAAGTGGATAACAGTCTCCACTGGTTCTGGAGGGGGCTTGGTGCCCAGAGTGCTTCATCCTGCCCATGGCGGCTTCAGTAGCGTCGGAATCATTGGCGCTCACTGGCCTGCGGTGCTGCTGGCGGCGGTGTCCCGGGCAGCGGTTCAGCTGGTGGCGGTCTTGTCCTGGCCTGCGGTGCTGCTGATGGTCTTATCCTGGGCAGCGGGGCTGCTGGCGGTCCTGTCTTGGGCAGCAGTGCTGCTAGCGGTCCTGTCTTGGGCAGCGGTGCTGCTGGCGGTCTTCTCCTGGGTCGCGGGGCTGCTGCTGGCGGTCTTATCCTGGGCAGCGGGGCTGCTGCTAGCGGTCCTGTCTTGGGCAGCGGTGCTGCTGGCGGTCCTGTCTTGGGCAGCGGTGCTGCTGCTGGCGGTCCTGTCTTGGGCAGCGGGGCTGTTGCTGGCAGTCTTCTCCTGGGCAGCTAGACTGCTGCTGGCGGTCCTGTCTTGGGCAGCGGGGCTGCTGCTGGCGGTCCTGTCTTGGGCAGCGGTGCTGCTGGCGGTCCTGTCTTGAGCAGCGGGGCTGCTGCCGGTCTTGTCCGCCGTGATGATCTTCCCAGACTTGCCGGTTTTAATGTGCCCCTTCCCCACCTTGGATGGTGTCGCAGTTGTCAACACACTCCCAACTGTACCCATGGGAGCGGCTTTGGTGGCTGATTTCTTTCCCCTCTCCCACCGGGCACTGGCCAACTTTTTATGCTTGACAGGTGGGGGACTGTCCGTGCTCTGGCTCCTTGCCACACTGGATGCCCTGCTGCCTGGTGCACTCCATAATCCTGTGACTACTGCCACCACTGGTCCTGCCGATGTTGTGGCTGAGGTGCTAGGTTGGGACCTCGAGAGTCGGGCCCTAGGAGACTGAAGGGGTGGGGGAGGTGAGGGAAAGAGGTCAAGGCTGGTCAGGAAACGTTTCTTAGGAACACTGGGATGGGTAGCTAGAGGGGGTTTGGGAGTGGAGGAAGAGGTTGTGGTTGTAGGAGGTGTACGTTTGCTGACGTTGGGTGAAGGTGCATGGGCTGGAGTCTGTCGTGAGGTGGATGGCTGTTGGGTGGGTGTGTGGCTGCATTTGTGTACCTTGGGAGGTGGCCTCACAGACACACTGGGAGAGGACACAGGGGATGTGTGAATGGTAGTGGGGGTGGTGACTGCACGTGAGTGGGGTGTGGTGGGGGGTGTGCTGGTGATGGATCTAGTGGCTGAGGATGTAGTGCATGCAGGTGTGAGTGGAGACGAGACAGGGAGAGAGGAGGGAGACAAGGAGGAGGGGTACACAGTGGAGGCAGTGGATGTTGGTGTGTCTGCATGTGTCTGATGCTTGCGTGAGTGCCTGTGGGATGTGTGGTGCTTATGTTTGCCTGAGCTTCCCTTGTATGTTGAGGTGTGTGCATGCTGGTCTGATGGTATGCTTGGAATAGGCTGAGGTACAGGGGTGTGGGTCTGGGTGGAGGAAGTTGGGGGGGGTAGAGACAGGGACAATGAGTGCCATCAGTGCTGAGGCCAGAGTCTGAAATGCTCGCTGAAGGGCTGCCTGACCAGAGTGAATGACCTCCAGGTATGCATTGGTTTGTTGCAACTGCCTCTCTACACCCTGGATGGCATTCAAAATGGTAGACTGCCCAACAGTGAGGGACCTGAGGAGGTCAATGGCCTCCTCACTGAAGGCAGCAGGGGTGACTGGGGCAGGGCCTGAGGTGCCTGGGGCGAAGGTGATGCCCACCCTCCTGGGTGAGCGTGCACGGGGCAAAAGCTGAGGGGCTGCTGGGAGGGCGGTGCTGGTAGGGGGGATGGCGGCTGTACCTGTAGATGCGTGGGGCACAGATGGGCCCACCACCGCAAGGGAGCTCCCATCAGAGGAGGAGTCCGTATCGCTGGTATCAGCTCCTGTCCCCGCTGTGGAGCTACCCTCACCCTCCGTCCCACTGGTGACTTCAGACTCCGTAGTTTTGCCCTCCAGGGCCATGTGGGATACAGCTCCCTCCTGCTCTGGTGCCTCTGCTCCTCTGCCTGATGATGCTAATGCACACAAGAACAGGGAGACCACAAAAAGGGGGGGGAGAGACAGAAGAAAGACATGTTGAGTGCATGCAATACCGCTACCGTTGGCGGACACGACAGACGAAGAAGCCCCCTGCACTATGCCGCGCACTTAGAGTCCACTATTCAATCCCAGGGACATGGGTTACAAGGCTATGGCCGATTTCTGCACACATGGATGTCACAGTAGCCTGACTAGGTGTAGTTGGCACTGTACACAGGTGGGGTGGGGTGCCACAGGGCCTGCCTGAAGTAGGGTCCTCGCCTACTAAACTCGCCCTGGCCTAGGGGAACCCACAGCCCACCTCCCCCACCCAGACCCCTACAATGCGCGCCAAATCAGCAGAATGAGAGTGTACTCACCCCCTTGTTGCTGCTATGATGCCGTCAAGCACCCATCCAACTCCGGGTACGCCACCGCCAGGATCCTGAACATCAGGGGGGTCATGGTGTGACGGGCACCCCTCCCACGTTGGGAGGCCATCCCCAGCAGGGCCTCCGCCAACTTCTTGCTCCAGTGGCGAATGTCCTCCCATCTTTTCTGGCAATGGGTGCTCCATCTGTGGTAGACCCCCAGGGTCCGGACTTCCTTGGCGATGGCACGCCAAATGTCCTTCTTCTGGTGGGTGCTGACCTACAGGAATAGTACAGGGGAAGAGGAGAAGATATTACCGCCCGCACTGTCACAGTCATTGGCCCGCATCCCTACCTTTGCCATGACGCACATGCACTCACTGTCTTTTCATACACGCCTCATTCTCACCCCCCCTATCTTTCGTCCACCCCACTCCACACAGGCATTGCCCATACAGCATGCTCACAGTGTACTTACCTGTTTGTCTGGAGGACCGTAGAGTAGCGTGTACTGGGGGAGGACCCCATCCACGAGTTTCTCCAACTCCTCCGTGCTGAAGGCAGGGGCCCTTTCCCCAGACACACAAGCCATTGTCTCTTCCAGACTGTCGAAGATCAGGTATCGTGTGATTAAACAGAGAGAAAATGGCAGTCACATCCGCGGCGGTGCGTACCGTCACCGCCGGCGTACATCGTCATTGGCTCCTGGGACCCATAGGGTCCAATGTTAACCAATGCAGGATTGACCGCGGTCTTTGACCGCCTACCGCAACGGTGTACAACGCCAGCGCAGTTACCTCATATCCCCTTGTCCCACCTTACAGGTCAGGCAGCCGCCATTTCAGGGGGCCACATGACATTATTTTGGACTGCGTCACACATACCTAGGCCTTGCCTAAACACTCATACAGGCAAATTTCGATTTATTAATATTTTCAGAGTAAGCTGTGTTTATGTACTTCTGAGTTGGTTGACTCTCTGCTTGCTGTTCTCCTTCAGAGGCACCGTCCGCTGGGGCATGTGAGGAGATGGCGGCATCCTCTGGTGTACAAACCACTGGTGGACCTGTCCACAATGGAGGAGCGACATGTGATAATCACCTACAGGCTTGATCATGCCACAATCAATGAACTGTGTGCCCAGTTAGAGCCATACCTGATTTCATCTATCTGCCATCCCACAGGAATCCCCCCTCAAGTGCAGGTCCTGTCAGTACTCCATTTCCTTGCAAGTGGGTCTTTTCAAACAACAGTAGCCATAGCATCAGGTATGTCGCAGCCTATGTTTTCCAATGTGTTTTCCAGAGTGTTGTCTGCCCTGCTGAAACACATGTGGAGCTACATCGTTTTCCCTCAGGTGGAGGATTTGCCTACAGTGAAAGGTGACTTCTGTGCCCTGGGACGCATCTCCAACATCATAGGTGCCATTGATGGGACACATGTGGCCTTGGTCCCCCCACGCAGGAGTGAACAGGTGTACAGAAACCGGAAGAATTACCATTCCATGAATGTGCAGATGGTATGTTTGGCTGACCAGTACATCTCCCATGTTAATGCAAAATTCCCTGGCTCAGTGCATTAAGCTTACATCCTGCGGAATAGCAGCATCCCTTATGTGATGGGGCAACTACAGAGGCACCGGGTGTGGCTATTAGGTGAGCACATGGACCCAATACAGTGGGAATAGTTGTCTGGGTCTGTGGATGTCCCTATGAGTTAGTGTGTGTCCAACAGTTGTCCCTCGCCATTTGCAGGTGACTCTGGTTACCCCAACCTGTCATGGCTACTGACCCCAGTGAGGAATCCCAGGACAAGGGCAGAGGAAGGCTACAATGAGGCCCATGGGCGAACTAGGAGGATAATAGAGCAGACCTTCGGCCTCCTGAAGGCCAGGGTCCGGTGCCTCCATATGACAGGTGGTTCCCTATTCTACTCACCAAAGAAGGTATGTCAGATCATCGTGACCTGCTGTATGCTTCAGAACTTGGCTTTGCGACAACAGGTGCCTTTTCTGCAGGAGGATGGTCCAGATGGAGGTGTTGTGGCAGCTGTGCAGCCTGAGGACAGTGAAGACGAGGAAGCAGAAGAAGAGGACATCGACAACAGGAACACAGTGATCCTGCAATACTTCCAGTGAGACATAGGTAAGAAGACAACACTGCCTGCTACATCTAATTTAAATCTACTACCTCTCTACTGTCTGTCATGTTCACCCAGTGTATGGTCACTGAGTTGTCACTTTCCCTTACGATTTCACAGATGTGGGTCCCACTGTGTGACATCTGCTTTGTTTCCTCATGGACTGGAGCTGTGTGACATAGGTATGTTGACATTACATTTGAATGAGCATTTTGCCACTGTAATTGCTAATACACTATTTCGAAATCACAGACATACTCCAGATTGTTTTGTGCTTTAAGGGTGTTTGTTTAAGTGCTCAATATTAGAAGGGGTTGTAAAATGGTGAGGGGTGACGGTGGAGGAATGTCCATGGCAGAGTCCAGTCTATTAGTCTCACAGGTGCATTGTTCAAAGGGGCATAGAAAGTGGAGCTGGGGCAGTTTAAGGATGGACAGGGTGACAAGGTGGGACAAATGGATGACAATCACAGCAGTCTCATTTCTTGGTGGGGGTCTTGGCATCGTTCTCTGTCTTTTTCCTGGATCTCAGGGATCGTTTGCAGGGTGGTTCTCCCTCTGCAGGGGGTGGGGTGCTGGTGTGGTGGTGCCTCCTATCCACTAGCGGCGGTGGAGGTGGTGGGCAGTTCATCATCCAGGCTAGGGTCAGGGGCCCCTTGTTGTGCCACAGTGTCCCTCCTGGTGTTGACGAGTTCCGTCAGCACCCCTACAATGGTGCCCAGGGTGGAATTGATGGATTTGAGTTCCTCCCTGAAGCCCAAATACTGTTCCTCCTGCAGCCGCTGGGTCTCCTGTAACTTGGCCAGTACCGTTGCCATCGTCTCCTGGGAATGGTGGTAGGCTCCCATGATGTTGGAGAGGGCCTTGTGGAGAGTGTGTTCCCTGGGCCTGACCTCCCCCTGTCGCACAGCAGCCCTCCCAGTTCCCCTGTGTTCCTGGGCCTCTGTCCCCTGAACCATGTTCCCACTGCCCCCAGGGCCCTGTTGTTGTTGAGGTGGTGGGTTAGCCTGGGTTCCCTGTAGTGGTGGACACACTGCTGCTTGACGTGTCCTGGGGACAGAGGTATGGGCCCACTGGGTGGGTGCTGTGCTGGTGTTTCCAGAAGGGGGAAGGTCTGTAGTGGCTTGTGCCAGTGTGAGGGGAACCGACTGTCCCGAGGTCCCAGATGGGCCGGGCTGGTCATCCAGATCCAGTTGGACAGAGCTGCTGTCATCACTGTGGGCCTCTTCTGTGGGTGGAGTGGACATATCTGGACCCTCCTTTCCGGTGACGTTGGGTAGGGGTTCTGCAGGGTTGTAAAAGCATGATTATTGCATCTGTGTGTGCCATGGTGTGCAATGGGTGGGTGACCGTGTACCCCAGTGTTTGCATTCCTGTGTGGGACCTTGTGTGATGATGGTTTAGGGGGGTGTATGGGTATGTAAAGTGGCCATGCTTTGGTGATGGGTGTCCATGCTTTGGTGTTGCATGCAGGGCTTGGGTTTGGGATGTGTGGCTTGTGACATTGGGACATGTGTGAGAAGTTGGAGTGATTGGGGTGAGGGCGAGGGTGGGGGTATGTGATGGCATGCAGGTAGGGTGGGGGATGAAGTAGTAAAGATTTGTCTTACCAGAGTCCATTCCTCCAGCTACTCCTGTGAGGCCCTCAGGGTGCAGTATAGCCAAGACCTGCTCCTCCCATGATGTTAGTTGTGGGGGAGGAGGTGGGGGTCCGCCGCCATTCCTCTGTACCGCCATGTGGTGTCTTCAGACCACGGAATGCACCTTCCCCCGTAGGTCGTTCCACCTCTTCCTGATGTCATCCCTATTTCTTGGGTGCTGTCCCACTGCGTTGACCCTGTCCACGATTCTTCGCCATAGCTCCATCTTCCTAGCTATGGAAGTGTGCTGCACCTGTGATCCAAATAGCTGTGGCTCTACCCGGATGATTTCCTCCACCATGTCCCTGAGCTCCTCCTCAGAGAACCTAGGGTGTCTTTGGGGTGCCATGGGGTGGTGTGGTTGATGTGTGGGGTGGTGTGTGTTGTGATGTGTGGGGTGATATTTAGAGGTGTGTTGTGTGAGGTGCGTGGATGTTATGTGGGTGATGGTGTTGAGTGCCTGTGGATGCAAATTTGTAGATGGTGGTGTCTCTCTCTGGCCTTCAGTCGCAATTGTGGTCGTAGGGGTATGTGGGTGATGTGGGTGTGTGTTTTATATTGTATTGGGTGTGTGGGAGTGGTGTGTGTATGTGTATCAGGTGTGTGTTTTTGAATTGTCCAATGTGGTAGTGTTTTGCAAGTGTGTGTGTATTTTGAGTGCGGCGGTGTGTACCGCTAATGGAATACCGTGGTTGAAAGACCGCCGCATAGATTCGTGGGTCATGATAGTGTGGGCGTATTCCTGTAGGTGTGACAGTGGAGGTTTTGTTATCACCAGTTTATCACTGACCTTTGGTGTGGCGGACTTGTGTGAGTGTCTAAATTTTGGCGGTTTCTGGGCTTTTGGTGATAATGACCGTGGCGGTGTGTTGGCAGTCTTCTGCACGGCGGTAAGCGGCTTTTACCGCCAATGTTGTAATGACCCCCTTTGTGTTCAAGAGGATGCTGTCTTCCAAGTTGTTGAGGAACACCATGGTGCCACATCTGTAAAATTAACTCTGTATTTTTTATATATTCCATCCATATTGAAGCATGAGTTGTTGTGGTTTTTCACAGTCCATGTTGTGGTCTTGGAGAAATGGAGAAACAGTTTTATTGAATGTTTCCTTGATTTCTATATGTATGGATAAAATTTGGTTGACCATTGCTACTTCTGTCTTTGGCAATTGTTGGAGAACACCAAGGCAGTATCTGGGAAAAGTGTCATTAATTTGCCAAAGGTATGTTTCATTGGGATTTCTAGTCCTACCCCAGTCATTGTGCCTAGGTCATGCTACCACCGTACACAATTATGAGGTCCAGATGTTGGCAATCTGCAGTGCTATCAGCCAAAGGCAGCAATTGATGCTATTTTAACCCTCTCTGGCCAACCTAAGTAATGTCTACATTAAGTAAACTTAGGTCCCTGTCAATGACACTGTTTCTCGCACTCTCTGTGGCCCAAAACACAAAGGCCCTCATTCCGACCCTGGCAGTTTCAAACCGCCAGGGTGGAGGGCAGAGGAAGTACCGCCAACAGGCTGGCGGTGCTTCCCGGGCCATTCTGACCGCGGCGGTAAAGCCGCGGTCAGAAAAGGGGAACCAGCGGTTTCCCGCCGGTTTTCCCCTGGCCAAAGGAATCCTCCATGGAGGCGCTGCAAGCAGCGCCGCCATGGGGATTCCGACCCCCTTCCCGCCAGCCTGTTTCTGGCGGTTTACACCGCCAGGAAGAGGCTGGCGGGAACGGGTGTCGTGGGGCCCCCTAACAGGGCCCCACAAATATTTTCACTGTCTGCTTAGCAGACAGTGAAAATCGCGACGGGTGCCACTGCACCCGTCGCACCCCTGCAAATCCACCGGCTCCATTCGGAGCCGGCTTCCTCTTTGCAGGGGCTTTCCCGCTGGGCCGGCGGGCGATCTTTTGGAGATCGCCCACTGGCCCAGCGGGAAAGTTGAAATGACCCCTGCGGTCATTTTACCGCGGGGCGGTCTTTGGGCGGTTTCCGCCCGGCGGGCGGCGCCCACTGCCCGCCGGGGTCGGAATGAACCCCAAAATGTTGGCCAACAAACTACACTCTGACCATTTTGGAGACAAGCAGCAATAGCACACAGGAAAAGACTGCAGCAGAATGAGGCAATTTTGAAAATGAAAGGCAGCTCAAATGTAGGACAGCACCTAAATAAAATTATATATTTGATTGGATGGTGGAGGTGTGCGGGGAACTAAATTAGGCAGTGACTTTAACAGAAAAGATAACTACATCTGTGATTGGCTTTGAATTTTGTTTTTTTAATTGTTCTTTGGGATCTGCTGGGAATTGCAAACAGCCAACCACACCTGCTACAGTTTAATTTGAATCTAGTATGCTCCTCAGAGAAAGTCTTGTGAACGTTTGACCTAGTGATAGCGGAGAGTGCTCCAAACATGGCTGCTATGGAAATGGAGCTAAAAGAGTGTGGGGGGGAGGGAGCAAAGCAGACTGTACTCAGAAACTCATAAGCAAAGTGGTGTACAACAATTAGTCAGTAGGGACTGTATGGTTTATTACTGATTTTTTTTAAAGTAAACTATAAATGTAAAGGATTGACAGAATATTGCTAAATGTTTGCAAGGGATTCCATGTGGATCTGCGGATCCACCAAGAATTTACATGGGGCTGCACTGAACACTGTGGGGGTTCCACCCAAAAACACTGCCAAATTGGGCTTTTTTACAGGAGACTTAGAGTGGGTTAACAATACTGACCATTTAGAAAAGGTATACCAAAATTAAAAGATGAAAGGAGGCCTGTGGTTTGCGAAGTACAGTAGTATCAGTGAGAGCAGAGCAGGAAGGGTAGCCATTATTGGTACTTTTGCACTGAGAGTGGAAGAGCATTGCTTTATTTCTGACTTGGGATTTGCACTAAAAAGAGATATTAAGGGGGTGATTCTGACCCCGGCGGTACAAGACCGCCGGGGTCAGGGTCGGCGGGAGCACCGCCGACAGGCCGGCGGTGCCCCGCAGGGCATTCTGACCGCGGCGGTTCGGCCGCGGTCAGAAGAGGCAAACCGGCGGTCTCCCGCCGGTTTACCGCTGCCCTTAGAATCCCCCATGGCGGCGCAGCTTGCTGCGCCGCCATGGGGGATTCTGACACCCCCTACCGCCATCCTGTTCCTGGCGGTTCGCCCGCCAGGAACAGGATGGCGGTAGGGGGTGCCGCGGGGCCCCTGGGGGCCCCTGCCGTGCACATGCCAATGGCAGGGGCACGGCAGGGGCCCCGCAAAGTATTTCAGTGTCTGCTAAGCAGACACTGAAATACGCGACGGGTGCAACTGCACCCGTCGCACCCCTGCAACTCCGCCGGCTCAATTCTGAGCCGGCGTCCTCGTTGCAGGGGCATTTCCTCTGGGACGGCGGGCGCTCTTTTGGAGAGCGCCCGCCGGCCCAGAGGAAATGTCTAAATGGCCGCCGCGGTCTTTTGACCGCAGTGCGGTCATTCAGCGGCGGTACCTTGGCGGACGGCCTCCGCCGTCCGCCAGGGTCATAATCAGGCCCTAAGTGTATTAACATAAGGCTTGGAGAACAGCAAAGAGATTTTACAGGTATGTGAAGTAGGATGTACTATAAAAAACTATGGCCCTCATTACAACTCTGGCAATCGGTGTTAAAGTGGCTGTAATACTGCCAACAGGCCAGCGGTTAAAAAAATGGGATCACGACCACGGTGGAAACCGCCAGCACAGACAGCCACTTTAACACTCCGACCGCCACGGCGGTAGCAACAAACACTGCAGCGGTCACTGCCAACAGACAGGCGTAAGTCAATGTACTGCCCACAGAATTACAATGGCCACAGTCTCTCAAGTGGGTGGTTTGCCCACTGCTTGATCCTGGGGAGTGCAAAGCCACAGTCTCTCAAGTTGGTGGTTTGCCCACTACTTGGTCCTGGGGAGTGGAAAGCCACAGTCTCTCTAGTGGATGGCTTCTCCACTAGTTCTGGAGGGGGCCTTGTGCCCAGTGTGCTTCATCCTGGGAAGGATGGGGTGAGTGGATGCATATCTCCACTGGTTCTAGAGGGGCCCTTGTGCCCAGTGATGCAGCACTTGGGGTGTGACAGTTCACATTCTCTCACCTGGGTGTCTGAGGCACGAGATTTTCATGGACCAGGTTGCATGATAGTCCATGGAGGCAGGGCTAGACTCCATCCTGCGGCGGCTAAGGCTGCAAACTGGTGGTATTGCTGGTGGGGGTGCTGCAATTGGGGGTGGGAGGATCCAGCCCGTCTCCTGCAGCCTCGGACGGCTGCTGCTGGTAGTGGTCCTACTGTCAGCAGTGCAGGTGGCGGTGCTTACAGCTGTGCTTGCTGCAGGGCTGCTGGCAGTGCTGGCTGTGGTGCAGCTGCCGGTGCTGCCAGTGGTGAAGGGAGGCTCCAGCCCTTCTCCTGCAGCCTCGGACGACTGCCCACTAGGGTTGCTGCTGCTGACACTAGTGGTGCTAGCGGCTGTTCAGGTTGCGGTGCAGGTGGACGTGCTTGCAGCGGTGCTTGCGCCGGGGCTGCTGGCGGTGCTGACCGCAGTGCAGGTGGTGCTGCTGGCGGTTGTGCTGATGGACACCAGGCCTTCACCTGCAGCCTCCGGTGGCTGAGGTGCTGGCCTGGGTTTTGGACACCCTGGCCCGAGGGGAAGGACGGGGGGAGGGGTAGGGAAGAAGTCAATGTTTGTCAGGAAAAGCTTTTTAGACACACTGGGGAGGGAAGAGGGACAGTGTTTGGGAGTGGAGGAAGAGGAAATTGGTTGTAGGAGGTGTCTGCTGAGTTTGGGTGAAGGTGCATGGGCTGGATGCTGTTGTGAGGTGGATGGCTGTTGGGTGGGTGGGTGCTTGAGTTTGTGTACTTTGGGAGGAGGGGGTTCACAGACACACTGGGAGAGAACACAGGGGACGTGTGCATGGATGTGGTGGTGGTGACTGCCAGTGAGGGGTGAGTAGTGATGGGAGTGCTGGTGATGGAGGTAGTGGATGAGGATGTAGTGCATGCAGGTGTGGTTGGAGACGCTACTGGGAGGGAAGTGGATGACGAGGAGGAGGGGACACGATGGAGGCAGTGGATGTTGGTGTGTCTGCATGGGGACGGTGTTTGTGTGAGTGCCTGTGGGATGATGTGTGGTGCTTGTGTTTGCCTGAGCCACTTCTGGGTGTTGATTTGGGTGAATGCTGTTCTGAAGGTGTGCTTGGGATAGGCTGGGATTGAGGGGACTGGGACTGGGTAGAGGGAGTTGGAGGGGAGAGGCTGGAGACAGGTACAAGGGCTGCCATCAGTGTTGAGGCCAGAGCTTGAAATGCTCTCTGTTGGGCCGCCACACCAGGGTAAATGCCCTCCAGGTGTGCATTTCTTTGTTGCAAATGCCTCTCAACACCCTGGATGGCATTCAGAATGGTTGACCGCCCAACAGTGAGGGATCTCAGGAGGTCAATAGCCTCCTCACTGAGGGCAGCAGGGCTGACTGGGGCAGGGCCTGAGGTGCCTGGGGAGAAGGAGATGCCCACCCTCCTGGGTGAGCGGCCACAGGAAACACGTTGAGGGGCTGCTGGGAGGGCAGTGTTGGTAGGGTGGGGTGGCGGCTATACCTGTTGTTGGGGTGGGCACAGAGGTGTCCGACACCGCCAGGGAGCTTCCATCGGAGGAGGAGTCACTGTCTGTGGTCTCCCCTCCTGTCCCCGTCGTGGTGCTCCCCTCGCCCGCCGTCCCAATGGTGCCCTCACACTCGGTGGATTCGGCCTCCAGGCCCAAGTAGTATGCAGCTCCCTCCGTCGCCGGTGCCTCTGCTCCTCCGCCAGATGATGCTAATGCACACAAGGACAGGGTGACAAAACAAAAAGGGGGGGGAGATACAGAGGATACACTTGGTCAATGCCAGCTACACCACTACCGTTGGTGTACACAACACACAGGGAGCAGCCCTATGCACTTGGCCATGCACTACCATTTACCAAGGTAGTCACCAGCCCAGGGGGTACAATGCCTAACGCCATTAGCTCCACACCTGAAACCCACAGGACCTTGCCCAGTAGTAGACGCCCACTAACACTGTTGGGGTATGAGTGCTTCAGAGCCTCCCCAACAAGGGACCTACCCTGCCATTTTCGCCCTGGCCTAGTGGCACCCATAGCACACATCCCCCACCCAGGTATCCTCTTAACGCATGCAAAGTCATGATTCAGAATCTGTACTCACCCCCCTGTGGCTGCTGTGAGGCCTTCAAGCGCCGATCCAACTCCAGTTAGGCCACCGCCAGGATGCGGAACATCAGGGGGTCATGGTGGGCGACGGGCACCCCTTCTTCATTGGGATGCGAGCCCCAGCTGGGCCTCCGCCGTCTTCTTTGCCCGGCGGTGCAGGTCCTCCCACCTTTTGCGGCAGTGGGTGCTCCGCCTGTCAAAGACACCCAGGACCCGCACCTCCTTGGCGATGGCACACCTAATACCCTTTTTTTGGTGGGCGCTGACCTGCATGGAAAAGACAGCAGAAAAGTGAACTATTCAACATTCCGGACCGTCACACTCATGGACCACCATATCTCTCCCATCCCCTGACGCATATTACATGCAGCACTCTGCCCAGGACCCCTCAGCCCCACCCCACACGAGGCTTACACACAGCAATCCATACATTCATGGCCCACGCATCATGCTCACAATGTACTCACCTGTTTGTCTGGAGGACCATAGAGTAAAGTGTACTGGGGTAGGACCCCATCCACCAGTCTCCCCAACTCCTCCACAGTGAAGGCAGGGGCCCTTTCCCCAGACACATGAGCCATTGTCGCTTCCAGACACAGGTCACAGCAGCACTTGCAGTGTAGGTCCTCTCCTGTTGAAGGTCAGGTATCAAGTGAGTGAAAGGATAGAAAATGGCAGTGACCTCTGCGGCGGTGTGTACCGTCACCACCGGCGTACATCGCCATTGGCTCCTGGAACCCATAGGGCCCAATGATAACCAATGCGGAGTTGCGCAGCGGTCTTCAACCACCTATGGCGACGGCGCAAAACGCCAGCGGCATTACCTCATTTGCACTTGTCCCTCCTCACAGGTCAGGCAGCCGCCATTTCAAGGGAGCAGAGGGCATGGCACCTAACTGCGTCACAGCAAATATTGGCACAGCAACTTATTGTCAGATTCACATCTTGTTTCTGTAAAGTAAACAAATCATCATTAGTGCAATAGATGTGTGAATATGACCCTCTGCTCACCGTTTTCTTCCATAGGCTTCAACCGCTGAGGCTGAATATGAGATGGTGGCATCCTCCGGTGTACAGACCCCTGGTGGACCTTGCGACAATGGAGGACAGACAAATTATCCTAACTTACAGACTTGATTGTGCCACAATCCCAGAACTGTGTGCCCAATTGGGCCCATACCTGATGTCAGCTATCCGTCAGCCTACAGGTATCCCCCCTCTAGTGCAAGTCCTGTCAGTGCTCAATTTCCTGGCAAGTGGTTCCTTTCAAACAACAGTGGCCATGGCATCAGGGATGTCCCAGCCAATGTTCTCCAATGTGTTGACCCGAGTGTTGTCAGCCCTGCTGAAACACTTGCGCAGCTACATCGTGTTCCCTCAGGTGGAGGATTTGGCCACAGTGAAAGCTGACTTTTATGCCCTGGGACATATCCACAACATCATTGGTGCCATTGATGGTACACATGTGGCATTTGTCTCCCCCCCCGGAGAAATTAACAAGTTTTCAGGAATAGAAAAAGCTATCACTCTATCAATGTGCAGATGGTGTGTTTGGCAGAACAGTACATCTCCCATGTGAATGCCAAATATCCTGGCTCTGTGCATGATGCCTTTATCTTGAGCAATCGCAGCATCCCATATGTGAATGGCCAACTCTAGAGGCACCTGGTGGGGTCGCTAATAGGTGAGCCCAAGGTCCCCACACAGTATGAGTAGGTGTCTGGGTATGGGGTTGTCCCTAAGGGTTAGTGAGTGTCTAACAGTTGTCCCTCGATATTTGCAGGTGACTCTGGTTACCCCAACCTCTCATGACTACTGACCCCAGTGAGGAATGCCAGGAGAAGGGCAGAGGAACATTACAATGAGGCACGTTGGCGTACAAGGAGGATTATTGAAAGGACCTTCGGCCTCCTGAAGGCCAGGTTCTGGTTCCTCCATCCTCCCTGCACTACTCACCCAAGAAGGTGTGCCAGATCATTGTTGCGTGCTGCATGTCGCACAACCTGGCCTTGAGACGCCAGGTGCCTTTTCTGCAGGAGGATGTGCTTGGAGATGGTCTTGTGGCAGTGGTGGAGCCTGTGGACAGTGAAGAAGAGGAGGCAGAGGAAGAAGATGTTGACAACAGAAGCAATATAATTCAGCAGTACTTCCAGTGACACACAGTTAAGAGACTGTAAGTTCACTTAACTTTTCGGTTTTCTGTGGGACATTGTACATGGCAGCCTGTTTCCCTATGTCTATGGCCACTGTCTGTACCCTTTGGCATCTCTATTTTCAGATCTCTGTTCTCCACTCTGGCTCCTGCTATGCGTACTGCTGCCCACCAAAGGTCATTCCAAAGCATATTTCACCGTACATTTGACTTGAAATGCTTTGATAATGTGGATCTGATCCATATTTGAATCATTTGACAGACTCCAGATTAGTATTTGTTCCAAGGGTGTTTATTTAAGTGGTCATAAGTAGAGAGGGATGTGCAATGGGCTGGACTGATGGTGGAGGAAAGTCCATGGTAGAGTCCAGTCTCTTGGTATCACGGGTACATTGTCCAATGGGTCATAGGAAGGGGAGTAATGGCAGTTCAAGGTGGACAGGGTGACAGAGAGGGACAGAAGGGTGACAATCAGGAGAGTCTTATTTCCTGGCAGGAGTCTTGACAATGTTCCCTGACTTCTGCCTGGATCGCAGGGACCATTTGCGGGGTGGTTCTCCTTCTGCAGTGGGGTGGGGGGGGACCTCCTGTCCACTAGCGCCAGCGGAGGTGGAAGGCTGTTCATCCATTTGGCTAGTGTCAGGGGTCCGTTGTTGGGCCGCTGCCTTCCTCATGGTCTTGCCCATGTCAGCCAGCACCCCTGCAATGGTAACCAGGATGGTGTAGATGTTTTTTAGGTCAGCCCTGATCCCCAGGTACTGCCACTCCTGCAGCCGCTGGGTCTCCTGCAACTTGGCCAGTATCTGGACCACCGTCTATTGGTAATGGTGGCATGCTCCCAGGATGTTGGAGAGTGCCTTGTGGAGAGTGAGTTCCTTGGGCCTGTCCTTCCCCTGTTGCACAGCAGTCCTCCCAGCTTCCCTGTTGTCCTGTGCCTCTGTCCCCTGAACCGTGTGCCCACTGCCACTGACCCCAGGACCGTGATCGTCCTGTGTTTGTGGGGTTGCCTGGGGTCCCTGTAGTGGTGGACACACTGCTGATTGACATGTCCTGGGGACAGTGGCATGGGCCCGCTGGGTGGGTGCTGTGCTGGTGTTTCCTGAGGAGGGGAGGCTCTGTGGTGGGATGGGGATGTGGCAGGGGAACCAACTGTCCAGAGGTCCCGGATGGGTCAGGTTGGGTTGGTCATCCTGATCCAGGCATGCAGAGCTGCTGTCGTCACTGTGGGCCTCTTCAGGGGGGAACTGTATGTAGCTGGCACTTCCTCTCCGGTGACGTTGAGTATGGGTCCTGTGGGGATGCAAATGCAGTGTTAGTGTATCTGCGTGTGCCATCTTGTGCATGGGTGTGTTTCCCTGTATGATTGTGATTTCCCTGTCACCGTGGCCTTGTGTGAGTGGTGATTTTGTGGGATGGGTGAGTCTCTCTAATGGGCATGCTGTGGTGATGGGTGTCCATGCAGGTCTGTGTTGGGGGTCCATGCATTGGTGTTACATGCAGGGCTTGGTATTGGGATGGGTGGGTTGTGATGGTGGGATATGTGGGAGGTGGTGGAGTGATGGGGTGAGGGTAGGAGTTTGTGATGGCATGCAGGTAGGGTGGGGGATAAAGTAGTAAAGATTTGACTTGTCTTCCTGCTATTCGTGTGAGGCCCTCAGGATGCAATATTGCCAGGACCTGCTCCTCACATGTTGTTAGTTGTGGGGGAGCAGGTGGGGGTCCTCCGCCAGTCCTCTGTACAGCTGCCTGGTGTCTTGCAACCACGGAACACACTTTCCCCCGTAGCTCGTTCCACCTCTTCCTGATGTCATCCCTTGTTCTTGGATGCTGTCCCACGGCATTGACCCTGTCCACGATTCTCTGCCATAGCTCCATCTTCCCTGCAATGGACGTCTGCTGCACCTGTGATCCGAATTACTGTGGCTCTACCCGGATGATTTCCTTCACCATGACCCTTAGCTCCTCCTCTGAAAACCTGGGGTGTCTTTGGGGTGCCGTGGATGTGGTGTGAGTGATATGTGTGAGGATGTGTGGGGTGATGTGTGGGGGGATGTGTTGGGGTTTATGCTGTGAGGTGCGTGGATGGTGTATGGGTGATGGTGTTCTGTGGCTCAGATTGAGTGGGTGCTCCTGGCTTGTGTCTCTCTCTGTTGCCAATCTTTTTTTTCATTGTAAGGGATTGTGGGTAGTGGTGTGAGTGTGTGGTGTGTGTATGTGTGTCAGGTGTGTGTAGTTTGAATTATCCAATGTGGTGGTTTTGTAAATGTGTGTGTATTTTGAGCGCAGTGGTGAGTACTGCCAATGGTTTACCGCAGTTGAAAGACCGATGTGGTGATTCGTGGGTCGTGATACTGTCGGTGTATTCCTGTTGGTGTAGCGGTGTGGGTTCTGCTATCGGCAGTTTATTACTGACCTTTGGTGTGGCGGACTTGTGTTGGTGTCTGTATAGTGGCGGTTTTCTCAGTGTGAGTCATAATAGCGGTAAGCAGCATTTACCGCCAGGGTTGTAATGAGGGCCTATATGTTAATATATATATATATAGCTGCATATAAGCTGAAAGAAAATGTGTAGTGCCTAGATAGAACAGTAAAAGGAAAAATTGAAGGTAGGCCAGATGAGGACATTAAGTGAAATATGGTGACCAGCAAAGGAGAAGGAGGAATTGGTAAGGCAGCATGACTGAATGTGTTTGAAATTAGGTGTCGGAGCTTGCTTCTAGTATATAATTTAATTTAATAGTATCCAATTTATACTCACTTAGACAAGCACAATCATGCAAGCTCTTGCATACAGAGTTAAACTCTCATAAAATCACTTATTAACACCCTACTTATATAGCCAGAGGTTGTCTGATGTACTCAGAAACCCACCACTAAAAGCATTCACACATTCTTTACTCACCTATATATCCACATTCACAGACATATGGAGGCACTGTCACGCCCACTCACACACCTATACAGGTGTTTATATATGCAGCACTCAGAAAGGTAAACACACACTTGCACAGACATACTCCCAGTTATACTCTCATTCACCTACAAACATACCCTGTCATATACCTGTTTACAAAACCAAACAGCCACTTACATACCCAGACAAACAGTGGCAGAGGCAATTTTACATCTACTCACCCACCAACACAGCAGTTATGTATGCACTACTAACAAAGATAGCTACACACAGTTAAATATCTAAACAGTCACTAACACAGCCAGTTAACAATCTATGGAGCCACTTACAAACCTATAACACATCGATATGTTCACGTACTCAGGCACTCAGATACCCACACAGCTACTTACATATCCAGTCACACACCCACAAAGGCAGTGAGGTCCTCCTGATATACGCACTCCACCACTTGCAAACCCATTAACCCTGCCCTGAAAAAATATTTTTGTGATCATTCACAAAGGGGAAGGGGTCCCATGGGGACCCCTTCCCGTTTGCGAATGAGTTACCATCCACTTCAAGTGGATGGTAACTGCGAGTTGATTTGCGACTGCGAATCAACTAACATCGCGTTGCGAGTCGCAAATAGGAAGGGAACACCCCTTCCTATTTGCGAGTCGGAAATGCATTTTGCGAGTCGGTTCCGACTCGCAAAATGCGTTTCTGCATCGCGTGAGGGCTTTTGCACCTCGCAAACTGCGTTTTTCACCGTTTGCGAGGCGCAAAAGCCTTGCTACATCTGGCCCTCAATTGCTTACAGCATGTAATATAGTAGTATATAATGTAAAGGCCAATGTATTATGTATTTGCTTTTCAGATATCTACTTGTCTTGAAACAGCAGGACTTACAATGCCAAGAAAGGAAAAGAGGAGAAAAAACAAAAGAAACAGTATGTGGAAAAAGGCAAAATGGGGACAAATTTGCAAATAGAAAGCGAGGTTTAAAATCAACTCACAAAGGAGGAGTAAGTCACATTGAAAGTGAGACATCTTATAAGAAAAAACCTGTTTGACAATGTGACAGAAACAATTTAAAGAAATACAAATGAGAATAATTAGGAGTAGTATATTACCGAATTTGGTACAAAACACAAAGCAGAATAAGAGGAGAAGGACAGTATTGAAGCAAAAACAACATATTGAGAGTGTGGGTAATAAAGCGTTACACCTCAAGTTCAAAGCTATTTATGTAGAAACTAAACAGATTGAGAACACTAGATAAAACAGTATTGTCAATGAAAAAAATAAGCCAATACAAATCTTATTAATAAAAGTATTTTTTTCAAATTTTTCAAAGGAGAATACAAGCATACATCTAATACTGAGGCTTTCTTTAATGAAGGAAGCTACTTTCAAGAGAACACATTAGTGCATGTAGTTGAAACAATTGGCCGATGTTATGAGTTAAAAGATGGCACTCTCATTGCCAAAGAGGAGATTGTTCCTAGAAATGTAGAGGAAGCGATCACTGAAAAGGTACAAAGAAAAAAGTAGACATTCCCCTGAATATAAATGAGACTGAAGTCGTATCTGTAGTGTTCGCCAGAATTCAGTTGGTATATTAAGAAATCTCCTACTTTTATTTCCAGGCAAAAGTGTAAAGAGCAAAACTACAATGTTGCAAGCATTAGATCCATGCAAAGTCAGGAAATATACTAATTTGCAAGGACACTCACTGGCATGTCTTCATGAGGATAGTCTGCACAAGTACCTTTCATCATTTAAGAATGTTGGCTGTTCATCATTCAAAAATGGGAAATTTAGTTAGAAGACTTTACTTTGTAAAAAATCCTGCATTGTGTTTTGGAGAAATGAAAAAAGTACTTTTATATGGTACAGTATCAGAGGTTGAAATCTTTGTGAAGATATTAATTTATGTTTCTTTGTCCCTGAATTGCAGTCTGGGCAAAATTATGAGTTGGTATGCTCAGGTGTAGAGGAATAAAACACATATATTTTTACTAATTAATCTGCACAAGAAACAGCAAAGTATGGTCCAGTTTCTACAGAGAAACCAAACTATGTTTTTTTTTGTCAGTGCACTCACTCCAAAGGCCAAATATGAAGTGTTGATGTGTTGTTGAAAGCTGATCAAGAAAACAGAGAAAAGTGGTTAGAATTTGCAGTGTATTAATTTGTGGAGGTACGTTTTGATTTGTCCATATGCCAGATTAGGTGTAAGTATTCCTTTCACACATTCAAGGACTAAAAGCTTGCCAAAGCAATAAACAATAAATTATAGATGGTTGAAATTCCAGAGGAACTTCAACATCTCAATGTTTATGAAGAAATACTCATAAATTCTAAAATGTATGCACCCTTGTCAAGCAATAGTTCATATGGAACCAAAGACTGGGAAACTGCCACCCACTAAGCTTTAAAAAGGGCTTAAAGGTAGAGTTGTGTATCACCTTTTGATTTTCACCACAAAATCGAAACTGTAGGTGTAGAGAGTGATTTAGATGACCCACTTGTTATTCTATTAAATGATGTGTCCATGATAAATAAAACAAATCTGACAGGAACCAGTGGATGTGAATAAGGTGAGGAAAGCTACATTGTATCTTAAAGAGAATAATGTCTATTATATGGATGTAGATGTTGTCACATATGTAAGTTGCATGGAGGGAGAAATATTGTCTTCAAGTGGACAGTTTGGAAAAGTGGATAGAATAAGATCTGACAAAATATGACAAAATATATGAATACTACAATATCCATCACTGTATTCAAAAGAGGTTATGGGGTATGCCATTTAACTGTATCAGATTAAACAAGCTGAATGCGCTCTAATAAGAGTGTGGGGGAAACGTTTAGAAGCTTGATGTTTTCCTCATCTATTTACAACTGGAGTAGGTGAATAGTATGATGACCGTCCTCTAGAAATTTCTGTAGCTGAGTATAGGTCAAAAAGATTATAAAAGATTATATTTAGAGGCCCCTAGATTTCAACAAAACATTCCATATGTTTTCCATCTGTTATTTGAAAGTGATTTGTCTGGACTGTCATACACTGTTAGCCATATTTTTAAGGCAGGAGTTAATCTGCAAAATATGTCTGCAAAAGATGTTGTTAAAAAAATGAATGGCAAAGATGAGAAGCTTGAGTACAATTTGATAAATTTGATGATATGCCAACGTGGGGCCAATTAATACTGGTATTTTGTGGTGGTGAGCTCAAGTGTATGTTGCAAGATTTAAGCACACTAACCTGTTTTGTAACTCTGAGGTATGCAGAGTATGCATGGGATGACTTACATGAATTTTTGAGAGAACTAAATTCTAACATGAACAACTTGCAAACACCAAGAGAACTTCTTTGGATCATGCAAATGTTTGCAGGTATTTTAACCACAAATTTCAAGCTCTGTTGTCCTTCATCTGCAACAAAAGAAATATACCTCTTGGAGAAGTTATTGATTTCTTTTGGTGACAAGAGTACCAAGTACAAGGTGCTCATCATATTAATATGCTGTTGTGGATAAAAGATGCATCTAAATTTCAAACAGACACATATGAATCTGTATTTTCTTTCATAGAAGAGTATAATACATGTAGCATCACAAAAGATACTGAGGGAAAAAGCCGAAAGTACTGTTGCCAGAAATACTGAGCAAAAAGAACATTTTACACAAAATGTCATTTTGGATTTTCAAGACCTGTTATTTCAAAAGGAAGAGTAAAAAGTTGTATGTCTGCAGTGAGACATACGTATTTGTAAATCACTCAAAATCACCTACTACCTCTTTAGAACAGAGGCTTCAACATATAAAAATGACTACAATCCTGTCATTTTGAAAATGTGGAATGCCAATATGGATGTTCAGTTTGTGGCAGACAAATCTATAGCTGTTGCTCATTATGTAACTTCATATATAACAAAATCGGAGAAGCCTGAAATGAAAGATATGTGGGAAGAGTTACTGCTGAAAAGTCTCTAACAAACATTTTTTACATTTTCTGTTTTAAGATGCTTTTGCACAGATAAATCGGATCCTATAAATGCTGTAATCGGTTGAGGTCAGCTAGTTTATATTCTAAGTTGAGAGGAATTGTTTGATTGAGTCTAGGCCTAGCATCAACTCAAAAAAAAAAAGTTTTGAAATATTTTCTAGAAATTCAATATTTTGCTGAATTGGAGCCAGATAGTACAGACATTGTAAAGATGGTCATGTTGGACACTTAGTATTCAAAAAGGAGTGCAAAATGGTTGTCTCTATGAAGTATCCCAGTACAAAACGTATTGAAATGATATGACAGAAAATGTTGATGAAGGTAAATTTGCAGTAGTTGTTTGCAATTGGCGTTTGGTGCGACATAGCAAAGGCAGTCTAGTTAACCATAGAAAACCATGATGTGACAGAAAATGTGGATGAAGGTAAATTTGCAGTAGTTGTTTGAAATTGGCGTTTGGTGCGACATAGCAAAGGCAGTCTAGTTAACCATAGAAAACTAAGTTGTCAGACTGCTGAGAAAAGATAATATTTCTATTTGGCACTTTTGCAGCTGTTTAAACCTCGGCATTCTGAATCAGAACTACCAGGAAAGTTTGACTGGTATGAAGACTATTTTAATGCTGCAAAGGATGGTATTCAGTGCTCAGTATTTCCAAACTGCTTGAAAATGTTGAATGATGAAATTGAACAGGAAGATACAATTTCTGCTAAGGTAGCTAATTTGAGTTCAGAATGCAGCCAAAGTTCAGGACCTCAAAGCCAGGAACCACTTGAACAGCCAATAATTGAAAATGAGGCTGTTAATGCAATGAATGAGATGGAGACTGCAATGGAGCAAGCACAACAGTAAACATTCAATTTGGCATATTAAGTTGGACAACTAAATGATTAGCAAATGGAATACATATGGAAGTGAAAGTCACAGTTAAGAATGGATTGCTTCATGACAACAAACAGTGTTCGTGCTCAACATTTAAGCCTATACTGTTGTATGTCAGTGGTCAAGCTGGTACTGGTAAAAGTGTCTTATTGCAAGTTCTTGCTCCTTTCTGTAATTTATCATGCGTGGTTACAGCACCTACTGTATTAGCTGCAGATAATATCAAAGGTATTACTTTAGATCAACTTTTGATGCTGTCTGTGAAACATGACAACAATATCAAAAGTGATCTGGTGAAGTCATGAAGTTTCAAAAGTGTTACAAACAATTAAAACTTGTAATCATCATTGAGGTGAGCATGGTCTTGAGCTTAATGCTTGCCTTTGTATATTTGAGGATGCAAGAGGTTCTGAGAACGGATTATTATGTCCTATTTGGAGGAAAACATTTGATAGTTTTTGGAGATCTACTGCAACGTACACCCGTGAAGGGCCAGCCTCTATATACAAAACTGCTCCATGATGACACTAGGAATGCTTTGAGAAGCACTGGAAATGTGAATATTTGATCACATTTTGAAAACAAAGTATTCATTTGGAATATGTGATAATCATCAGAAATTGAATATGGAGATATTTTGATAGAGGGTAGAGTAGGTGTTCTTTCAAAAGAGGGACGGCGTGTCCTAGAAAGTTGTCTGCTTAAAAAAATCTGTTTCCAAAAACAAAGACAGTAGCAGACCTAATGCTCACTCCCATACAAAAAAGGTAAACATATTGGCCCTCATTATGACATTGGCAGTGTATTGACTGCCACCGTTAAAGTGGCCGTAATACAGCCAACAGCATGGCAGTAATTACCGTCCAATTATGACCATGGCGGTGAGACCTCCTGTTGGAAAATGGGTTATTGGTAAGGGCAGGTAGGTACCTACACCTAGCAACAAGCCACCAACCTCCACTTAGGTACAGTTAAGTCTCAGTAAATTAATCCCAGCTCAACCCTTGGTAGCTTGGCAACGAGCGTCAAGGCTTAACTTAGGAGACAGTGTGTAAAGCATTCAAATATCACAAAACAGTAATTAAATAAAACACAGGAAACAGTTTAAAAATCCAAAACCAATTTATAAAAATAGTTTATATTTTTATCTTTAAAATGACACAAAAACGAATAAAATCGGATAAAGGGAACCGGAGATATGAATTTTTAAAGAATTATTATTTTTCTAGCGCTTAGAAACAAAAAGCGCCAATCGGGTCATCTGGTTGCACCTCGACCGGGGCAAAGTCAAAGTTTCAGGCTGACCGCGATGGAGCCCTGCTCGGCTACAATTCGCGGGAGGCCTCGGTTAAAAAGTTACCTTCTGACTTAGGCCCTCATTCTGACCCTGGCGGTCGGCGGAGAGACGGCGGTCGGACCGCGAACAGACCGGCGGTATTAAAAATGGCATTCTGACCGCGGCGGTCCCCGCCGCGACCGACCGCTACTACTCCACTCCGACCGCCGCGGCGGTCATGACCGCGGGGCTGGAGTTTGCGCACTCCGGCCCGGCGGTCGTCCCAAGACCGCCAAGGGTATTATGACCCTGCCTACCGCCGCGGTTTCTTGCGGGCGGGAACCGCCGTGCGAACCATGGCGGTAAGCACTATCGGGGCCAGGGAATTCCTTCCCTGGCACTGATAGGGGTCTCCCCCACCCCCCACTACCCACCCGAGTCCTCCCCCCACACCCTCCACCCCCCTGCCACCCCCCAGAGGTGGTACGAACCCCCTCCCCACCCCCACCCCGACATGCACATACATGTACCCCGACATGCACACACCCCCAACATGCACATATACACACCCCCTACACACACATACACAACGGGGACACATACCCGCACACATACATGCCGACATGCGCACATTACCCATAGACACAGCAGCACCCCCCGCCCGCATACACGCACTCACACACCCCCTCTACACACTCACACGCACACCCCCATGCACGCCCACATCACACAACACCCCCCCACCCCCTCCCCTCACGGACGATCAACTTACCTTGTGCGTTGGTCCTCCGGGAGGCGACGGGAGCCATAGGGACGTGACCGCCAACAGAAGACCGCCAACAGAAGACCGCCACACAGAAATGTGGGTCGTAATTCTTTGGGCGGTGTTCTGCTGGCGTGGCGGTGGAGGTTGACCAGTCTCCACTTTCCCGCCGACCGCCAGTGTGGCTGCTGGCGGTTTTCCGGCGGAACGCTCCCAGCGGTCAGAATGCGCACAGCGGCACACCGCCGCGGTCGGCGGTCTTCACCGCGGCGGTAACTCAGCGGTCTTGCGAAAAGACCGCCAAGGTCAGAATGAGGGCCTTAGTCTTTATTTTGAAGATTTTCTTCAGCGGGACGAACCTGCCAGTCGAATCCGACCTCCTGGAGCCCTTGTCCGGATACGCGATGCTGGATTCCTCGGTGGAGATTTTTACCTTCGGACTTAGTCGTTTTTTCGAGGTGAAAATCCTTCGACCGGGGTAAACCTGGATCTTGATCCGACGTCCGTGGAGCCCTTCTCGGATACGATGGCTGGGAGGTCCCGGTCAACTTATTACCTTCGTACTTAGTCTCTTTTTCGGAGATTTTTCTTTACCGGGACGAACCACCAAGTCAGGCCGGGTCGCGGTTGAGGCAAGCCGGCTAGAATTTCTGCTGCGTGTCGGTCCCTCTCTGGAGCTTTTTTACAAAAATTCTCAAATCTTCTCCAAACTTCTGGGGCTTCACCCAGATGTTCTTTTAAGGTTCTTTTGGGGTCCACAGCTCACCCCAAGGGTCCAGAAGTTCTGAGATGGTCCTTGGGGGGTGCGGACTTCAACTCCCGGAATGCACCTGGCGCAAACTCCTTTTTGGCCACTGGACAGTGGTCAGCTGGTCACTTTTCAGGAGTTGGTGCAGGGGGACTCTGGATAGCAATTTTGCACCTGTAGCAAACAGGGAGTCCCTCCTTGAACCAGTTGAAGCCAGGCAAAGTCCTTCTTGTGGTGAAGCCCAAGTGTGCAGCTGGTGCAGTCCTTCTGAGTGCAGGTTCCAGGTGCAGGCCAGGGGTCCAGCAGGGCAGTCCTTCTTCTCCTTTAGTTCTTTTCTTCTTGAAATCTGGCAGGGCTCTGAGGTGTGGGGGCAGGTCTGCCAGTTTTATCCTTGCTCCTGGGTGAAAAGCAGGGGGGTCCTGGTTCTCCAATCAGGTACAGGGTCGTCCCCCTGTGATGACTACTTCCTGGGAAGTGTGGCAAAAATCCATCCCAAAAGGCAACATTCTCTAAAAATCCAACATGGCTGAATCTGATTTTTGGAGGTTACATCTGGCTGAGCCCACCCACAGGTGTGGCTAAAAATCATAAACACACCCCTCTCCTGCCCTCTCCTAATCTAATCAAGGGGGCACCTAGTTGTCTGGGGTTGCAGGATGTGGGGGTGTTGCTGGTTGCTCCAAATGTCCTTCTCTGCCTTTGAAGACCAGTTTGGGAGCCCTCCCCCTTCCTGCCTCACCATCTGCTGAAGGGAGATTCTCTCCCACAAGCACATTCCTTTGTGTGAAGCCAGGCCACTTCACACCTCATCAAGGCAGCTTGACTAAGCTGCTGCAGGCTGGCCAATCAGAGCACACTAGCAAAAACAATGCAGGGCTGAAATTGGCAACTTTTTAGGTAAAGTCTAAAACTTTTTACCTGAACAAGTTATATTAAATCCCACAACTGAAAGTTGTGGGATTTATTACAACAATTAATTTGATACCAAATTCTTGGTATGCAACATTTAAGGAGATTTTAAAATTTAAAATAAAGTCTCCCCATTCTAGCCTATGAAGGCCATTTACTTCAATGAGGGAAAAACGAATTTGGCTGTTTTTACCTCACCAGGGTTTATAAATCTATTTTTATAAAGTCCCTGCTTATAGTTACATGGCACCCAGCCCTAGGGGCACATAGGGCACACCTTAGGGGTGACTTATATGTAAAAATAAGGTAGTTTAAGACTTTGGAACTACTATTAATTCCAAAGTCAAATTTGCATATAACTTTAATTTAAAAGCAGCCAGCAAGGCAGGCCTGCCTTTAAAATGACATTGGGCACCTCAGCAGTGCACCTATGGGTGCACTACCTATGCTGTGGTCCCTAAACCTACATGCCCTACCATATACTAGGGACTTATAGGTAGGTTAACTTAGCCAATTTTAATTAGCCTAATTTGCATATCCATTTTACACAGAGCACAGGCCCTGGGACTGGTTAGCAGTACCCAGGGCACCATCAGAGTCAGGAAAACACCAGCATAAAGTGGAAAATGGGGGCAAAAAGTTAGGGGGCCTCTGCAATCAGCCCTGTTTTCTCACACAAGCCCCCCCCAGCCCACACGCCCAGGAGACTCAGCCCAACCCTGGGAGAGTCTTCCTGGCTTGTTAGGCGAGGAAGACAGTGAAGAAAACTGGCTGTCCCTTTGCAGGGCCTACTCTGCCTTACATCCTCCTGTCATGGTCACTCCCTCTGGGTAGTGAAGCCATCCCAACAGTGAAAGGACCCATCTCAAACTGAAACTTCCCTCTAGGGGGGTCTTCCTCCTCTCTCTCTGCCAACTTGGGTAGTGAGGTGCCGACCTCCCCTACTCCTAACTTTGCTAGGGCAACACCTAGCTTACCCAAAGAGGTCACCCAACACTTGAGCAACCCCACCATGACCAACAGGGTCAGGGGGCCTATTTTGCTATTGGCCCTGGGGTCTGCCTCCCAGGCCAAGTACAGTGCTGCCAGGAAGGCTAGCACCCAGCAGAGGCTACTGACAGCTGTCAGTACCCAGAACCACACCCTAAGCTCTCCACTGACAGGTGGCTGAGCTGCTTTAGGGGCAACTTTGAGGTCCTGGCACCCCTCTTGCTGTCTAGAGTGGGGGGCTACCACCTCCTGTGGCAGACACCCTCCTTCCACTCTCCCTTCTGTCAGTGCAGGGGCAACACCCTGCATCTGGACAGCTGCCTGACTACTCAGGACTTCCTTGGGGTCAGGGGAGGCCTCACCAGTGCCAACTCTGGGCTCCCCCCCTACTGGGGCAGAAGGCCTTTGGCTCCCTGGAACTCTCTTTAAGAGTGGCCTACCCTTCTTTTTCTTCTTTCCTTTTCTTGGGGACCCCTGTCTCCTAACTGTAGGGACTGACTCCCCAGGACTTTGGTTTGGGGGGGCGCCCTGGGCGACCGCCCCATCTGGGACCAGTCCCACCTCTGGGAGGTCACTGCCCAGGATACAATCTAGGGGGAGGTCAGCACTGACTACCACCCTAAAACAGTCAAGGATACCCTCCCTCTCTAGGGGCACTATGGCTACAGGTTTGGAGGTGACCTCCCCTGTGGCTATCCTGACTTTCCTTGTCTCTCCTGGGACATACATGTCTGGGGTCACTAACCGGTCACTCACTATAGTGTGACTGGCACAGGTGTCTCTCAGGCCAGTGGTAGGGATCCCATTCACTTGAATGTGGTGGAAGTGCCTACTCCCACCCTCAGGGATCACCAACTTACCATCTGGTCCTGTCTCCCAGCTCAATGCTAGGAGGACTTCATCATCTGAGGAGTCCTCCTCTATGGCTACACTGGACAGCCCAGTGCTAACCACCTTCTTTGGACAGGCTGCATCTCCTCTGAAGTGACCTGTCTGCTGACAGTCAAAGCAAGCCCTACTGTCCAAGAGCTTTTTTAACCCTGGGTCTCCCTGTCTCTGCTTGTCAGAGTGGGAGTGGGATTTACTCTCCTCCTTCTTAGGGTTCTGGGGTACAGAGGGAGTCTCTGTGGTGGGCTTACCACCTCCCTCCTTAGGTTTTTGGGGACCTGCCCCCCCCTTCTTGGAGTCTCCCCCCTGGGACTTGACAACCACCCTGGTTCTTAACCACTCATCAGCTGCCTCCCCTAGCTCTCTAGGGTTGGTCTGCTTAGAGTCCACTAGATGCTGGCGTAACCTTTCTTGGGTACAATTGGTCAAGATGTGCTCTCTCATGATCAGATTGTATAACCCCTCATAAGTATTTACTTTGTTACCAATAATCCAGCCCTCTAGTGCCTTAAGTGAGGTGCCTACAAAGTCAACCCAGGACTGGGTGCTTGTCTTTTGGGTGTCCCTAAACTTGAGTCTATACTGCTCTGGGGTCAGACCAAACTTTTTAGTCAAGCAACTCTTCATACTGGGGTATGAGTCTGCATCCTCCCCACTCATGGTTAGGAGCCTATCCCTCCCAGAGTTGGGAACTAACTCCCAAAGAAGTGAACCCCAGTACTGAGGCTTGACTCTCCTCATCTGGAGGGCCCTCTCAAAGGCCCCCAGCCACTTATCTATGTCATCCCTCTCTACATAGGCAGGAACCACCCCTTTGGGTAATCTGGGGGAAAAACCCCCACCCAGGGACACCTCAGCTTCTTTATCGCTGCCACCATCTCTTTTCTCTTTGTTTGCCCACTTTTTCTTTTCCAGGGCCAGCTTGTCTGCTTCCAAAGCTATGTATGCTAGCTGGGCCTCCAGCTCTCTTTCTCTGATGGATGGGTTCTCTCCTCCTGAAAGGACCCCCTTCCCACCACTAGCTTTGGGTCTGCCCCTAGTGACTGTATTTACTGAGGACCGTTCTTCCTCATCCTCACTTAGGCTCAGATGCCTTCCCTCCCCTGAGTGGTTAGAGCTAGCATCCTCCCCTTTTTCTCCCTCCTCTGGAGCTTCCTCTGAGTCTACCTCTTGGGCCTCAGCCCATGCTGTCAGGGATTTGATCAGGGTTTGCTTCCTGAGATCAGTGGTTGCAGGCAACCCTCTTTCAATACACAACCCCCTAAGCTGGACTACTGTCAGTGTGGGTAGGCTAGCCAGATCAAGCTCCATGGTTCCCTGGTTTTGTGTCAACAAAAACTTTTTGCAAAAATTGGAAACAAGAATTTAGAAAAATTACAAAAATTCAATAATTGAAATTAATCCAAATAAATAAAAATAAAAATAAAAATAAAAAAAAGTTTTTTTTGCACTAGGACAATTTAAAGGATTTTTAATTTGTTTTACTTAAAACTGTAACGTGATACTGAACACAAGTACAGGATCCCACCGCTGCCACCAAAAATGTTGGAAAATGGGTTATTGGTAAGGGCAGGTAGGTACCTACACCTAGCAACAAGCCACCAACCTCCACTTAGGTACAGTTAGGTCTCAGTAAATTAATCCCAGCTCAACCCTTGGTAGCTTGGCAACGAGCGTCAAGGCTTAACTTAGGAGACAGTGTGTAAAGCATTCAAATATCACAAAACAGTAATTAAATAAAACACAGGAAACAGTTTAAAAATCCAAAACCAATTTATAAAAATAGTTTATATTTTTATCTTTAGAATGACACAAAAATGAATAAGATCGGATAAAGGGAACCGGAGATATGAATTTTTAAAGAATTATTATTTTTCTAGCGCTTAGAAACAAAAAGCGCCAATCGGGTCATCTGGTTGCACCTCGACCGGGGCAAAGTCAAAGTTTCAGGCTGACCGCGATGGAGCCCTGCTTGGCTACAAGTCGCGGGAGGCCTCGGTTAAAAAGTTACCTTCTGACTTAGTCTTTATTTTGAAGATTTTCTTCAGCGGGACGAACCTGCCAGTCGAATCCGACCTCCTGGTGCCCTTGTCCGGATACGCGATGCTGGATTCCTCGGTGGAGATTTTTACCTTCGGACTTAGTCGTTTTTTCGAGGTGAAAATCCTTCGACCGGGGTAAACCTGGATCTTGATCAGACGTCCGTGGAGCCCTTCTCGGATACGATGGCTGGGAGGTCCCGGTCAACTTTTTACCTTCGGACTTAGGCCCTCATTCTGACCTCGCGGTCTTTTCGCAAGACCGCCGAGTTACCGCCGCGGTGAAGACCGCAGACCGCGGCGGTATGCCGCTGTGCGCATTCCGACCGCTGGGAGCGTTCCGCCGGGAAACCGCCAGCAGCCAGACTGGCGGTCGGTGGGAAAGTGGAGACTGGTCAACCTCCACCGCCACGCCAGCAGAACACCGCCCCCAGAATTACGACCCACATTTCTGTGTGGCGGTCTTCTGTTGGCGGTGTGCTGTCGGCGGTCATGTCCCTATGGCTCCCGTCGCCTCCCGGTGGACCAACGCACAAGGTAAGTTGATCGTCCGTGAGGGGAGGGGGTGGGGGGGTGTTGTGTGATGTGTGCGTGCATGGGGGTGTGCAGATGTGCATGTTGGGGTACGTGCATGTCGGGGTGCGTGTATGTGCATTTCGGGGTGGGGGTGGGGAGGGGGTTCGTACCACCTCTGGGGATGGCAGGGGGGTGGAGGGGGTGGGGGGAGGACTCGGGGGGGCAGTGGGGGGTGGGGGGGACCCCTATCAGTGCCAGGGAAGGAATTCCCGGGCCCCGATAGTGCCTACCGCCATGGTTCGCATGGCGGTTCCCGACCGCCAGAAACCGCGGCGGTAAGCAGGGTCATGATACGGGTGGCGGTCTTGGGGCGACCGCCGGGCCGGAGTGCGCAAACTCCAGCCCGTCGGTCATGACCGCCGTGGCGGTCGGAGTGGGGAAGTGGCGGTCGGTCGCGGCGGTGACCGCCGCGGTCAGAATGCCATTTTTTGGACCGCCGGTCTGTTCGCGGTCCGACCGCCGCCTCTCTGCCGACCGCCAAGGTCAGAATGAGGGCCTTAGTCTCTTTTTCTGAGATTTTTCTTTACCGGGACGAACCACCAAGTCAGGCCGGGTCGCGGTTGAGGCAAGCCGGCTAGAATTTCCGCGGCGGGTCGGTCCCTTTCTGGAGCTTTTTTACAAAAATTCTCAAATCTTCTCCAAACTTCTGGGGCTTCACCCAGATGTTCTTTTAAGGTTCTTTTGGGGTCCACAGCTCACCCCAAAGGTTCAGAAGTTCTGAGATGGTCCTTGGGGGGTGCGGACTTCAACTCCCAGAATGCACCTGGCGCAAACTCCTTTTTGGCCACTGGACAGTGGTCAGCTGGTCACTTTTCAGGAGTTGGTGCAGGGGGACTCTGGATAGCAATTTTTCACCTGTAGCAAACAAGGAGTCCCTCCTTGAACCAGTTGAAGCCAGGCAAAGTCCTTCTTGTGGTGAAGCCCAAGTGTGCAGCTGGTGCAGTCCTTCTGAGTGCAGGTTCCAGGTGCAGGCCAGGGGTCCAGCAGGGCAGTCCTTCTTCTCCTTTAGTTCTTTTCTTCTTGATATCTGGCAGGGATCTGAGGTGTGGGGGCAGGTCTGCCAGTTTTATCCTTGCTCCTGGGTGAAAAGCAGGGGGGTCCTGGTTCTCCAATCAGGTACAGGGTCGTTCCCCTGTGATGACTACTTCCTGGGAAGTGTGGCAAAAATCCATCCCAAAAGGCAACATTCTCTAAAAATCCAACATGGCTGAATCTGATTTTTGGAGGTTACATCTGGCTTAGCCCACCCACTGGTGTGGATAAAAATCATAAACACACCCCTCTCCTGCCCTCTCCTAATCTAATCAAGGGGGCACCTAGTTGTCTGGGGTTGCAGGATGTGGGGGTGTTGCTGGTTGCTCCAAATGTCCTTCTTTGCCTTTGAAGACCAGTTTGGCAGCACTCCCCCTTCCTGCCTCACCATCTGCTGAGGGGAGATTCTCTCCCACAAGCACATTCCTTTGTGTGAAGCCAGGCCACTTCACACCTCATCAAGGCAGCTTGACTAAGCTGCTGCAGGCTGGCCAATCAGAGCACAGCAGCAAAAACAATGCAGGGATGAAATTGGCAACTTTTTAGGTAAAGTCTAAAACTTTTTACCTGAACAAGTTATATTAAATCCAACAACTGAAAGTTGTGGGATTTATTACAACAATTAATTTGATACCAAATTCTTGGTATGCAACATTTAAGGAGACTTTAAAATTTAAAATAAAGTCTCCCCATTCTAGCCTATGAAGGCCATTTACTTCAATGAGGGAAAAACAAATGTGGCTGTTTTTACCTCACCAGGGTTTATAAATCTATTTTTATAAAGTCCCTGCTTATAGTTACATGGCACCCAGCCCTAGGGGCACATAGGGCACACCTTAGGGGTGACTTATATGTACAAATAAGGTAGTTTAAGACTTTGGAACTACTTTTAATTCCAAAGTCGAATTTGCATATAACTTTAATTTAAAAGCAGCCAGCAAGGCAGGCCTGCCTTTAAAATGACACTGGGCACCTCAGCAGTGCACCTATGGGTGCACTACCTATGCTGTGGTCCCTAAACCTACATGCCCTACCATATACTAGGGACTTATAGGTAGGTTAACTTAGCCAATTATAATTAGCCTAATTTGCATATCCATTTTACACAGAGCACAGGCCCTGGGACTGGTTAGCAGTACCCAGGGCACCATCAGAGTCAGGAAAACACCAGCATAAAGTGGAAAATGGGGCAAAATGTTAGGGGGCCTCTGCAATCAGCCCTGTTTTCTCACACCTCCCATAGAAAGCCAATGTACCACACCAACCGCCAGGGCGCTAACACCACCAACAATGGAGGTAGCCCCCTACAGCCAGGCGGAAGTCAAGGTATCACCCACCATATTATGACATAGCAAACCGCCAGGATTTCTGGGGCATTAGCAACAACATCAAAAGCCTGGGAGAAACACATTACAGAAAAGGAAAGACACACCTTCAGGGACACAGAGGAATCCGCGGCTGCCATGGAACCGGAATTCCAAGTCTTTACCACCCCATGGCCATTCAGGAGCACCAACGCCCACGAAGACGACGAAGGTGAGTACAGCCACCTAGCACACAAGGGAGTGAGGGAGGAAAAGGAGAGTGACACACACGCACAACACACCATGCACACACACACAACCAGCTACACAGTACATCGACAGTTACAGGACCCAGGAGCAAAGAATCGAAGGACACATACCTGTAGTACAACAACTGCAATTTGCTTCCATAATGAATAAATAAATAACTATACACATCAATGTACAGATTGGGCTAATGGTCAGTCCAAAGTACTAAAGGGCCACATGGCCCCAGGGCATCGTCCAAGCCCAAACTTGACTCCAGACATCATCCCGACCCCACTGCTCAAGGGCATCATGTTAGAAATGGGCAGGCACCTCAGGGGGATGGGGGTGGAGGGCACCTCAGCTGGAGTGAGTATCATGCCCTCTGGTTCTGGAGGGGGCTTCTTGTCTACTGTCCCTGGAGGGGAGTCTTAGGCCTCAGTCCCTGGAGTGGGTATCATGCTCACTGGTTCTGGAGGGGGATCCTTGCCCACTGGTTCTGGAGGGGGCTCCTTGCCCACTGTTCCTGGAGGTGAGTCTTAGGCCACAGTCCCTGGATGGGGGGTTAGATGGTCTCAGGTAGTAGATGGGGATCCTTGCCCTCAGGTGGTGGATGGGGATCCTTGGGTTCATTCCCGTGAGGCGCCCCCTTGGCCTTTGTCATATGACTTGTGTCCTTGCCTCCAGGTTTAGGAGGTGCCTCTACTGACCCCGTCCTCTGTCTCTTTGGTTTCGCCACCCTAGACCTCTGTTGCTGAGGCAGAGGTATGTCCTTGCTGGGAGTGGCTTCCTTCCTCTGCAGGGGCCCCTTAGTGGTAGCAGCAGAGTTTTAGGTGGGAGCAGTGGCAGACTCGTTGACTGAGGTGCCTGGCTGGGTGGTTGGGACCTTGTACTTACGGGCAGGATGGGGTGTATGGGTAGGGAAGAGGTAAAGATGGGCAAGGAAAACCTTCTTAGGGACATTGGGGTGGGATGTGGGAGGAGGGATGGGATTGGAGGTTGAGGGAGTGGTAGTAGGAGTAGTAGTTGAGCTGGACTTGGGTACAGGCGAATGGAGAATGTGCGTGTGTGAGGTGGATGGCTGTTGGGGATCTAATTGCGAGCGTTTGTGTTTCTTTGGGGGGGCAGACAGGGTGGGAGAGGACAAAGAGGATGTGTGGATGGATGTTGTGGTGATGTCTGCAAGTGAGGTGGGTGTGCTGCATGAGTTGGTGAAGGTGGTGGTGGTGGTGGTGATTGCGCATGTGGTGTGTGGGGTACATATCTGTGGGTCTGCTCTTGTGGTGTATATAGGCAAGGGTGTACTGGTGGCAGGCTCTGGGACTGTTAATGCAGTGCATGCAGGTGTGAGTACAGATGTGACTGTGAGAGAGGAGAAGGAGGGGGAGACAGTGGAGGCAGTGGATGTTGTTGTGTGTGCATCTTTCTGTTGTTTGTGTGATTTCTTGTGGCTTGAAGTTTGGTGCCTGTGTTTGTCTGTGCCACTCTTGTGTGATGTTTTGTGTGCATGCTTGTCTGTATGTGTGCATGGGATGTTTTGGGGTTTAGGAGAATGGGACTGGGAAGTGGTAGTTAGAGGGGGAGCGGTAAGACCAGGGACACTGGCTACTATCAGAGAGGAGGCCAGAGCCTGAAACGATCTCTCTATGGCCGCCAAGCCACCGTGAATGCCCTCCAGGTAGGCATTGCATTGCTGCATCTGGGATGCAAGCCCCTGGATGGCATTCACTATGGTTGACTGCCCTACAGGGCTGATTGGGGCAGGGCCTAAGGTTCCTGGGGCAAAGGAGATGCCCACCCTCCTGGGTGAGAGTGCACGGTGGGGGGCTACTGGGAGGGCAGTGCTGGTACGGCGGTGGCAGCTGTACCTGTAGCTGGGGTGGTTCCAGAGGTATCCACCACCAGCGACATCCCATCAGAGGAGGTTTCAGAGTCAGTGTTGTCACCTCGTGTCCCCACCAGCGTGCTCCCCTCGCCCTCCGTCCGACTGGTTCCCTTGCCATCGGTGGACTCTGCCTCTCGGGCCCCGTGGGCTGCAGCTCCCTCACTCGCCGGGGCTCCTGCTTCTTCGCCAGATGGTGCTAATGCACACATGGACAGGATGACAGAAGAAAACAGGGGGACAGAAAGAAAAGGAGCACTGGGTCAATTACAGCACCAACACCACAGATGGCATACACATCACAATCACACACAGGGACCAATATTGAGCAGTATGCACCGCACTGGCGTACCATTGGCTACATACCACAGTATGATAAGAGCCAAACACTGCAATCTGCACCCCCCCTAGGACCTTCTTAGCCCTGTCTGACATGGAAAGCCACCGAGCTAGCTATCAAGATTTTGCTATTCACCCAATAACCCTGAGCTGGACAATGCACCAATGTATGAGCTGGCATAAAGGGGCATCCACTGACTAAAACCCACCACTAGAATCCCATGCCAGGTAACAAAGATGGTTGTCACACACAAGACGTACCCCCTTGTGACTGTTGTGATGCCCTCAAGTGCTCATCCAGCTCTAGATAGGCCACTGCCAGTATGCGGGCCATCAGGGGGGTCAGGTTCCGACGGGCACCCCTTCCTCGTTGGGAAGCCATCCTCAGCTGGGCCTCAGTGGTCTTCCGGGCCCAGCGTCTCAGGTCCTCCTACCGTTTCCTGTAGTGGGTTGTTCACCAGCTAAAAAACCCAGGGTCCACAACTCCTTGGCAATGGCACGCCACAGGCCCTTCTTCTGATGGGCGCTGAACTGCAGGGAAACACAAACAGAGGGACACCATGAATCTGAATATCCAGCCTGTCACACATATGGCGTTCAGACATCATTTGCCCCTCAAATGGCACACACATCACCCTGCATGTACGCTACCACCAGCCATATCCCTCACCCAAATGACATACTGCCAGCACACATACACATCTCCATGCAGCCTTGTCGCATGCAACGTTCCCATGGTGTACTCACCTGTTGGTCTGGAGGCCCAGACAGCTCTCCATACTGGGGTAGGACCTCCTCCACCTGGGGCTCTAACTCCTCCAAAGTGAAGGCAGGGGCCCTTTCCCCTGTCACACGGGCCATGGCAGGTTTCAGACACAGGTCATAGCAGCACACGCAGTGGATGTGTTGTCCTGTGGAAAGTCAGGAATCAACTGAGGGTATAGTCAGAAAATGGCAGTCACATCTGGGCCGGTGTACACCGTCACCGCAGGTGGTGATCCTCATTGGATACTGTACTCCATAGAGAAAAACAACATGGCAACAGTGACTTAAGATTAACCGCACATCCAAACAGGTATGTTCAAAACTTAAAATATCAATTGGTGGTGCTCAATAACACTATAACACAGCTGTTGCACCATGTGTAAACTGGAAAGATACCAGTTAATATCTAATGTAAATGATAGTAGTGGAGCACTCAAAGTTCTTTTTTTAAACTCATTAATATATTACTTAGTGGAACATCGGGAGAAATGTAATAGATCAATGCATAACTTAGGGCGGAGGGAAAGCCAATCATAAGGACATTAAATAAGAAACCATATGGGTGTCCACATTATTTTGATCATTATCAACTTTAGCAATAATAATTTATTTCTGTATATTAAAAAAGCAATGTACAACTCATCAAATCCATAATTCATAGAATCACATAAAAAACCAACAACAAACTAAGTAAATTATAGAAATAAACCAAAAATCCATTTATCAAAAATTCAATTTGTCAGTAGAACTCAAATATCCAGTCTTTATGTCACATTAACCAATAATGGTAAGATGCAGTTCATATGATATTGATCCAAATGTTTAGTCCTTATTGGTCCTCAACTGATTGAGATAAATTTCAGCCCATATGGTGTTTTGGCCAGTCATTACATATCCTCAACCAAAAAAGGTCAGTTTCAGCCCATATGATGTTTTAGAGGACACGTGTTTCATCCCATTCTGGGACTTTATCAAGGCTGATGAAATATTAACACCGAAAAAATCTAAAACTCATTTGTCAATAACTACATTAATCACAAAGGGGGTCATTACAACATTGGCGGTAAAAGCCGCTTACCGCCGTGCAGAAGACCGCACATACACCGCCGCGGCCGCGGAATTCCGCCACAGCTATTATGACACACATCTCGCAATCCGCCGAAATTCAGACACCCACACAATTCCACCACACCAAAGGTCAGTGTTAAACTGGCGAAAATAAAACCTCCACCTCCACGCCGACAGAAACATGCCCATGCTATTACGACCGACTAATCCACGCGGCGGTCTTTCAACCGCGGTATTCCATTGGTGGTACACACCGCTGCGCTCAAAATACACACACATCTCCAAAACACCGCCACATTGGACATTTTGAAATACACACACCTGATACACGTACACACACCACTCCCACACACTCAATACTATATAAAACACCCACCCACATCACCCACAAACCCCTACGACCAAAAAATCACGAACAAAGGCCAGAGAGAGAGCACAGAATAGACAACCCCACCACACAGAGGCACACAACACCATCACCCACACAACATCCACGCACCAAACACCACACACCACTACACATCACCACACTCATCACCACATACACCACCCCACACATAACCTACACCACCCCATGTCACGCCAAAGACACCCCCGGTTTTCCGAGGAGGAGCTGAGGATCATGGTGGAGGAAATCGTACGGGTAGAGCCTCAGCTATTTGGCTCACAGGTGCAGCACACATCCATAGCCAGGAAGATGGAGCTATGGCGCAGAATAGTCGACAGGGTCAACGCTGTGGGACAGCATCGAAGAAATCGGGAGGACATCAGGAAGAGGTGGAACAACCTACGGGGGAAGGTGCGTTCAGTGGTCTCCAGGCACAACATTGCGGTTCAGCGGACTGGCGGCGGGCCCCCACCTCCTCCCCAACAACTAACAACATGGGAGGAGCAAGTCTTGACCATCATGCATCCAGAGGGCCTCGGAGGAGTCGGTGGAGGAATGGACACTGCTAAGTCAAATCTTAACTATTATATCCCCCACCCTACCTGCATGCTATCACACACCCCCACCCTCATCCCCTCCCCTATCACTACAACTCCTCACTAACGTACTCATAACACAAACCACACATCCCAACACCAAGTCCTGCATGACACAACTAAGCATGGTCACCCCTCACTAAAGCATGCCCACAGCACATACCCATAACAACCCCCTAACCATCATCACACAAACCCCCTCACAGGAATGCTTGCACTGGGGTACATGCACACCCACCCATTGCACACCATGACACACACACATGCAATAATCAAGCACTTATGCCCCTGCAGGATCACGAAGGACCGTCACCACACCGGAGGGTCCAGACAACTCCACTCCACCCACAGAAGAGGCCCACAGTGACGATAGCAGCTCTGCCCTACTGGATCCTGATGACCAGCCCGGATCATCATGGGCCTCGGGACAGTCGGTTCCCCTTGCACAGGCACTGTCCAACACCGACCTTCCACCCTCTGGTAACACCAGCACAGCACCCACCCAGCGGGCCCATACCTCCGTACCCAGGACACGTCAATCAGCTGTGTGTCCACCACTACAGGGAACCCAGGATAACCCAGCACCCCAACAACAACAGGAACCTGGGGGCAGTGGTAGTGGGCACACGGTCCAGGGGACGGAGGCACAGGAACACAGGGGAACTGGGAGGGCTGCTGTGCGACAGGGGGCGGACAGGCCAAGGGAACCCACTCTCCACGAGGCCCTCTCCTCCATCATGGGAGCCTACCACCACTCCCAGGAGACTATGGCGACGGTCCTGGCCAAGTTTCAGGACAGCCAGCGCCGGCAGGAGGACCAGTATTTGGGGTTCAGGGAGGAGCTCAGGACCATCAGCTCCGCCCTGGGCACCATCGTAGGGGTGCTGAAGGACATACAGCAGACCTTGAGGGACACCGTGGCACTCCAAGTGGCCCCTGACACTAGCATGGACGATGAACTGCCCACCACCTCCGCCGCCGCTAGTGGACAGGAGGCACCGCCACAGGACCACCACACCAGCACCCCACCCCCTGCAGACGGACAACCACCATGCAAGCGGTCCCTGAGATCCAGGAACAGGACAGAGCAAGATGGCAAGACCCCCGCCAGGAAATGAGACCACCCTGTTTGTCCTCCCACTGTCCCACTTTGTTACCCTGTCCATACTTGAACTGCCCCAGCTCCACTTCCAAAGCCCATATGGCCAGTGCACCTGTGTGACCAATGGACTGGACTCTGCCATGGACATTCCCCCACCGTCCCCCATCACCATATTTCAACCCCCCTCCATTTTTGAGCAATTAAATAAACACCCTTGAACCACAAAACAATCTGGAGTCAGTCGGTGATTTTGTAAAATGTATTATCAATGACAGTGTCAAAATGCGTTTATAGTTGTAAAGCCAACATACTTATGTCACACATCACAAGTCCTTGAAGGATGCAAGCAGATAACACACGTTGGTAACCACACCTGTGAAACCGTAATGGAAAGGTACAACTCAGTTACAAAATAATGCTATGAAATTACACACAGGATAGAGGAAGACGTGTGACATTGAATGTAATGGTAAAAATGAAAATGTTCTCACCTGTGTATCACTGGAAATATTGCTGTATGACTGACTCCCTGTTGTCGTTGTCTTCTTCCTCAGCTTCCTCCTCATCACTGTCCACAGGCTCCACTGGCTCCACAGGCTCCACAGCTGTCACAACACCGCCATCTGGACCATCCTCCAGCAGAAAAGGCACCTGGCGTCGCAAAGCAAGATTGTGAAGCATCGAGCAGGCGATGATGATCTGGCACACCTTCCTTGGTGAGTAGAATAGGGATCCACCTGTCATATGGAGGCACCTGAACCTGGCCTTCAGGAGGCCGAAGGTGCGTTCGATCACCCTCCTAGTCCGCCCATGGGCCTCATTGTAGCATTCCTCTGCCCTGGTCCTGGGATTCCTCACTAGGGTCAATAGCCAGGAAAGGTTGGGGTAACCAGAGTCCCCTAAAAGCCACACACGGTGGCTCTGGAGTTGACCCATCATATAAGGAACGCTGCTATTCCGCAGGATGTAGGCGTCATGCACTGAGCCAGGGAACACAGCATTTACCTGGGAGATGTACTGGTCTGCCAAACATACCATCTGTACATTCATGGAATGATAACTCTTCAGGTTCCTGTACACCTGTTCACTCCTGTGGGGGGGGACCAGAGCTACATGGGTCCCATCAATAGCACCTATGATGTTGGCGATATGTCCAAGGGCATAGAAGTCACCTTTTACTGTAGCCAAATCCTCCACCTCAGGGAAAATGATGCATCTCCTTACGTGTTTCAGCAGGGCAGACAACACTCTGGACAACACGTTGGAAAACATAGGCTGGGACATCCCAGATGCTATGGCCACTGTCGTCTGAAAAGTCCCACTTGCAAGGAAATGGAGCACTGACAGCACCTGCACGTCAGGGGGGATTCCAGTGGGATGGCGGATTGGTGACATCAGGTCTGGCTCCAACTGGGTACATAGTTCCTGGAAAGTGGCACGGTCAAACCTGTAGGTGACGAGTAAATGTCGCTCCTTCATTGTCAACAGGTCCACCAGCGGTCGGTACACTGGAGGATTTCGCCATCTTCTCAATTGTCCCAGCTGAAGGTGCCTAGGAAGGACAACAGCGACCACAGAGTCAACAAAGTTCCAGGTATGCACCCACAGATACACTGAACACGACACCAAACACAAAACCCTTCCTGTATGTGTGTTGAGTGTAGGCCTATCTATGTGTGACGCAGTAGTAAAAGAAGCCATGTGGGCCCCTGAAATTGCGGCTGCCTGACCTCTAAACTGGGACAATGGGATTGTGAGGTAACTGCGCTGGTGTTGCACACCGTCGCGGTAGGCAGTCGTAGACCGCGGCGCAATGCTGCATTGGTTAACATTGGACCCTATGGGTCCCAGGAGCCAATGAACAGGTGCGCCGGCGGTGATGATACGCACCGCCACGGACGTAACCGCCGCGGACGTGACTGCCATTTTCTATATGTTCTATCACTCCAAACCTGACCTTCGACAGGAGAGGACCTACACTGCAAGTGCTGCTGTGACCTCAGTCTGGAAGCGACGATGGCTGCTGCGTCTGGGGAAAGGGCCCCTGCCTTCACTGCTCAGGAGTTGGAAAAACTAGTAGATGGGGTCCTTCCCCAGTACATGCTACTCTACGGTCCTCCAGACCAACAGGTAAGTTCACAGGGAGCACGTTGTATGGGCTAGGCCTGGGTGGAGAGGGCTGGTTGTAAGAGGGAAGGGGGCTGAGTTCAGGGAACATGAATGCATGTGAATGCATGTGCCACATGGCAAGGGTAGGGAGGGGGGACACTTACATCGACGGTGCAGTTGGTAATGACTTCTCTTCTTCCCTTGTGCATGTCATGTAGGTCAGCGACCACCAGAAGGAGGACATTTGGCGTGCCATCGCCAAGGAAGTCCGGACCCTGGGGGCCCACCAGAGATGGGCACCCACTGCCGGAAGAGATGGGAGGACATTCGCCACTGTAGCAAGAAGACGGCGGAGGCTCAGCTGGGGATGGCCTCCCAACGTGGGAGGGGTACCCGTTGCACCATGACCCCCCCTGATGTTCCGGATCCTGGCGGTGGCCTACCCTGAGTTGGATGGGCGCTTGAGGGCATCACAGCAGACACAAGTGGGTGAGTACAACCTCTTTCTGGGTACTTGGCGCGCAGTTGAGGGGCTGGCTGAGGGAGGAGGGATGTGGGTGTATCTAGGCCAGGCAGAAATATGTAGGCTAGGCCCCTCCGTAATGCAGGGCATGTGGCACTCCACCCCACCTCAGTAGTGGCCCAAGTACAGGTATACATGCCCCTGTGGCATCCATGTGTGCAGATGTCCACCATAGGCATGTAGGCCAGATCCCAGGAATTGCTTCTGTAGAGGCCAAGAGCACGGCGTAGTGCAAGGGGCTGCTGTGTTTGTATTGTCCGCCAACGGTAGCGGTAAGCCATGCACTCAACCTGTCTTTCTTCTGTCGTCCCCTCCCCCTTTTTCTGCTCTCCCTGTTCTTATGTGCATCAGCATCATCAGGCGGAGGTACAGTGGCACCGGGGCACGAGGGAGCTGCCTCCCACATGGCCATGGAGGCCACACTACGGACTCAGAATGCACCAGTGGGACGGAGCGCGAGGGGAGCTACACGTCGGTCACCGGATCAACAACCAGCGACATGGACTCGTCCGCCGATAGGAGCTTCCTTGTGGTGGCGGCAACATCTGTGCCCCCCACTTCTACAGGTACAGCCGCCACCTCCTCTACCAGCACCGATCTCCCAGCAGCCCCTCAGTGTTCGCCCCGTGCCCGCTCACCCAGGAGGGTGGGCATCACCTTCTCCCCAGGCACCTCAGGCCCTGCCCCTGTCACCCCTGCTGCCCTCAGTGAGGAGGCCATTGACCTCCTCAGGTCACTCACTGTTGGGCAGTCTACCATTGTGAATGCCATCCAGGGTGTAGAAAGGCAGTTGCAACACACTAATGCATTCCTGGAGGGCATTCATTCTGGTCAGGCTGCCCATCATCGAACCCTGCAATTTCTGGCCTCAGCACTGATGGCAGCCATTGTCCCTGTCTCTAGCCTCCCCCTTCCAACTTCCTCCACCCAGACCCAATCCCCTGTACCCCAGCCTGTCCCAAGCACACCATCAGACAAGCATGCATACACCTCAACACACAAAAGTAGCTCAGGCAAACATAGGCACCACACAACCCACAGGCACACACACAAGCATCACACACATGCAGACACAGCAACATCCACTGCCTCCACTGTGTCCCCCTGCTCGTCGTCTGCCTCCTCCCTCTCAGTCTCGTCTACACTCTCACCTGCATGCACTACATCTACATGCACCAGGACTCGCACCAGAACATCCAGCACCACCCCCCGCTCACCTGCACTCACCACCTCCACTCCCATTTACACGTCCCCTGTGTCCTCTCCCAGTGTGTCTGTGACGCCCCCTCCCAAAGTACACAAACGCGGGCACCCACACACCCAACATCCATCCACCTCACGACAGCCTCCAGTACCTGCTATCCATCCCAGTGTTCGTCAGAAACTGTCCCTCTGCAAAGTTGACCTTTTTGCCCCCACCCTCACCCCTCCAATTCATCAGTCCCATCGTAGAGCCTCAGCCAAAAAGCTTCCAGTACCAGTGGTGCGTGTTCAAAGTGTGTGGAGTACACCGGCCACCAGAGCAGGCAGTGTGACACGGAGCCAAGGCACTGGCAGTCCACCCCCTGTAAAGGCTCTGAAGTTGGAAAGTGGGCGACGGGACCGGGTGAAGACTCCTGGAGGCAAAACAACTCACAGGGGTCCCAGGGGGATTGCAGAGTCAGCTGTGACTCCTCCCAAAGTGGGGAAGGGCCAGAAGAAGTCTGCACAGCCTGGTGTGAGCATCACGGCGGAGAAGGGCGGCATCCTTCCCGGCGGCCGGGACGCCACCGCCAGCACCGTCGTCACTGGTCAGGAGACCACCGCCATTGGCATTGCCCAGGAGGGCCCAAGTATCGTCACTGGTCAGGAGACCACCGCCGGAGTCATTGCCCAGGAGGGCCTAAGTATCGTCACTGGTCATGAGACCACCGCCGGAGTCATTGCCCAGGAGGGCCCAAGTATCGTCACTGGTCAGGAGACCACCGCCATTGGCATTGCCCAGGAGGGCCCAAGTATCGTCACTGGTCAGGAGACCACCGCCGGAGTCATTGCCCAGGAGGGCACAAGTATCGTCACTGGTCATGAGACCACCGCCATTGGCATTGCCCAGGAGGGCCCCGGCAGCCACAGCGCAGCTGGGCAATGAGGGACCGTCATGCCACACACCAATGCCCAGTCCAGAGACCGCCATGGCAAAGCACCGCTGAACAGTCCAGAGACCGCCATGGCAAAGCACCACTGAACAGTCCAGAGAACGCCATGGCAAAGCACCACTGAACAGTCCAGAGACCGCCATGCAAAGCACCGCTTAACAGTCCAGAGACCGCCATGGCGAAGCACCGCTGAACAGGGCATGCACTGCTGAACAGGGCATGCACCGCTGAACAGGGCAAGCACCGCTAAAGAAGGAAAAGACCGCAACATCAAGCATTGTTATCCCATGTGCAGCTAGGACAGTGATGGGACAGGAACTGTCACGGGGAGACTAATCCAGTCTGGGCACCATTCCCCCTCCAGAACCAGTGGAGAGATCCATCCTCTCCGTCTGTCCTTCACAGGATGAAGCACTCTGGGCACCAGTCCCCCTCCAGAACCAGTGGAGAGATCCATCCACTCCATCTGTCCTTCACAGGATGAAGCACTCTGGGCAGCAGTCCCCCTCCAGAACCAGTGGAGGCTGTTATCTACTTGTGAGACTGTGGCTTTGCACTCCCCAGGATTGGTCAGTGGGCAACACACCCACTGTAAAGACTTGTGAGACTGTGGCTTTGCACTCCCCAGGATTGGTCAGTGGGCAACCCACCCACTGTAAAGACTTGTGAGACTGTGGCTTTGCACTCCCCAGGATTGGTCAGTGGGCAACCCACCCACTGTAAAGACTTGTGAGACTGTGGCTTTGCACTCCCCAGGATTGGTCAGTGGGCAACCCACCCACTGTAAAGACTTGTGAGACTGTGGCTTTGCACTCCCCAGGATTGAACAGTGGGCAACCCACCCACTGTAGAGACTTGTGAGACTGTGGCTTTGCACTCCCCAGGATACATCAATGGGCATGGAGCCCCGATGTGGATGTGGCGTGGTGCTGTAATCCGGCTGAATTGCCCCCCTTCCCTTCCCCCTGAGGTGCCTGTTGTTTTTCTCTCTGATGCCCCAGCAGTGTTCTCTCCGTTTGTGGACAGGTATCTTGTGTGGGCCTCGCCCATGCATTTTTGGACTAGTGGTGCACGGACATTGAGATGTGCATATCTGCACTGCTTCTCGTAATTTATAACCTTTGTATGAGTTTATATATATCTGTATATATTTGACACATGTATATTGATACATTACAATGTTTGAACTGATTTCGTTTTGTCTTTGCATTCTTCCGGGGGGGTTGTGGGTTGTTACTGTGATGTTGTACATGCATTGGTGTGTGTGTTGTAATATGTGGGGGTGGGGGTGGGGTTGGGGGTGTTTCGTGTGTGTCCCCTTGACTTTTGCCTCCCCCCTCCCCTATGGCGTAGGTGCTGTACTCACCGTTGTCTTCGCCGCCGCCGGCGCTGGTCTTCGTAGATGAGTAGGAAGAGAAGGGCAGGTAGGATTTGTAATTCCGGCTCCATGGTGTCCTCCTTCCTCGTGGGATGTGTTAAGGTGAGCGTATTCCCATTGCAGGAACTGGTTCTGTTTCTGTGTTTTTATCCACGGTGAATCCGCCCCGGAAAAGGTGGCGGATTGGCGGGTTGTGATACTATGGGCGGTACATTGTCTTCCGCCTGTCTGTTGGCAGTGACCGCCGCGCTGCCTGTCTGTACCACCGTGGCGGGCGGAGTGTTAAAGTGGCTGTCTTTGTTGGCGGTTTCCGCCAGGGTCATGATTCCCTTTTTTTGTCCGCCGGCCTGTTTGCGGTATTACCGCACCTTTAACACCGTCCGCCAGGGTTGTAATGACCCACAAAGTGTTGTAGAGACTCGAGTCATAAAACGCTAGCCATCTTGAGTAAGGCCGACCTCTATTGCTATTACATATTGAAAACACCCAAGTGTGTCTATAAGATGACAGAGAGATTAAAGTTAAAATACCGTTTAGTAAATGAATACAAGAATGTTAGCGTAAGAATTCCTATGATTGTATAACATAGATAATCAGCACATATTGACATTTTATTTATGCAATCATCAATAACAATGACATCCCTTTATTGACACTAATAATCACATAGCCCATTGTTTATCTTATTCATAAAAAATGGTGCATTTCATCATCTACATTGATGCCCTTTTCAATAAAATTAAGTCTAAATATCTACCTGGCCTCATTTTTTCTAAGATCCATCGTTCTGTCACCACCCCTGGGGTGTATAGAGGTATGACTGATGCCCATATATTTTATTGCCGGAGTCTCCAATACACTATGTTTCTGACTCATATGACGTACTAAAGGCAATGATAAATCGTTGTTTTGTAATGAACGCATATGTTTCTGAATTCTTTCTTTGAGGGGCCTGATTGTACTGTCCACATAGATTTCACCACATTCACATACCAATATGTAAACAACAAATTTGGTATTACAGTTTATAAACGTCTCTATCTTATATGTTTTGCTCCCATTGAAACTAAAGTCCATGGTTTTATGTAAAGCTATATTGCACATGTTGCAGAACCCACATTTATAAAATCCACAGATCTTAGTAGGAAGCCAAGTTTCTGTTTTTTCTTTCATCGGTGGTAAATAACTCTTACAAACCAAATCTCTAATAGGTTTCCCCCTCTTATGAATCATTTTAGGTTTAGAGGGTAGTATGTTTGATAAAGTTTGGTCGGTATGTAGAATGTTCCAATGTTTGCACAATATTTTATAAATATCATAGCTATTTTGACTGTAAGATGTACAAGAAGATATAGATTTGTGCACTGAATGAGATTTCGATTTACTCTGTGTTCTCATTAGAGATGTCCTCGATAATTTGGTACTATTTTTCTAGATGCCACTAATAATCTCTTTGGGTGGCCTCTTTGGAGAAATCTATTTTCCTTAAGATTCAACTCGATTTCCACTGATTCTGGTTGACTGCAGTTCCTGTTCATCCTAATCATCTCGCCAAATGGAATGGCTGATATTTGGGACTTGGGTGACTGCTGGATGCATGTAATAAAGCATTGCATGCAGTAGATTTCCGATAAACTTTAGTTTGGACTGTGTCGTCACAATCGTACATTTTCTAGGTCCAAAAAATGTATACAGTCTTGACTGAATTCATATGTTGTTTGTATGTTAAAATCATTTGTGTTAACATAGTTGCAAAATTCTAACAAGGATGATACTGTTCTCATCCAGATCAATAGTATATCGTCAATATACCTCCCCCAAAAGAAAATGTGCTCAGTCAAATTTGGTGCGCCTTTTTGGCAGATGTGTGTTCTTTCAAATAGGCCCATATACAGATTGGAATATGACGGTGAAAATCAAGAACCCATTACTACTCCTTGGGCTTGACGATACCATTCACCTTCATGGACAAAAACTTTATTGTCCAATGTAAACTCAATCATTTGTATCAGCATATCAGTGTGTTCTAAGTGTGAGGCTGAACGGTTGGAAAGGAAAAACCGTACTGCTTCCAAACCCTTAGTTTTAGGTATACAAGTGTATAGGGAAGTAACATCCATTGTTACCCAAATCATCTCTGCCGACCATACTATGGCCCTCATTCTGACCCTGGCGGTCGGTGATAATGCGGCGGCCAATCCGCCAACAGGCCGGCGGTCCAAAATATGCAATTCTGACCCTGGCGGGAACCGCCAACACAGCCCGCCGCATTAACACTCCGCCCGCCACGGCGGAACAAACAAACAGCGCGGCGGTCCCCGCCAACAGCCAGGCGGCAGACAATGTACCGCCCACCCTATCACGACCCACCAATCCGCCACCTTTTCCGGGGCGGGAGCACCGCCGAAAAAAACACGGCGGAAACAGACTACGGACGGGAAAACGCTCACCTCCACATACAGCACGCGAGATTCCGGCAGTATGGAACCCGAGTTGCAGGTCATCCCCGCACTCCTATACCTGCTCCTGTACCAGGAGCACGCCCGGCGGCGCGGAAGACATCGGTGAGTACTGCACCTACGACACAGGGGAGGGAAAAGAGTACCGGCACACACCCACCCACCCACACCCACTACAACACACACATCAATGCATTCCCACAGATCACTGTCACAACCCACAAACCCCCCCCTCCGAAATAATGCAAAGACCAAAAGAAGAGATCATAAACGGGCAGATATATATATAAGACATATGAAATATGGACACCAGTAATCCCAATAAATAAATAAACTATGTACAAAATATATACAGCTACTAAATGTAGTCCAACCACTGTCCGTGGGCCACAGGGGTCCTGTGCAAAGGGGCAAGGCCCAGTCCCACGACAAGAACTCCACGGAGAGAACACTGCAGGGGCATCAGAAAGAAAATAGGACAGGCACCTCAGGGGGAAGGGAAGGGGGGGCACCTCAGCCACTTGAGTACACAACGCCAGATCCACGAGGGGACTCCATGACCACTGGCCCATCCTGGGGAGAGCAAAGCCACAGTCCATACAGTCCATACAGTGGGTGGCCTGCCCACTGGGCCATCCTGGGGAGAGCAAAGCCACAGTCCATACAGTCCATACAGTGGGTGGCCTGCCCACTGGGCCATCCAGGGGAGAGCAAAGCCACAGTCCATACATTCCATACAGTGGGTGGCCTGCCCACTGGGCCATCCTGGGGAGAGCAAAGCCACAGTCCATACAGTCCATACAGTGGGTGGCCTGCCCACTGGGCCATCCTGGGGAGAGCAAAGCCACAGTCCATACATTCCATACAGTGGGTGGCCTGCCCACTGGGCCATCCTGGGGAGAGCAAAGCCACAGTCCATACAGTCCATACAGTGGGTGGCCTGCCCACTGGGCCATCCTGGGGAGAGCAAAGCCACAGTCCATACAGTCCATACAGTGGGTGGCCTGCCCACTGGGCCATCCTGGGGAGAGCAAAGCCACAGTCCATACAGTCCATACAGTGGGTGGCCTGCCCACTGGGCCATCCTGGGGAGAGCAAAGCCACAGTCCAAACAGTCCATAACAGACTCCACTGCCACTGGAGGAGGCATGTTGGCCAGAGGACATCCTGCAGCCCTGCCCGAGACAGATCCTGCCCTGCCACGTCTGCCAAAGGGCCAGCGGTTCTTGCCTTGAAGGGCCCAGTTCAGCGGTTCTTGAGACGGCGGTCCCCAGCGGAGCTGTGCTGGATACGGCGGGGCCCAGTTCAGCGGTTCTTGAGACGGCGGTCCCCAGTGGAGCGGTGCTGGAGACGGCGGGGCCCAGTTCAGCGGTTCTTGAGACGGCGGGGCCCAGTTCAGCGGTTCTTGAGACGGCGGTCCCCAGCGGAGCGGTGCTGGAGACGGCAGGGCCCAGTTCAGCGGTTCTTGAGACGGCGGTCCCCAGCGGAGCTGTGCTGGAGACGGCGGGGCCCAGTTCAGCGGTTCTTGAGACGGCGGTCCCCAGCGGAGCGGTGCTGGAGACGGCGGGGCCCAGTTCAGCGGTTCTTGAGACGGCGGTCCCCAGCGGAGCTGTGCTTGAGACGGCGGGCCCAGTTCAGCGGTTCTTGAGACGGCGGGGCCCAGTTCAGCGGTGCTTGAGACGGCGGGCCCAGTTCAGCGGTGCTTGAGACGGCGGGGCCCAGTTCAGCGGTGCTTGAGACGGTGGGCCCAGTTCAGCGGTTCTTGAGACGGCGGTCCCCAGCGGAGCTGTGCTTGAGACGGCGGGCCCAGTTCAGTGGTTCTTGAGACGGCGGGGCCCAGTTCAGCGGTGCTTGAGACGGCGGGGCCCAGTTCAGCGGTGCTTGAGACGGCGGGCCCAGTTCAGCGGTTCTTGAGACGGCGGTCCCCAGCGGAGCTGTGCTTGAGACGGCGGGCCCAGTTCAGCGGTGCTTGAGACGGCGGGCCCAGTTCAGCGGTGCTTGAGACGGCGGGGCCCAGTTCAGCGGTGCTTGAGACGGCGGGCCCAGTTCAGCGGTTCTTGAGACGGCGGTCCCCAGTGGAGCTGTGCTTGAGACGGCGGGCCCAGTTCAGCGGTTCTTGAGACGGCGGTCCCAGTTCAGTGGTTCTTGAGACGGCGGGGCCCAGTTCAGCGGTTCTTGAGACGGCGGGGCCCAGTTCAGCGGTTCTTGAGACGGCGGGGCCCAGTTCAGCGGTTCTTGAGACGGCGGCCGGTCTATGGCCAACTGCTCATTGCCTGGTGGTGCCCTCCTGGGCAGCGGGGATGGTGCTCCTTCAATGCCCACCTGGGCTGTGGGTGGTGGGGCCCTCCTGGCCAGCTGGGCTGGGTCCTCCCTGGCCAGCGGCTATGGGGGTGGTGTGCTCCTCCTGGGCAGCAGGCCTGCAGCCTGACCTCTCCGACTTGCTGCCCTTGCCCTCCTTAGTCGGGAGTCTGTGGCCCTTTCCTCCCTTTGGAGCTGTGGCTGGTGACTGTGTCTGGGTGGTGTCCGGGGGGGATGTAGAAGCCGGGCTCCTGCGGCGCCCCTTCCGCCTTCTGCTCCTCTTCCCAGGGGGTGGGCTGGCTGTCCCCTTGCTGCTGGGCGAAGATCCAGACATGCGGGCTGGTGGGCTCCAATACCCCTGCACCCTTGTCAAGGGGGCTGCAGGGCTGGTGGTGGCTGAGGTGCTCTTCTTACCCCGACGAGAAGGAGGGGGGGGCTCAGGGTCAGGAAAGAAGTTAGCAGTGGCGAGGAAGAGTTTCTTGGGACAATGGAGAGTGGTAGGTACAGTGGGAATGGGAGTGGAGGGAGAGGATGTGGTTGCAGGTGAGTCACGTTTGCTGTCTTTGGGTGCAGGTGCAGGAGGGATAGGCTGTCGTGAGGTGGATGGCTGTTGGGTGGGTGGGTGGCTGCGTTTGTGTGGTGTGGAAGAGGGGGTGACAGACACAGTGGGAGAGGACACAGGGGACGTGTAAATGGCAGTGGGGGTGGTGACTGCACGTGTGCGGACTGGACTGGAGGGTGTGCTGGTGATGGAAACACTGGCTGATGGTGAGGTGAATGGAGGTGTGAGTGTAGACGTCACAGGGAGGGAGGAGGGATACGAGGAGGTGGGGGTCACAGAGGTGGTAGTGACTGTTGGCATGTCTGCATCGGAATGTTGCGTGTGTGAATGTCTGCGTGATCTGTGGTGCTTATGTTTGGATGAGCTTCTCTTGGGTGTTGAGGTGTGTGCAGGCTGGTCTGATGGTGTGGGTGGGACAGGCAGAGGAACAGGAGACTGGGAGGAGGGAGTTAGTAGAGGGAGGCAGGAGACAGGGACAATGGCTGCCGTCAGTGCTGAGGCCAGAGCCTGGAACGATCGCTGATGGGCAGCCTGACCCGAATGAATGCCCTCCAGGTACGCATTGCTGCGATGAACCTCCCTCTCCACCCCCTGGATGGCATTCAAAAGGGTAGTCTGCCCAACAATGAGAGTCCTCACGAGGTCAATGAGCTCCGCACTGAGGGCAGCGGGGGTAACAGGGGCAGGGCCTGAGGTGCCTGGGGCGAAGGAGATGCCCGGCTTCCTGGCAGAGCGGGCACGGGGCGAACGCTGAGGGGCTGCTGGGAGGGCGGAGATGGTGCGCTGGGTGGCGGCTGTACCTGTAATGGCGGGGGGCACGGATTGTGCCACCCCCGCAAGGGAGCTCCCTTCCGAGGACGTGTCCGTGTCGCTGCAGGGTCCAGTCGTCCCCGTTGTGGAGCTCCCCTCGCCCTCCGTCTCACTGGTCCAGTCAGACTCTGTGGCATGGCCCTCCTGGGCCATGTGAGATGCAGCTCCCTCCTGCCCCGATGCCACTTCTCCTCCGCCTGATGATGCTGATGCACACAAGCACAGAAAGAGAAACAAAAAGGGGGGGGGAGAGAGAAATAAAGGGATATTGAGTACATGGATCTCCGGTACAGTTAGCGGACATGACAGACACAGATGCCCCCTGCACTAAGTTGCGCACTTGGGGTCCGCTACGCATTCCGTGGAACATGCCCTACACGCCTAGAGTTGACAACTGCACCCATGGATGACACGGCCCAGGGATGGCTGTACTGACACACTACTGAGGGTGGTGGCTGGGGACACAGGGGCTTACGGGGGTGCCCAGCCTACAGATATCGCCCTGGCCTAGGGGGACCCACAGCCCTCCTCCCCCACCCAGACACCTCCACTGCGCGACAACAGAGTAGATAATGCTTGGACTCACCCCCTTGTGTCTGCTGTGCTGCCCTCACGCGCCCATCTAAATCAGGGTAGGCCACCGCCAGGATCCGGAACATCAGGGGGGTCAGTTGACGGCAGGCACCCCGCCTACGTTGGGAGGCCATCCCCAGCAGAGACTCAGCGGTCTTCTTGGTCCCGCGGCGGATGTCCTCCCACCTCTTGCGGCAGTGGGTGCCCCGTCGATGGTGGACCCCCAGGGTCCGGACTTCCTTGGCGATGGCACGCCAAATCCCGATCTTCTCATGGGCGCGGACCTATGTGACACGTACAGGGAGGGAGAAATACCACGTTCAAGTTTGTCTGCATTTTCGTTGCCAGTGGCCCAACGCCCCCCATCCCCGCCAGGCCCCCCGCCATGCCCCCCGCCATGCCCCCCGCCAGCCCCAACATGCCCCCCATCCCCGCCAGGCCCCCCGCCATGCCCCCCGCCAGGCCCAACATGCCCCCCCATCCCCGCCAGGCCCCCCGCCAGGCCCCCCGCCAGCCCCAACATGCCCCCCATCCCCGCCAGGCCCCCCGCCAGGCCCCCAAGCCAGCCAGTGGCCCCAAATCCATATTGAATTAAACTCACTTGTTGGTCTGGAGGACCGTAGAGTAGCGCATACTGGGGGAGGACCCCATCCACAAGTTTCTCCAACTCCTCTCCAGTGAAGGCAGGGGCCCTTTCCCCAGTCGCAGCAGCCATTGTCCCTTCCAGACCGAGGTCACAGCAACACTTGCAGTATAGGTCCTCTCCTGTGAAAGTTCTAGTCGCAAGTGGATAAGTAGATAGAAAATGGCGGTGACGTCCGCGGCGGTGCGTACCGCGGCGGTGCGTACCGCCACCGCCGGCGCCCTTCGCCATTGGCTCATGAAACCCATAGGCTTCAATGTTAACCAATGCGGCTTCGCGCCGCGGTCTTCGACCGCTGACCGCCGCGGTGTGCCACGCCAGCGCATTGACCTCACATCCCATTGTCACACTTCACAGGTCAGGCAGCCGCCATTTCGAGGGTCCACATGGCTCAATTTCAACTGCGTCACACAGGCCTAGGCCTTGCATAGCCACTCAGACACGCCATTCACTGCATAGAGAATCGTTTACTGTGCTAGCTGTGAGTACGTACCTGTGGGTTGCTTGACTGTGTGCTCCATGTTGTCCTTCCTAGGCACCGTCCGCTGGGTTTGGCGAGGAGACGGATGAATCCTCCCGTGTACCGACCGCTGGTGGACCTGTCGACAATGGAAGAACGCCACATTATCCTGACCTACCGTCTTGACCGTGCCACTATCCATGAACTGTGTGCCCAGCTGGAACCCGACCTGATGTCCCCCATCCGCCAACCCACAGGGATTCCCCCTCTGGTGCAGGTCCTGTCAGTACTCCATTTCTTGGCAAGTGGGTCATTTCAGACAACAGTGGGAATTGCTTCTGGGATGTCTCAGCCCATGTTTTCGAAGGTGTTATCCAGAGTGTTGTCTGCCCTGATGAAATACGTGAGGAGCTACATCATTTTCCCTGAGGTGAGCGAATTGGCTACAGTGAAGGGTGATTTCTACACCCTTGGACATATTCCCAACGTCATTGGTGCCATTGATGGGACCCATGTGGCTTTGGTTCCCCCAAGAGACAGGGAGCAGGTGTACAGGAACAGAAAAAATTACCATTCCATGAACATCCAGGTGGTGTGTTTGGCTGACCAGTACATCTCGCATGTAAATGCCAAATTCCCAGGGTCAGTGCATGACGCCTACATCCTGAGGAATAGCAGCATCCCTTACGTGATGGAACAGCTAGAGAGACACCGTGTATGGCTATTGGGGGACTCTGGGTACCCCAACTTGTCGTGGCTACTGACCCCAGTAAGGAATCCCCGGACCAGGGCAGAGGAACGGTACAATGAGGCCCATGGGCGTACTAGGAGGGTGATCGAACGCACCTTTGGCCTCCTAAAGGCCAGGTTTAGGTGCCTGCATATGACCGGTGGATCCCTAATGTACTCACCTAAGAAGGTGTGTCACATCATCGTGGCCTGCTGCATGCTTCACAACCTGGCTTTGCGCCACCAGGTGCCTTTCCTGCAGGAGGATGGTCGAGACGGTGGTGTTGTGGCAGCGGTGGAACCTGTGGAGAGTGACGAGGAGGAAGACGACGGGGCTGAAACAGACAACAGGGACAGAATCATTGAACAGTACTTCCAATAGGACACAGGTAACAATTCAAACATAATTTAGTAAATGTGAACTACTCTCCTGCATCTCTGCTGCCTGTCTATTTGCCCCAGTGTATGATGACTGAGTTGTGGCTTTTCCCTCCCTATTTCAGATCTGGGGTCCCCACTACGAGTCCTGTGCTTCGTTTCCCCATGGACTACAGCTTTGTGGCAGCTGTTTGTTGACTTCACTATGTACAAGGACATATTTGCACTGTCATGTCAATTACAAAATTTTGAAATCACAGCCAGACTCCAGATAGTTTTGTGCAAAATAGGTGTTTATTTCAGTGCTCAAAATGGGATGGGTGGTTTCAAGTGGGTGGGGGCTATGGTGAAGGAATGTCCATGGCAGAGTCCAGAGTAACAGTCACACAGGTGCATTGTCCAGAGGCCTGTGGAGAGATGGAGCATGGGCAGTTCAAGGATGGACAGGGTGACAATGTGGGACAGTGGGATGACATCAGGTGGTATCCTTTGCTGGCGGGGGTCTTGACATCCTACTCTGTCTTCTTGCGAGATCTCAGGGCCCTCTTGCGGGGTGGTTCTTCTCCTGCAGGAGGTGGGGGTCTGGTGGGCTGCTGTTGTGCGGGGGCCTCCTGTCCACTAGCGCCGGCGGAGGTGGTTGGCTGTTCTTGGTCCAGGCTAGTGGCAGGGGCCCTTTGTTGTTGTTGAGTGTCCGTCCTGGTGTTGATGAGGTCCTGCAGCAGCCCTACCATGGTAACCAGGGTGGAGGTGAGGGCTCTGATGTCCTCCCTGTACCCCCGATAGTGTTCCTCCTGCAGTACCTGGATCTCCTGGAACCGGGCCAGTACCGTCGCCATCGTCTCCTGGGAGCGGTTGTATGCTCCCATGATGGTGGTGAGGGCCTCGTGGAGAGTGGGTTCCCTGGGCCCGTCCCCCCCCTGTCGCACAGCTGCCCTCCGAGTTCCCCTGTTTCCCTGGGCCTCTGCCCCCTGGCCGGTGTGCCCACTACCACTGCCCCCAGGTCCCTGTTGTTGTTGGGGTGGTGGGTTATCCTGGGTGCCCTGTAGTGGTAGACACACCGCAGATTGACGCGCCCTGGAGACAGAGGCATGGGCCCGCTGGGTGGGAGCTGTGCTGGTGTTCCCAGAGGGGTTTGGGTCTGTAGTGGCCTGTGCCTGTGTGAGGGGAACCGACTGTCCAGAGGTCCCCGATGGTCCGGGCTGGTCATCGGTGTCCAGGTCGACAGAGCTGCTGTCATCGCTGACGGCCTCTTGGGTGGGGGGTGTGGAGAATTCTGGGCCCTCCGTGGCGGTGTGTTGACGGTCGGGTCCTGCAGGGGTATAGAGGTATGGTTATAGTTTCAATGTGTGGCATATGGGTGTATCTGTGGGTTCCCGTGTCCCCAAGTGCTGGCATTCGTGTGTGGGGGCTTTGGTGAGGGTGGCTTGTGGGGGGGATGTGTATATGCATTGGGCATGCTTTGGTGATGGGTGTCCATGCTTAGTGGACGCATGCAGGCCTAGGTTTTGGGATGTGTGGGTTGTGATGGTGAGACATTGGCAGGGAATAGGTGTGCTGGGGGTGGGGGTGAGGATGGTGGTGGGGGTGAGGATGGTGGTGGGGGTGAGGATGGTGGTGGGGGTGAGGGTGGTGGTGAGGATGGGGGTGGGGGTGGGGTTCGAGGATGGGGGTGAGGGTTGGGGTATGATTTGGCATGCAGGTGGGGGGGAAGCAGTATTGAAGCTTCAACTTACCAGTATCCATTCCTCCGCCGACTCCTGCGAGGCCGTCAGGATGCAGGATGTTCAAGACTTCCTCCTCCCATGTTGTAAATTGTGGGGGTTGAGGTGGGGGTCCTCCGCCAGTCTTCTGCACGGCGATGTTGTGCCTGGATACCATGGAACGCACCTTCCCCCGTAGGTCGTTCCATCGCTTCCTGATGTCTTCCCGATTTCTGGGGTGCTGTCCCACAGCGTTGACCCTGTCGACAATCCTCTGCCATAGCTCCGTCCTCCGGGCAATGCTGGTGTATTGGATCTGTGTGCCGAACAGCTGGGGCTCTACCCGAACGATTTCCTCCACCATGACCCTGAGTTCTTCGTCTGAGAAGCGGGGGTGTCTTTGGGGTGCCATGGGGTGGTGTGTATGATGTGTGGGGTAGAGTATGTGTAGTTAAGTGTGTTGAGTGTGGTGGTGTGTGTTGTTTTGTGTGTGGATATTGTGTGGGTGATGGTGTTGAGTGGCTGTGGCTGCTAGTTTGTGGATGGTGGTGTCTCGCTCTGGCCTTCTTTCTGAATTTTTGGTCGTAGGGGTTTGTGGGTGATGTGGGTGTGTGTTTTATATTGTATTGTGTGTGTGGGAGTGGTGTGTGTATGTGTATCAGGTGTGTGGAATTCAAATCGGCCAATGTGGCTGAGTTTTGTTCGTTTGTGTGTATTCTGACCGCGGCGGTGTGTCCCGCCAATGGAAAACCGCGTTTGAAAGACCGCCGCGTGGATTCGTGGGTCGTAATGGCATGGGCGTATTTCTGTTGGCGTGACGGTGGAGGTTTTGTCACCTCCACTTTTCCGCCGACCGCTGGTCTGGCGGTCTGTTGTGGCTGTCGGATTTTCGGAGGTTTGGCTGCTGCGGGTCAGAATGACCGTGGCGGGTTTCCGCGACCGCGGCGGGATTATGGAGGATTTCTGACCGGCGGTAGGCGCCTTTTACCGCCGAGGTCAGAATGACCACCTATATCTTCTAATTTCATAAGGACATCCTTCGGGTCCTGCAAATATGAAGGTAAGTTTTTAACAATGGGTTGTAAATAGCTATCATTATATTCCAAAAGTCTTTCCGTGGGCACACCAATCCCTGATATTATAGATCTCCCAGGAGGTGATGTTCTATTTTCATGTAGATTGGGTAATTTATAAATGCATGGTACTTTGGGATGCTGATTTAGAATGTATCTGTATTCTAAATCCGAAAGTAAGCAGTCATCCAACCATTTACGAAAAAGGGTCTCCAATTTATGTACAATTACGTTCATGGGATTATCTTTCAATTTCATATATGCGATTGTATCTGCCAATTGTCGATCAATCTCTTTAACATAGTAACATCCATTTAGGATGACTATATTGCTACCCTTATCTGCCTCCTTCACAACCAGCTTTGAATTATCGCATAGATCTTGTAAGGCTGATTTTTCTTTTTTAGTTCTGTTGTATGATATATATGATTTGCCCATCCTAATCTTTTTGTCTAATCTGCTTAGATCTTCCTTAACCAATTTTCCAAAAGTGTCTATAGCACTGTCGATGGGTAGAGCTGGTGTGAACTTGGATTTGGGTTTAAATTTGCTAATAAGCATAAGATCTTGCGTATTTTTCAGGGCATCTAATAGTTGTTGTCTATCTACATCACTGGTGTATATCCTATCCAGAGAGAGCAAAATTTGAATATCTTCTATATCTCTTATTGTGTATTCGCGGGGTTTCAATAGGATCTGTATGTTGTCTATCAGTCTTTTCACAAAAGTATTTCTTAAGTTTTAGTTGTTGCAGATACTTAAACAGATCCATCTGAACCTGTGTTGTATCACAATAACTTGAAAAACAGAATCCTAATCCTTTACCCAATACATTTATTTGTTCCTCTGATAGTGTAGAGTCAGATAAGTTCACAATAGAAATATTTTCATTTTGAATAATATTACAACTTGCACTCCCATTGTTAATTGTTCTGAGATTTAGTCTTGGTAGCCCTGGTTTGCACTCCCATGACTGAATTTCTCTCGTTGTCCCTTTCTCCTTTTAACCCTCTGTGTTCTCCTATTTTTTTGGGGGCACTCTGATCTAAAAAAATTCTTATGTTACCCAATCGGTATCGCTTGGCCTCTCGTATGAAACTTGAAGAAGCCATTTGAACATTGTTGGATGTCACACTTGCACTATCACTTAATTGACCATCACCCTCAGAGTCACCTGATGTGATAGAAAATTCAGACTCACTTTCTGATGCATCTCTAGCATCTTGTGCATCATGGTTAGAAAATTATGTGGCAATACAATCAAATCTCCTTGCAAAGGTATATACTCATCCATTTTCATAACCCCTGTCATCCCTTTGTATTTTTGACATTGTTTTGTTTTTAATATACATTTGATGTTTGTCCAAGACCTCTTTAAGGATCTTGTCATTCTTGGACTTCACCTCTGGTAAGTTTAAAGCACAGATCTCCAATTCCAAATCTCATATTTCTTTTATTACATTTTCTCTTTTTTCTTCTGCATGTTCTATCAAAATAGACATCATGCCTTTGGAAGCTTCAAATAGTAATTGTTCCCACTGTAACATATGTTTTGATGATAAATCCTCAAATGAGGGGAATATCACTACTCTCCATCCCCATGGGACGTTTTTATCCATTATGTATTTTTTAAGTATTGTTGAGTCCCACCAACAGGGCCATTCTTGTTTACGGAGTTTTTCTAAACAAATATATTTTTTCCTCATACCTTCTAGTTGTTTAGCTCCTGATTGTGTTATGTCACTCCCTCCTGATTTCTGTAACAGCATTTCTTGAAATATCTTATCTCTTTCATCCCCAAATGTATCCATTATATTTCTTTTGGTGAAAATTTATTTTCCCAATGTAATTGAGCAAACAGTGTGGTCTTCTATCAAGGAGTGCAAGCTGTCACTTAAATTACGAAAAACAACATGGCAACAGTGACTTAGGATTAACCGCACATCCAAACAGGTATGTTCAAAACTTAAAATATCAATTGGTGGTGCTCAATAACACTATAACACATCCGTTGCTACCATGTGTGAACTGGAAAGATACCAGTTAATATCAAATATAAATGATAATAGTGGAGCACTCAAAGTTCTTTTTTTAAACTCATTAATATATTACTTAGTGGAACATCGGGAGAAATGTAATAGACCAATGCATAAAGTAGGGAGGAGGGAAAGCCAAGCATAAAGACATTAAATAAGAAACCATATGGGTGTCGACAATCTTTTAATCATTAACAATAATAATTTATTTCTGTATATTAAAAAAGCAATGTACTCATCAAATCCATAAATCATAGAATCACATGAAAAACCAACAACAAACTGATTAAATTATAGAAATAAAGCAAAAATCCATTTATTTAAATTTCCATTTGTCAGTAGAGCTCAAATATCCAGTCTTTACGGCACATTAACCAATAGTGGTAAGATGTAGTTCAAATGCTATTGATCCAGATGTTTAGTCCTTATTGGTCCTCAACTTATGAATATAAATTTCAGCCCATATGGTGTTTTGGCCAGTCCTTATAGATCCTCAACTAATAAAGGTGAGTATCAGCCCATATGATATTTAGCCGACACGTTTTTCGTCCCATTCGGGGACTTTATCAAGGCTGATGAAATATTAACACTGAAAAAAGAAAGTATTTTATCATATATTCCATGTATCAATCGGCTCATAGATATTTGTGACACCCAATTCTTATTTGATAAATGCCAAATATCAAAGTCACCTTACAATCAAGTGTCCTATGCTATTTCCTTTATTCGAAACCACAGTGCAAAATAGATGTAAAAGAAGAACTTGAAGTGAAAGTATAGTCCAATACTCTTAGATTCAAAGAACAGTTGTTAAACCAAGGAAAAAAGTCTCAATGATCCCATTACAGTGTGGAACATGCTTTGTTAATAATGATATCAGGAGATAGAGAATCAGAGTTAGGAAGTGGCCACAGAATCCCTTAACAATAAGGTTTCTTAATTTACCTTATATTCTGTTTGAAAACAACTCCAAATCTCAGATTCAATAGAATCTGTAAAATAATTTCCCAAAATTTTGTAAAATATCACACATTTTATGCAATATCTAGAAATCAAACTATGTGTCCACGCATATCACATAAACCAACCTTATTATTGGTTGCTTTGTTTGTTTTTCAATATCCTGGTTTAAATCTTTATCATCTCTTGGTTCACCCATATTCAGAGTTTTTAGACTCCCAATGCCGGTTTGTATGCCGCATATGATAACGTGTACATATCTAAATATCATAAACAACAAGAATGATTTAATTAAATAGAATAACCGACGACCAAAAAATTACAGAATCCGTAAAGTATTAGTATATTAATGCCACATATTAACCAAACTAGGATCAAATAAATCGGGCCCATACAGTATCACGTTCTCCACTAGATTCAATTAACATTTACAGAATCATCAAAAGCCAAAATGAGGCCATTACCCAACCGCCAATGTTAAAAATAAATCATTGGCAGATATGATATCTCTTGTATGACTTCACATCCTCGAGTGGGATTCTTAACAATTTTATATATCAGTGTCTAGAAAGGAATCTTGCATAGTTTAACCCTGAAAATACTGATTAACATATCAGAAAGATATCTCGTATATATTGTATCCATAGAGCCCCATGTTAGCCAATGAAGAATTGCACAGCAGTGCAGACTGCCTTCCGCCATGACACCCAAAACCGACGGAGTGAGGTCACTTCCACCTACATACAGGACAGTTGCCATGTTATAGTGCTGGTACACAATTTAGAAAAAAAACTGACCCATTGGTGTTTATTGTACATACATAGCATTTACAGTGTCCAGTTACATACATGCTCTATGTACACTGAAGTGGTGGATCCCTTTTTCATGTTGTTTCTCCCTTCTCACTCTTCTGTCCCCTAGGTACCTACCACTGCGGAGGAATAGAAGGAGGAGGCAAACCCCTGTGTACAGACCCCTTGTGGACTTGGCTTCACTGGAGGACAGGCACATAATACTCACCTTTAGACTGGACAGGGCCACAATCACAACGCTGTATGCTCAATTGGACCCTAATCTGATATCCATGATCCCACTGGGATCCCCAGTCTTGTGCAGGTCCTATCAGTGCTCCATTTCCTGGCAAGAGGCTCTTTCCAAGTGACTGTGGGCTTGGCTGCAGGACTGTCACAGCCAATGTTCTCAATAGTGCTGGCAAGGGTTTTGGCTGCCTTGCTCAAACACATGTGCAGCTGCATCGCGTTCCCCCAAGTAGAAGACTTGGCCACTGTGAAGGCTGGATTCTATGCAATGGGACATATTCCAAATGTCATTGGGGCCATTGAAGGAACACATATTGCCTCAGCACCCCCCCCCCCGGCAATGAACAGGAGTTCAGGAAATTGAAGAGTTTCCACTCACTCCATGTCCAGATGGTGTGCCTTGCTGGCCAGTACATCTCCTACGTCACTGGCAAGTATCCTGGGTCGGTGCATGATGCCTATGTCCTGAGGATTACCAGTGTCCCACAAGTGATGGCACAACTACAGAGGCACAGAGTGTGGCTTATAGGTGAGCCTGAGTCCGTACCAAATGTATGTCGGTGTATGCCTTCAAAAGTCATCCCCCATGCGAATATTCAAGACTCATGTTTGTCCCTCACTTCTTGCAGGTGACTCTGGCTACCCAAACCTGTCCTGGCTCTTGACCCCTGTAAGGAATCTGAGGACATAGGCTGAGAATAAGTATAATGATGGTCATGGGCATACCAGGAGGATTACTAAAAGGACCTTCGGTCTACTGAAGGGCATGTTCAGATGCCTGCATCTGACAGGTAGATCCCTCTGCTACTCCCCTGAGAAGGTCTGACAGATAGTTGTTGTATGCTGCATGTTGCACAACCTGGCCATCAGACAACATGTGCCCTATCTGCAGGAGGAGGAGGGTGAAAATGCTTAAGTGGCAGCAGTGGACCCTGAGGACAATGAGGATGAGGAGGAAAAGGATGAGGATGTCGACAACAGGACATCAGTTATACAACAGTACTTCCAATGACAAACAGGTAAGACAGTGGAACTGACCATTCCTCTAATAAATTATTTTTCTGTGTGGTTGTAGCATGATGGCAGTCACTTCCTTAGCATCCCAACTGACTGTCACCTATGCCTTCCCATTTTGCAGATGTTGGTGTGGTTACAACTGTGTACTGATATGATGACTACAAATTGCTACAGGCCATTTGTTGGATGGAATCACAAAGTTCTGGACAATTGCACAGGATGATACAGTTCAATACATTGCACATTTCTGTCAGATAAAGCACTATTACTCCAGTTGTGTTCAAGGGTGTTTATTGTAGTGAAAATTGTGAAGTAATAGTGCAATGGAATGGGGTGATGTTAGAGGAAAGTCTAGGGTAGTAGGCCAGTCTGTTTGTTGCTCAGGTCCAGTGTCCAAGGGGCCATAGGAAGGGGAGCAATGGCAGTTCAAAGTGAACAAGGTGACACAGCGGAACACAAGAGGGACATTCAGGAGGGGCTCATTTCCTGGCAGTGGTCTTGGTCTTGGCAAGTGTCTCTGGTGTATGTCTGGGTCACAGGGAACGTTTGCAGGGCGGTTCACCTTTTGCGGGGAGGGGTGCTGGTGGCCTGTGGGTCCTTTGTCAGGGACTCCTGTCCACTAGCTGCAGCAGATGTGGAGGGCTGGTCTGCTGACTGGCCAGTGGAAGGGGCCCACTGGTATGATGTGTAGTCCCTCATGATGTTGGCCATGCCACCCAGCACCTCTGCTATGGAGACCATGGTGGTGTTGAGGGCCTGCAATTCTTTCTTGATCTCCTGGTGTTGTTCCTCCTGCAGCCACTGGTTCTCCTGCATGATGTATATCACCTGACCCATCTTGTCCTGGTATTGGTAGGGTAAGCCCCCAGGACATTAATGAGTGCCTCCTAGCCAGTCGGTTCCCTGGGCCTGTCCAACCCCCGGGCACATAGCTGTCTTCTGAGTGTCCCTGGCCCCTTGTGCCTGTGTCCCCTGAACGGTGAGCCCACTGACACTGACCCAAGGACCCTGATAGTCTTGTGGGTGAGGTGTGGACTGGGGGCCCTGTACAGGTGGGCACATTGCTGATTGATGTGTCCTGGGGTCAGAGGTCTGGGGACATTGGGTGGCTGCAGTGGTGTTGGATACTGAGGGGGGAGGCTCTGTGGTGGACTGGGGTATCCGACTGACCAGTGGTCCCTGATGGGCCAGAGAGTTCATCCAGGTCTAGAAGTCCAGAGTTGCTGTCATCACTGGGGGCATCTTTTGGTGGGGGACTGGGTAGCTGCGGCACCTCCTCGCCACTGAGATTGGCTGGGGCACCTGTGGGGATGTAAGTGGTGCATAATGCTATATGTCTGTGACATAATCTGCATCCCTAGCTTCCCCTATACTATTGCTGTTGCCCTGCCACCTTTGTTTGTGTATGGTGATGGATTGTGGGATCTTTAGTTCTCCATGCTGTGCATGCATTGGTGGTGGGTGTACATGCAGGGCTGGGAGGGATATGAGTATGGCATGCAGGGCTTGGCATTTAAGTTAGTTAATTGTGGTGGTGCACTGTGTCGGATGGAATGGAGTGATAGGTGTCAGGGTGAGGGGTGACATTCAGGTATGGGGGGATAGATAGTAAATATTGACTCACCAGTGTCCAGTCCTCTGGCGACTCCAGTGAGTCCCTCAAGATGCAGGATTGCCAAGTCTTTCTCCTCCCATGTTGTCAGCTGTGGGGGAGGAGATGGTGGTCCACCACCAGTCCTCTGGATAGCAGGTTGGTACCTTGCTGCTATGGAATGCACCTACCCCCGTAGGTCATTCCACCTCTTCCTGATGTTGTCCCTTGTTCGTGGATGCTGTCCGATGACGTTCACCCAGTCCACGATTCCCTGGCACAGCTCCATCTTCCTAGCAATGGAGATCTGCTGGATCCATGCTCCAGACAGCTATGGCTCTACCCTGACTATTTCCTCAACAATGACCCGCAACTCCTCATCAGTGAAACAGGGGTGCCTTTGTGGGGACATGGGTGTTTTGTGGTGTTTGTAGTGCAGAGGGTGTTGAGTAATGTGGTGTGGTATGGGGTGCATGACGGATAAATGGGTGGTTGTGGTGTGCGTGTGTAGTTGTCTCTGTGAGTGGAGTGGCTAGCTATTGCAGTCTATTCCTGTTAGCAAAGGGTTGTGGGTAATGTGTGATTTATAGGTGTGATTTATAGTGAGGTTGGTGGGTGGGTGTGATGTGTGTATTAGTTTCAGGTGTGTGTTTTTGGTATTGGCCAAAGTTGCGTTGTTTCATATTTTGGTAGCCGTTATGACCGTGCAGCTGTGTACCGCCAATGGTTTACCGCCGTTGAATGTCTGCTGTGGTAATTCGTGGGTCATAATGTGGAGGGCGTTGTTTTGTTGGCTTAACGGTATGGGTGTTCGTACCAACAGTTTAACACTAACCTTTGGTCTGACAGATTTGTGTTTGTGGCAGTATTCTGTCAGTTTGATGTGTGTGTGATAACATGGCGGACTGATGTTCGCCTCCGCAATGGTATGTTGGCAGGCGTCACGGCGGCGGTAAGCGAGATTTACTGCCAATGTCATAATGAGGGCCATTGTGTGCCTAATGCTTACATTGGAGGAGTGTGCATCTTTACACAAAGAATTGCTGGGATTGGAGAAAAAATAAATTTTGTAAAAGAAGGCAACAGATAAAATGGAAGACCAGGGTGTGGCTGTATTGCTAAATCAAAAGTTACAAGCAAAACTGGATTCATTAGAAAAATCTGTTTCACAAACTGCAGGATTTGAGAAATGTTTAAGTCTATCCAAATCTGTAAGGTCATTTTTCATTGAAATGTAAATGTTCAGAATGGTTTGTTAATGGAGATAGGGTAAAATTATTGATTTTATCATTTTCCTAATAGAAATGAGGTGGAAAACATTGTGAGTAAATTTGATCAGATTGACAACGTAAAGCAAATTGGATAGTTTGTTCCATGTTTTTTGCTTCTGAAAAATGTATAAGTTCGATGGATACAGTTTCCATTTTCATCTAGCATATTCTGTTACTATTCATGAATCTCAAGGTTTAAGTTTAGAGGCAGCATTTATTAATATTGGTGGTACCATGTTTAAGGAAGGTATGTCATATGTAACTTTGTCTCGAGTTAGCAGGTCTGTTTTGTATCTATTTGCATTTAATGCGAACAGAATAAATGTAGACTCAAGTTGTGCTACAGAATACAACCGATAAATACATCTTTATGCTTCTAATTTAAGACAGTATCCAGTTTATGACAAACTCTCCATTTGTCCAAAGAGGAAAATTTTCAACGCAGTGTAGTGATGGCACTGCAAAGAAGGAAATTATACAAAAAAAGGAAATTGTTAAAAACAAAAAATTTAAAATGATGGAGACATTGTACGTTATCAGTTGTCAAACCCCTCTGGTATGAACTGCTATGCTAATGTTGCAGTAAACATTTTGTTTGCAGTACCTCATGTTGTAGATGCAACTCAAGAGAAACAACAGACATTTATATCCCCACTAACACAATTGTACCGTAGCTCACAGAGGTCCTGACACAGCCACACATAAACTTACACAGAAATTCACACTCCCATATTTTTACTCACACACCCATTTACATATCCTAGCTCACATAGATTCATACATTCATGTAGACACTTAGGCACTCATTCACATATCCACACAGCTACTTACCCACTCACTAATAGTCCCACAGAGCTACTCAGACACCCAGGGAGCCATTCACACAAGCACTGATGCACCCATACAGCCACTAACATACCCACTCACACATCCATACAGTCATTCACACATCCATTTCCATTTTAGTGTTCTAGATGACATTGCAAAACCTTTAATAGCATCTTCCTTACTACTTTATAGGTTTATGCCCCTTGGTGAATAATACATTATTAAAATGTACTACTTTCATTTCACTTATGTAAGGTGTGAGGTGTGATACATATATACATTCATAAACTAAACTAATAAAACACATAGGCCCTCATTACAACCCTGGCGGTAAATCCCGCTTTCCACATGCAGAAGACTGCCAACATACCGCAGCAGCCGCGGAATTCCGCTACAGGTATTACGACCCACAGCTCGGAATCTGCCACAATACAGACACCCACACAAGTCCGCCACACCAAAGGTCAGTGATGAACTGATGATACCAAAACCTCCACCGTCACACCAACATGAATACGCCCACAGTATCACGACCCACGAATCAACGCGGCGGTCTTTCAACCGCGGTATTCCATTGGCGGTACACACCGCCGCGTTCAAAATACACACACATTTAAAAACACAACCACATTGGACAATTCGAAATACACACACCTGATACACATACACACACCACTCCCACACACACAATCCAATATAAAAAACACACCCACATCACCCACAAACCCTTACTACCAAATTTTTGAAAGAAGGCCAGAGAGAGACACTACCTAAAACAACACCAGCACACACAGACACACAACACCATCACGTACACAACATACACGCACCTCAAACAACACACACCAACACATCCCCTCACACATCACAACCAAAACCACCTCACACATCACCCACACCACATCATGGCACCTCAATAACACCCCAGGTTTTCTGAGGAGGAGCTCAGGGTCATGGTGGAGGAAATTGTCCGGGTAGCCACAGCTATTTGGATCACAGGTGCAGCAGACATCCATTGCTAGGAAGATGGAGCTATGGCGGAGAATCGTTGACTGGGTCAACGCAGTGGGACAGCATCCAAGAACACAGGATGACATCAGGAAGAGGTGTAACGACGTACGGGGGAAGGTATGTTCCGTGGTATCCAGACACCAGATTGCCGTACAGAGGACTTGCGGTGGACCCCCACCTCCTCCCCCACAACTAACAACATAGGAGGAGCAAGTCTTGGCAATTATGCATCCTGAGGACCTCGCAGGAGTAGCAGGAGGACTGGACTCTGGTAAGACATATCTTTACTACTTTATCCCCCACACCCCACCTGCATGTCATCACATACCCCCACCCTTACCCTCACACCCATCACCCCAACCCCACTAACACAACCCACACATCCCAAAACCTAGCCCTGCATGTAACACCAATGCATGGACACCCATCACCATAGCACCATGTCCACTACAGAGACTCACTCATGCCTCAAAATCACCAATCACACAAGGACCAAGCCAATAAAGCAAGCACAGGAGTAGAGGGTCACTCACCCATTGCACAAGATGGCACACACAGATACAATAACTATGCATGTACACCCCAACAGGACCCATACCCAATGTCACCGGACAGGAGGTGCCAGCAACATCCAGTCCCCCCACAGAAGAGACCCACAGTGATGACAGCAGCTCTGCACGCCTGGATCAAGATGACCAGCCCGGCCCATCAGGGACCTCGGGACAGTCGCTTCCCCTGACACAGTCACAAACCACCACAGAGCCATCCCCCTCAGGAAACACTACCACAGCACCCCCCCCAGCGGGCCCATCCCTCTGTCCCCAGGACACGTCAATCAGCAGTGTGTCCACCACTACAGGGAACCCAGGCAACCCCACTAACACAGGACGATCAGGGACCTGGGGGCAGTGCCAGTGGGCACACGGTTCAGGGGACAGAGGCACAGGATAACAGGGAAGCTGGGAGGACTGCTGTGCGACAGGGGGAGGAGAGGCCCAGGGAACCCACTCTCCAAGAAGCACTCTCCAACATCATGGGAGCTTACCACCATTCCCAGGAGACCATGGGCACGGTACTGGCCAAGTTTCAGGAGACCCAGCGGCTGCAGGAGGAACACTACCTGGGGATCAGGGAGGACTTGAAGTCCATCACCACCACCCTGGTCACCATTGCAGAGGTGCTGGCAGACCTTGTCAACACCATGAGGGACACAGTGGCACACCAACGGGCCCCTGACACTAGCCTGGATGATGAACAGCCCTGCACCTCCGCCGTCGCTAGTGGACAGGAGGCACCGCCACAGGAACAACAGGACAACAGCATCCTACCCCCTGCAGATGGAGAACCACCCCGCAAACGGTCTCTGAGATCCAGGAACAAGACAGAGTACATTGTCAAAACCCCCGCCAGGAAATAAGACTCTCCGTTCTGTCCCACTATGTCACCCTCTCCATCCTTAAACTGCCATTGCTCCACTTCCTATGCACCTTTGGACAATGCACCTGTGAAACAAATAGACTGGACTCTGCCATGGACATACCTCCACCATCACGCCAGCCCATTTTACAACCCTCTCCACTTATTTGCACAGGAATAAACACACATCAATCACAAAACAATCTGGAGTCAGTCTGTGCTTTCACAAATGTGTAATTGTAATATCAATGGAACATAGCAATGTCAATTTACTTGTTCACATACCAATGTAACACAGCTGTAGGCCAGGAGTAAACATAGCAGAGGGCACAAAGTGGGACCCAGATCTGTGAAATGGAAAGTCAAAGTGACAAGTCAGTGTCCATACACTGAGTGAAAATGACAGACTTATGCTAGCTCCAACAATAGCATGAGATGTGTGAAGCAGTGACATCTTCTTACCTGTGTCTCACTGGAAGTATTGCATGATGATGTTGTTTAGGTTGTCGATATCCTCTTCTTCTGCCTCCTCTTCTTCACTGTCCACAGGCTCCACAGCTGCCACAAGACCACCATCTGGCCCATCCTCCTGCAGAAAAGGCATCTGGCATCGCAAAGCCAGGTTGTGCAGCATTCAGCAGGCCACACTTATCTTCTTACCTTCTTCGGTGAGTAGTATAGGGAACCACCTGTCAGATGGAGGCACCGGAATCTGGCCTTCAGGAGGACAAAGGTGCATTCGATTATCCTCCTAGTTCGTCCATGTGCCTCATTGTAGCGTTCCTCTGCCCTTGTCCTGGGATTTCTCACTGGGGTCAGTAGCCATGACAGGTTGGGGTAACCAGAGTCACCTGCAAATGTCGAGGGACAACTGTTAGACACACACTAACCCTTATGGACAACCCCAGACACCTATGTCAACTGTATTGGGACCTTGGCCTCACCTATTAGCCACACACAGTGCCTCTGGTGTTGCCCCATCACATAAGGGATGCTGCTATTCCTCAAAATGTAAGCGTCATGCACAGAGTCTGGATACTTGCCACTGACATGGGAGATGTACTGGTCTGCCAAACACACCATCTGCACATTCATCGAATGGTAGCTCTTCCGGTTTCTGTATACCTGTTCATTCCTACTGTGGGGGACAAATGCCACATGTGTACTATCAATGGCACCAATGATGTTGGGGATGTGTCCCAGGGCATAGAAGTCACCTTTCACTGTGGGCAAATCCTTCACCTGAGGGAAGACGATGTAGCTGCACATGTGTTTCAGCAGGGCAGATAACACTCTGGACAACACATTAGAGAACATTGGCTGGGGCATCCCTGATGCCATGGCCACTGTTGTTTGAAAAGACCCACTGGCCAGGAAATGGAGTACAGACAGGACCTGCACAAGAGGGGGTATCCCTGAAGGGTGGACGATAGCTGACATCAGGTCTGGCCCCAACTGGGTACACAGTTCCTGGATTGTTGCACAATCAAGTCTGTATCTGATAATGATGTCTCTCTCTTCTATTGTCGACCAGGGGTCTGTACACCGGGGGATGCCGCCATCTCATCACCTGCCCCAGCAGACGTGCCCTATGGAGGAGAACAGCGAGCAGAGAGTCATCCAACACTGAGGTATCACAATGTGTTATTTGCAGAAACGTTAGTAATCCGCTATGTGCCGGTATCTGTCTGTATTCCCGGCCTAGATAGGTGTGATGCAGTTTATTTCCATGCCATGTGGCCCCCTGAAATGGCGGCTGCCTGACCTGTAAAGTGGGACAAGGGGATATGAGGTAACTGCGCTGGTGCTTTACACCGTCGCAGTGGGCGGTCGAAGACTGCGGCACAATTCTGCATTGGTTAACATTGGGCCCTATGGGTTTCAGGAGCCAATGATGATGTACGCCGGCGCTGACGGTACACACCGCCGTGGACGTGACTACCATTTTCTGTCTGTTCACTCACTTGATACCTGACCTTCAACAGGAGAGGACCTACAGTGCAAGTGCTGCTGTGACCTGTGTCTGGAAGCGACGATGGCTTCGGAGGAGATGGAGAAACTAGTGTAATGGGTTCCTCCCCCAGTACACGCAACTGTACGGTCCTCCACACAAACAGGTGAGTACACTGTGAGCATGCTGCATGGGCAATGCCTGCTTTGAGTGGTGTGGATGGAAGAAAAATGGAGGGGGGGGGCTGAGGCCTGCATGTGCGGATGGTGAGTGTATGTGCGTCAGGGCATGGGTGGGAACTGGTGGGCAATGACTATGACGGTCCGGACGGATGAGTAATTTCCTTTCCCCCTGTACCATTTCTCTAGGTCCACGCCCACCAGAAGAAGGGTATTTGACGTGCCATCGTCAAGGATGTCCGGACCCTCGGGATCTACCACAGACGGAGCACCCAATGCCGTAAAAGATGGGAGGACCTTCACCGCTGGAGCAAGAAGACGGTGGAGGCCCAGCTGGGGATGGCCTCCCAACGTGGAAGGGGTGCCCATCGCACCATGACCCCCCTGATGTCCCGGATTCTGGCGGTGGCGTATCCGGAGTTGGATGGGTGCTTGAGGGCATCACAGCAGCCACAAGGGGGTGAGTACACTCTCCTTCAGCTGACTCTGTGCGCATAACGAGGTGTCTGGGTGGGGGAGGAGGCCAGTGGGTTAAATTAGTATTCAAGGTACATTGTGAGGCAAGCTATGTGGCATCCCAACCACACTGGTGGTAAGAGCCATCTACACCTAGTCAGGCTCCTGTGACTTCCAGGTGTGCAGCAATTGGGCTTAGGCCTCGTACCCGACGGAAATGTGAAATTTCTAGGAATTGTTACTGCATGGCGTAGTGCAGAGGGCTGCTCCCTGTGTGTTGTGTCTGCCAACGGTAGTGGTGTTGCATGCACTGAACACGTTTTTCTTCCATCTCCCCCCCCCTTTTTGTGGTCTCCCTGTTCTTGTGTGCAATAACATCATCAGGCGGAGGAGCTGTGGCACCGGAGCAGGAGGGAGCTGCAACCCACTTGGCCCTGGAGGGTGAAGCAACGGAGTCTGAAGCCACCAGTGGGACGGAGGGCGAGGGGAGCTCCACGGCGGGGACAGGAGCATACACCAGTGACAGCGACTCCTCCTCTGATGGGAGCTCCCTTGCGGTGGCGGTCACCTCTGTGCCCACCGCATCAACAAGTACAGCTGTCACCCCCCCTACCAGCACCGCCCTCTCAGCAGCCCTTCAGCGTGTGTCCAGTGCCCGCTCACCCAAGAGGGTGGGTATCTCCTTCGCCCCAGGCACGTCAGGCCCAGCCCAAGTCAGCCCTGCTGCCCTCAGTGAGGAGGCTATTGACCTCCTGAGATCCCTCACTGTTGGGCAATCTACCATTTTGAATGCCATCCAGGGTGTTTAGAGGCATCTGCAACAAACAAATGCATACCTGGAGGGCATTTATTCTGGGCAGGCGGCCCAACAGAGAGCATTTCAGGCTCTGGCCTCAGCACTGAAGGCAGCCATTGTCCCTGTGTCCAGCCTCCCCCTCTAACTTCCTCCACTCAGACCCAATCCCCTGTACCTCAGCCTATCCCAAGTACACCATCAGACCAGCATGCACACACATCAACACACAAGAGTGGCTCAGGCAAACATAAGCACCACACATCCCACAGGCACTCACACAAGCACCATCCCCATGCAGACACACCAACATCCACTGTCTCCACTGTGTCCCCCTTCCACGTCGTCCTCCTCCCTCCCTGTCTCGTCTCCACTCACACCTGCATGCACTACATCCTCAGCCACTACCTCCATCACCAGCACGCCCATCACCACACACCACTCATGTGCAATCACCACCCCCACTACCATTCACACATCCCCAGTGTCCTCTCCCAGTGTGTCTGTGAGCCCTCCTCCCAAGGTACACAAACGTAGGCACACACCCACCCAATAGCCATCCACCTCACAACAGCCTCCTGCCCATGCACCTTCACCCAAATTCAGCAGACGTACACCTCCTACAATCACTACCTCTTCCTCCACACCCAAATCCCCTCCATCCTCCCATCCCAGTGTGTCTAAAAAACGTTTCCTTGCAAACTTTGAGCTCTTCCCTTCACCTCCCCCCCTAGGTCCAGGCTTTCCAGGTCCCAGCCCTGCACCTCAGCCAACAAATCCCCTGGGTTGCCAGGAACTGCGGGGTCATAGAGTGTGCCACCCATCAGGGCTGCCAGTGTGCCATGTAGTGAGGGCAAGGACATTCCGCCACCTGCCAAGGTGAAAAAGGTGCCCACATCCCGGAGGGAGAAGCCGAAACAACCAGCTACCAAGGCCTCAGCAAAAATAAAAGGGGATAGTGGCAAGACAACTGCGGCAATATCAAAGGTGGGGAAGGGCCAAAAGTAGAAGGGCAGGTCAGGAGAGGGCATGGTGGCACCGACTGAGGGACCAGTGTCACACATTCTGTCCACGACCACACCAACCTGTACGGCGGCGAACACCACTAGCTGCCTTGCCACCACAACCGCCATCTGCACCACCACCGGCACGTCTACAGCCTCAGTGACAGTCCCCAGCCTCTTCCCCGGTGGGCAGCCGACCGAGGCCGCAGGAGACATCCTGCTGTGTCCCTCAGCAGGTGCTGACCCATGCACCGCCGCCATAACCGCCGCCACAGACACCGCCGCAAGCACCGCCACCACAGACACCACCACAAGCACCGCCGCAAGCACCGCCGCCACAGACACCGCCACCAGCCCCGCAATGTGCTCGGACAGTAGCAACACCGCTGACATGGCTACCATCCCCAGTGGTCAGTGGTCCGAGGCTGGAGGAGAGTTCCTGGACCCTGGGCAGCTTCCATGAGGCATGACTTCCATCACTGTTTGCACCTGCAGGTGGAAGGCGAAGCCGCAGCAGTGTGGGGTATGTCTCTGCCTCCATGGCATATCATGCTACCTGTACCTTGGAAATCTCATGGCACACACACCCAGGTGAGGTAATTGTACCGGCCACACTGCACGTTGAGCACTCTGGGCACAAAGCCCCCTCCAGAACCAGTGGAGAGATACATCCACTACCTCAGTTCTTGGCAGGATGAAGCACTCTGGGCACAAAGCCCCCTCCAGAACCAGTGGAGATTTACATCCACTACCTCAGTCCTTGGCAGGATGAAGCACTCTGGGCACAAAGCCCCCTCCAGAACCAGTGGAGAGATACATCCACGACCTCAGACCTTGGCAGGATGAAGCACTCTGGGCACAAAGCCCCCTCCAGAACCAGTGGAGAGATACATCCACTACCTCAGTACCTGGCAGGATGAAGCACTCTGGGCACAAAGCCCCCACTAGAACCTGTGGAGAGATACATCCACAACCTCAGTCCTTGGCAGGATGAAGCACCCTGGGCTCAAAGCACCCTCCAGAACCAGTGGAGAGATACATCCACAACCTCAGTCCTTGGCAGGATGAAGCACTCTGGGCACAAAGCCCCCTCCAGAACCAATGGAGAAAAGAATCCACAACCCCAATCCTTGGCAGGATGAAGCACTTTGGGCACAAAGCTCCCTCCAGAACCAGTGGAGACTGCTATCCACTTGAGAGACTGTGGCTTTGCACTCCCCAGGATAAAGCAGTGGGCAACCCACCCACTGGAAAGACTTGAGAGACTGTGGCTTTGCAGCAGTGGACAAACCACCCACTGGTAAGACTTGAGAGACTGTGGCTTTGCACTCCCCAGGATAAAGCAGTGGGCAACCCACCCACTGGAAAGACTTGAGAGACTGTGGCTTTGCACTCCCCAGGATAAAGCAGTGGGCAACCCACCCACTGGTAAGACTTGAGAGACTGTGGCTTTGCAATCCCCAGGATAAAACAGTGGGTAAACCACCCACTGGAAAGACTTGAGAGACTGCGGCTTTGCACTCCCCAGGATACAGCAATAGGCATTGAGCCCCCTCGTGCAGCAGTGGCGTTGTGATTTCATCTGGCTGAGGTGTCCTCCCTCCCCCTGAGGTGCCTGTATATTTTCGATGTGACGCCCCAGCTGTGTTCTCTCCATTTCGAGTCAGGTATCATGTGTGGGCTTCGCCCATGCATTTTGGGCCCAGTGGTGCACGGACAATGATTGGTACACTATCTGGACTTGTGTAGTTGGTGTACATATTTGTATATACTGAATTTTGAATTTTGACTATCTGATTTTTCATGATTACAATCGTTACAATCATTTCCTTTTGTCCTTGCGTTCTTCCAGGGGATGAGGGGATGGATATGTAATGTTGCTGCATGTATTTGTGTGTATGCTGTTGTGGGTGAGGGTGGGGGTATTGCGTGTTGCTTGTGTGTGTGTCACTCTCTTTCCCCCCCTCCCTTGTGTTGTAGGTGCAGTACTCACTGTGGTCGTCGCCGCCGTTCGTACTCCTGGTAGATGAGAAGATACATCAGCATGGGCAGTACGTGTAACTCGGGCTCCATGGCGTCCTGGTTCCTCGTTGGGTGTTGAGAGGTGAGTGTTTTCCCTTCTGTGTACTGTTTCCGCCGGGCTTTTGATAGCGTTGGTACTGACCCGGAAAAGGTGGCGGATAGGCGTCTTGAAATACACTGGGCAATACTTTGTCTTCCGCCTGTCTGTTGGCAGTGACCGCCGCTGTGTTTGTTTCTACCGCCATGGCGGTCGGAGTGTTAAAGTGGCTGTCTATGGTCTATGTCGGCAGTTTCCACCATGGTCATGATTCCATTTTTTTTCCCAACGGCCTGTTGGCGGTATTACCGCCACTTTAACACCGACCGACAGGGTTGTAATGAGGGCCATAGTTAGCTCTTACTTTGACCAGCTGCAGTGGTTCTAACAAGTACCTTTTTGTACTGTTTTTTGGATAAGATCTATATATTTTTTTCTTTGGGAACAAAAATAACTAGGGTAGTAAAGGGGTAAGGAGGGAAAAGTTGGAGGAAGCAACTGCTTTCAGTCTTTGAAAATTGAACAGGGAGGGCATTTACATCAACAGCTATGGCTATTCACAGCATCCATGTAGGTAGCCTTGGAAGAGATATTCAGACTCACAGGCATGTGACATTTGTCACAATGAGCCACAATGAGTCACCATCTCAGAAAATCCAGGAATGGTGATCATTTCCTGAGGTAGCAGTGATCCTGCAGGTGGTCCTGTTGATGATAATTCTCCACCTGTTGCCTTTTCCCTCGTCATCTGATCATACGTTTGCTGGTGGATCATTTTTAAATGTTTCCACAAGGATGAATTTTCATGGAAATACTTCTTCCTGGTTCCTCAAGATAATTTTTTTCCCACAGATGTTGCACTGAAAGACGAATCATCGTTTTTAAGCCAGATGGAATTGTAAAATGTTTCCATGTGTTAGATTCCTTTTTTGGTGATGGCCTACCTTATTCCTCGTCTTGAAGAGGTTCAGGGTCTCCATGATCTTCTGAAGAAAACATAGCTGTTCTAGTACAATGTACTTTTGCAGGAATGCAAACAAAAACAGTTAAGCACTGGATTTCAGTATTCTCTATAGAGATCTGAAAGCCAAATGACTGACTTAGGGTGTGGTTTGCAATGTGCATGGTTGGGGACTTACTGTAACCAATCAGAAGCTGAGCTTTGGCTGTATTCCAGGTATCATGATGGATCCGCAGTTCAAGCACATGGATCAGTGGATTCCCCGAACTGGTAAAACAAAGAAGTATGTTTTAAAACACACATAGGCTTTCAAATATTAATGTATGGGTATGTTCTCTCTAATGTTATCCTTAAAATACAAGGGGACTGTGTATTATGTAAATCTGTGTATCAGAATCTGCGGATCAAAGTCCGCAGATCTGCTGCAATTTCACCATCGGAACTAGTAACCATAGAGCACCCGTATGAGCTGATTTTCTTGAATTTGCATAAGATCCACGGATGCAAAATCTTTAAAAAAAAAAGAAAAGATCTTGTTACAGTGCATTTCCAAAATCACTACATAATTTAGATTGACTTGAGTTGATAATTTCTGTTTAAATGTGTAATAATAATAAATGTGGGAATAAAATGTAGTCATAAACTTGTAAAAATACATTTTACTGTTGTAAAGTGCCCTTTTTGGATGGTCACCCCCCTCACACTTTTTGCTGCTTGATGCTCTAGTTGTTGATCTGAAAGTGCACTGAGGCCTGCAAATCGAACCCCTGTGCCAGTACTTGTTCCCTTAAATTGTACTGTGAATTGGTAAACCCAATTGGCAAGGACTTTACCACCCATGTAAGGCCTTAGTAAATGGTACTAGTGGTGCCCAAAGCGGGGATGGTAAAGGGATCACCAGGGCTGCAGCACTGATGGTGCCAACCTGCTAGACCTGAGCAAAAGCAAAGCCTGCAGAGCTGCCATTTCAGCCTGCATGAGCAGCTTGCCACCAGGTGCAGTCAGAGTCCCTTCAATGCCCATAGCCCTGGTCATTTACCTCGAAGGCAGGCCTCCTTTAGCCCAGGAGGCAGAGTACTTTGTGTTATGAGTGTGGACAAATATGCACAAGCATATATGGCCTTGTGATAGTATTTAAAACATAATGCTACTGCAAGTGACTGGCGGTCCATAGGATAACATGGGCCGGCATCCAGATAAACCCCAGATGTCAAGCTCTATGATGTCCTGACCGAATTCCCCGGTATTTAGTGTCAAATACCATGCTTTTTAACCCTGTACATGATTCTCTTACCATTGTTACCTAGGATGTACACAGGTGGCATCCTCAGAGGATGTTTATCTGAGTTGCCAGCTTTCTCCTGTCTCAGCTGGCTTACCCGAGCCATTTGCTGCCAAGATAAGAGTCTGACCTCCTGCTAGTTGTGCTAGCACTTTCCCAGGATATAGACAAAGGACCTGGGCAGGAAGAAGGTCACCCAACCTCCCTCCCAGAATGTCTAGTGTTTACAGTGATGAAGGCTGTGAGCCTCAAATGCTTTCACCACCCTTGATATGTAATTTCTTGTCCTCAAATCGAGGACAAAGCCCTTCCCACCCTGTCCAAGACGACAGGTGGAAAAATTAAATATGCAGGAGGCGTACACCACCAAACGACTAGCCACCAATTTAAGGTGGGCTAGGAGGTCTATACATCCAAGGAAGGGTTCTGCCATCTTGGCCAAGCCTGAATTAGAGGGTTCTGGGTAGAAAAATGATGTACTTCCACAGGAAGTCATCACCTCAGGGGCGGATTAGCCACAGGTACTAGTAGCCCTTTCACCACTGTCCCCCCACGTCCTTATCACTCCCTCACCTAGGATTTAAAGGGCTCCCCTGGCACCAGAGCCTCAGTTCTGACTTTGAATCAGAAAAGAGTCATAGAGAAGATGCCGGCACCGACAACAGGACTTTGGTCTCCCCTGCAGCGCAAAGATAGGACACTTAACTGCCCTGAGGAGACTATGGGGGTCATTCCAACCCTGGCGGTCATCGACCGCCAGGATGGACGACCACGGAAGCACCGCCAACAGGCAGGCGGTGCTTCCCTGCCCATTCTGACCGCGGCGGTAAAGCTGCGGTCAGAAAAGGGGATCCGGCGGTTTCCTGCCGGATTTCCCCTGTCTGGGCTGAATCTCCATGGCGGCACTGCAAGCAGCGCCGCCATGGAGATTCCGACCCCCTTCCCGCCACCCTGTTTCTGGCGGTGTTTACCGCTAGGAACAGGATGGCGGAAATGGGTGTCGTGGGGCCCCCTAACAGGGCCCCAGCATGATTTTCACTGTCTGCATAGCAGACAGTGAAAATCGCAACGGGTGCAACTGCACCTGGCGCACCCCTGCAACACCGCCGGCTCCATTCGGAGCCGGCTTCCATGTTGCAGGGCCTTTCCCGCTGGGCCGGTGGGCGCTCCTTTGGCGGGCGCCCGCCGGCCCAGCCGGAAAGCCAGAATGGCCTCTGCGGTCTTTTGACCGCGGGGCGGCCAAATGGCGGTGACCGCATGGCGGGCGGCTACCGCCGCCCGCCGCGGTCAGAATGACCGCCTATATACTGGAACTGTGTGTTCGACCTGTGGCTGTGGCAAAAGTGCATTGCTTCCAGCAGGAAGGACACTAGTGGATGCTGGAAACTGAAGCAGACTCCCCTGACTGTTTGAAGTGTGCATTTGTCAAGTGCTGTGAATGTGACAGCACCCATCGATCCCTTCAGCACCAAGGACAGCCAGAGCACTGCTGCACTCACATTCCCTGGGCAAGGTAACAAGACACTGTCTGTTGAGACTTGGTCTAGGAACCCACAAAACCTTAACTCCAGGTGGGTTCCGCGGAACTCACCCGACAAGTGACCGATTGCACACTCGATCGCATACTGTGTTTTCTCCCATGATAGAGTTTGACAGCTCTGCAAAGTACTGATTTATTTAATACTCTAAAATCAATAACTCCAGATATGTTCACTGCATCAACTTCATTTTGGTGTCTAAATTAATATAAAAACCTACTTTTTTTTCTAAATTGGTGTTTGATTTCTTTCTAGTCATGTCAAATTCTTATCATCCATGTTGGTGTTGTGAAATGCTTAACTCTTGTTCCTCTAAGTAGCCTGACTACTCTTTGCCACTCTACCAGGACTGAGCTAAGGTTTACTGGTGTGAAACGAAGGTCCACTTCTTTGGAACGTACTAGTATTATACGGTAAGACCCCCAGTCATACCACATAATACTGTCACCATGCTGCAATTACTACATTGAACTTAAAGGTGAAATCTGGTTCAATTTATATTAAGAAAACCAGTGAAATTCACTAAAAAGGGTACAGGAACATTAGAGTTAGGAAATAACATAGCAAAATAGAAATTCACTAAATAAAAAAGGTTACAGGGGTGTTATAGTTAGGAAATAGAATTTAAAAAAAACGTTAGAAATTCACTAAAGAAACAAAGACTACAGTGACATTATTATAATTAGGCTTAGATTTTGCACCTACAAAACCATAGAAATCCAGCCATTATAGTTACCTTAGTTAACTTTAACTCATGCCCCAGTAATACACTGCTTATGACCTCACATATTATATCACTTATGACATGGTCAGTGACATTACTATAATGATTCATGCCATATGTTAGTGCTGCTAACTATAACTGGTGAATTTCTGTGTTCAAATGGTAACATTGTCACTAACAAATTCACCTAACTATAAAGTTGCTTTAACCTTTGTTTTTTTCAGTGAATTTCTAAGATTTTTTAAGCGAAAACTCATATTTTTATTACACCTATCTATAGCATTACTTTAACCATTGTTTTTTCAGTGAAATTCTAGCATTTTTTAAAATTAAAATATAACTATAAATACATAGATAGTGGTATATTTATATTTACATGGACAGTAAGTATTTCAACAATGTTTGCGCTGAGAATGTTCAACTTCGTAGTCTTTGTAAATCACATATGCAGACACATTCCCAGCATAGTTTTCATAGTGTTTCATGTATCTCCACATATACTTCATATTTATATTGCAAAAATACACCGATCAGTCTTTCCTATACTGTAAACTATGTGTTTTCACTATGAACATCTATTTTTAAGGTGTGTGATTGCTCTCGCAAAAGGCGTATGAGATCACATAATCTGCTGTACAGAGTTCTTTTTCTCCTGGTCAGTTAGTATCTTTTGTATGGAAAATTAGGAATTAACCGTCTACTCACCACAGCACTTATCTCTTACACCCTTCCTCTCAAAAACAATGACCACAATAGACATTCCTAATAATGGAGTGTATTCAGAACTCATCTGCTCCTTTTTGCTCTTCATGGTCCCTTGAGAGTCTCGTAAGATTGTAAAAATTAGTTTAACCGGTTCTGTGCCTTGGACGAGATGATCTCGTCCAAGGCACAGGGGAACTGTAGCCTTGGACGAGATGATCTCGTCCTAGGCACAGGGGAACTTGGGGGAGCGCTAGCGCGCCCCCCTGTGCACCCCCCTCCCCCCCCCAGACGGGGATTGAAGGGGAAGACCTTCCCCTTCCACCCCCCCCACGGCAATCCGATGATGTCAGCGCACGCACAGCACGCTGACGTCATCTAGTGTTGCCGGGCGCGCTGGAAGCCATTTGCTTCCAGCGCGTCTTCGGAGAAGGACGTCTCAGGTGAGTCCTCTTCGTTTTTGGGGGGCGGGGGGTGGTGAAAACAGACACGGGGGGAAAGGAAAGGGTTTTTCCTTTCCCCCTTTGCCTGTTTTCATAAGATTCCTGCTCCACGATCGCGGGCAGGGCCCGCGATCGTGGAGCAGGAATCTCCACTAGCCACCAGGGATTTTCTTTTTTGTTTATTTTGGGGGCGACCCCTTGGGCCAGGGTCGCCCCCCCCCCGGGGGCAAATTTTTTTTGTATTTCACCCCCCCTGGGGGCAGATCCGCCGATTTTTTGGCGGATGTGCCCCCGGGGGGGGGGGGGGCGAAAACCACTAGACACCAGGGATGTTATATTTTGTGTATATTTTGGGGGCGACCCCTTGGGCAAGGGTCGCCCAGCCGGGGGCAATTTTTTTTGGTATTTCACCCCCCCCTGGGGGCAGATCTGCTGATTTTTCGGCAGATCTGCCCCCGGGGGGGGCGAAAACCACTAGACACCAGGGAATTTGTTTTTATTGTTTATTTTGGGGGCAACCCCTTGGGCAAGGGGCTATTTTTTTTCTTCTGTTTCAGCCCCCCCGATGGCAGACCAGCCATTTTTTTTACGATCTGGCCCCCGGGGGGTGGAAGCACACTAGGCGCCAGGGATTGTGTGGTGTGTGTGTGTGTGGTATGTGTTTGGGGGCACCCCTTGGACAACGGTCGCCCCCCTAAGGTGGGGAAAAATCGTATTGGCCATCTCTGCCCCTAATTTTGTAGGCCCATCTGCCCCCAAGGAGGGCAGAAACCACCAATACGGCAGGGATTTTTTTGTTTTGTGCTGGGGGTGCCCCCTTTGGGAAGGGTCCCCCCCTAAAAGGGGGCACAGAGGTGTTGCCCATTTCTGCCCCCCTTGGGGGCAGATTGGCCAATTGTTTTACGCCCATCTACCCCCGAGGGGGGCAGGATCCACTTAGGTACCAGGGACAACTTCTAAGTTCTTGGTGGTGGGGTGTTTGTCAACTGGCAAAGTATTTGTATTTGTGATTTTAACAATTTATTTCTTCTTTTTCTTCTAGTTCAACGCTTTTGCTTCCTTTGCTGTGGATCTTTGCGGTTTTGGCAGTAGTTGTCCTGTGGTTTGCATAGTTGCATGTTTTAGGTAAGTGAAAGCAATTTACTCCAAAGGAGTATTGTTGACATGCATGAATGACATGTTTGTAGGTGGTGTACTAAATGCAGTATTGTGTGTTTGACATTGTCCTTAGATTTGAGCACAGTGATGTTTGTGTTGTCATATGTCTAATTTGCTTTTTTCTTTTTTCTTTTTAGTGGGATATCATTGGTGATTGCTTTGTCTGTGCAGAGTAGTTGCTTGGTGAGTAGCTATTTCAGGCAACTGAGTGGTATAGTTTTTTGTAGTACTTAACTCTTTGTGATAAAGCTACACTTTGTTTATTACTTATTTTAGTGCTAGTTGTTGTTGGCAATCCATTTGTTGTTAGGATCATGGCTAGCCGCAAAGTGACCGCTCAGCAGGTTGTTCGCATGCTCTTTGAGTCGTCTTCAGACCATGATTACGACACTGACTCTGCATCTGAGGCAGAGGAGGAAGCAGGAGATTCTGGAAGTGAGTTTTCTGTCTGAGAGTATTCTTCTGATGAGGAAGCTACTCTCAGTGCAGATGAAGGGCCTGTGTTAGAGGAGGACATTGATGTGCCAAGAGTGCAGCAGCCTGGGGCTGAAGGGTTTCCCATTGGAAGACCTGACACCTGGATTGCCCCAAACAGGGAGCAGCCACAGTTACATGCATTTACTGGTCTCCCAGGGTGTAGAGTTAATACGGAAAACTTTCTGCTCTCCATTTCTTTCACTTGTTTATGGACGATGTATTTTTGGAAGAGATTGTGGAGCAGACAAATGTGTATGCAGAGCAATATTTGCGGGACAACGCTGCCAGACTTAAGCCTCAGTCTAGAGCTACTCATTGGGTTCCCACATATCTGGAAGAGATGAAAAGGTTTTTAGGTTTGTCTTTTTTGATGGGGTTGATCAGGAAGCCGTCACTGGCTTCTTATTGGTCTACTAGTCCCTTGATGGCAACTGCTATATTTCCTGCAACTATGACACGTAATCGGTATTTGCTTCTTCTTCGTATGCTGCATTTTGTAGACAATGCTTTAGCCTTGCCACGAGATCACCCTGATTGTGACCGCCTTTTTAAGATTAGGCCTGTCCTTGATCATTTTGTAGATCGGTTTTCAGAGGTCTATGTTCCAGGCAAAGAGATAAGTGTGGACGAGTCTTTGGTCCTTTTCAAGGGGCGTTTAGTTTTTAAGCAGTACATTCCTAGTAAGAGGGCACGGAATGGGATTAAATTGTATCTGCTGTCAGAAAGCAGTACAGGATATGTGTATAATTTCCGGGTCTACACTGGTAGGGATTCCAGTATTGACCCTCCTGGTTGTCCGGGCACTTTTGGAGTTAGCGAAAAAATTGTGTGGGAACTTGCTAGACGGCTGTTTAACAAAGGTCACCATTTGTACGTAGATAATTTCTACACTGGAGTGCAGTTGTTCAAGGAGTTGTTTAGGGTGGACACTGTAGCTTGTGGCACAATCCGTTCTAACCGGAAAGGCTATCCAAGGGAGCTTGTCTGTAAAAAACTTGAGAGGGGACAGTGCAGTGCCTTGCGGAATAATGAGCTGCTAGCTCTGAAATTTTCAGACAGGAGGGATGTGTACATGCTATCGACCATCCATGATGAGAGTACTTCCCCTGTGGCTGTTTGGGGTCAGGTTGAGGAAGTGCGCAAACCTGCGTGCATTTTGGACTACAATAGGCACATGGGTGGTGTTGATAGAGTAGATCAGAGGTTGGAACCTTACACTGCTCTTCGTAAGTCTTATGTGTGGTATAAAAAGTTGGCCCTACATTTATTTCATTTGGCAACTTTTAATGCCTTTATTGTATACAAGGATTGTTCACCTGAGTCAAGGATGACATTTGTTAAATTTCAGGAGTCGGTGATAGAAAGCCTTATTGTGGTTGAACCAGCAAGAGTTCCTAGAGTAGAAGTGGTGGAGGATGTGGCTAGATTGAAAGATCGGCACTTTCCAGATCACATTCCTCCCACTCCCAAAAAAGACATGCCCACAAAGAAATGTAGAGTATGTGCCCGGAGATTAATCCGGAGGGAGAGCCGGATGTACTGCCCCGAATGCCCTTCAAAGCCTGGGCTGTGTTCCCGGCTGTTACAGGAGTTACCATACCCCAAAAAAATTCTGGGAAATACCTTGAGCGTAAGCTGTCTGTTTTATATTTTCATATGTTTCACGGTTGGCATCTCTGTCATGTATTTAGTTAGAGCTTTTGTGTTTGTAGTTTTGTGCTTATTTTATAATTAGTGGTTTCTTTGTTGTTTATAAACAAAAAAAGTGATGGTGGTGTGCTTGGGGTGGCGCTTGGCTGGCGGTGTGCTTGGGGTGGCGCTTGGCTGGCGGTGTGCTTGGGGTGGCGCTTGGCTGGCGGTGTGCGTGGGGTGGCGCTTGGCTGGCGGTGTGCTTGGGGTGGCGCTTGGCTGGCGGTGTGCTTGGGGTGGCGCTTGGCTGGCGGTGTGCTTGGGGTGGCGCTTGGCTGGCGGTGTGCGTGGGGTGGCGCTTGGCTGGTGGTGTGCGTGGGGTGGCGCTTGGCTGGCGGTGTGCGTGGGGTGGTGCTTGGCTGGCGGTGCCAGCCAAACGCCAGTCCACACTCCCATCAGCTGGTGTGATTCTTGTATCAGGCATGTGGGCGTATGTAAGTGATGGGCCCTTGAGTGGCGCGGTCTGTCGATGTGAGTGTTGTAATGTGCTGGGCCCGTGGCTGGCGGTGTGAATGGTCTTGTGCGTGTCATGTATGAAAGGTGTGAATGGACTGTAAAGCGGTTGGTGCCTTGTCGCGGCTTTACAGCTCACGAGCTGTGAGTCATTGGTTCAGTTTTTTGCCTTTCAGTTATTAGCAGTGCATTTCATTTTTGTGAAATCTCTTGTTAATAAAATTTGATCCACTGAACCATCACTCACCCTCGTGCCAAATCCAACCATTATGTGTGGTAAAAATGACAAAACCTGCTCCGCTGTAATCAGGCGTCGCAGCACACCTGTGACACGCTAGGTGCCTCGGGTGGGACCCCAATGATGAAGCATGCTACCGACTTGGTTGGTGGGTGAGGGGTCTTCTTCACATAACCTAAGTGTGTTTCTTTTCACAATTTTAGTGTTTGGCACATCACGGACGTATGTGCACACATCAATATGATATATTACAAAAATACCTGTTTTTGGGGGGGGAGGGCCCACCTATGTTTTTGGTCCTGGGTGCGGCCTTCATCTAGGGAAACCTACAAAACCCAGAATTTTTTTAAAACTAGACACCCCAAGGAGTCCAGGGAGGTGTTGCTTGCGTGGCTCCCCCAACATTTTCTTACCCAGACTCCTCTGTAAACCTCAAAATTTGCATAAAAAAGCATATTTTGCTGACTTTTCTTAGTAGGATCACCGCTCCAGCAGAAAATTCCTACTCCCCAGTTTTCCCCTCAGTCTCCCAAGTAAAATGACACCTCACTTATGTGGGTCCCCAAAGCAGAGTCCGTCTAAAGATGTATAAAAGAATATGCCCTTATAAACTCGCTGTGCTATCCCTTCTATCTCTTCAAGTTTTGGGCCTTATTCTGTTGCAGGCACCTGGCCCACCCACACAAGTGAGGTATCATTTTTATCGGGAGTCTTGGGGGAATGCTGAGTGGAAGGAAATTTGTGGCTCCTCTCAGATTCCAGAACTTTCTGCCACAGAAATGTGAGGAACATGTGTTTTTTTAGCCAAATTTTGAGGTTTGCAAAGGATTCTGGGTAACAGAACCTGGTCCAAGCCCCGCAAGTCACCCCTCCTTGGATTCCCCTAGGTCTCTAGTTTTCAAAAATGCACAGGGTTGGTAGGTTTCCCTAGGTGCCGGCTGAGCTAGAGGCCAAAATCTACAAGTAGGCACTTCGCAAAAAACACCTCTGTTTTCTTCCAAAATTTTGGATGTGTCCACGTTGCGCTTTGGGGTTTTTCCTGTCGCGGGCGCTAGGCCTACCCACACAAGTGAGGGATAATTTTTATCGGGAGACTTCGGGGAACGCTGGGTGGAAGGAAATTTGTGGCTTCTCTCAGATTCCAGAACCTTCTGCCACAGAAATGTGAGGAACATGTGTTTTTTTAGCCAAATTCTGAGGTTTGCAAAGGATTCTGGGTAACAGAACCTGATCCGAGCCCCGCAAGTCACCCCTCCTTGGATTCCCCTAGGTCTCTAGTTTTCAGAAATGCACAGGTTTGGTAGGTTTTCCTAGGTGCCGGCTGAGCTAGACGCCAAAATCTACAGGTAGGCACTTCGCAAAAAACACCTCTGTTTTCTTCCAAAATTTTGGATGTGTCCACGTTGCGCTTTGGGGCGTTTCCTGTCGCGGGCGCTAGGCCTACCCACACAAGTGAGGTATCATTTTTATCGGGAGACTTGGGGGAACGCTGGGTGGGAGGAAATTTGTGGCTTCTCTCAGATTCCAGAACTTTCTGCCACAGAAATGTGAGGAACATGTGTTTTTTTAGCCAAATTTTGAGATTTGCAAAAGATTCTGGGTAACAGAACCTGGTCCGAGCCCCGCAAGTCAACCCTCCTTGGATTCCCCTAGGTCTCTAGTTTTCAGAAATGCACAGGTTTGGTAGGTTTCCCTAGGAGCCGGCTGAGCTAGAGGCCAAAATCTACAGGTAGGCACTTCGCAAAAAACACCTCTGTTTTCTTCCAAAATTTTGGATGTGTCCACGTTGCGCTTTGGGGTGTTTCCTGTCGCGGGCGCTAGGCCTACCCACACAAGTGAGGTATAATTTTTATCGGGAGACTTCGGGGAACGCTGGGTGGAAGGAAATTTGTGGCTTCTCTCAGATTCCAGAACCTTCTGCCACAGAAATGTGAGGAACATGTGTTTTTTTAGCCAAATTCTGAGGTTTGCAAAGGATTCTGGGTAACAGAACCTGATCCGAGCCCCGCAAGTCACCCCTCCTTGGATTCCCCTAGGTCTCTAGTTTTCAGAAATGCACAGGTTTGGTAGGTTTTCCTAGGTGCCGGCTGAGCTAGAGGCCAAAATCTACAGGTAGGCACTTCGCAAAAAACACCTCTGTTTTCTTCCAAAATTTTGGATGTGTCCACGTTGCGCTTTGGGGCGTTTCCTGTCGCGGGCGCTAGGCCTACCCACACAAGTGAGGTATCATTTTTATCGGGAGACTTGGGGGAACGCTGGGTGGGAGGAAATTTGTGGCTTCTCTCAGATTCCAGAACTTTCTGCCACAGAAATGTGAGGAACATGTGTTTTTTTAGCCAAATTTTGAGGTTTGCAAAGGATTCTGGGTAACAGAACCTGGTCCGAGCCCCGCAAGTCAACCCTCCTTGGATTCCCCTAGGTCTCTAGTTTTCAGAAATGCACATGTTTGGTAGGTTTCCCTAGGAGCCGGCTGAGCTAGAGGCCAAAATCTACAGGTAGGCACTTCGCAAAAAACACCTCTGTTTTCTTCAAAAATTTTGGATGTGTCCACGTTGCGCTTTGGGGCGTTTCCTGTCGCGGGCGCTAGGCCTACCCACACAAGTGAGGTATCATTTTTATCGGGAGACTTGCGGGAACGCTGGGTGGAAGGAAATTTGTGGCTTCTCTCAGATTCCAGAACTTTCTGCCACAGAAATGTGAGGAACATGTGTTTTTTTAGCCAAATTCTGAGGTTTGCAAAGGATTCTGGGTAACAGAACCTGATCCGAGCCCCGCAAGTCACCCCTCCTTGGATTCCCCTAGGTCTCTAGTTTTCAGAAATGCACAGGTTTGGTAGGTTTCCCTAGGAGCCGGCTGAGCTAGAGGCCAAAATCTACAGGTAGGCACTTCGCAAAAAACACCTCTGTTTTCTTCAAAATTTTTGGATGTGTCCACGTTGCGCTTTGGGGCGTCTCCTGTCGCGGGCGCTAGGCCTACCCACACAAGTGAGGTATCATTTTTATCGGGAGACTTGGGGGAACGCTGGGTGGAAGGAAATTTGTGGCTTCTCTCAGATTCCAGAACTTTCTGCCACAGAAATGTGAGGAACATGTGTTTTTTTAGCCAAATTCTGAGGTTTGCAAAGGATTCTGGGTAACAGAACCTGATCCGAGCCCCGCAAGTCACCCCTCCTTGGATTCCCCTAGGTCTCTAGTTTTCAGAAATGCACAGGTTTGGTAGGTTTCCCTAGGTGCCGGCTGAGCTAGAGGCCAAAATCTACAGGTAGGTACTTCGCAAAAAACACCTCTGTTTTCTTCCAAAATTTTGGATGTGTCCACGTTGCGCTTTGGGGCGTTTCCTGTCACAGGCGCTAGGCCTACCCACACAAGTGAGGTATCATTTTTATCGGGAGACTTGGGGGAACGCTGGGTGGGAGGAAATTTGTGGCTTCTCTCAGATTCCAGAACTTTCTGCCACAGAAATGTGAGGAACATGTGTTTTTTTAGCCAAATTTTGAGGTTTGCAAAAGATTCTGGGTAACAGAACCTGGTCCGAGCCCCGCAAGTCAACCCTCCTTGGATTCCCCTAGGTCTCTAGTTTTCAGAAATGCACAGGTTTGGTAGGTTTCCCTAGGAGCCGGCTGAGCTAGAGGCCAAAATCTACAGGTAGGCACTTCGCAAAAAACACCTCTGTTTTCTTCCAAAATTTTGGATGTGTCCACGTTGCGCTTTGGGGCGTTTCCTGTCGCGGGCGCTAGGCCTACCCACACAAGTGAGGTATCATTTTTATCGGGAGACTTGGGGGAACGCTGGGTGGGAGGAAATTTGTGGCTTCTCTCAGATTCTAGAACTTTCTGCCACAGAAATGTGAGGAACATGTGTTTTTTTAGCCAAATTTTGAGGTTTGCAAAGGATTCTGGGTAACAGAACCTGGTCCGAGCCCCGCAAGTCACCCCTCCTTGGATTCCCCTAGGTCTCTAGTTTTCAGAAATGCACAGGTTTGGTAGGTTTCCCTAGGTGCCGGCTGAGCTAGAGGCCAAAATCTACAGGTAGGCACTTCGCAAAAAACACCTCTGTTTTCTTCCAAAATTTTGGATGTGTCCACGTTGCGCTTTGGGGCGTTTCCTGTCGCGGGCGCTAGGCCTACCCACACAAGTGAGGTATCATTTTTATCGGGAGACTTGGGGGAACATAGATTAGCAAAACAAGTGCTATTGCCCCTTGTCTTTCTCTACATTTTTTCCTTCCAAATATAGGAGAGTGTGTAAAAAAGACATCTATTTGAGAAATTCCCTGTAATTCACGTGCTAGTATGGTCACCCTGGAATTCAGAGATGTGCAAATAACCACTGCTCCTCAACACCTTATCTTGTGCCCTTTTAGGAAATGCAAAGGTTTTCTTGATAGCAATTTTTTACTCTTTATATTTAAGCAAATGAATTGCTGTATACCCGGTATAGAATGAAAACGCACTGCAGGGTGCAGCTCATTTATTGGCTCTGGGTTCCTTGCGTTCTTGATGAACCTACAAACCATATATATCCCCGCAACCAGAGGAGTCCAGCAGACGTAATGGTATATTGCTTTCGATAATCTGACATTGCAGGGAAAAGTTACAGAGTAAAACGTAGAGAAAAATTGATGGTTTTTTCACCTCAATTTCAATATTTTTCTTTTTCAGCTGTTATTTTCTGTAGGAAACCCTTGTAGGATCTACACAAATGACCCCTTGCTGAATTCAGAATTTTGTCTACTTTTCAAAAATGTTTAGGTTTCTGGGATCCAGCATTGGTTTCATGCCCATTCCTGTCACTGACTGGAAGGAGGCTTAAAGCACAAAAAATTGCAAAAATGGGGTATGCCCCAGTAAAATGCCAAAATTGTGTTGAAAAATTGGGTTTTCTGATTCAAGTCTGCCTGTTCCTGAAAGCTGAGTTTAGCACTGCAAACCCTTTGTTGATACCATTTTCAGGGGGAAATCCACAAGCCTTCTTCTGCAGCCACTTTTTCCAATTTTTTTGAAAAAAACGAAATTTTCACTGTATTTTGGCCAATTTCTTGGCCTCCTTCAGGGGAACCCACAAAGTCTGGGTACCTCTAGAATCCCTAGGATGTTGTAAAAAAAGGACGCAAATTTGGCTTGGTTAGCTTATGTGGACAAAAAGTTATGAGGGCCTAAGCGCGAACTGCCCCAAATAGGCAGAAAAAGGCCTGGTACAGGAGGGGGAAAAGGCCTGGCAGCGAAGGGGTTAAAACAATATACATTTATTGGATTCACAGTAGTTATTCTTTAGACCCATCCCTTCTAAGTCTAGGGAGATAGCATGCCTTTCTGCTGCCCTCTGATATAGCTTTTTAATTTCATTTCCGCAACACCTTACATTTTTCACAGTAAACAATGATAGCCACCATTTCCTTTCTAACATTCCAACAGCCAGCCAGTGGATGCACCCTCTATTCTGAGACTCGGGGAGCCCCTAGCTCCCACAAGTGCATAAAGGGCCATAGGAATGTTGGGCCTGTCGACCAGACACAGGCCTCTACTTTTACATTTGCACTCCCGCTGGACCCCTGCGGAACTCTCGCAAGTCCAACCATCAAAATGTAAAATTATTTTTTACCCTTAGTTTCTCAAAAATTACTGAATGAATTTGAACCAAATGACAAAAAGTACAATCTTCGGACTAAGATTTTGTGTAATTCCATCCAGCAGTTTTTGCTGTAGCCATGTCTAAAGACATTTAAGGAACATGAATGGGGGTTTTACGTATTGGGACATTTTGGGATCCCCTTCTCTCTCTCGCTTGACGGATCATCCTGAAAGTTTTATATAGATATATCCCTCAAAAAATGAAAGGTTACAGAGACATTATAGTTAGGCTCATATTTTAAACATATAAAACCATAGAAATTCACCAGTAATAGTTAGAGTTATTTCAAGTAACTATAACTCATGCCCTGAGGTATATATAACTCTCACCCTCGCCACGCACAGTTTTTTTTGTTAAATATTTTACTGCAAATATTGCATTAATGTTATCAATGATTTTATCAAAGGTGTCATGAGTGCCGTAATTCGTGGGGTAATTAGCAGTGCATGGTGTGGGCGCAAGTTATGGTTACCTTAGAGCAACTAATTACTGAACCCCATGCAGTGAACGGCCCTTTAGGCCATGTGTGGCAGAAGTTGGCCACGGCCTCTCTGGGTTTCAGAATAGGTGTGAGAGGGAGTATCTGAGGGTGGGAGTGGCATACACCAGTTGTAGTGGGTGCGTCAGTGTGTGCATGGGTTTGTGAGTGGGTGCATAAGGGTATCAGTGGGTCTGTGAGTGGGTGTGTGAGAGTCTGAGTGGGACTGTGAGTGGGTGCATAACTGTCTGAGTGGGTCTGTGAGTGGGTGTGTAACTGACTGAGTAGGTGCACGAGGGTCTGACTGAGGCTGTGATTGGGTGCACGAGGGTCTGAGTGAGTCTGTGAATGGGTGCGTGAGTGTCTGGGTCTGCTTTTGAGTGGGTGTGTAAGTGTCTGAGTGGGTGTGTGAGTGGGAGAAAGAGATTGAAAGAGAGAGAAAGACAGAAAGAAAGAGAGTTCGAGACTTTTTAGGCTTTTTTGTATGATATACTTAGAATGAGATATTTCTGCACAATTTAAAAAGACAAATGTATTTGTCAGCTAAAAAATGTAAGATAACCTTTCTATGAGCCTTAAATAGTTTTACTTTAAAAAAAAAAATGAAAGAGGAAAACGAGTCCAGCTGGACCTGAACCCTCACTCCTCAGCTATTGTTTTTTTTTTTTGTTTACTTTTGTTTGCCCTATATCGGCTATTTGGGGACGTGGGGAGCCCTCAAGGCTCCCCCACAGCCCCTACATGTTTTTTTAAATATGTTATAACCTGCCCTTTACGGGCTATGTGGGACCGTGGGGGGAAGCCTCAAAGCCTCCCCCGCAGTTCCATTGCTTCAGCAACCGAGGAGCTGCTTTTAACAGCAGCTCGGTGGTTGCTGAAGCAAACCTTTCTACTCTGTTTCCTGCACCCAGGTATGCATCCAGGGAACAGAGATGAAAGCTCAGCGTTTTTGACAGCGGGCCTGGTAGCTTCAAAGCTACAGCCAAGCCACAGCAAACAGCAATGTCCTTGGGGGTGGGCACCTTGGGACATTGCAGGTGCCAGCTTTGTGAGTGGTGGTCCCCAGGGCCATTATTGGCTCCACGAGGGGGAGCCAAGTGACGCCCCCTCCAATCTGCACATAACCCCAGGGAAGTGGTGGTCCCTGGGGATACAGGGGGTCCTAAACAGATCCCCTTCACTTTACTAACTCTTTGCCCCAGGAGTTGGTGGTTTTCCGGGCACGGGGGCAGCACAGCCCCCCACACTCAATATTAGCAAAGCCTCAGGGAGGTGGTGGCCTTAGGGACAGTGGGGGGAGCCACGTGCCCCCCACACTCAATATTAACAAAGCCATGAGCAGGTGGTTGAACCCCAGGCTGCTGGGGGCCACGCAGTCACCCCACAAACAATACAAGATATGCCTCGGAGATGCGCTGGTTCCTGGGGCACGGGGTGCACAGCCAGTGCCCCCACAAACAATTAGAGATTTGCTCTGAGGAGGTGGTGCTGTGAGGGAAGTCGCACCGGGGAGGAGGTGGTCCATGGGGAACAGGGGGGCCACGGCTTCCCTGCATAAATGATAACAGGGATGATGATAACATTTGCCTTGTGGAGGTGGAGGTCCCCAGGGCTGTGGGGGGGGGGACTATGAGGCCCCTCATATTCAAAATTATCAATGCCCCAGACCTGGCTAACCTGGGGGCTTATCAAAAAGCAAGCACAGGAGAGCCTGCGTTTGTTTTTTTAATTTCTTTTTTGCTGCAAAAATAGCAAATATTGCGATTTTGCAGCAATCTTTTTTTGTCCCCTTTTTTTTGCATTTTTTTCTGTTCTGGTGCTCAGCTGAAGCCAAGTCCCAAGATTGCTGCTAACACATCCTGGCTGAAGTGCTGGCCGCCAATCAGTGCTGTGCATGTGCCTGCACGAGCTTGCCAGAGATTTACAAATATGGATTCCCCTAAATTTCTCTAAAACTACTGAATGGCTTTACACCAAATAAGCAAAGGATCAATCTGTGTATCGAAAGCTAGCTTTTGTGCCAATTTTGGTGTAATTCCATCCAGAGGTTCGGGCTGGAGGGGTGTCTAAAGCTCCTAAGGTAATTAACATGGGAAACACAACTTTTTTGGCCCTCATTTATATATATATATATATATATATATATATATATATATATATATATATATATATACACAAATAGTTGCCAAGTTTAGGTGGAGAGCAGCCCCAATAAGGAACACCAGGGACACTCTAGATTTGCTCACCTCAAATATCTGTTTTGCTAGCAAAGTGTTTAAGCAGAGGATTTGCACAGTGCCATCGACGCCGAGCTAGAAAGTGACAAAGGCCCATATTTATACTTTTTTAGTGCTGCATTTGCGTCATTTTTTAATATTTTGCAAGTTTGCATTGTTTTTGCGTCAAAAAATGACGCAAATGCAGTGCTAAAAAAGTATAGATATGGGCCAAAATCTTTTGTCATTTGTACAACAAAATCTTTAAGCATAGGTTTGCCCCGGTGCCATTCTTGCTGAGCGGTAAAATGACAGAAGCCTTCACCACTCCAGGCACACTATTACAGCTTTGAACTGGTAAAATACCAACTAAGACAAATTGAAATGAGCAAAAGCAACCCCTGACATGTGTTTTGATCTCATTACATCTCTTCAGAGAAGTTTAGCTTTGTTCAGATACAAGGAAACACCTATATGAAAATAAGGCACACATCTTCTTTTATTTAACATTTGTAATGCAGTCTTCTTTATTTATTCCTTCTGCTCCATCTTCAGCCCGGCCAACACGTGTTTCGTCAAGGATGTGAGTAACACACATATACAGTAATGTAACGTCAATTCCAATTTTGTTCCCATTCCCATTTGTTTTCAAACCGTTTCCCTTTTATACCTCAGGTGGAAACTAAAATAGTGTATAAATAGCTTTCAAATGTTACACAGCCATGTGAGCACACTGCACAGCTCCAAATCTGGCCATTGTGTCAATAAGTCTTATCTCTATAAGTCATAACATAAATAAGTGAAGTCTAACTCCACCTCCACCCATTTACCTCATGCGGATTGTGTCCAAACATGCACACACACATGGAACGGATCCTAATTTGAGCACGCATTTTTTTTATATTTTCCTTATATCCCAACTGACACTTTGGGCCTCATTCCGACCCTGGCGGTCTATGACCGCCAGGGTGGAGGCCGGCTGAAGCACCGCCAACAGGCTGGTGCTTCATTCAGTATTCCGACCGCTGCTTTGAAGCCGCGGTCACCCAGCCGGGTCTGACGGTTTGCCGCCGGATTTCCCCCGGCTGGGGGAATCCTCCATGGCGGCGCTGCTTGCTGCGCCGCCATGGGGATTCTGACCCCCTTCCCGCCAGCCTGTTTCTGGCGGTTTTCACCACCAGAAACAGGATGGTGGGAACGGGTGTCGTGGGGCCCCTGGGGGCCCCTGCACTGCCCATGCCACTGGCATGGGCAGTGCAGGGGCTCCCTAACAGGGCCCCACAAGGATTTTCACTGTCTGCATTGCAGACAGTGAAAATCACGACGGGTGCAACTGCACCCGTCGCACCCCTGCAACTCTGCCGGCTCCATTCGGAGCCGGCTTCATTGTTGCAGGGCCTTTCCCGCTGGGCCGGCGGGCGATCTTTTGGCGGTCACCCGCCGGCCCAGCGGGAAAGTCGAAATGACCCCCGCGGTCTTTTGACCGCGGAGCGGTCTTTCGACGGGGTAACTTTGGCGGGCGGGGTCCGCCGCCCGCCAAAGTCAGAATGACCCCCTTTATATCCATTGAAAAGTTCCTTGTTGCAATTTAGGTTATAAGGTTTCTTGTTGCTTTTTATTCAGTACACCCATATCCTTGTGTCGGGCTGCCATGCATTGCTGTAATCAATATCCACTGTGCAGAAAACCACAGCTGTTGGGAATGGTGGTTGCATTGGTAATCTTACACAATCTCCTATTATATAATATGACTACCAAGTACCATTTTAAACTTTGCTTAACTAGTAGCGATCAAAGTTGTCCATGTACCCTTCTCCTTGACTTCTTGTTCTCTATGCGCTTGATTTCTGTCCTGTAAGATTGATTAAGTCCAGTCTCGATAATCAGCCAGTTCCTCTCCCCCTATTATAGTATGTTCTTATTCTTAAATAACCTCTCTCACTGCCTCAATCTATCCAAAGTATGAGCACTCCTTCCATACATTGTCAGATTATCCCAATATTAGTGACATTGCCCCTGGTTTCTTTCTCAATATATATACTTCACTATTTATCAAGACCCTATTCTCTACCTGGAACTTCACTCACTCGATTACATCGTTATACATCTTCAACTGCGGCACAAGTACGCTAACTCTTGCCGACTGCTCCCACCATTCACCCATATATCCTATTGAGATCCGCGTCCTTATCTCTGTTAAGATTATTTACCAAACCGTTACAGGTTGCTCCCGCCACTCACTAGTATAATCTTGTCTGTATTCAACATTGCGAGTACACTTTCTTGTGTTCATTAATCCATCCGTTCTTTGCTCTTCTCCAAATACGTCCCCTCGCAATACCATAGAAAAAGGAATGACAGTCTTCTCTTTCTATCAACCAGTTTAGCTCTTTCCTCCAGTGCCATCTTGATCATCCATAATGAACGTATTTTTGATTCTATCCCCGATTTACGTTCCCTATGCACTAATGGAATACTACGATCTGGGAAATTACATTAATATTGAGTCTGTCATTCCTACTAATGCAATCATATTTACTGCAGAAATTGCTTGTATTACATAAGCAATATCTCTCGTGACCTGCATTAAGAATATAGGGCATGATTACAACTTTGGAGGGAGGTGTTAATCCGTCCTAAATGTGACAGACATACCACCAGGCATATTACGAGTTCCATAGGATATAATGGACTAGTACTACGGCTGGTGGTATATCCGTCACAGTTAGGACGGATTAACACCTTCCTCCAAAGTTGTAATCAGCCCCATAGCCTTTTTTCCTGTCCATATTCAAATTCCTCATGTCTCTTCTATAGTGGCTTGAATAAATGGGGCTGAGGTTCCTACCATAATTAATATCTTCTTTATTATTCACACTAATTTGTAGTTCATAAAACAAGTAGGGCTCTATCTGCTAGTTCCTCCCTCTGTCAGGGTGGAGCCCCACCCCTATATTAACTTAACCACATGACCTTATCCTATTCATGTAATTAGTCTCTTTTCAACATGTGTGTGCATCTCTTTGTGCTAAATCTCACATCACATTTCACATTATTGCATTCCTTAATAAAAATTACATTCTATTTTTATTGCATTCTCTTAACTAGACATTGCAATGATCATACTTTTTGCCCAAAAAATATTCCAACTCTTGATCAGATTTGAGTCCACACTCGATGGCTTTCAGATGCATAATCCATATTGATTCTCTCCTTCTCAGCTGTAGTTCTCGATTACCACCGAGGGTTCTTAGTTACATGTTCAATTCCAAAGAATTTAAACTCCTTGTGTGCTCTCTGTGTGTTGCATGCTTTCATATGTTGTGCAATTGGATAGATTCCATCCTCCTGTCTTATTGCCCTCCAATACTCCCCAATCCTTATTCTAAGGGGACGAATTGTATTTCCAATATAAATGCATTCACATTTACATACTATGAAGTATACCACAAAAGTTGTGTTGCAGTCAATGTGAGTTTGAATTAAATATTTCTGACTCTCACCCACTTTAAAATCTTTCTTAGCATGCTGTGTCCATTTACATACTCCACATTGTCCAAATTTGAAGAAACCTTTATTGTACATAGCTAACTAATTCATATTAGTTTGGCAATTGCGTCTTTCCCTTATCATCTCACCATATGGTATTGCCTCAATTTGGTATGTAGGGTGAGCACTTGTATGTAATATAGAGTTACATGATGTTGGTTGTTGGTAATCTACTTTTATTCTTGTTCCCTTCTACCTATAATTCCACATCCAAAAATCATATTGTGTTCTGAGCTATATTGGTATGTAAACCTGATATTCACATTACTGCTACTCAAATATTCGCAGAATCCCCTCAACTGGTCAGTATCACCAGAGGTCAAATTGGGCAAGGCAAACCTTCTTAGGGATGGTGGGGCGGGATGAGGGAGGAGGGATGGGAGTGGAGGTTGAGTGAGTGGTTGTTGGAGGTGCATGTCTACTAGACTTGGCTGCAGGTGCATGGGCAGTGTGCTGATGTGAGGTGGATGGCTGTTTAGAGTCTGAGAGTGTGGGTTTGTGTCTCTTAGGAGGGGGAAGACAGGGTGAGAGAGGACACAGGGGACACGTGGTGGATGTTGTGGAGGTGTCTCCAAGGGAGGTGTGTGTGGTGATAGTGGTGATGGTTGTTGACGCTGTGCATGCAGGTGTGAGTGTGGCTGTGACTGTGAGGGAGAAGGAGGGGAGACAGTGGAGGCAGTGGATGTGTGTGTGCAACTGTCTGTTGTTTGTGTGAGTGCGTGTCACCTGAGGTGTGCTGCCTGTGTTTGTCTGTGCCACTCTTGTGTGATGTTTTGTGTGCATGTTTGTCTGTATGTGTGCATGGGATGGGTTGGGGTTGAGGAGACTGGGACTAGAAGTGGTAGTTCGAGTGAGGATGCAGGAACCGGGACAATGGCTGCCATCAGAGAGGAGGCCAGAGCCTGGAACGATCTCTGTTGGGCCACCCATCCACCACAAATGCCCTCCAGGAATGCATTGCATTGCTGCATTTGGGATGCCAGCCCCTGGATGGCATTCACAATGGTTGACTGCTCTACAGAGATGGATCTCAGGATGTCAATAGCCTTCTCACTGAGGGCAGCAGGGCTCAATGGGGCAGGGCCTGAGGTGCCTGGGGCGAGGAGATGCCCACCCTCCTGGGCGAGCATGGCATGGGCAGCTCGGTGAGGGGCTATTGGGAGGGGGGTGCTGGTACGGGGGTGGTGGCTGTACCCGGAGCTGGGGTGGTCCCAGAGGTGTGCGCCACCAAAAGGCAGCTTCCAACGGAGGAGGAAGCAGAGTCAGTGTTGTCAACTCCTGTCTCAGCCGTGGTGCTCCCCTCGCCCTCCCTCCCACTGGTTTCATCGGCGTCGGTGGACTCTGCCTCCTGGGTCCTGTGGGATGCAGCTCCCTCTGTCACCGGTGCCCCTGCTCCTCCACCAGGTGATGCTAATGCACACATGGACAGGATGACAGAAGAAAAAAGAGGGGTAGAGAGAAAGGGAGCACTGGGTCAATTACAGCACCAGCACCACAGATGGCATAGACATTACCGTCACATACAGAGATCAGGATTGAGCACCATGCATCACACTGGCATTCCATTGGCTAGGTACCACAGCAAGATGTGAGCAAACCACCACCAGCTGCATCACTAAGCCCTGTCTGACATGGAATGCATGAAAGTCAAAGTGGGCAACCTCTGCCTTAAAAGAAAAGAAGAAGAAGGAAGACACAGGGGCACTTCTAAATTTAGAAGCTAGAACACTCACACATCCATTGGATGTCATGCTTCATCCTCGGGCTGGCGCTGCAATGCCCTACGGGCCCCGACAAGGGGGATCTATGCCAGAGATCTTTTAAAGCGTGTGCCACAAAAATGAGTAGGAAAAGAGTCAGACCTACTGTGAAAACAAGAGAGCTAAAACATTAAATGGCTTTTGGAACCACCCATCAGCAACTTTATAGTGAATAATGGGTCTCGATCAAGGTTAAAAACAGGTGGAGTATAAGGGAAACAATGTTCCTCTACTCTAACCATTAACATGGAGGGCAAAAACGGGGACATTGGCTCTCGCCCTAACTATAAGGTCGACATGTTTCACACCTCAGATGTCCCTAAGGATCAATTGGCGTTTCATCAGGACCATGAAAACCTTAGCCACTCAAAAAAAAAATTGACATAAGCAAAAACAAAAAACTTACATGAACAGCTACGCAAAAAGAAAAAAAGCCGCAATCGGCGTATACCTGTCACAGGAAAACAGACCACAACAAACAACATAAACAAAAATGTGAAAAATCATAAATGTGATAGAAAGTGCTGGCATGCTAACATGCTAAAAGTGACAATGCACACGATGTATCATACAGCCATCAAAAAAACATTTAAAAGCCTTGTGGGTCAAAAACATAATAATAAAGTGCTCACACTACTATATTAAGAATAAGGCATCCTGGGCAAAGTGCTGGCCAAAGGGCTGTCGTCACCTTTAATGTAAGTAATAATGTTGATATGTACTTACCAAATAGTAATGTATCATTGTGACCGACATTATCCGAAAGTACACAAAACATTAAACAAGTATATAACCCAATCCTAAGGGAATATCAAAAACAGCATAGCATAGTAGGTGAAACTAACACGTCCCCTGGGGTCTAGAGTGGTGTCAGTTGAAACATGTAAGTTGTGTGAATAACGAGACTGCTTTGAGTGTAAGAATCCGTCTAATAAACCAGGACACGAGAGACATGGCCTCACAAAAATAACTCTATATTACTTGGAAGCCCATCGCGTGAATCTGCCTCTATTTAAAACGGGGGCTGTGGCAACAGAAAGGAGACTTATAGAGGATAAAAAAAAAAAAGGGGTTTGTACTTACAATTGCAGATGGTGCCCCTGCTGGAGAACCTATCTGCGGTCATATACCCAGAAATGGTGGTAGCACCAAACTACCGGGTTAAATGTAAAAAGGTGCCGCCATCGGCCCAATGAAACGAGAGGCTTACTGGAGGGGGAGTTTCTCTAATACTGGACGGCTCGATGACGCGGGCCATAGATAGAAAAGAGACACTTGACTAAGTAACCCAGCAACCGTAAAAATGATGGTGGCTCTAGTACTGGATGGCTCGATCACGCAGGCCAGAAATAGAAAAGAGACTATAGACTCAGTAGCCACGCAACCGAAAACACAATGGTGGTTGCGGTTGCGTGGAGGAAGTGGCTCTTCTGAACATAAGAAGAAACTCACATCCATGATTATCATTAAAGAATATATAGCGTGGGTTACCCTCAAAAGTAAATAAAAAAAAGGGGGCATTAGTGTGCCCAAAAAGACTTCTCCAAAAAATAGATACATCTAGAGAGAATGGATGTAACAGAAGGGTGCAACCGTGATAATGGTGGTGGTTACGGTTGCACAGAATTAATGGCTCTTCTAATAGTAAGACGTAAAAATCATTAAGAAATGCAAAGCACGGGTCACCCTCAAAAGAAACCAAAAAAAGGGTCATAGGAGTATCCAAAAGGCCTTGCAAAAAGATTGTGGAAAGACATGAAAATGTAGCAGAAGAGTGCTGAGTAGTGTCTCCTAAAAGGAAAGAGAGGGCACCAATAGCAGGACTTCCATAATAAAGCCATTATGACCTAGAGTGAAAATTCATCCATTGAATGTTGTCATTTAAACCCCTAATGGGGGTTTTAAGCTTAAAAACCCAACGTTGTTCCTTTTCTAATAGAAAAAGTTAATCTATTCTGGGGTCATCAAATGCCTCAAGAATGACCCAACTGCGATCGTTGGGAGAATGTTTGATGTCCATATAATGTATACTTAATAATGTAGAGGAACACCCACAGCTGGAATGCAACCTAGCTAGGTTACCAGATTTTGCAATACACCCGTTACCCTTGAGCTGGATCATGCTGTAAAGTCTGATCTGGCAGTAAGCGGCACCCACTAACTGACACCCACCACCAGGATCCCATGCCACTGACTAATTATAGTTGTAACTCCCACCATACTCGGCCCCTTGTGGCTGCTGTGCTACCCTCAAGCGCCCATGCAGCTCTGGGTAGGCCACCGCCAGTATCGGACCTTCAGGGTGGGCAGGTTCCGGCGGGCACCCCCACCTTGTTGGGAGGCCATCCCCAGCTGGGGCTCCGCAGTCTTCTGGGCCTAGCATCTCAGGTCCTCCCACCTTTTCCCACAGTGGGTGCTCCGCCTGCTGTGGACCCCTAAGGTCCGCTTGTCCTTGACAATGGCATGCCACAATCTCTTCTTCTGATGGGTGCTGACCTGAAAAGGCAACACAGACAGGAGGACACCATTACACATCCAATCCAGCCTGCCGCACATATCCCCCACAAATCCCATTTCCAGCTCCATTGGCACACACATCACCCAGAGCCCACCATGTACACTATCACCAGACATACCACCCCCCAAATAACACAATGCTTGCACACACATCTCCATGCAACCTTGTCAAATGCATCGTGCCCCTGTTGGTCTGGAGGCCCATGGAGCTGTCCATACTGGGGTTGGATCCAATCCACAAAGGGCTCCAACTCCTCTGAAGTGAAGGCAAGGGCACTTTTCCCAGGTCACACAGGCCATGGCAGGGTCCAGACACAGGTCACAGCAGCACACACAGTGTAGGTGTTGTCCTGTGGAAAGTCAGGAATTAAGTGGGGATTTAAATAGAATATGACGGTCACGTCCGCGGCGGTGTACACCGTCGATCCCCATTGGCCACTGTACTCCATAGAGCCCCATATTAGCCAGTGAGCAATTGCACGGTGGTGCAAGACCACATTCCGCCATGATGCCCAACGTCGGCAGAGTTACCTCACTTCCACCTGTCCCTAGATACAGGACAGGTGCTCACCATTTCATGGTGGTGGACTACATTCAGTTAATCCATAACTGTGTCATTGCTACAATTTGCACTTACATTGACATTCCCACTGTCCCATCACATCAATGCTCAATGTACACTGAGGAGGTGGTTCCATTGTTCAAATTGTGACAGCCTACTCACTTTGGTGTCTCTTAGATAACTACCACTGCAGATGAATAGGAGGAGGAGACAAGCCCCCATGTACAGACCCCTTGTGGACTTGGCTACACTGGAGGAGAGGCATATAATACTCACCTATAGACTGGACAGGGCCACAATCACAGAGCTGTGTGCCCAATTGGAGCCTGATCTGATATCAGCTATCATTCATCCCACTGGGATCCCCCTCTTGTGCAGGTTCTATCAGTGCTCCATTTCCTGGCAACTGGTTCTCTCCAAATGACAGTGGGCTTGGCAGCAGGAATGTCTCAGCCAATATTCTCAATCGTGCTGGCAATGGTTTTGTCTGCCTTGGTCGCACACATGTGCAGCTACATTGCTTTCCCCCAGGGGGAAGATTTGGCCACTGTGAATGCAAGATTCTATGCAATGGGACATATATCCAATATTATTGGGGCGATTGACGGTACACATATTGCGTTTGTCCCCCCACCAGAATGAACGGGTGTTCAGGAATCAGAAGAGTTTCCACTCACTCAATGTACAAATGGTGTGCCTGGGGGACCAGTACATCTCCCATGTCACTGCCAAGTATCCTGGGTCGGTGCATGACGCCTTCGTCCAGAGGAATAGCAGCATCCCAAATGTGATGGCACAACTACAGAGGCACAGGGTGTGGCTAATAGGTGAGCCTGAGTCCCCACCCAATGTATGTCAGTGTATGCCCTCCGGTATTAACCCCATACCATTGTGTAAGGCTAATGTTTGTCCCTCAATACTTGCAGGTGACTCTGGCTACCCAAACCTATTGTGGCTCCTGACCCCTGTGAGGAATGGCAGGACATTGTCTGAGAATCGTTACAATGATGCACATGGGCAAACCAGGAGAGTTATCGAAAGGACCATCGGCCTCCTGAAGGCCAGGTTCAGATGCCTGCATCTGACAGGTAGTCCCTGTGCACCTCACCCGAGAAGATCTGCCAGATAGTAGTGGCATGCTGCATGTTGCACAAACTGGCCCTCAGATGGCATGCGCCTTATTTGTAGGAGGAGGAGACTGGAAATGCCCCTGTGGCAGCAGTGGCCCCCTAGGATAGTGAGGAAGAGGAGTCAGACAATGAGGATGTGGACAACAGAACATCAGTTATACACCATTACTTCCAATGACACAAATGTGAGACAGTGTAAATGACCATGGCTGAAGCAGGATGGCATTCACTTCCTTTTGCATCTCTACTTACTGTCACCAATGGCTTCTAATTTTGCAGATGTTGGTGACATTACAACAGTGTACTGATGTGATGAGTACAGACAGCTACAGGTCATTAATTGTATGCCTTCACACTTTTCAGATCATTTGCACATGATGTGACTGTTTCCAAAAATGCTCATTTTCATCACATTAAACACTATCAGTCAAGCTGTGTTCAAGGGTGTTTATTGTAGTGCAAATAATTGAAGGGAAAGTGCAATGGAATGGGGGATGGTAGAGAAAAGTCCAGGGTATGGTTCCATTCTGTTTGTAGCACAGGTCCAGTGTCCAATGGCCATAGGAAGGGGAGCAAAGGCCGTTAAACGTGGACAAGGTCACAGGATGGGAAACAAGGGTGACATTCAGGAGGGTCTTTTTTCCTGGTGGTGGTCTTGGTCTTGGCAAGTGTCTCTGGCTTCTGTCTGGGTTGTAGGGAACATTTGCGGGGTGGTTCACCTTCTGCATGGGGAGGGGTGCTGGTGGCCTGTGGGTCCTGTGGCAATACCTCCTGCCCACTAGCTGTAGAGAAAGTGTAGAGCTGATCAGTAGGCTGGCTAGTGGTAGTGTCCCGCTGGTGTGCTGTCCATTCCCTCATGATATTGGCCATGTCTGCCAGCACCCCTGCTATGGAGATCATGAAGGTGTTGAGGGCCTCCAAATACTCCCTGATCTCCTAATGGTGTTCCTCCTGCAGCCACTTGTTCTCCTGCATGTTGCTAAGGATCTGGCTCATCTTGTCCTGGGATTGTTGGTAAGCTCCCAGGACATTAGTGAGTGCCTCCTGGAGAGTCGGTTCCCTGGGCTGTCCTCCTCCTGGCGCTCAGCTGTCCTCCCAGTGTCCCTGTTCCCCTGTGCCTCTGTCCCCTGTATGGTGTGCCTACTGCCACTGACCCCATGACTCTGATTGTCCCTGTACCGGTGGGCACACTGCTGATTGACTTGTCCTGGGGACAGAGGTGTGCAGACGTTGGGTGGGTGCTGTGGTGTTGGATACTGATGGGATCCCTGGCTTCCTCTCTATCGTTGCTGTTGCCCTGCCACCTTTGTTTGGTGATGTATTGTGGGATTGTTAGTTCTCCATGCTGTGCATGCTTTTGTGATGGGTGTCCATGCAGGGCTGGGAGGGCTGTCCATGCATTGATCTAGCATGCAGGGCTAGGCATTGGGGTTAGTCATATGTGCAGTGTGTGGGATAGAGTGGAGTAATGGGATTGAGGGTGAGGGGGTATGATGGCATGCAGGTATGGGGGATGACAAGTAGTAAATATTGACTCACCAGTGTCTAGTCCTCTGGCAACTCCAGTGAGTCCCTTAGGATGCAGTATGGCCAAGACTTGCTCCTCCCATGCTGTGAGTTGTGGAAGATGAGGTGGGGGGCCACCGCCAGTCCTCTGTATGGCGAGATGGTGCCTTGCTGCCATGGAACGTGCCTTCCTCCATAGGTCGTTCTACCTCTTGCTGATGTCGTCCCTTGTTCTTGGATGCTGTCCCATGGCGTTCACCCTGAACCCAATTCTCTGCCATAGATCCATCTTCCTGGCAATGGATATTTGCTGGACCTGTGCTACAAACAGCTGTGGCTCTACCCTGACTATTTCCTCTACCATGACCTGCAATTCCAACGGGGGTGCCTTTGTGGGGACATGGGTGTGTGTGTGGTGTGTGTTGGTGAGAGGGTGTTGAGTAAGGTGGTGACATGTGGGATGTGTGGGTATTTGTGGTGTGTGTGTGTAGTTGTCTCAGTGGTCTTAGTTTCAGTCTGGTGGCAATAATTGGTGTTTGTAAAGGGTTGTGGGTAAAATGGGTGTGTGTTTTATGGTGCTGTGGGTGTGTGTGTGTGGTATGGGTATGAGTGTCAGGTGTGTGGTTTCAGTTTTGGCCATTGTAGTGTTGTTTTGTATTTGGGTGTCCATTCTGAGCGTGCTGGTATGCACCTCCGATTGTTGACCGCCGTTGAATGTCCGCTGTGGTGATTTGTAGGTCATAATGTGGTGGGTGTTGTTTTGTTGGCATAACGGTATGGGTGTTGGTACGGCCACTTTAGCACTTACCTTTGGGCTGGCGGATTTGTATATGTGGCAGTATTCTGTCGGATTGGTGTGTGTGTGTCATAATATGGCGAACGGATATCTGCCCCTGTGGCGGTATGTTGGCAGCCGTCACTGCGGCGGCAAGCAGGATTTACCACAAATGTCAGAATGAGGGCCTGAGTCCTGAAGATAGTCTGATGGACCTTGATGGCCTTTTAAGACCGAAATGTTGACGATGACACCTCGTCAGTGAAATCGTCAGTACTGATCATGATGGACTTTGATTGCATATGGTTGAAGTCCAGAGCTATTATACTTCTAGACCCTGGATTTTGGATGCCGTTTGGTTTGTGATCCAGGCAGGAGGGTATACAGTGTTGTTGCCAAAAAAAAAACACATTTTTATGTGTATATATGTATGTATGAACTACATTGATTTTCTAGCACTTTATTGCTGACTAGTATGTGTTGATGTACGTTTTTTCATCTGTGTTTGAGACCTTTGCAATTACTTATAAATAATGTGAGACTAAGGGGCTGATTATGAGCTTGGCTGTCTGACTGCAAGACCGCCGCGGTGGCAGCCACCAAAAGGTCGCCATATTGGCAGGTCATAAAGACCACTGTATTATGAGTTGCACAGCTAAGCCCTCCAAAAGGCAGCCGAAATCCTGACTCTGCCAGGACCCTGGAGGGCGGGAAAGAGGCGGTCCGATCCCCTAGACCACCAGCCAGAGAACCAACCACTGCAGCTATTACAACTCAAAAATTGCCATGTCGGTCTTGAATGGTGGTAAGAACTGCGGTGCTTTGCAGTCCCCACAATAATACAAAACACCACATTGCAAAGATTTAAAAACAACACAGCTGACACACATACACACACTCGACTCACCTACTGACCACACTATAAAACACACCTCTTCACACACCACAATCCTTTGCCTCCACAAGTCAGAACACAACAACTGAAGTGCAAGCAATAGTATAGGCATCACTCCACCTCAGATAAGTCACACATCCCACATCTGCACTGCATCTCCCAAACACACCACCCACGCATCACACATCACCTACAATTTTATTTTTACCCATTCCTTCAATTTATAAACACCACCATGTTACCACGAAAACACCCATGATTCACTGATGAGGAGTTAAGGGTCATGGTCGATGAAATCATTAATGTAGAGACACATATATTTGAAATCCAAGTCCTGCAGACCACTATCACTAAGAAAAAATGGAAATGAGGCAAAAAATAGTTGACAGAGTGAATTCTGTAACAGCTACCTAAGCACAAGGGACGACATCAGGAAGAGGTGTAATGACCTCAGGGGGAAGGTTTGTTCCATGGCCACCAGGTACCAGCTGGCAGTACACAAGACTGGCAGTAGCCCCCTACCTCCTCCCCCGCAGTTCACATCATGGGAGGAGAAGGTCTTGGCCATTCTGCATTCTGAGGGCTTGACAGGAATACCTGAGGGAGTCGAGTCGGGTAAGTCATAACTACAAAATATAGCCCCCAAATACATTGTCATGCTTGCCCACTCCTCACCTTTACCCACCTACAATGTCACCCCACTTAAAAGCCCAGGGTCCCCCTTTCCATAGACCCGTGCCTAGCCTTCACCATTTTAAAGAGCCCCACCTGGGGGGATAACATACCAGTAAACCATAATGTACCTCAGGGATTGACAAACCCACAGATCCCAGCAGGCACCATGCTACTATCACCAATACCAGAACACAGTACCCTTTAAAGAAATGCACTTATTTAACAGCTTCACATTGGAGTGTACCAACCTGAGGGGCATTTAAATGGTTACTGAGTGGGTAGGACAGGCCATGACAGAAATGCTAAGGGCGGAAGGCACTGGGAATCTTACTCCACTCAGCCACAACTGTTTACTCACCTACTATGAACCTCCTCCCTCTACTCAGTTATTGAGCTGTGCTCACCTGAGGGGGTCCCATCTGTATACTGTGTGGGGAGGACAGGCCATGACAGCAATGCTAAGGGCAGAAACCACTGGGAGTGTCACTCTACTCAGCCACAACTGTGTTCTCACCTACTATGACCCTCCTCCCTCTACTCAGCTACTGAACTGTACTCAGCTGAGTGGATCCCATCTGCATACTGTGTGGGGAGGACAGGCCATTACAGCAATGCTAAGGGCAGAAGGCACTGTTGACCTAAAGTAAAATACCTGTCCAATGTGCAATGTGCATCTGTACAAACATCCTCCCACATCCAGTCACAATAAAAAATAACACGCCTGAGAGGATGACTTATTTCTGCTGTTTGTAGTAGTTGGTGTAACATAAATTGAAATCGCAGGAGGGCCAGTTGCAGAAATATTATACACCAGGCCATTATCCACAATGACATTGTGTTGCTGTCTGTCAATTCACTGATTAAGTTTACCTACCTCGGAGGGATCAACTTACAGATCATGGTACACTCTGTGATGTGGCAAATCAAGTAGATCCATCTTGAATAGATAAGTCAAGATGAAACTAGTGTGGACAATAAGGACAGCCCAACCTGCATGCAAATTCACTGACAGAAAAACAAAGGTACCAAAATGCCTCATCAAAATGCACGTGGTAGTATAGAAATACACAATGCACTGACTACTTGTTGACAAGTAACATTTTCAACTACATGGTCCTGGGTCTGAAAGCATGACAGCCTACTAGGTCCCAAGATGACATAAGCTGCATCATGCCCAGCCACTGATTTCACTGCACTGCTGGAATAACAGGAGTCCATGGATAGTTACCAAGTTGCCTAAGTACCAAGATACTCACACAACCTGTAGCAAGGTGACTTGATATAGAATTTATCATCACCTCAAATGTCAAATCCATACAGCAGGTGTGCCTGTCACATAAAGGGAGAAAAGCAAAGCCAATGTGTATTTGACACCTTCAGTAAGAATACAACTCCTGGACATGTGGATGTTGAGGACCGCACTGGCCTATCTTGGTAACCTGATCAGAAGACACCGGTCAGCCTCACCGCAATCACAACAACTCCTGTTGCACCAACATCTCAGACAAACCTTCACCCCCAGGCCTGTGTCCTGAGGACAGAGGCCACCATTGTGTGCCCCACAATCCAGGTACCTCCCTCTCATCTTGACACCTTGGACAATGATGGACCTGGACTCAGTGGTAGGGTGCAAACTGTGCCAAGGGTGCAGGCACAGGGTGGTAGGGTGTGTGGGAGGGATGGTGTGTGCCAGCAGCATGAGGCTGCTGGGAATGGGTCTGGCCAGGACACCATCACCCAAGTCTTGTGAGCATACCAACACCCCACAGGTGTGATGGGCCAGGTACTTGTCGAACTCAGGGAGATCAAGAAGCTGCAGAGGGATTACCACTATGAATCCTTACAACAGTGGGAGGCCCACAATGCCACCTTGACCCTTGATACCGGGTGTGCTGAGAACATCAATGCCACCCTGAGCAGACATAGGGGACCAATGCACACCTCTTCCACTGGCCCCCTAACATCAGCCCCTTCAAAATCTGGGGCAGCCAGTGGCGACGACCCACCTCAGACATCCCTGCCTCTGTAGCTAAGGAGCTTCCCCTCAAGCGGGGACATCCACCCAAGCATCCAGGAGGTGCAAATGCCAAGACCTCAACCACTGCCAGGAAGTAACCTCTTTCTGATAAAGCTCCTTTGTGTGCCACAGAATCACTCTGTTGACTTTTCTATATACACTTTCTATTGTCCAGGATCGTAGGACACTGGACTCGGGACTTCAAATGTTGTGGCAGATACTCTAAAGACTACATCCACGTTGACTGATACCTTCACTGCTTATATTTGTAATTTCTCATTACTTTGCACCTTTAGCTCAAGAACACCTGCAAATAAACACAATGAGTACTCTGTCTATGTGCAATAGTGATAGTTTTTGGAATGTTTTGGGATATGCAATGTGAAAAGCATGTGATGTTAATGAGTTGTATGTGAGAATGTCAATGTAAGAAAGGACAGATCACTGTCTGGGTCAGGCTGGATATCACTACCAACACAAAAACACAAGTGGCCTGTCACCCAAAAACTATTTATGTTCAATGTACAACCTATAGGCTGTAAACACGTCTGGACTGTAATAGCCAAGAATTACTGAACATTGATTCACTTTCACTTATATATATCCCAAAGTACCGTCCACCTGACCATAGGAAAAAGGGCTATGTCAGACCCAGTACTATAGGATAGGCAAACAGAACGGTAGATATTGTCCCCAGCCTTACCCTCTTCCCATACCAAAATCATATCTATCTAAATTGACATACCCCATGACACGGACAGTGCACAGTACAATTGTCCCTCGTCTGAGGCTCATCCAATACAATGGTTAGCCACCCACTGCCATGTCACACACCAATGTCAGTGTAATGGTACAGCCACTGTGGCCTGCAATGAGGAAACACATCAACAGCTACATGCAGGGCAAGTAGTAACTTTGGCAACACAATGTGAACGGAACATCCAAGGAATAGTCACAAGAACATGTCCAAGGGCACATCACCCCACACATGAGACCTTGGGATAAACATACCAGGCCAAATAGGTCAATTCTCAAGCTTAGGAAACTCCCCTTCCACTGTCCAGGCAGCCTAGACATGGTACCCACACAAACCAAATTTGTACTAAACAGTACCTGGATCCGTTTCATTGCCCATTCACATTTCAGACCACCTGCCAATGACACAACTCAGAAATGTCCACTTGAGGGTTGCATGGGGACAAGACTTGGGAGGAAAAAAGTCACATACAAGAAGTTTAGGCAGGCAAAGGCATTGTTTAAACAAACAAGTCAGTTAAATCTTCAGTAGTACCACTGACAGTGCAACATGACTGCACATATCAAAGAAGATGCTCAAGAGAGGGACATCTTCAAGTCTGTTGTGGCCAGAAAACCTTTGCTCTATGATGCATTGCATAAATTGTCCTGTCTCATGGTAAAATACATACCCGTCACAGCATATCATGACCTGTACAGTACCCCATGCAGTCTGAGTAATCACAGAACATCAGGTAATTACACTCAGGTGAAGTACTGGTTGATGAGATCTGCCAGCATGTCTCCACCTTCATCCTCATCACTCTCATCCTCACTTGGCATTTCCGGATTCCCGCCCGTGGTACTGCCAGCTTCCTCTCATCAGGAATGTGTGGGATGTTCCTCCTCAGGGCAAGGTTGTGGAGCATGCATCAGGCCACAGTGATCTTACAAACTTTTGCGAGTGAGTAAAGGAGGGCCCCATCTATTTTATCAATGCTACAGAATTGCATCTTCAGGAGCCTAAAAGCCCGCTCCACGACATGGCGTGTTCTCCCTTGCGCCTTGTTGAAGTGGACTTCCCCTGGCAGAGCTGAGTTTCTCACTGGTGTCAACAACCAGGGATGATTTGGGTACGCAAAATCCCCTGTAAGGCAAGGCAACATGTGTGTAACCAGGAGTATAGAGCAAAGTAGCACTAACAGCAGATATAATACATACATACACAAATGACACATGTGACTTACCAACCAGCCAGGCCCTCTCTGGGTACAATTGTGTCATCAGCCATGTAATAGCTCTGTTCCGCATGATGAAGGCATCATGGACTGTACCTGGGTACCAAGCACAGACTTGGGAAATGTAGAGGTCTGCCAAAAACACTACTTGGACATTGATAGAATGCAAGATTTTCCTGTTCTAATAGACCTGTTCAGTGGCAAGAAGTGGAACCAAGGGTACATGGGTACCATCAGTGGTTCCAACAACATGTGGGATGTGTGCCAATCCATAGAATTCTGCTTTTACATATGTAAAGTTCTCACGTTGAGGAAACCGGATGTAGCTGTTCAGCTGCATCAGCTGTTCAGATGTTTCAATAATGCTGAGAGGACATCCTCCAAGACCAAACGGAACATAGGCTGGGACATCCCAGCAGATAGGCCACTGTATTTTGGAAGGACCCTGTGGCCAGGAAGTGCTACACTGACATGACGTTTGCAATGGGTGGTATGCTATTTGGATGATGGATGGCTGGCATCAGATCTGACTCCAACTGATGACATAGATCCATGATTGTCTGCCTATCCAGGCAGTAGATCTGAATCACTAATATGTCCTCCATGATCTGCAAGTCAGCAAGTGAACAGTACACAGGAGGTTGTCTGATTCATCGCCTCCTAGGGTAACTATGTGTGCCAAAAGGAAAAAAATGCAGTCACTCAATGTGTCCCTAGCAAATTACATGATACATGTCAGATATGAAATGTGTCATATCATGTGAGTAAACATGATACACTCAATGTGTCCCTCTTTTTTGACATGTAACATGTGTGATACGTGATATCACATGTTATGTGTTTCACTGTATTCTTTATGTGCAAACACACCAGGGCTAAGCCTTGCACTTCATGGGATGTTAATACCCTCATAATTAACATATATGAGGCAATCATTCTTATGGAGAGGAAGCTCACGGTCAGATGACTACCTGAACTGCCTGTGATTTAATGCACAACCTCCTAGGTGACACGAATGGGAGAGGGTGGTGACTGTACCTACAAGCATGTTGTCACGTCAGCATGATTACATATCAATATGGTTGGCAATAAGATTGACCTACATGACCTGAATACAACAGTACTCAATATCCCAAGAACATCAGTTAATTCATTAGTGATGAATTCAAATATTTTGTGCAATTGCTTTAAATGGCTCAAAATGGCTGGTGCCTGACCCACCCCACTGCTCATTAAGAATCACCTGCGACCGTTGGCGGATGTCGTCATGGCGGTAGGCGAATATTATCACGGCAGACACTGCCATAAGATAACATTGCTGCCTGTGGTGCACTTGGCCCAATATCAGTGACGGTCATCGAAGTGTCAGACGCCACCGCCATTTTCTGCAGATACCCTCACTTGATACCTGACACTGCTGCCAGCCTGAGCTGCTGTGTACTGTCTCTGGGGGCAATCATGCTGCTTCCAACAGGTGACAGGTCCCCTGCCTTCTCACCCAAAGAGCTGGAGAAGCTGGTGGAGGAGGTCCTACCTCTGAGTGGACAGATCTATGGTGCACCAGAGGAGCAGGTAAGTGCAGTATGTGCACACTTACCATCTACCTCTACCTATCTCAGCTTTCGTTTGCATGTGTTTAAGGCCAGTTAGTCAGCTGGTGTCTGCAAAGTCTTATTTTGTGCTGCAAATGTGTATGTATGGTTGATTGAATGGGCAGGTATCCATGTCAGGTAAGAGGTTTGAAGTTGAGAGAAAATGTAGTGAGTGTGAAATGTGTTCCCGGAGCCAAGTTGCGTTGGAAGCACATGGCTAGATGAGTTGACATGACAGCCATCCTCTAGGAAAGTACCATCTTGCCTGGCATGTTACCCCCATATTTCACTGTATATATGTTGTTTTAGTTGTATGTGTCACTGGGACCCTGCCAGCCAGGGCCCCAGTGCTCATAAGTGTGCCCTGTATGTGTTACCTGTGTTATGACTAACTGTCTCACTGAAGCTCTGCTAATCAGAACCTCAGTGTTTATGCTCTCTCATTTCTTTCAAATTTCTCACTAACAGGCTAGTGACCAATTTTACCAATTTAGATTGGCATACTAGAACACCCTTATAATTCCCTAGTGTATGGTACTGAGGTACCCAGGGTATTGGGGTTCCAGGAGATCCCTATGGGCTGCAGCATTTCTTTTGCCACCCATAGGGAGCTCAGACAATTCTTACACAGGCCTGCCACTTCAGCCTGAGTGAAATAACGTCCACGTTATTTCACAGCCATTTTACACTGCACTTAAGTCACTTATAAGTCACCTATATGTCTAACCTTTACCTGGTAAAGGTTGGGTGCTAAGTTACTTAGGGGGTCACTCTGACCTCGGCGGTAAAAGGCGCTTATCGCCGGTCAGAAGACCGCTATAACACCGCCGCGGTAAACCGCCACGGTGATTCTGACCCGCAACTGGCAAACTGCCAAAAACCCGACATCAACAAAATTCCGCCACAGCAACGGCCAGCGAAAAACTGGCGATGACCAAACCTCCACCGTCACGCCAACAGAAATACGCCCATGCCATTCCGACCCACAAATCCCCGCAGCGGTCTTTCAACCGCGGTATTCCATTGGCGGTACACACCGCCGCGCTCAAAATACACACACCTTTACAAAACACTACCACATTGGACAATTCAAAATACACACACCTGAGACACATACACACACCACTCCCACACACCCAATACAATATAAAACAAACACCCACATCAACCACAAACCCTTACGACCACAATTGCGACTGAAGGACAGAGAGAGACAGCACAGAATAGAGTAGACCATCACACAGAGGCAAATCACAACATCTCCCACACAATATCCACGCACAAAACACCATACACCACCACACTCACCACACTCTACAACACATACACCACCCCTCACCTCATCCACACCACCCCATGGCACCCCAAAGACACCCCAGGTTCTCTGACGCAGAACTCAGGGTCATGGTAGAGGAAATAGTTCGGGTAGAGCCCCAGCTCTTCGGGACACAGGTGCAGCACACCACCATTGCCAGGAAGATGGAGCTATGGCAAAGAATAGTGGACAGGGTCAACGCTGTGGGACAGCATCCACGAAATCGGGACGACATCAGGAAGCGGTGGAACGACCTACGGGGGAAGGTGCGTTCCATGGTATCAAGGCACAACATTGCGGTGCAGAAGACTGGCAGCGGACCCCCACCTACTCCCCCAGAATTCACAGCATGGGAGGAGGAAGTCTTGCACATCCGGCATCCTGAGGGCCTCGCAGGAGTAGGCGGAGGAATGGACTCTGGTAAGTCAAATCTTCACTACTTCATTCCCCCCACCCCACCTGCCTGCCAAATCATACCCCCACCCCCATCACACCAACTCCTTGCAAATGGCTCACCATCACAACCCACCCATCCCAAAACCTAGCCCTGCATGCGTCCCCAAAGAATGGACACCCATCACCAAAGCATGCCCACTGCACATACCCATCTCCCCCACAAGCCACCGTCACAAAAGCCCCCACAAGGGAATGCCAGCACTGGGGTACACGGCCACCCACCCATTACACGAAATGGCACACACAGAAGCAATAACCATACTCTTATACCCCTGCAGGAACCGAACGCCACCACACCGCCCAGGAGGGTCCAGAGATGTCCATCCCACCCCCAGAAGAGGCCCCCAATGATGACAGCAGCTCTGTCTCCCTGGACCCAGATGACCAGCCCGGCCCATCGGGGACATCGGGACAGTCGGTTCCCCACAGACAGCCACAGGCTACAGCAGACCTAACCCCCTCTGGGAACACCAGCACAGCTCCCACCCAGCGGGCCCCTGCCTCTGTCTCCAGGACACGTCAATCAGCGGTGTTTCCACCACTACAGGGCACCCAGGTTGACCCACCACCCCAACAACAACAGGGACCTGGGGGCAGTGGTAGTGGGCACACGGTCCAGGGGACAGAGGCCCAGGGAAACAGGGGAACTGGGAGGGCTGCTGTGCGACAGGGGGGGGGACAGGCCCAGGGAACCGACTCTCCAAGAGGCCCTCTCCTCCATCATGGGAGCATACCACCGCTCCCAGGAGACGATGGCTACGGTACTGGCCAGGTTCCAGGAGATCCAGGTACTGCAGGAGGAACAGTACATGGGGTTCAGAGAAGAACTGAGAAACATTAGTTCCGCAATGGGGACCATCGTCGTGGCTCTTAACCAGATAGTCACCACATTGCGGGACCATGTGGCACCACAAAGGGCCCCTGTCACTAGCATGGACCCAGACCAGGCTACCACCTCCGCCGGCGCTAGTGGACAGGAGGCCCCCACACAACGACAGGCCACCAGAACCCCACCTCCTGCAGAAGAAGAACCACGCCGCAAGCGGTACCTGAGATCTCAGAAGAAGACAGAGTAGGATGCCAAGACCCCCGCCAGCAAAGGATACCCCCTGATGTCATCCAACTTTCCCACATTGTCACCCTGTCCAAACTTAAACTGCCCCTGCTCCATCCTTCCACAGGCATATGGACAATGCACCTGTGAGACTGAAAACTGGACTCTGCCATGGACATTACTCCACCATCACCCATCACCGTTTTTCAATCATGTCCCTAAATTTAGCACTTTAATAAAATCACTTATTGCACTTAAAAAATCTGGAGTCTGCTTGTATTTTGAACAAATGTATTAGACATAACGGTGCCAAAATGTTCAGTTACATTGTGATGACAACATACCACTGTCACACAGCTGTAGTCCATGGGCAAACAAAGCAGAGGTCATGCAGTGGGGCCCACAGCTCTGAAAACGGAAGGGAAAATCCCAACTCAGTTAACAGGAACTGGGGGTAATCACATACAGTAGAGAGGCAGGAGACTTTAAGTAAATGTAAAATGGCGGGGTTGATTCGTACCTGTGTGCTACTGAAAATACTGTTGTATCACTGTGTCCCTGTTGTCTGTGTCGTCCCCGTCGTCTTCCTCCTCTTCACTCTCCACAGGCTCCACAGCTTCTACAACACCACCATCTGGACCATCCTCCTGCAGGAAAGGCACCTGGCGTCGCAAAGCCAGTTTGTGAAGCATACAGCAGGCCACGATGATATGGCACACCTTCTTTGGTGAGTACATTAGGGATCCACCTGTCATATGCAGGCACCTAAACCTGGCCTTCAGGAGGCCGAAGGTCCGCTCGATCACGCTCCTAGTCCGCCCATGGGCCTCATTGTACCGTTCCTCTGCCCTGGTCCGGGGATTCCTCACTGGGGTCAGTAGCCACAACAGGTTGGGGTAACCAGAGTCACCAATTAGCCACACACGGCGTCTCTGTAGCTGTTCCATCACATAAGGGATGCTGCTATTTCGCATGATGTACGCGTCATGCACTGACCCAGGGAACTTGGCATTTACATGGGAGATGTACTGGTCAGCCAAACAGACCACCTGGACATTCATCAAATGATAACTTTTTCTGTTCCTGTACACCTGCTCACTTTCACTGGGGGGAACCAAAGCCACATGGGTCCCATCAATGGCAACAATGATGTTGGGGATATGTCCAAGGGCATAGAAATCACCCTTCACTGTAGCCAAATCGCCCACCTCAGGGAAAACAATGTAGCTCCGCATGTATTTCATCAGGGCAGTCAATGGTCTGGACAAAACCTTAGAAAACATAGGCTGAGACATCCCTGATGATATGGCCACTGTTGTTTGGAATGATCCACTTGCCAAAAAATGGAGTACTGACAGAACCTGCACCAGATGGGTGAATCCTTGTGGGTTGGCGAATGGGTGACATCAGGTCAGGCTCCAGCTGAGCACACAGTTCCTGTATAGTGGCTCGGTCAAGTCTGTATGTCAGTATGACATGTCTTTCTTTCATTGTCGACAGGTCCACCAGCGGTCTGTACACGGGAACATTCCTCCATCTCCTCGCAAGTCCCAGCGGACGGTGCCTAGGAAGGACAACATGGAGCACAGAGACAAGCAACCCACAGGTACGTAACCACAGCTTGCACAGAACACGATTCGCTATGCATTGAATGGCTTGTATGAGTGGCAATGCAACGCCTAGGCCTGTGTGACGCAGTAGAAATTAAGCCATGTGGGCCCTTGAAATGGTGGCTGCCTGACCTGTGAAGTGTGACAATGGGATGTGAGGTCAATGCTCTGGCGTGGCACACCGTGGTGGTAGGCGGTCGAAGACCGCGGCGCAAAGCAGCATTGGTTAACATTGAACCCTATGGGTCTCAGGAGCCAATGACGATGTGAGCCGGCGGTCGCGGTACGCACTGCCGCGGTACGCACCTCCGCGGGCGTGACCGCCATTTTCTATCTGCTTAATCACTCGAGACCTGATCATCCACAGGAGAGGACCTATACTGCAAGTGCTGCTGTGACCTCGGTCTGGAAGAGACAATGGCTGCTGCGACTGGGGAAAGGGCCCCTGCCTTCACATCTGAGGAATTGGAGAAACTTGTTGATGGGGTCCTCCCCAGTATGTGCTACTCTACGGTCCTCCAGACCAACCGGTAAGTACACTGGGACCATGCTTTGTGGGCAATGCCTGGGTTGAGTGGGGTGAATGAACCATGGTGCGGAGGGGAGCGTATGAGGCATGCATCAAACGACAGATGAGAGCATGTGCCACATGGCAAGTGTGGGGATGGGGGGACACTCACATCGAGCATGCAGAAAATTTTGATATTGTATTTTCTCTCCCTGTACGTGTCACATAGGTCAGCGCCCATCAGAAAGTCGACATTTGGCATGCCATCGCCAAGGACGTCCGGACCCTGGGGGTCCACAACAGACGGGGCACCCACTGCCGCAAGAGGTGGGAGGACATCCGCCGCGGGAGCAGAAAGACCGCGGAGGCTCTGCTGGGGATGGCCTCCCAACGTAGGAGGGGTGCCACGCGTCAATTGACCCCCCTGATGTCTCGGATCCTGGCGGTGGCCTACCCAGATTTGGATGGGCGCGTGAGGACTTCACAGCAGACACAAGGGGGTGAGTACACTCTCATTCTGCTGACTATGTGTGCAGTGGAGGTGTCTGGGTGGGGGAGGAGGGCTGGGGGTATCCCTAGGCCAGGGCGATTTCTGTAGGCTAAGCCCCTCCGTAAGGCATGGCCCTGAGCCCCCGCCCCCCACCTCTGTAGGGTGCCAAGTACAGCTATCCATGGCCCTGTGTCACCTATGTGTGCAGTTGTTGTCCATAGGCTTGTAGGCCATGTCCCACTGATTGAGTAGTGTACCCCAAGTGCGCGGCGTAGTGCAGGGGGCTTCTGTGTCTGTCCTCTCCGCCAACTGTGTTGCCAATGCATGCCCTCAACATGTCTTTATTCTTCCCCCCCTTTTTTTGTCTGCTCTTCCTGTTCATGTGTGCATTAGCATCATCTGGCGGAGGAGAAGTGGCATTGGAGCACGAGGGAGCTGCATCTCACATGGCCCCGGATGGCCATGCAACGGACTCTGATTTGACCAGTGAGACGGAGGGCGAGGGGGGCTCCACAACGGGGACACGTGGAGACATCAGCGACACCGACACGTCCTCGGAAGGGAGCTCCCTAGTGGTGGCGGCAACATCCGTGCCCACCGCAACAACAGGTACAGCCGCAACCCAGCGCACCAGCTCCGCCCTCCCAGCAGCCCCTCAGCGTTCGCTCCGTGCCCGCTCGCACACCAAGGCGGGCATCTCCTTCGCCCCAGGCACCTCAGGCCCTGCCCCAGTTACCCCTGCTGCCCTCAGTGAGGAGGTCATCGACCTCCTCCGGATGCTCATTGTTGGGCAGTCTACCCTTTTGAATGCCATCCAGGGGGTGGAAAGGGAGGTGCATCGGAGCAATGCATACCTGGAGGGCATTCATTCGGGTCAGGCTGCCCATCAGCGATCGTTCAACGCTCTGGCCTCAGCACTGATGGCAGCCATTGTCCCTGTCTCCTGCCTCCCTCCTCCAACTCCCTCCACCCAGTCCCACTCCCCTGTTCCTCTGCCTATCCTAGACACACCTACAGACCAGCCTGCACACACCTCAACACCCAAGGTCAGCTCATCCAAACATAAGCACCACACATCACAGAAGCATTCACACAAGCAACATCCACATGCAGACATGCCAACAGCCACTGCCTCCTCTGTGTCCCCCTCCTCCTCGTCTCCCTCCTCCCTCCCTGTGACGTCCCAACTCACACTTGCATGCACCACTTCATCAGCCACTACGACCATCACCAGCACACCCACCAGAACACTCCGCACACGTGCAGTCACCACCCCCACTGCCATTTACACGTCCCCTGTGTCCTCTCCCAGTGTGTCTGTCACCCCCTCTTCCAAACCACACAAACGCAGGCAGCCACCCACCCAACAGCCATCCACCTCACGACAGCCTTCGTCACAAGCACCTGCACCCATAGACAGCACACTTGACTCTCCTACAACCACATCCTCTTCCTCCACTCCCATACCCACTGCACCTACCCTTCCCATTGCTCCCAAAAAGTTTTTCCTCTCCAAAATTAACCTCTTTCCATCACCTGACCCACCCCCTCCATCTCGTAAAAGTCCAATCTGCACCTCAGCCACCACAACCCCTGGTCCTACAAGGACCATAGTCCAGGGATATTGGAGTCCCCAACCTTCGAGGGCAGCCACATCGGCCAGCCAGCCCACCCCCTGGGAAAAAAACAAAAAAAGCCAAGGGCCGGCGCGAGAAAACAGAGACGGCAGCCCCCACAGGCATCACCTTGGCACCGTCAGGGAGTGGGGTGCCACCTGGCACATCTCCAAAGGGAGGCAAGGGCCACAGAGGATCAGGCAAGGATGTCAAGGGCAGCACGGCTGACAAGTCCGGCAGCAGGCGAGCTGCCCAGGAGGGCCCCACCAGCCCCATTCCGGGGGTGAAGGAGGACACCCACAGGCACGGGCCACCAGCACAGGAGGGCCCAGCAAGCGAGAAGTCGGATGGTGAGTGAACACCATCTATTGGCCGGATCTGGTGCCCTGGAGACACATGTGAAGCACCGCTGAACAGGGCCCTTCAAGACAGGCACCGCTGAACAGGGCACTGCCGTGTCAAGAACCGCTGAACAGGGCCCTTCAAGACAGGCACCGCTGAACAGGGCCCTTCAAGACAAGCACCGCTGAACAGGGCACCGCCGTGTCAAGAACCGCTGAACAGGGCCCTTCAAGACAGGCACCGCTGAACAGGGCACCGCCGTGTCAAGAACTGCTGAACAGGGCCCTTCAAGACAGGCACCGCTGAACAGGGCCCTTCAAGACAAGCACCGCTGAACAGGGCACCGCCATGTCAAGCACTGCTGAACAGGGCCCTTCAAGACAGGCACCGCTGAACAGGGCACCGCCGTGTCAAGAACCTCTGAACAGGGCCCTTCAAGACAAGCACCGCTGAACAGGGCCCTTCAAGACAGGCACCGCTGAACAGGGCCCTTCAAGACAAGCACCGCTGAACAGGGCACCGCCGTGTCAAGAACCGCTGAACAGGGCCCTTCAAGACAGGCACCGCTGAACAGGGCACCGCAGTGTCAAGAACTGCTGAACAGGGCCCTTCAAGACAGGCACCGCTGAACAGGGCCCTTCAAGACAAGCACCGCTGAACAGGGCACCGCCGTGTCAAGAACCACTGAACAGGGCCCTTCAAGACAGGCACCGCTGAACAGGGCACCGCCGTGTCAAGAACCGCTGAACAGGGCCCTTCAAGACAGGCACCGCTGAACAGGGCACCGCCGTGTCAAGCACCGCTGAACAGGGCCCTTCAAGACAGGCACCGCTGAACAGGGCCCTTCAAGACAGGCACCGCTGAACAGGGCACCGCCGTGTCAAGAACCGCTGAACAGGGCCCTTCAAGACAGGCACCGCTGAACAGGGCACCGCCGTGTCAAGAACCGCTGAACAGGGCCCTTCAAGACATGCACCGCTGAACAGGGCCCTTCAAGACAAGCACCGCTGAACAGGGCACCGCCGTGTCAAGAACCGCTGAACAGGGACCTTCAAGACAGGCACTGCTGAACAGGGCACTGCCGTGTCAAGAACCGCTGAACAGGGCCCTTCAAGACAGGCACCACTGAACAGGGCCCTTCAAGACAAGCACTGCTGAACAGGGCACCGCCGTGTCAAGCACCGCTGAACAGGGCCCTTCAAGACAGGCACCGCTGAACAGGGCATCGCCGTGTCAAGAACCGCTGAACAGGGCCCTTCAAGACAGGCACCGCTGAACAGGGCCCTTCAAGACAAGCACCGCTGAACAGGGCACCGCCGTGTCAAGCACCGCTGAACAGGGCCCTTCAAGACAGGCACCGCTGAACAGGGCACCGCCGTGTCAAGAACCGCTGAACAGGGCCCTTCAAGATAGGCACCGCTGAACAGGGCCCTTCAAGACAAGCACCGCTGAACAGGGCACCGCCGTGTCAAGCATCGCTGAACAGGGCACCGCCATGTCAAGCACCGCTGAATAGGGCCCTTCAAGACAGGCACCGCTGAACAGGGCCCTTCAAGACAAGCACCGCTGAACAGGGCACCGCTGTGTCAAGAACCGCTGAACAGTGCCCTTCAAGACAGGCACCGCTGAACAGGGCCCTTCAAGACAAGCACCGCTGAACAGGGCACCGCCGTGTCAAGAACCGCTGAACAGGACCCTTCAAGACAGGCACCGCTGAAATGGGCACCGCCGTGTCAAGAACCGCTGAACAGGGCCCTTCAAGACAGGCACCGCTGAACAGGGCCCTTTAAGACAAGCACCGCTGAACAGGGCACCGCCGTGTCAAGCACCGCTGAACAGGGCCCTTCAAGACAGGCACCGCTGGACAGGGCCCTTCAACACAGGCACCGCTGAACAGGGCACCGCCGTGTCAAGAACCGCTGAACAGGGCCCTTCAAGACAAGCACGGCTGAACAGGGCACCGCCGTGTCAAGAACCGCTGAACAGGGCCCTTCAAGACAGGCACCGCTGAACAGGGCACCGCCGTGTCAAGAACCGCTGAACAGGGCCCTTCAAGACGAGCACCGCTGAACAGGGCACCGCCGTGTCAAGAACCGCTGAACAGGGCCCTTCAAGGCAGGCACCGCTGAACAGGGCACCACCGTGTCAAGAACCGCTGAACAGGGCCCTTCAAGACAGGCACCGCTGAACAGGGCCCTTCAAGACAAGCACCGCTGAACAGGGCACCGCCGTGTCAAGCACCGCTGAACAGGGCCCTTCTAGACAGGCACCGCTGAACAGGGCCCTTCAAGACAGGCACCGCTGAACAGGGCACCGCCATGTCAAGAACCGCTGAACAGGGCCCTTCAAGACAGGCACCGCTGAACAGGGCCCCGCCGTTTCAAGAACCGCTGAACAGGGCCCTTCAAGACAGGCACCGCTGAACAGGGCCCTTCAAGACAAGCACCGCTGAACAGGGCACCGCCGTGTCAAGAACCGCTGAACAGGGCCCTTCAAGACAGGCACCGCTGAACAGGGCACCGCCGTGTCAAGAACCGCTGAACAGGGCCCTTCAAGACAGGCGCCGCTGAACGGGGCCCTTCAAGACAAGCACCGCTGAACAGGGCACTGCTCTGTGTCAAGCACCGCTGAACAGGGCCCTTCAAGACAGGCACCGCTGAACAGGGCACCGCCGTGTCAAGAACCGCTGAACAGGGCCCTTCAAGACAGGCACCGCTGAACAGGGCCCTTCAAGACAAGCACCGCTGAACAGGGCACCGCCGTGTCAAGCACCGCTGAACAGGGCCCTTCAAGACAGGCACCACTGAACATGGCACCGCCGTGTCAAGAACCGCTGAACAGGGCCCTTCAAGACAGGCACCGCTGAACAGGGCCCTTCAAGACAAGCACTGCTGAACAGGGCACCGCCGTGTCAAGCACCGCTGAACAGGGCCCTTCAAGACAAGCACCGCTGAACAGGGCCCTTCAAGACAGGCACCGCTGAACAGGGCCCTTCAAGACAAGCACCGCTGAACAGGGCACCGCCGTGTCAAGCACCGTTGAACAGGGCCCTTCAAGACAGGCACCGCTGAACAGGGCACCACCGTTTCAAGAACCGCTGAACAGGGCCCTTCAAGACAGGCACCGCTGAACAGGGCCCTTCAAGAAAAGCACCGCTGAACAGGGCACCGCCGTGTCAAGCACCGCTGAACAGGGCACCGCCGTCTCTGCACTGCTCCGCTTGGCCCTTCATCTCAAGCACCGCTCCGCTGGGCCCTTCATCTCAAGCACCGCTCCGCTGGGCCCTTCATCTCAAGCACCGCTCCGCTGGGCCCTTCATCTCAAGCACCGCTCCGTCGTCTCTGCACCGCTCCGCTTGGCCCTTCATCTCAAGCACCGCTCCGCTGAGCCCTTCATCTCAAGCACCGCTCCACTGGGCCCTTCATCTCAAGCACCGCTCCGCTGGGCACCGCCGTCTCTGCACCGCTGCGCTTGGTCCTTCATCTCAAGCTCCGCTCCGCTGGGCCCTTCATCTCAAGCACCGCTCCGCTGGGCCCTTCATCTCAAGCAGCGCTCCGCTGGGCACCGCCGTCTCTGCACCGCTCCGCTTGGCCCTTCATCTCAAGCACCGCTCTGCTGGGCCCTTCATCTCAAGCACCGCTCCGCTGGGCACCGCCGTCTCTGCACCGCTCCGCTTGGCCCTTCATCTCAAGCACCGCTCCGCTTGGCCCTTCATCTCAAGCACCGCTCCGCTGGGCCCTTCATCTCAAGCACCGCTCCGCTGGGCCCTTCATCTCAAGCACCGCTCCGCTGGGCACCGCAGTCTCTGCACCGCTCCGCTTGGCCCTTCATCTCAAGCACCGCTCCGCTGGGCCCTTCATCTCAAGCACCGCTCCGCTGGGCCCTTCATCTCAAGCACCGCTCCGCTGGGCACCGCCGTCTCTGCACCGCTCCGCTTGGCCCTTCATCTCAAGCACCGCTCCGCTGGGCACCGCCGTCTCTGCACCGCTCCGCTTGGCCCTTCATCTCAAGCACCGCTCCGCTGGGCCCTTCATCTCAAGCACCGCTCCGCTGGGGCCTTCATCTCAAGCACCGCTGACACATTGGCAGACGGGGCAGGCCCGGATCAGTGTCGGACAGGGTTGCACGATACACTCTGGGCACCAAGAGTCCTCCAGTACCGCTGGAGTCTGTCATCCACTTGTGAGACTGTGGCTTTGCACTCCCCAGGATGGCACAGTGGGCAAGCCACCCACTGTAGAGACTTGAGAGACTGTGGCTTTGCACTCCCCAGGATGACACAGTGGGCAACCCACCCACTGTAGAGACTTGAGAGACTGTGGCTTTACACTCCCCAGGGTGGCACAGTGGGCAACCCACCCACTGTAGAGACTTGAGAGACTGTGCCTTTGCACTCCCCAGGATTGAACATTGGCCGTAGAGGCCCCTCGTGGATCTGGCGTCGTGGACTCATGTGGCTGAGGTGGCCCCCCTTCCCTTCCCCCTGAGGTGCGTGTAGTTTTCCTATCTGATGCCCCTGCAGTGTTCTCTCCAATGGATTCGGGTCTCATGTGTGGGCTTTGCCCATGTGTTGAGGACCATTGGCCCACGTACAATGACAGAAAGCCAATTTTGACGGGACAATATACATATGTGTATATAGTTATGGGATGTTCGTCTTACTTATTTACTTTGCCTTACAATATATTTGTATTACAATTACTTATTATTTTGTCTTTGCATTCTTCCGGGGGGTTTGGGGGGTGTCACTCTGAGTTGTTGCTCTGCATTGGTGTGTAGGTAGTTGGGGGGGTGTGTGTCGCGTATGTATGTGCCCGTAATCTTTTCTCCTCCCCCCTCCCGTGTGTTTTAGGTGCAGTACTCACCGGTGTCTTCTGCGCCGGCGTTCGTGCTCCTGGTAGAGGAGCAGGTAGACAATAGCTGGTAGGATGTGTAGTTCTGGTTCCATGATGTCCAGATTCCTCGTGGAGTGTGTAGAGGTGAGCGTTTTCCCGTTCGTAGTCTGTTTCCACCGTGTTTTTATCGGCGGGGCTCCCGCCCCGGAAAAGGTGGTGGATTGGTGAGTTGTGATAGGGTGGGCGGTACATTGTCTACCGCCTGTCTGTTGGCGGTGACCGCCGTGCTGCTTGCCTGTACCGCCGTGGCGGTCGGAGTGTTAAAGTGGCGGGCTGTGTTGGCGGTTCCCGCCAGGGTTGGAATTCCATTTTTTGGCCTCCTGCCTGTTTGCGTGTTGGCCGCAGCTTTAACACCGACCGCCAGGGTTGGAAATACCCCCTTAGTGTGTGGGCACCCTGGCACTAGCCAAGGTGCCCCAACATTGTTCAGTGCCAATTCCCCGGACTTTGTGAGTGCGGGGACACCATTACACGCGTGCACTACACATAGGTCACTACCTATGTGTAGCTCCACAATGGTAACTCCGAATATGGCCATGTAACATGTCTAAGATCATGGAATTGCCCCCTCTATGCCATCCTGGCATTGTGGGTACAATCCTATGATCCCACGGGTCTGTAGCACAGACCCGGGTACTGCCAAACTGCCTTTTCAGGGGTTTCACTGCAGCTGCTGCTGCTGCCAACCCCTCAGACAGGTTTCTGCCCTCCTGGGGTCCAGCCAGGCTTGGCCCAGGAAGGCAGAACAAAGGACTTCGTCAGAGAGAGGGTGTTACACCCTCTCCCTTTGGAAAAAGGTGTTCAGGCAGGGGAGGAGTAGCCACCCCAGCCTCTGGAAATGCTTTCATGGGCACAGATGGTGCCCATTTCTGCATAAGCCAGTCTACACCGGTTCAGGGACCCCTCAGCCCTGCTCTGGCACGAAACTGGACAAAGGAAAGGGGAGTGACCACTCCCCTGACCTGCACCTCCCCTGGGAGGTGCCCAGAGCTCCTCCAGTGTGCTCCAGACCTCTGCCATCTTGGAAACAGAGGTGCTGCTGGCACACTGGACTGCTCTGAGTGGCCAGTGCCAGCAGGTGACGTCAGAGACTCCTTCTGATAGGCTCCTTCAGGTGTTGCTAGCCTACCCTCTCTCCTAAGTAGCCAAACCCTCTTTTCTGGCTATTTAGGGTCTCTGCTTTGGGGAATTCCTTAGATAACGAATGCAAAGCTCATCAGAGTTCCTCTGCATCTCTCTCTTCACCTTCTGCCAAGGAATCGACTGCTGACCGCGCTGGAAGCCTGCAAAACTGCAAGAAAGTAGTGAAGACGACTACTGCAACTCTGTAACGCTGATCCTGCCGCCTTCTCGACTGTTTTCCTGGTGGTGCATGCTGTGGGGGTAGTCTGCCTCCTCTCTGCACTAGAAGCTCCGAAGAAATCTCCCGTGGGTCGACGGAATCTTCCCCCTGCAACCGCAGGCACCAAAGAACTGCATCACCGGTACCCTGGGTCTCCTCTCATTACGACGAGCGAGGTCCCTTGAATCCAGCAACTCTGTCCAAGTGACTCCCACAGTCCAGTGACTGTTCAGTCTAAGTTTGGTGGAGGTAAGTCCATGCCTCCCCACGCCAGACTGCATTGCTGGGAACCACGTCTTTTGCAGCTACTCCGGCCTCTGTGCACTTCCGGTGGAAATCCTTTGTGCACAGCCAAGCCTGGGTCCATGGCACTCTAACCTGCATTGCACGACCTCCTGAGTTGTCCTCCGGCGACGTGGGACTCCTTTGTGCAACTTCGGGTGAGCACCATTTCACTCCTCTTTGTAGTGCCTGTTCTGGCACTTCTGTGGGTGCTCCCTGCTTCTGAGAGGGCTCCTCGTCCTGCTGGACACCCCCTCTGTCTCCTGACGGAATTGGTGACATCCTTGTCCCTCCTGGGCCACAGCAGCATCCAAAAACCTGAACCGCACGACTTGCAGCTAGCAAGGCTTGTTTGTGGTCTTCCTTCAGGAAAACACTTCTGCACGACTCTCCACGGCGTGAGGCATCCATCCTCCAAAGGGAAAGTTTCTAGCCCTTGTCATTCCTGCAGAATCCTCAGCTTTTACTGTCCAGTAGCAGCTTCTTTGCACCCACAGCTGGCATTTCCTGGGCATCTGCCCACTCTCGACTTGGTCGTGACTTTTAGACTTGGTCCCCTTGTTCCACAGGTACCCTCGTCTGGAAATCCATCATTGTTGCATTGCTGGTTTTGGTCTTTCCTGCAGAATTCCCCTATCACGACTTCTGTGCTCTTTGGGGAACTTTAGTGCACTTTGCACTCACTTTTCAGGGTCTTGGGGTGGGCTATTTTTCTAACCCTCACTGTTTTCTTACAGTCCCAGCGACCCTCTACAAGGTCCATTCGTGGTTCGCATTCCACTTTTGGAGTATATGGTTTGTGTTGCCCCTATCCCTATGTGTCCCCATTGCATCCTATTGTAACTATACATTGTTTGCACTGTTTTCTAATACTATACTGCATATATTTGGTATTGTGTACATATATCTTGTGTATATTTGCTATCCTCATACTGCGGGTACTCAGTGAGATACTTTTGGCATATTGTCATAAAAATAAAGTACCTTTATTTTTAGTATATCTGTGTATTGTGTTTTCTTATGATATTGTGCATATGACACTAGTGGTACTGTAGGAGCTTCACTCATCTCCTAGTTCAGCCTAAGCTGCTCTGCTAAGCTACCATTATCTATCAGCCTAAGCTGCTAGACACCCTATACACTAATAAGGGATACCTGGGCCTGGTGCAAGGTGTAAGTACCCCTGGGTACTCACTACAAGCCAGTCCAGCCTCCTACATTGGTTGTGCAGCGGTGGGATAAGTGCTTTGTAACTACTTACCACTTTTGTCATTGTACTTTTCATAAGAGAAAAATATACAAAACAAGTTCAGTGTATGTACACCTAACCAAAAAGTTTTGCATTTCTTTTCTCACTTCTTTTCTAAAGTGCTGAAAAGTACTTTCTAACTTTCTAAAAAGTTCTAAAAAAAGTTTTACAAGTTTTTTTCTGTCTTTCCAAAAGTTCTGAAAAACTTTTTCTTCCTTTTCTATCACTTAAACACTTTCTAAAATGTCTGCCACAGGCCAAACTGTTGATCTGTCCAAACAAGCTTATGATCACCTTAGCTGGAAAGGAGCAAGGAGTCTCTGCATAGAAAGAGGTTTAAGTGTAAGGAAGAATCCCTCTAGAGAACTGTTGGTTAACATGCTTGTTGAACAAGATAAAGCCAGAGGTGGCACTTCTGGTGAAAAATTAGCTGATGGTTCCCACTCTGATTCTGGGGCACCCCTAGCAAAAGATGTGGGAGGGAAGATTTCCAGCCTGCCCCCTAGCAAGCCACCTAGCATAGTTGGTACTGATGTAAAGTCACATCATACAGATAGTGTGGTCTCTCATCACAGTAAGAGTATTCCTTCTCATCATATTAGAGGTGCTGTTTCTGTTAGCCAAGCTGTTAGAGTGCCATCTGTTAGGGACAGGTCTCCTTCTGTTCATTCTCACCATACTTCTGTTTCAAGGAATGACCCACCCACCCACCCTGATGACAGAGTGTTAGAAAGGGAGCTCAATAGATTGAGAGTGGAACAAACCAGACTGAAGCTCAAGAAGCAACAGCTGGATTTGGATAGGCAGTCCTTAGAAGTGGAAAGAGAAAGACAGAAATTAGGGTTTAGAAACCCATGGTGGCAGCAGCAGTATTCCCCATAGTCATCCTGCAAAAGAGCATGGTTCCAGGAATCTGCACAAGATAGTTCCCCCTTATAAGGAGGGGGATGACATTAACAAGTGGTTTGCTGCACTTGAGAGGGCCTGTGTTGTACAGGATGTCCCTCAAAGGCAGTGGGCTGCTATCCTATGGCTATCATTTAGTGGAAAGGGTAGGGATAGGCTCCTTACTGTAAAAGAAAGTGATGCCAATAATTTTGCAGTTTTTAAGAATGCACTCCTAGATGGTTATGGCTTAACCACTGAACAGTACAGGATGAAGTTCAGAGAAACCAAAAAGGAGTCTTCACAAGACTGGGTAGACTTTGTTGACCATTCATTGAAGGCCTTGGAGGGGTGGTTACATGGCAGTAAAGTTACTGATTATGAAAGCCTGTATAACTTAATCCTGAGAGAGCATATACTTAATAACTGTGTGTCTGATTTGTTGCACCAGTACCTGGTGGACTCTGATCTGACCTCTCCCCAAGAATTGGGAAAGAAGGCAGACAAATGGGTCAGAACAAGGGTGAACAGAAAAGTTCATACAGGGGGTGACAAAGATGGCAAGAAGAAGGATGGTAAGTCTTCTGACAAGGGTGGGGACAAATCTAAAAATGAGTCTTCATCAGGCCCACAAAAACACTCTGGTGGGGGTGGTGGGTCCAAATCCTCTTCAAATCAAAACAAAGAAAAGAAACCATGGTGCTATTTATGTAAAATAAAAGGCCATTGGACAACAGATCCCAGTTGTCCAAAGAAAAGCACCAAGCCTCCTACCACTACAACCCCTACTGCAACACCTAGTGCCCCTACTAATAGCAGTGGTGGTGGGAGCAAACCTACTAATAGCCAATCCAAGGGAGTAGCTGGGCTCACTTTTGGTAACTTAGTTGGGGTTGGTCTTGTTAGGGAGACCACAGAGGCTGTGTTAGTCTCTGAGGGGGCTATTGATTTAGCCACCTTAGTTGCTTGTCCCCTTAACATGGATAAGTACAAGCAACTACCCCTAATAAATGGTGTTGAGGTTCAGGCCTACAGGGACACAGGTGCCAGTGTTACAATGGTAATAGAGAAACTGGTCCACCCTGAACAACACCTACTTGGTCACCAGTACCAAGTAACCGATGCTCACAACAACACACTTAGCCACCCCATGGCTGTTGTAAATCTCAACTGGGGGGGGGTTACTGGTCCAAAGAAAGTTGTGGTTGCCTCAGATTTACCTGTAGACTGTCTACTTGGAAATGATTTAGAGACATCAGCTTGGTCAGATGTGGAGTTGGAGGCCCATGCAGCAATGCTAGGCATCCCAGGGCATATTTTTGCTTTGACAAGGGCTCAGGCCAAAAAGCAAAAAGGACAGAGTGACTTGGATCCTGGAAGAATGGACCAAGTGCTCCCTAAAGCTAGGGCTAGTAGAAGTAAAGCACTACCTACTATCCCTCCCTCTACAGTGGATTCTACTTCTGAGGAAGAAGAATTTCCACCCTGTGCAGAACCTACACCAGAGGAGCTGGAAGCAGACAGTGCTGAGCTTTTGGGTGAAGGGGGGCCTGCCAGGGAGGAGCTGAGTGTGGCACAGCAAACCTGTCCCACACTAGAGGGTCTAAGGCAGCAAGCTGTCAAAAGCAAATGGGGATGTCAGTAACTCTCACAGAGTTTACTGGGAGGACAACCTCTTGTACACTGAAGCAAGGGATCCAAAACCTGGAGCTGCCAGGAGATTGGTGATTCCTCAGGAGTACAGAAAGTTCCTCCTAACTCTAGCCCACGACATTCCCCTAGCTGGACATTTGGGGCAAATGAAAACTTGGGACAGGCTTGTTCCCTTGTTTCATTGGCCTAGAATGTCAGAGGACACAAAGGAATTTTGTAAGTCCTGTGAAACCTGTCAAGCCAGTGGCAAGACAGGTGGCACTCCAAAGGCACCCCTTATTCCACTACCTGTGGTTGGGGTTCCCTTTGAAAGGGTAGGGGTTGACATAGTTGGCCCCCTTGACCCTCCTACTGCTTCAGGCAATAGGTTTATCTTGGTGGTAGTGGACCATGCCACCAGATATCCTGAAGCAATTCCTCTAAGGACCACTACAGCTCCTGCAGTGGCAAAGGCCCTCCTGGGAATCTTTTCCAGGGTGGGCTTCCCAAAAGAGGTAGTATCAGACAGGGGAAGCAATTTCATGTCTGCTTACTTAAAGGCCATGTGGAAGGAGTGTGGTGTGACATACAAGTTCACTACACCGTATCATCCACAAACAAATGGACTGGTGGAGAGATTTAACAAAACTCTCAAAGGCATGATAATGGGACTCCCTGAAAAACTCCGCAGGAGATGGGATATCCTGTTACCATGCCTCCTTTTTGCTTACAGGGAGGTACCCCAAAAAGGAGTGGGCTTCAGCCCCTTTGAACTCCTATTTGGACACCCTGTGAGAGGTCCTCTAACACTTGTTAAGGAGGGTTGGGAACAACCTTTAAAAGCTCCAAAGCAAGACATAGTGGACTATGTACTTGGCCTCAGATCAAGGATGGCTGAGTACATGAAAAAGGCCAGTAAAAACCTTCAGGCCAGCCAAGAGCTCCAAAAGCAATGGCATGAACAGAAGGCTGTTTTGGTTCAGTACCAACCAGGGCAGAAAGTGTGGGTCTTGGAGCCTGTGGCCCCAAGAGCACTCCAAGATAAATGGAGTGGACCACACACAATTGTTGAGAAAAAGAGTGAAGTCACCTACTTAGTTGACTTAGGCACTGCCAGGAGTCCCCTTAGGGTGCTCCATGTCAATCGCCTGAAACCCTACTATGACAGGGCTAATCTCACCCTGCTCATGGCAACAGATGAGGGACAGGAAGAAGAGAGTGATCCTCTCCCTGATCTCTTCTCTTCCACAGAACAAGATGCTCTAGTGGATGGTGTAGTACTAGCAGATTGTCTTACTGCTGAGCAGAAAGACCACTGCATAAATCTCCTAGGTCAGTTTTCTGAGCTCTTCTCTACTGTGCCAGGCACCACTTCTTGGTGTGAGCACACTATAGATACTGGAGACAGCTTGCCTGTCAAAAGTAAGATCTATAGGCAGCCTGACCATGTCAGAGACTGCATAAAACAAGAAGTGCAGAAAATGCTGGAGCTAGGAGTGGTTGAGCACTCTGAAAGTCCATGGGCCTCTCCTGTGGTACTTGTACCAAAACCTCATTCCAAAGATGGAAAGAAGGAAATGCGGTTTTGTGTAGACTATAGAGGTCTCAACCAAGTAACCAAAACTGATGCTCACCCTATACCCAGGGCAGATGAGCTCATAGATACACTTGCATCTGCCAAGTATCTAAGCACTTTTGACTTGACTGCAGGCTATTGGCAGATCAAATTATCAGAAGATACAAAAGCAAAAACTGCATTTTCAACCATTGGAGGCCATTACCAATTCACAGTAATGCCTTTTGGATTGAAAAATGCACCTGCCACTTTTCAAAGGTTGGTGAACACAGTCCTGCAAGGGCTGGAGGCTTTTAGTGCAGCATATCTGGACGATATAGCTGTCTTTAGCTCCAGTTGCGATGATCACCTGGTCCACCTATGGAAAGTTTTAGAGGCCCTGCAAAAGGCAGGCCTCACTATCAAGGCTTCAAAGTGCCAGATAGGGCAGGGGAAGGTGGTTTATCTGGGACACCTGGTAGGTGGAGAACAGATTGCACCACTTCAAGGGAAAATCCAAACTATTATAGATTGGGTTCCCCCTACTACTCAGACTCAGATGAGAGCCTTTTTAGGCCTCACTGGGTATTACAGGAGGTTCATAAAGAACTATGGCTCCATTGCAGCCCCTCTAAATGACCTCACATCCAAGAAAATGCCTAAAAAGGTATTGTGGACAGCTAGCTGTCAGAAAGCTTTTGAGGAGCTGAAGCAGGCCATGTGCTCTGCACCTGTCCTGAAAAGCCCCTGTTACTCCAAAAAATTCATTGTCCAAACTGATGCATCTGAATTAGGGGTAGGGGCAGTCCTTTCACAACTTAATTCTGAGGGCCAGGATCAACCTGTTGCTTTTATCAGCAGGAGGTGGACCCCTAGAGAAAAGCGTTGGTCTGCCATAGAGAGGGAGGCCTTTGCTGTGGTCTGGGCACTGAGGAAGTTGAGGCCATACCTGTTTGGCACTCACTTCATTGTTCAGACAGACCACAAACCTCTACTTTGGCTAAAACAAATGAAAGGTGAAAATCCTAAATTGTTGAGGTGGTCTATATCCCTACAGGGAATGGACTATATAGTGGAACATAGACCTGGGAGTACCCACTCCAATGCAGATGGACTCTCCAGATATTTCCACTTAGACAATGAAGACTCATCAGGTCATGGCTAGTCTTATTGTCCTTCGTTTGGGGGGGGGGGGGGGTTGTGTAGGAAAGTACCATCTTACCTGGCATGTTACCCCCATATTTCACTGTATATATGTTGTTTTAGTTGTATGTGTCACTGGGACCCTGCCAGCCAGGGCCCCAGTGCTCATAAGTGTGCCCTGTATGTGTTACCTGTGTTATGACTAACTGTCTCACTGAAGCTCTGCTAATCAGAACCTCAGTGGTTATGCTCTCTCATTTCTTTCCAAATTTGTCACTAACAGGCTAGTGACCAATTTTACCAATTTACATTGGCATACTAGAACACCCATATAATTCCCTAGTATATGGTACTGAGGTACCCAGGGTATTGGGGTTCCAGGAGATCCCTATGGGCTGCAGCATTTCTTTTGCCACCCATAGGGAGCTCAGACAATTCTTACACAGGCCTGCCACTGCAGCCTGAGTGAAATAACGTCCACGTTATTTTACAGCCATTTTACACTGCACTTAAGTAACTTAGAAGTCACCTATATGTCTAACCTTTACCTGGTAAAAGTTGGGTGCTAAGTTACTTAGTGTGTGGGCACCCTGGCACTGGCCAAGGTGCCCCAACATTGTTCAGGGCCGATTCCCCGGACTTTGTGAGTGCGGGGACACCATTACACGCGTGCACTACATATAGGTCACTACCTATGTGTAGCTCCACAATGGTAACTCCGAATATGGCCATGTAACATGTCTAAGATCATGGAATTGCCCCCTCTATGCCATCCTGGCATTGTTGGTACAATCCCATGATCCCACGGGTCTGTAGCACAGACCCGGGTACTGGCAAACTGCCTTTTCAGGGGTTTCACTGCAGCTGCTGCCAACCCCTCAGACAGGTTTCTGCCCTCCTGGGGTCCAGCCAGGCTTGGCCCAGGAAGGCAGAACAAAGGACTTCCTCAGAGAGAGGGTGTTACACCCTCTCCCTTTGGAAAAAGGTGTTCAGGCAGGGAAGGAGTAGCCTCCCCCAGCCTCTGGAAATGCTTTCATGGGCACAGATGGTGCCCATTTCTGCATATGCCAGTCTACACCGGTTCAGGGACCCCTCAGCCCTGCTCTGGCGCGAAACTGGACAAAGGTAAGGGGAGTGACCACTCCCCTGACCTGCACCTCCCCTGGGAGGTGCCCAGAGCTCCTCCAGTGTGCTCCAGACCTCTGCCATCTTGGAAACAGAGGTGCTGCTGGCACACTGGACTGCTCTGAGTGGCCAGTGCCAGCAGGTGACGTCAGAGACTCCTTCTGATAGGCTCCTTCAGGTGTTGCTAGCCTATCCTCTCTCCTAAGTAGCCAAACCCTCTTTTCTGGCTATTTAGGGTCTCTGCTTTGGGGAATTCCTTAGATAACGAATGCAAGAGCTCATCAGAGTTCCTCTGCATCTCTCTCTTCACCTTCTGCCAAGGAATCGACTGCTGACTGCGCTGGAAGCCTGCAAAACTGCAACAAAGTAGCGAAGACGACTACTGCAACTCTGTAACGCTGATCCTGCCGCCTTCTCAACTGTTTTCCTGGTGGTGCATGCTGTGGGGGTAGTCTGCCTCCTCTCTGCACTAGAAGCTCCGAAGGTCGACGGAATCTTCCCCCTGCAACCGCAGGCACCAAAGAACTGCATCACCGGTACCCTGGGTCTCCTCTCAGCACGATGAGCGAGGTCCCTTGAATCCAGCAACTCTGTCCAAGTGACTCCCACAGTCCAGTGACTCTTCAGTCCAAGTTTGGTGGAGGTAAGTCCTTGCCTCCCCACGCCAGACTGCATTGCTGGGAACTGCGTCTTTTGCAGCTACTCCGGCCTCTGTGCACTTCCGGTGGAAATCCTTTGTGCGCAGCCAAGCCTGGGTCCACGGCACTCTAACCTGCATTGCACGACCTCCTGAGTTGTCCTCCGGCGACGTGGGACTCCTTTGTGCAACTTTGGGTGAGCACCGTTTCACTCCTCTTTGTAGTGCCTGTTCCGGCACTTCTGCGGGTGCTGCCTACTTCTGAGTGGACTCCTCGTCCTGCTGGGTGCCCCCTCTGTCCCCTGACGCAATTGGTGACATCCTGGTCCCTCCTGGACCACAGCAGCATCCAAAAACTCTAACCGCATGACTTGCAGCTAGCAAGGCTTGTTTGCGGTCTTTCTTCAGGAAAACACTTTTGCACAACTCTCCACGGCGTGGGGCATCCATCCTCCAAAGGGGAAGTTTCTAGCCCTTGTCGTTCCTGCAGAATCCTCAGCTTCTACTGTCCAGTAGCAGCTTCTTTGCACCCACAGCTGGCATTTCCTGGGCATCTGCCCACTATCGACTTGGTCGTGACTTTTGGACTTGGTCCCCTTGTTCCACAGGTACCCTCGTCTGGAAATCCATCGTTGTTGCATTGCTGGTTTTGGTCTTTCCTGCAGAATTCCCCTATCACGACTTCTGTGCTCTTTGGGGAACTTTAGTGCACTTTGCACTCACTTTTCAGGGTCTTGGGGTGGGCTATTTTTCTAACCCTCACTGTTTTCTTACAGTCCCAGCGACCCTCTACAAGGTCCATTCGTGGTTCGCATTCCACTTTTGGAGTATATGGTTTGTGTTGCCCCTATCCCTATGTGTCCCCATTGCATCCTATTGTAACTATACATTGTTTGCACTGTTTTCTAATACTATACTGCATATTTTTGGTATTGTGTACATATATCTTGTGTATATTTGCTATCCTCATACTGAGGGTACTCACTGAGATACTTTTGGCATATTGTCATAAAAATAAACTACCTTTATTTTTAGTATATCTGTGTATTGTGTTTTCTTATGATATTGTGCATATGACACTAGTGGTACTGTAGGAGCTTCACTCGTCTCCTAGTTCAGCCTAAGCTGCTCTGCTAAGCTACCATTATCTATCAGCCTAAGCTGCTAGACACCCTATACACTAATAAGGGATATCTGGGCCTGGTGCAAGGTGTAAGTACCCCTGGGTACTCACTACAAGCCAGTCCAGCCTCCTGCACATCCCCATTGAAATTATTCCAGAAAAGATCCGTAATGTGTAGTCACATGTGATTGCATGGCAGCAGGGAGTTGATGACATGTTATGTGTGTGGGTTGAATCCCATTTGTGTTTATAAACTGTTTACACATAGGTTTAGGGCCATGTTAGAAATGGGGTCTCTGGTTGGCATTCAGTTTGTACTCTGTCCAAGCAGGGACCCTCACTCTAGTCAGGGTAGGAAGATACGCACCTAGGATGACACCTGCTCAACCTCTTGGCAGCTTGGCATAAGGTATGCCCAGACGTGGGTCCCGTGCTTCCCATGCCACTGGATTCAAGCTAGCCTGGCTGATGAGGGGTGAAACCCCGAAACTGGTCCCAGGATGCTTGTTTCCAGTCCAGGGAAGACCTGGCCTAGCAGTTCGGGCTGGACTGTTCCCATAGGGAACAGGGTCAAGACTGATTTGCATATGACTGGGTCCAAACTGGAATGGCATGGGCAGCAAAAAACGATGGATTAAACCCAGATCTGTGACTGGGGGTGAATGTTTGACAATGTTCAGCATTCCGTCCATCACTTGTTGTTTTTGCATTATCTCAGAGGCAATCTGTAAAGTATTTATACCAACAGACAGAGTAACACAGAGAAAATACAACAAAAGGACTCCACACCAATTTAGAAAAATGGCCAATATTTATCTAAATTAAACGAGACCAAAACAACAAAAATCCAACATACACAAGCAAACATGAATTTTTAAAGTAAAATTAATCTCAATCCATAGCAATCAATGGATACTTTATTTTAGCACAAAGTACCTGGTATGCGTCAATAATAAAGCTGCACGGGCGAGTGTGTGTCGGAAAAGCAAGCAATTAATCGATTCCTTACTCGCAAGTGAAGCCGTGCTTCGATTCTTTCTCCGCTGGGCAAGCGATGTGTCGATTCTTTCCTCGCAGGGAAGAGATATGTCGATTTCTGGAAAAGCTGCCTCAGGTCTGTGCGGTGATGTTGCAGGTTTTGATGCCCAGGCATGATGCGTGGAAAATCCAGGCGCATGGCAGTGATGAATCCGCTTTGAGTTGGTGAAGCGTTGATTTTACTAACAATATGTCAGTTTTTCTGCTGCGGTGCAGCTGCTGTGTCGATTTTTCTGCCACTCAGCTCCGGTGCATGGATTTTCAGCTTGGGTTCACCAGCTTCTCTTTTCAAGGGCTTCGGGTCTGGATGTGGCACATATTGGCCAGGTAGGGGTCTCAGCAACAGATCCCAAGTGCTGGCAGATGAAGTCTTTGATGGCCCTGAGACTTCAGAACAGTGGGCATGCTCAGTCCAAGCCCTTGGAGAAACTTCACATGCAGGATACACAGCAAAGTCCAGTCTTTGTCCTATCTAAGGCAGTAGTAGCAACTGCAGGACAACCCAGCAATGCACACGCAGCAAAGGGGCAGTACTCCTCCACCAGATCTTCAGTTCTTCTTCTAGCAGAGGTTCTACTTGATTAAGAAGTATTCTAAAAGTATGGGGGTTTGGGTCCACTACTTACACTCATTTCTTCTGGAAAGTCTCTATTGCTCACAAGGTCCTGCCTTGCCCAAGCCTGGCCCCAGACACACTCCATGGGGTTGGAGACTGAGGGGCATATTTATACTCCGTTTGCGCCGAATTTGCGTCGTTTTTTTCGACGCAAATTCGACGCAAAACTAACTCAATATTTATACTTTGGCGTTAGACGCGTCTAGCGCCAAAGTTCATGGAGTTAGCGTCATTTTTTTGTGTGAACACCTTCCTTGCGTTAATGATATGCAAGGTAGGCGTTCCCGTCTTAAAAAATTACTGCGATGCATATGCGTCGTATTTATACTCCCGGGCAAAAATGACGCCCGGGAGTGGGCGGGACTAAAAAACCTGCATTAGCGCCGGACTTAAGCGCCTGGGTCAGGGCAGGCGTTAAGGGACCTGTGGGCTCAGAATGAGCCCAGAGGTGCCCTCCCCTGCCCCCAGGGACACCCGCTGCCACCCTTGCCCACCCCAGGAGGACACCCAAGGATGGAGGGACCCACCCCAGGGACATTAAGGTAAGTCCAGGTAAGTATTTTTTTTTTTTTTTGTGGCATAGGGGGGCCTGATTTGTACCCCCCTACATGCCACTATGCAGAAGTCCCCTGGGCATGGCCATTGGGCAAGGGGGCATGACTCCTGTCTTTGCTAAGACAGGAGGCATTTCAATGGGGGATTGGCGTCGTAAAAAAATGGCGCAAAGCGGATTGTGGCGATTTTTTTGCCTCAGCCTGACTTGTACCATTTCTGGACGCCCATACGCCATTTTCCCCCTACGCCGGCGCTGCCTGGGGTACGTCGTTTTTTTTAACGCACACCAGACAGCGCCGGCGGCTAACGCCGGCTAACGTCATTCAATAAATACGGCGCCCGCATGGTGCTTCAGAATGGCGTTAGCCGGCGCTAATTTTTTTGACGCAAAACTGCGTTGGCGCAGTTTTGCGTCAAAAAGTATAAATATGGGCCTGAATTGTGTGAGGGAAGGCACAGCCTATTCAGGTGTAAGTGCCAGCTCATCCCTCCCCACTCTAGCCCAGGAGACTCATCAGGATATGAAGGACACTTTTCAGCTCCCTTTGGGTTACTTCCTAGAGGGAATTCACAAACAGCCCAACTGTCAGTGTGATCCAGACGTGGGTTCCACAGGCAGGCAGAGGCACAGAATGGTTAAGCAAGAAAATGCTCACTTTCTAAAAGTGGCATTTTTCAAACAGACAATCTAAAAACCAATGTTACCAAAAGATGTATTTTTAAATTGTGAGTTTGGAGACCCCTATCTACTCCCAATGGGAAACTGCACTTACAAGATATTTAAATACAGTCCCCATATTAACCTATGAGAGAGATAGGCCTTGCAATAGTGGAAAACAAATTTAGCAGTATATCACTGTTAGGACATGTAAAACATACCAGTACATGTCCTACTTTTTAAAAACACTGCACCCTGCCCATGGGGCTACCTAGGACCTACCTTAGGGGTTACCTATATGTAGTAAAAGGGAATGTTTGGGTCCGACAACTGGGTACAATTCCCAGGTCAAATTGGCAGTGCAAGACTACACATATAGACACTGCAGTGGCAGGTCTGAGACATGTTTACAGGCCTACTCATGTGGGTGGCACAATCAGTGCTGGAAGCCCACTTGTAGCTTTTAATTTACAGGCCCTGGGCACCTCTAGTGCACGTTACTAGGGACTTACTAGTAAATCAAATATGCCAATCATGGATCAACTAATCACCAATGCAATTTAGACAGCGAGCATATGCACTTGAGCACTGGTTAGCCATGGTAAAGTGCCCAGCGTTCTAACGCCAACAAAAACTGGTCAGAAAAAATAGGAGGAAAGAGGCAAAATGATTGGGGATGACCCTGCAAAAGGGCCTGGTCCAACAAGTCACATTTGGTCTTGTTATACAGTTGCACTGAAGCCAGGTATTGACTCACTATGGCCCTCAGATCTGGACATAGACATGCACTATAAATTGACTATGGACTACATAAGAAACTCTGTTACATGTGATTAGTAGGACATGGGATGATTTGTAGGTCTGTCTGCTCAGCCTGCCAAGAATAGTGCCTGTGTATGTCTGCCCACTGGATAACTTGACATCTGTCCTGGTATTGGGTCAACGTTTGTACTGAAATTGTGACCCTGTGCCCACTCCCTGATTCCCTGGACAACATGTGATGATGTCACTTCGTACCTCTCTGCCTATCTACAGGTTCTTAGGCCAAGATCCTCTCATCACCATGGAATTCACATTGGGAACCGGCTCTTCATATGTGTCTAATCTGCTCATTTCATTTCTGTCACAGTGTGTTGCAAAGCCATCATGGCTCCCTTGATTACTCAGCCCTATTGTCTCTACCTTACAGCACTGATGTGTCCAGTGCATGCGCCTCCATCTTCGGACATTGCACATCTGTAAACAATGTGCTGTTGTGTAATGTGCCCTGATGGTGGACTCTGTGTTTATGGGTGTAAGTTGGACGTGTACAATGCTGGGCCAGGTATTTCCCTATAGTGTCACAGTTTCTGTGTCCACACATGTGTGGATGTATGTAGCTACTGGATGATGTGACATCAAAAAATCCCACACCCTGAAGTAGCATGTGCCTGCATCTGTCTCAGCACATGTGCAAACATGGATAGGATTGCCTCTATGATTGCTCTACCTGTCACTCCCTTTAATGTGGCCAATGCACAATGGGTCTATCAGTAGGCTTGTTGTTACATCTAATGACTTTGGCATCATGTGGCATTTGGAAGTTGTGTATCTTTTTGTGCATTGTTTTCAGTGAGCTGTAACTATCACTTGCCACTTTGTGGGATGTGTTCCATCTTGCACCTAATCAATGTCAGGGGATCATATAATGATTCACAAAAGTTACAATTTTGACTACTGGTCAGTGGAGAGTCAGAGCTATGGGGTGTCTAGTGCACACAAATGGTGAGTGTTTGCAGTCATGTCCCTGTGAACAATGACGGCTATACGCCACAGGTGGACTGGAAGGTTTAGACAGGATGTTCTAGACTTGGTACACTGACATGTATGTGATTTTGCCATTTTGTCAATGGACTTGTGGACATGATTTATTGTCTTCTTTTTATGCATCAATGCAGGTCAATGCCCATCAGAAGAAAGGGAAATGGAAAGCCATCGCCAAGAAGGCACGGAGCCTGAGGGTCTACAGCCGGCAGAACGCCCACTGTTGGAAGAGGTGGGACGACCTAAGACGCTGTGCACAGAAGACTCCAGAGCTCAGCAGGTGATGTCCTCCCAATGGGGACAGGTTGCCGGTCGGACAATGACCTCCCTAGTGGCCTGCATTTTTGCGGTGGCCTATTGGGCCTTTGATAGGCCTTTGAAGGCAGCACAACAGCCACAATGGGGTAAGTACCTATATGTCTGACATACTACCCCCTTTGCCAAGTAATTGAGTGAGGGACAGACTGCTCCCCCTGACAATGTGGCATGTGTCATGTGTCACATATCTTCTTGCATCCAAATGTTTGAGAAAGTTGATGTGACCCCAAATTGTGTGCTCATCCTTTAGGAGTTGAGACCTAGTACTACAGTATACTATGATGTACCCTCAGTATGGTTGACCAGCAGTGTGCACATATGTCACTGTGAGGTGTCCAGCAAAGTGCTGCAAAAATGCTGCTGAATGTGACTTTGCACACAGGAACAACTCCAGACAAATGTTACAGTCCAAAGATGAGTAGGATATGGGCCACTGTCCTCTGTAATGTGCCTGGGGATACGTGTAGGTTAAAATCTGCAACCCAGGGCAAAGTTTTCTCCATTGTATGTTGTGTGATTGTGCCTCATAGCAGTCTGTGATACATGGGTGTCCATCATACATGTGACATGACTTACATGGCAAATGTATTGGCAGCTGTAGCAAGGTATTTCCCCTTGGTAAGTAGGGAATGTGCATAGCCATGGCTGATGTGTCATCAGTCTAGCCAACATGCCTTGGGCCTAAGTATCTGTATCCGGTTAATTTCCAAAACAGTACATATCTATGCATGAGATGTAGGCATGTAGTAGCCATTGAGATGGCATGACATCAAAGATTCCTCACATATGTGTCCATGGAGTCCTGTTGTACTCAGGATACTACTGCAATGGTTGTCCATTTACTGCGATGTCCCAAACAGGACATTGTCACCATAGTATGTCATCAGACAGAAACATTCATGCCTCATAGTATGTTGTTAGTCATGTGTAACAGCAGTAGGCATGCTAGGCATGACACGTAGGGGCAGGGTGTTGATCCACTGGATCTTGATTAGTACCCTTGATGTGGTATTGTAGGAGGCTGGACTGGCTTGTAGTGAGTACCAAGGGGTACTTGAACCTTGCACCAGGCCCAGTTATCCCTTATTAGTGTATAGGGTGTCTAGCAGCATAGGCTGATAGATAATGGTAGCTTAGCAGAGCAGCTTAGGCTGAACTAGGAGACGAGTGAAGCTCCTACAGTACCACTTAGTGTCATATGCACAATATCATAAGAAAACACAATACACAGTTATACTAAAAATAAAGGTACTTTATTTTTATGACAATATGCCAAAGTATCTCAGAGTGTACCCTCAGTGAGAGGATAGGAAATATACACAAGATATATATACACAATACCAAAAATATGCAGTATAGTCTTAGAAAACAGTGCAAACAATGTATAGTTACAATAGGATGCAATGGGGACACATAGGGATAGGGGCAACACAAACCATATACTCCAAATGTGGAATGCGAACCACGAATGGACCCCAAACCTATGTGACCTTGTAGAGTGTCGCTGGGACTATTAGAAAATAGTGAGAGTTAGAAAAATAACCCTCCCCAAGACCCTGAAAAGTGAGTGCAAAGTGCACTAAAGTTCCCCCAAGGACAAAGAAGTTGTGATAGAGGAATAATGCAGGAAAGACACAAACCAACAATGCAACAACGATGGATTTCCAATCTAGGCTACCTGTGGAACAAGGGGACCAAGTCCAAAAGTCACAAGCAAGTCGGAGATGGGCATATGCCCAGGAAATGCCCACTGTGGGTGCAAAGAAGCTTCTACTGGACAGAAGAAGCTGAGGTTTCTGCAGGAAAGAAAAGGGCTAGAGACTTCCCCTTTGGTGGACGGATCCCTCTCGCCGGGGAGAGTTGTGCAGAAGTGTTTTCCCGCCGAAAAAATGCCAACAAGCCTTGCTAGCTGCAAATCATGCAGTTAGCGTTTTTGGACGCTGCTGTAGCCCAGGAAGGACCAGGATGTCGCAAATTGCGCCAAGAGGTAGAGGGGACGTCGAGCAAGACAAGGAGCCCTCTCAGCAGCAGGTAGCACCCGGAGAAGTGCCAGAAACAGGCACTAAGAGGATGCATGAAAAGGTGCTCACCCGAAGTTACACAAAGGAGTCCCACATCGCCGGAGACCAACTTAGAAAGTCGTGCAATGCAGGTTAGAGTGCCGTGGACCCAGGCTTGGCTGTGCACAAAGGATTTCCACCGGAAGTGCACTGGGGCCGGAGTAGCTGCAAAAGACGCAGTTCCCAGCAATGCAGTCTAGCGAGGTGAGGCAAGGACTTACCTCCACCAAACTTGGACTGAAGAGTCACTGGACTGTGGGAGTCAATTGGACAGAGTTGCTGGATTCGAGGGACCTCGCTCGTCGTGCTGAGAGGAGACCCAGGGGACCGGTAATGCAGCTTTTTGGTGCCTGCGGTTGCAGGGTATAGATTCCGTCGACCCACGGGAGATTTCTTCAGAGCTTCTAGTGCAGAGAGGAGGCAGACTACCCCCACAGCATGCACCACCAGGAAAACAGTCGAGAAGGCAGCAGGATCAGCGTTACAGAGTTGCAGTAGTCGTCTTAGCTACTATGTTGCAGTTTTGCAGGCTTCCAGCGCGGTCAGCAGTCGATTCCTTGGCAGAAGGTGAAGAGAGAGATGCAGAGGAACTCGGATGAGCTCTTGCATTCGTTATCTAAAGTTTCCCCAGAGACAGAGACCCTAAATAGCCAGAAAAGAGGGTTTGGCTACTTAGGAGAGAGGATAGGCTAGCAACACCTGAAGGAGCCTATCAGAAGGAGTCTCTGACGTCACCTGGTGGCACTGGCCACTCAGAGCAGTCCAGTGTGCCAGCAGCACCTCTGTTTCCAAGATGGCAGAGGTCTGGAGCACACTGGAGGAGCTCTGGACACCTCCCAGGGGAGGTGCAGGTCAGGGGAGTGGTCACTCCCCTTTCCTTTGTCCAGTTTCGCGCCAGAGCAGGGCTAAGGGGTCCCCTGAACCGGTGTAGACTGGCTTATGCAGAATTGGGCACATCTGTGCCCAAGAAAGCATTTCCAGAGGCTGGGGGAGGCTACTCCTCCCCTGCCTTCACACCATTTTCCAAAGGGAGAGGGTGTAACACTCTCTCTCAGAGGAAGTTCTTTGTTCTGCCATCCTGGGCCAGACCTGGCTGGACCCCAGGAGGGCAGATGCCTGTCTGAGGGGTTGGCAGCAGCAGCAGCTGCAATGAAACCCCAGGAAAGGTAGTTTGGCAGTACCAGGGTCTGTGCTACAGACCACTGGGATCATGGGATTGTGCCAACTATGCCAGGATGGCATAGAGGGGGCAATTCCATGATCATAGACATGTTACATGGCCATATTCGGAGTTACCATTGTGAAGCTACATATAGGTAGTGACCTATATGTAGTGCACGCGTGTAATGGTGTCCCCGCACTCACAAAGTCCGGGGAATTGGCCCTGAACAATGTGGGGGCACCTTGGCTAGTGCCAGGGTGCCCTCACACTAAGTAACTTTGCACCTAACCTTTACCAGGTAAAGGTTAGACATATAGGTGACTTATAAGTTACTTAAGTGCAGTGTAAAATGGCTGTGAAATAACGTGGACGTTATTTCACTCAGGCTGCAGTGGCAGGCCTGTGTAAGAATTGTCAGAGCTCCCTATGGGTGGCAAAATAAATGCTGCAGCCCATAGGGATCTCCTGGAACCCCAATACCCTGGGTACCTCAGTACCATATACTAGGGAATTATAAGGGTGTTCCAGTAAGCCAATGTAAATTGGCTAAATTGGTCACTAGCCTGTTAGTGACAATTTGAAAGAAATGAGAGAGCATAACCACTGAGGTTCTGATTAGCAGAGCCTCAGTGAGACAGTTAGTCACTACACAGGTAACACATTCAGGCACACTTATGAGAACTGGGGCCCTGGTGAACAGGGTCCCAGTGACACATACAACTAAAACAACATATATACAGTGAAAAATGGGGGTAACATGCCAGGCAAGATGGTACTTTCCTACAGGTATGATGTTTGTGGGTCCCCAGAACTTGTGCGTTGTTTAGGAATTGTACCCTGACTGTATCGATTTATCATTGATTGACTTGCAGTGAAGTCAACATGACATGTGTATTGGGTCAGGGATTTCGCACAGACATTGCTATGCTTATCATGTCTGTGACGTGGGTAGTGATGTTGTTTATCATTGTAAAAAAGATAGGATGTCCTCCTGATAGTGATTGCAAGGCTGGTGTCCCTCCTTACTGCATGGTATAATTATCTATTCCAGATACACTCAGAATTACTGATGGACATGTGTGGGAGAAATTTGATGAACCTATCCTGGGCCTTACTAGACCATTCATGTGTTTATTTAGGAGACATCTCTGCATGAGCTATGGGATCTGACTTCCATGTAGTTTGTTGAAGCTTCAGATGTGTGCCACATCTGTGTGGGCCTTGGAGATACCAGCCTTGCCTCATTTTGGTAAGCTGTGACTTGTAGAGCTGTACGTTGTTGCAGTGTGTCCCTAGTGAAATGGATGTTTCCATGTCAACCAATCCAGGCATGGCATGATTTAAGCATTGTTGATTGCCTTTCCTTAGCACCATCGGTTGTCAATGAGATATGTTAATGCAATTTAGGCATGTGTCAGTGTAATTGTTAGGATACTTTACAGAGTGATTCTTAGTTTGGCTACAGGTTCCATGTGGTGTGTTGGATGTTGCACAGGTTTGCTGTGGAGTGGTTATCTAGTTGTGGTGTGTTTGGTGTATTAGGTAGACTTCATCCATGCCATTGTAGTTATGTGACCCCAGAAATTGATAATGTTTTTATTTTGGGATACCAGATGGCATGCATGTTTTTGTATTGGCACATGATGGTGGCACTTTGCTGTCACTTCATGCAGGTAGTCAGTTGACATGATGGTATGTTTTTGCCTCTCTGATTTGTAATTGCACTGTCTTCATGTTGAGGTCATAACCTTATTTTTCACTTTTTTTGGGAGCATCAGTACCGGCAGGTGAAGGAGACTGGGCCGCGCTAAGTTGGAAAGCATCTGGCAGACGGGACCTCAGGTCATGAGTCCACTGACAGCGAGGGACCCAGTGTCCCAGAAGGCAATGAGAGAGCCACGGGGGAGACTGGATCAACATCTTCATCCACGGATTCTTCCTCCAGTGGCCACTCCCTAGTGGTGGCGGACCCATCGGGCCCACCCCTGTATTACCTTTGTCCGCCTCCCCCCCATTCTATCACTGCCCTCCCTGTTGCTTCCAACCCAGCTGGCCGAGCGCACTCATCCAAGATGGTGGGCGTCTCTTTTGTCACAGACACCCCTGCCCCTGTCCCTGTTAGCCCTGCTGCCCTTCAGTGAAGAGGCTATTGACCTCCTGAGGTATATCTCTGTGGGTCAGACAGTCATCGTGAAAGCCATCCAGGGACTGGCAAGGCAGATCGAACAGAGCAATGCATTCCTGTAGGGCATTCTTGGTGCAATCTCTGGCCCACAGAGATCATTTCAGGCTCTGGACTCCACACCGATGGCAGCAAGTCACCCCTTGTCTACCGTTCTCCCTCCAAGTTCCTCTTCCCTGTCCAAATCCCCCCTTCCCCGACACAGCCAAAGCACACATACAGACAGGCATGCATCCACCTCAACATCCAAGGGAAGCACAGACAAACATAAGCACCACATGGCACACCACTGGCATACACACAAACAACATTCACCTGGAGACAAAGCAACAGTCAAGACTTGCCCTGACACCTCCACCACCCCCAGGATCACAGACACAACATCTGGCACACCTACAGAATCCACACCAACATTCACTCATCCAGGCACCACACCTATCCTGCCCGCAGAGAGCATCCCAGCAGACCCAAAGATGTCCACCCCAGTCACCACACCCACAGACACCACAACCACTGACATGCTTACATGCATCACATCCACCATACCAGCAGTCACCACCCCAACACACAGCCACCCACCCACCACAGCATCTCCCAGCACCTCCACCCCCCTCAGCCCAAGACACAGAAATGCCCTCACTCACCTACCCAAAAGACACCCACCACACACAAGCCCACCTCCCATTATCACGCACCCAAGAAATCCACCCCAGAATATCAGACAACCAATCCCTCACCCTCCACACCCCAACGCCTTTTGATGACCATCCCTGTGTGTCTAAAAAAGTATTCCTTTCTAACCTTGACCTCTTCAGTACTGTTCCCCCTGTGATACCCTCCAAAAGATCTGTTTCCCTCCCCAAGGCCATCTATCTACCTCCAAGGCCTCACCTACCCCCGACAGCACCCATGCCCCTCCCCTACTAACAAGAGATCCACCACTCCCAAAAAGGTTCCCCTCTTCCCAAACCTGAGCCAAAACCCACCCCTCCCAAGCCTATCCCCAATACTCCCTAAAGTGCCTGTCTGCCCCCTTGATGCCCCTACCTGTGGAGGTTGCATGGTAGTCAGGAGGCAAGTTGTGGCACAAAATTCTACCTTTGGTGCTAAAATTTTATACTCATGTACTTCCATAATGTTTGCACTTTTACGTTATTAAACACAACTCATTGTTGTTTTTTTGGTTACATCTTTGTCCTGCATTTCCTTTCCTAGGTTTCAGTTGTTCCTCGCTGTCTGCCAGTATTTTGCTGGGCATGCTGCTCACTGCCTCATGCAATGTTTGAGCAGTATTTGAAGTTGTGTGCAATGCTGTTGTCTCCCAGGGGTCGGGTGTGTGTTGTGTGATAAGGATATGTAATTAGCTGAAATTATGGTATCATGGTATTGTGTTGCTTTTGTAGTGATATTTGTTTGTTGTAGTGATGTGCAGAGTGGTCCTGTATGGTGGATGCCTTGTCCCCTGATGTGGCTATTGTGTGTATGTGGTGTGTGTTGTGGAGTTTGGTCATTGTAGACATGGAGTGTATTGAGTTGTGCTAGTCTGCTTTGCTTTTGAGTGCATGTGACTATTTAGGTGTGTGTCCCTCAGAGACGGCTGGTGTCTTGTATGGTGTGTGGAATAGTGTATGCTTTGTAGCCCTGCGCTTCACCCATATGTGTGACTCTACTTTACATTTGCTGTTGGTATTGCTTGTCCATGAGATCTGAGTGGGGCCTGTTCATGTGGGCATGTTTTTGGGCCTTGTTCAACATGAGATGTGTCCCTGTACGGCTTCCTTCCATGTATAGTTTTGTTGCTCCCCTCACTGAGGTGCCTTTTGTTGTGATGTGTTGCTTTGTGTGTTTTGACTGTTTGTGTCTGTGTGTATTGTGCATGGCATGATTGGTTCGATGTGCTGTTTGTGTGTATGATGGTGTTGTTGTATGCTCCATTACCCATGGATGTCCATGTGCGTTGTAGGTGTGTCCAGTCCCTGGCCAGTGTTGGGTGTGAGTATGTAACATGTTATTGTAGTTGTTATGTTGTTGTTACGAGTTAGTATATTGTATGGGAATCTGTGCGCCTGTGCTGTGTTGCCGGGCATAAATGTGCAGTATTGACATGTGGTGTGTGTGTGTGTGCTGGCTGAAGTGTGTGTGATGTGTATGTGTGGGAGTCCTTAAGGCAGTATATGAGTGTCTGTGTGTCACTATGCTGTTACGTGTGCGTGCAGCCCTTTGCACCCCCTCCCTATGTGATGTTATGTAACTGCACAAATTTATGGATTTTACATGTGTAACAGGTAAATGTGTGTACTTATGGTGATTGTCGTCCTTGTCGGCGATGATTCTGTTGTGTTTCAGTGAGGAGGAGCAGCGGGATGACATCTAGTTTTGGTACCATGGCAGTTCCGGGCGTGCATGGCTTCCTGGAGGTGAGTGTCTCCTATAATACTGTGCATTTCGGCTTGGTGCTCCGTGGTGGTTAGACCGCAGTGGTCACATTGGCAGTGCGCAACCTCCTAATAGGTCCGGCGGAAACATGGTCTCTGCCAGACTATTTGTGCCTCCAGACTAGCGCTGTGGCCTGTGCTGGCTGGGGGTGCTGGTAGACCGCTAGCTGTCTTCTGTGTTCACCACCGCCAAACTCATAATTTGGTGGTCTGCTCCGCCAGCCAGTTGGTGGATGGGCCGCCTCCGTCAACAGGGCGGTTACCGGACCACCAAACTCATAATGAGACCCCAATTCCTTTAGGAGCAATTGTTTGAGATAGATTTGTAGCCAGTTCCTGTGAGAATATTGGGCTGCCCTTTGTTGTGTTAATACTTTTAGAACATTAGCATTTTCCGACTTTAACCATTCCGTGTCTCTGCCTGTCTCTGAAAGCACTTCAGGGGTGGTTGACTGTTGGGCTTTGTGCATTCCCTATAGACAGTCACACACAAAAGGAGCTGGGGTGTGGTGTTTACATTCTGATGGGCCATTACAAGATTGATGGTTCTTCATTGGCTAGATGGGAGGGCAGAGCTGACACACCAGAATAGGGCTGTGCCTCTCCCCAAACAAAGGGCTGCGGAATCCCCTGTAGAGTGTCTGAAGCCAGGGGAGGAAGAGCAGGGGCCTTGTCCACTTCAAAGGGGCAACTGGATATAGGTACTGGACCCCAAACCCCACCAAATCACTACACTTCTGGACTTGAAAAACATTCTGCAAGGAAGGACTGCTGTGCTGCTAGGAGGGACTGCCAGTCTGCTCATCTGCATTGCTTTATTGGTCTGCTACCTTGTGACTTTTGCCTGGGTGTGAGAAGGAATGGACTTTGCTCTCTAAATCCTCCACAGAACCAAGTGACTCCAAGGCTTGCTGTCTAGCCCCATGTTCTTGCAGTTTCAGGGACATCGAAGACTTTCCTTCAACTCTGCTCCTGCGGCTGGACTCTTCCATCTGTGAGTCCTCCCCTTACCTGAGGTGCCAATCCAATCCTGGGCCTTAGTAGTGGATTTTGCAGATGTTTCTCGGTAAGAATTGATACATCTGAGTTGCACCACGCATTTGACGGTGATGGTTTCATGGCTGCGAGGTTCTACAACGATGCTGTGACGATCTGGAGACATCGCTGTGTGGGTCAACAACGAAGTATTACATACATCCAAATAGAGTTTGATGCCAACGTGGGACTAGACTGCTAGGTTCGACACTGACATATTTAGCCAACTGTGGAAATCGTAACAAACGCATTGGCTTCACATCGCTCCTCGAAGTCGACGCTTACTTGATCCAAGGAACTTTTTCAGTGGGCTCCCCGTGAGACATGTGATCGGCCTGCCCTCCATCATGGTCGGCCTGAACTTTGGATTTACCCCAGTCTTGTGCAACCTCAAGTAATCTTTTAGTGCTATTGACTTTAAAGCACTAAATTGCAGCTTATTCTTGAAAAATATGTATCTTGGGTTATGTTTATTGGATTTTTGCAGCGTGAGCACAGGTTAATTTAGGGAGTGTAACTGAATTACCCTGACTAGGATTGTGGTCCCTACTTGGACATGGTACATGCCTCTGCCAACTAGAGACCCAATTTCTTACACTATCAACAGTAGAGAATTGAGTTTATGGATGAATGTATGAGACTTTTAATGATTATGTGATAATGTTTTGTTCATGGAGCCGGAGATAAAGGCAATTGGTATTTTCAGAAGCATGATTACTCATTTTATGTTAATTAGTGATATTGAGGATATGATCCGTAGGTTTGTTCATTTCCTGTTGCCATTTCACCCTGTGACACTACGTGATTCTAAGATCACAGTGCATGATTTTATGTTTGGTATTATATGATACCGATTTCCTGCAATTCTTGTTTTTCTGACATTATCAGTCAATCCGCGTTGGAACATTACTTGATATTGTCAGTGATAGTTGCAGGGGCGGCTGGTGTTCAAGGGCTAAGGGGCTGCTCCCCTAGCCTTTTCTGGCCTCTCTAGTGAAGCATATATTTAATTACATGATGAAAGTAAAACATTTTCTGCAAAACATTTTCAGAGTGAAAGTTGTGCACTTTCAAAAGCCCCACTGTGCTTGCGTGAGTATGTGGCTAAAAAGCTGCACAGTAGGGCTGACAGGGCTTGCCCACGCAAAGCCCTTACATTTTCTCAGAACGCAGTGACGTCCCTGGCTTATCTCCTCCTCCACCAGAAGCCCTGATAGTAAACAGCCTGGAGCGTTTTTTGTTCAGCCCGGGTTTCTGAAAACTTCATGCCACTCCTATATTATTATCCACCCTTTCCTATATACTCAAATGGTGGGGTGTGATCAGAAGGGTCTACGTACCAGAGGTCACATTTTATTAAAAGAATGTGGCATTGCGCAAAGAAAATCCCCTTTTCCTGCATTACAAGCAGTCTGTGGCAGAGAAATTGAATAAATACAATAAATAACTCCATCCAGGGCTCTCTGGGAGACAGGAGTGTGACCTGAAGACCTCAAGTCATAAAAATGCCAAAGACAACCCTGCACACAAGTAAGTTGGAGCTCTATCATTTTTACAGACAATAAGAAAAAACTCTGTTCTCTCAGCTCTCCTCTCCCTTCCCTTCATTGCCTCTGTAGGTGATTTCCTCTCTCAAAGGCAGTAATGGTTCCAGTAATTTATCATGGCTAGTTATGCTCGTTTTATTTCTTCTGCAGACTAATGACGTGATATGTCATATTAAACATGTAATCTGCAGCTCAAATAAACGGGTAGCTTTTATCACTGAAACTGCTGGATACTGGATGGGTGAGGCAATGTGTGTTTGTTTGAATAAGTGTTTGCAGGGCTTGACTAAGTGGCTGAGAAAATGTGGGTGTCTGTGTATAAGAGTTGTGTGAATGGCAGTGGATGACAATGTGGATGAGTAAATGGGTAGCTGACCAAATGCAGTGGGTGAGTAGGTGAATGGAAATACGTGGGTAGTGAGGCTCACTCACAAGGTGCAATTCCGTCTTGTATTTGTGCCCCACCACTGCTTTCAGTCACCAGCCGCCACTGGATAGTTGATGACATAATTTTGGGTAGTAGGGCATGTGAATGCTGTTCTTACTTGGGCTAAAAGCAAGCTTTGTTACTCCTGTTATTCGCTGGGGAAATAAAAACGTGCAAAGATGCTTGTCAACACCTTCCCCACCGATATAATGTTTGTATAAGTGAACAAGAAAGCAGTGCACGGATGTTTAAAATGAAGAAAATTGGTATTCCCTCTGATAACTTCCCTCCTCTTTCAGACAGAAGAATTGCCCTGGACATTGTGGAGTTAAGGGACCGGGGAGCAGCAGGACCTATGCCCTGTACACTGCGTCCAGCACAAGCTGCCGATGTACTGGTGCACACCCCTCCTGTCTTCCACAATACTCCTTTCCTAAACACTGGTAATTCTTCCACACCGTTGCCCCCACCAATCCTCTGCCTCAGCCCCTCCACACACTACGACTGCCGCCTTTCACACCTCCCGTGACCCCCAACACACCCTTTGCACCTTCATTCCTTCATGCACTCATTCACCCATTCTTCTATTTATGCACTCACGATTCAGTGCACTGTGACACTCATCCATCCATGTACACATTCGCCTTTCCTCTTCTCCAACTATTGACTCATTCTTGCATTCTCAGGCACACCCACCCACTCAACTACAAACAAGATTGTTGTACAATAGAAGGAATTTCACTTTAAAAGCCCAGAACTATTAGCTTAGTCAGTGCTTGTTAGGAAAAGAACTCTAAAATTTGGGATCTCCATCCCCTCAAACATCTTACCTCTTAACATCAGATTGAAGGCTGACCACTTTCACTGTAATGAACACTTTAAAGAACATCCCCGTCATAGGTTCTATTCAAAGCTGTCCACTAGGTACATTTTGGATGTAATCTAATTCACTCCCATTTAATCAAATTGTCTCCACAAGGGAGTCACAATTGTATATTTATTTACAGTTTACTTTGTTCAAATATACCTCGGAGCTTGCCCTATACCTTCCACTTGCCTCATATCATTAGAAGAAAGTCAATTAATTGACAGCCCCTGATACAGTTAGGACACAGAGTTGCCCTGTCTTGTTCTAAAATAAAAAATAAAAACAATAATGCGAATTACATAATCTGATATACTGGTTGATTGCTTCAATATTTGTCTCACCTACCAGACAACCTTTAGCTCTCTGCAAGCAAAAGCCTCTTGTGGACCTTAACAAAAAAAATTATGCTCAGCTTAGATCCTACTTGTCATTGGTTTACTTTATTGTCACTCTCATTTGTGTGGTTCTTGATCAATGGCTTGCCTACCTCTTCTCCTGCTAATTGCTCCCCTGGAGCAAAGCCTCTTTAGCATCTGTTTCATTGGCTGTCTTGTATTCTTCCATTGTTCACATTTTGGCACTATGTTTTTCCTTTTTTATCCATGAGAGTGTATGTGTTTTTTTGTTCTCTCCCATGTGTGATGCTTCTCCTCCTCAAATACCTGTCTCCAAGCTCTCTGTTGCTTGCCATGCCTTCCAGCTCTTATGTAAAGGCACAGAAACAGGTATGTTTCCTATGGTATGACTAAAGAGAAAAATTAAGAGTTGTTTCATCTGCTGCGTTCCACATATTGCTCAAACCAGATGTCTGACAGAAGATCAATTGCAAAAATATTTTGTGGATAGAATATCGTGTCAAAAATATTGAGGACCAAAATATTGCGAATGTAAGTGCAAATAGGTAAGGATAGAGTTGCTATTCTTAACTCCACAGCTCCATACAGTGAAGGTATATACATATCATCAATGCAGGCACATGTGGAGTTAAGTATAATAAAACTTTGCTTTCCCATAGAAACTTGCCTTCACAATATTTTTGTCCTCGATGTTCTTGACAAATTATTTTATCCACAATGGTTCTCATTATGACATTGGCGGTAAATGCCGCTCACCACTGCGGTGACGTTTGCCAACATACTGTTGCGGTGACAAACATCCGTTCGCCATATTATGAGTCACACACACGAAACTGACAGAATACTGTCATAAACACATATCCTCCACCTCAAAGGTCAGTGTTAAAGTGTTGGTACAAACACCCATACCGTTATGCCACCAAAACAATGCCCACCACATTATGACCCACGAATCACCACAGCAGAAATTCAATGGCGGTAAACCATTGGCGGTACACACCGGCGCGCTCTGAATGACCACCCAAATACAAAAAGAACACAACATTGGCCAAAACGAAAATCACACACCTGACATTCATGCATAAACTACGCACACCCACTCACAGCACTATAAAACACACACTCTCATTACCCACAACCCTTTACGAACACCAAAAATTGCCACGAGACACAACAATCTGAGACAACCACACACACATACCACAAACACCCATTCATCCATCACATACCTCACATCCCACACTCCACCACATTACTCAATACCCTCTGCTCAACATACACCACACAACACGCATGTCCCCGCTAAGGCACCTCTGTTTCACTGATGAGGTGTTACGGGTCATGGTGGAGGAAAGTCAGGGTAGAGCTACAGCTGTTTGGAGCATAGGTACAGTAAATATCCATTGCCAGGAAGATGGAGCTATGGCAGAGGATTGTGGACAGGGTGAATGCCGTGGGACAGCATCCAAGAACAAGGGATGACATCAGGAAGAGGTGGAACGACCTACAAGGGAAGGTATGTTCCATGGCAGCAAGGCACCAGCTCGCCATCCAGAGGACTGTCGGTGGACCCCCCACCTCCTCCTCCACATCTCAGAGCATGGGAGGAGCAACTCCTGGCAATCCTGCATCCTGAGGGACTCACTGGATTAGCCGGAGCACTGGATACTGGTGAGCCAACATTTGCTACCGATCACTCCCCCATACCTGCATGCCACCACCACCCCTCACCCTGACACCCATCACTCCACTCCATCCCACACAGTGCATCATCACAATTAACAAACCTAAATGCCAAACCCTGCATGCCATACTCACTGCATGCACATCCCTTCCAGCCCTGCATGTACACCCATCACAAAAGCATGCACAGCATGGAGAAATAAAATTCACACAATACATCACCATACACAAACAAAGGTGGCAGAGCAAAATCAACGATAGAGGAGAAGCTAGGGATGTACAATATGTCACAGACATGAAGCATAATACATCACTTACATCCTCACAGGTGCCCCAGCCAATCCCAGTGGCGAGGAGGCGTCACAACTATCGAGTCCCCCAACAGAAGATGCCCCCAGCGATGACAGTAACTCTGGACTTCAGGATCTGGATGAGTTAGCTGGCCCATCAGGGACCACTGGTCAGTCGGCTACCCTAGCCCACTCATAGTCCACCACAGAGCCTCCCCCATCAGTATCCAACACCACAGCACCCACCCAACGTCCCCACACTTCTGTCCCCAGGACACGTCCATCAGCAGTGTGCCCACTTGTACAGGGACGCCAGTTCACACCTCACCCCCAAGACAATCATGGACCTGCAGTCAGTAGCATTGGGCACACGGCTCAGGGGACACAGGCACAGGGGAACAGGGACACTGGGAGGACAGCTGTGTGCTGGGGAGGACAGCCCCAGGGAGCTGACTCTCCAGGAGGCACTCACTAATGTCCTGGGGGCTTACCAACAATCCCAGGACAAAATGGGTCAGATCCGTACCCATATACAGGAGAACAATCGGCCGCAGGAGGAACACCATCAGGAGATCAGGGAAGATTTATGGTCTCCATAGCAGGGATGCTGGCAGATATGGCCAACATCATGAGGAAATGGACAGCACACCATCAGACCCCTACCACTAGCCAGTCTACTGACCAGCCTTCCACTTCTGCTGCACCTAGTAGACATGAGGCCCTGCCACAAGACCCACAGGCCACCAGCACCATACCCCCTGCAGAAGGTGAACGACCCCGCAAACATTCCCTGGAACCCAGACAGAAGCCAGAGGCACTTGCTAAGACAAAGACCACTGTCAGAAAATGAGACTCTCCTGATTGTCCCCCTTGTGTCCCACTCTGTCACCTTGTCCACTCTGAACTGCTTTTGCTGCCTTTCCTATGGCCTCTCGAACACTGGACCTGTGCTACAAACAGACTGGACCAATACCCTGGACTTACCTCTACCATCACCCCCATTCTGATGCACCTTAACGTCTATAATTTGCACTACAATAAACACCCTTGAACACAAAATGAGTGATAGTGTTTTATGTTATGAAAATGTGCAATTATGGATAGAGTCACATCTAGTGCACATGATCTGAACACTGTGATAGCATACAAATGAAGACCTGTAGCTCTCTGTAGTCATCACATCGGTACACAGTTGTCATAACACCAACATCTACAAAATTAGAAGGCATAGGTGACAGACAGTTGAGATGCAAAGGAAGTGAATACCATCCTGCTACAGCCACACAGAAAACATCAATAGTCAGAGAAATGGTCAGTTACACTGTCTCACCTGTGTGTCATTGGAAGTATTGACCCCTAACTGATGTTCTCTTGTCCACATCCTCATCCTCTGCCTCCTCTTCCTCACTGTCCTCAGTGTACACTGCTGCCACAGGTGCATTTCCAATCTCCTCCTCCTGCAGATAAGGCACATGTCGTCTGAGGGCACGGTTGTGCAACATGCAGCATGCTACTACTATCTGGCAGACCTTCTCGGGTGAGTAGCACAGGGATCCACCTGTCAGATGGAGGCACCTGAACCTGCCCTTCAGGAGGCCGAAGGTCCTTTCGATGATCCATCTGGTTCACCCATGTGTCTCATTATAACTTTACTCAGCCCCTATCCTGGAATTCCTCACAGGGGTCAGGAGCCACAATGGGTTTGTGTGGCCAGAGTCACCTGCAAGTATTGAGGGATAAACATCAGCCTTACACAATGGTATGGGGTTAACTCCTGAAGGCATAAACTGACATACATTGGGTGGCGACTCAGGCTCACCTATTAGCCACACCCTGTGCCTCTGTAGTTGTGCCATCACATTTGGGATGCTGCTATCCCTCAGGACGGAGGCATCATGCACCAACCCATGATATTTGGCAGTGACATGGGAGATGTACTGGCCCACCAGGCACAACATTTGCACATTGAGTGAGGGAAAACTCTTCCGATTCCTGAACACCAGTTCATTGTGGCGGGGAGACAAACGCTCTATGTGTTCCGTAAAGTAATGTAGCTGCACATGTGTGTGACCAAGGCAGACAAAGCCATTGCCAGCACGATTGAAAACATTGGCTGTGACATTCCTGCTGTCAAGCCCACTGTGACTTGGAAAGGACCAGTTGCCAGGAAATGGAGCACGTATAGAACTTGCACAAGAGGGGGGATCCCAGTGGGATGATAGATAGCTGATATCAGATCAGGCTCCAATTGAGCACACAGCTCTGTGATTGTGGCCCTGTCCAGTCTAGAGGTCAGTATTATGTGCCTGTCCTCCAGTGTAGCCAAGTCCACAAGGGGTCTGTACACAGGTTCTTGTCTCCTCCTCCTATTCATCCACAGTGGTAGGTATCTCAGGGATACAAGAGTGAGTAAGGTGTCACAATTTAAACAATGGAACCACCACCTCAATGTACATTGAGCATTAATGTGTTGGCACTATGGAATGGTAATGTATGTGCAAATCATAGCAATGACACAGTTCTCGATTATCTGAATGTTGTCCATCACCGTAAAATGGTGAACGCCTGTCCTGTATGTAGGGACAGGTGAAAGTGAGGTAACTCCGCTGACGTTGGGCGGCATGGCGGAAGGTGGTTTTGCAACGCCGTGCTATTCCTCATTGGCTAATATGGGGTTCTATGGAGTACAGTGGCCAATGGGGATCACCGGTGGCATTGATGGCGTACACCGTCGCGGACGAGACCACCATTTTCTATGTATGACCTCACTTCATTCCTGACTTTCCACAGGACAACACTTACACTGAGTGTGCTGCTGTGACCTGTGTCTGAATCCTGCCATGGCCCGTGTGACTGGGGAACGGACCCCTGCTTTCATTTCAGAGGAGTTGGAGCGCTTGGTGGATGGGGTCCTACCCCAGAATGGACAGCTCTATGGGCCTCCAGAGCAACAGGTGAGTACACCATGGGCACGATGCATGTGACAACGTTGCACGGAGATGTGTGTGCTAGCATCGTGTCATTTGGGGGGTGGTATGTCTAGTGGTAGTGTACATGGTGACACCTGGTGATGTGTGTGCCAGTGGAGATGGAAATGGGATTTGTGGGCCATCTGTGTGACAGGCTAGATTATGGGGGTGATTCTAACCCTGGCGGTCGGTGATAAAGCGGCAGCCAACCCGCCAACAGGCCGGCGGTCCAAAAAATGGAATTCTGACCCTGGCGGGAACCGCCAACACAGGCCGCCACATTAACACTCCGACCGCCACGGCGGGACCGACAAACAGCGCAGCGGTCACCGCCAACAGACAGGCGGCAGACAATGTACCGCCCACACTATTATGACCGGCCAATCCGCCACCTTTTCCGGGGCGGGAGCACCGCCGATAAAAACACGGCGGAAACAGACTACGAACGGGAAAACGCGCACCTCTACGCACTCCACGAGGAAGGAGGACAGCATGGAACCCGAATTAAACATCCTACCTGCTCTCGTCTACCTGCTCATCTACCACGAGTACGAACGCCGGCGCAGACGACAACGGTGAGTACTGCACCTATGACACAGGGGAGGGGGGAGGACGAAAGGTTACGTGCACACACATACGCGATACACCAAACCATGTACACACCAATGCAGAGCAACAAGTCACAGTGAAACCACCCAAACCCCCGTAAAAAAAGCAAGGACATAATTAAATTGTGACTCGAAATTTATGGGGAAAAAAACCCACTGATAAGTCACGGTCAAATAGCAATAACAATTCAAAAATACCAATTCAATATCCAGTGCACACGATAAACCGAGGCAATAAGTCCTGCACATCTAACGAGATTCCAAGTGTCCGTGGGCCAAAGTGTATCAACACAAGGGCAAAGCCCACACAGGAGACCTGAGTCCTTTGGAGAGAACACTGCAGGGGCATCTGATGAAAAAAACATAGGCACCTCAGGGGGAAGAGAAGGGGGGGGGCACCACAGCCACATGAGTCCACGACGCAAGATCCACGAAGGGGCCACCATGCCCACTGTGCCATCCTGGGGAGTGCAAAGCCACAGTCTCTCAAGTCTCTACAGTGGGTGGCTTGCCCACTCGGCCATCCTGGGGAGTGCAAAGCCACAGTCTCTCAAGTCTCTACAGTGGGTGGCTTGCCCACTCGGCCATCCTGGGGAGTGCAAAGCCACAGTCTCTCAAGTCTCTACAGTGGGTGGCTTGCCCACTCGGCCATCCTGGGGAGTGCAAAGCCACAGTCTCTCAAGTCTCTACAGTGGGTGGCTTACCCACTCGGCCATCCTGGGGATTGCAAAGCCACAGTCCATCAGGTGGATAACAGTCTCCACCGGTCAAGGAGGAGGCATGGTGGGCACAGTGAACCGTGAACAGTAGCTCGAGACAGATCCGTCTCGAGCCTGTCATTGTGCCAGTGGTGCTTGAGACGGCGGGGCCCAGCGGAGCGGTGCATGAGACGGGGGGCCCAGCGGAGCGGTGCTTGAGACGGCGGGGCCCAGCGGAGCGGTGCTTGAGATGAAGGGCCCAGCGGAGCGGTGCATGAGACGGCGGGGCCCAGCGGAGCGGTGCTTGAGATGAAGGGCCCAGCGGAGCGGTGCATGAGACGGCGGGGCCCAGCGGAGCGGTGCTTAAGATGAAGGGCCCAGCGGAGCGGTGCTTGAGACGGTGGGGCCCAGCGGAGTGGTGCTTGAGACGGTGGGGCCCAGCGGAGCGGTGCTTGAGATGAAGGGCCCAGCGGAGCGGTGCTTGAGACGGCGGGGCCCAGCGGAGCGGTGCTTGAGATGGCGGGGCCCAGCAGAGCGGTGCTTGAGATGAAGGGCCCAGCGGAGCGGTGCTTGAGACGGCGGGGCCCAGCGGAGCGGTGCTTGAGACGGCGGGGCCCAGCGGAGCGGTGCTTGAGATGAAGGGCCCAGCGTAGCGGTGCTTGAGACGGCAGGGCACAGCGGAGCGGTGCTTGAGACGGCGGGGCCCAGCGGAGCAGTGCTTGAGATGAAGGGCCCAGCGGAGCGGTGCTTGAGACGGCGGGGCCCAGCGGAGCGGTGCTTGAGATGAAGGGCCCAGCGGAGCGGTGCTTGAGACGGCGGGGCCCAGTGGAGCGGTGCTTGAGACGGCGGGGCCCAGTGGAGCGGTGCTTGAGATGGCAGGGCCCAGCGGAGCGGTGCTTGAGACGGCGGGGCCCAGCGGAGCGGTGCTTGAGATGAAGGGCCCAGCGGAGTGGTGCTTGAGACGGCGGGGCCCAGCGGAGCGGTGCTTGAGATGGAGGGCCCAGCGGAGCGGTGCATGAGACGGCGGGGCCCAGCGGAGCGGTGCTTGAGATGAAGGGCCCAGCGGAGCGGTGCATGAGACGGCGGGGCCCAGCGGAGCGGTGCTTATGATGAAGGGCTCAGCGGAGCGGTGCTTGAGACGGTGGGGCCCAGCGGAGTGGTGCTTGAGACGGTGGGGCCCAGCGGAGCGGTGCTTGAGATGAAGGGCCCAGCGGAGCGGTGCTTGAGACGGCGGGGCCCAGCAGAGCGGTGCTTGAGACGGCGGGGCCCAGCAGAGCGGTGCTTGAGATGAAGGGCCCAGCGGAGCGGTGCTTGAGACGGCGGGGCCCAGCGGAGCGGTGCTTGAGACGGCGGGGCCCAGCGGAGCGGTGCTTGAGATGAAGGGCCCAGAGTAGCGGTGCTTGAGACGGCGGGGCCCAGCGGAGCGGTGCTTGAGACGGCGGGGCCCAGCGGAGCGGTGCTTGAGATGAAGGGCCCAGCGGAGCGGTGCTTGAGACGGCGGGGCCCAGCGGAGCGGTGCTTGAGATGAAGGGCCCAGCGGAGCGGTGCTTGAGATGAAGGGCCCAGCGGAGCGGTGCTTGAGACGGCGGGGCCCAGTGGAGCGGTGCTTGAGACGGCGGGGCCCAGTGGAGCGGTGCTTGAGACGGCGGGGCCCAGCGGAGCGATGCTTGAGACGGCGGGGCCCAGCGGAGCGGTGCTTGAGATGAAGGGCCCAGCGGAGCGGTGCTTGAGACGGCGGGGCCCAGCGGAGCGGTGCTTGAGATGAAGGGCCCAGCGGAGCGGTGCTTGAGACGGCGGGGCCCAGCGGAGCGGTGCTTGAGACGGCGGGGCCCAGCGGAGCGGTGCCTGAGACGGCGGGGCCCAGCGGAGCGGTGCTTGAGATGAAGGGCCCAGCGGAGCGGTGCTTGAGACGGCGGGGCCCAGCGGAGCGGTGCTTGAGATGAAGGGCCAGTGGAGCGGTGCTTGAGACGGCGGGGCCCAGCGGAGCGGTGCTTGAGACGGCGGGGCCCTGTTCAGCGGTGCTCTTCTGCACGGCGGGGCCCTGTTCAGCGGTGCTCTTCTGCACGGCGGGGCCCTGTTCAGCGGTGCTCTTCTGCACGGCGGGGCCCTGTTCAGCGGTGCTCCTCTCCACGGCGGGGCCCTGTTCAGCGGTGCTCTTCTGCACGGCGGGGCCCTGTTCAGCAGTGCTCTTCTGCACGGCGGGCCCTGTTCAGTGGTGCTCCTCTCCACGGCGGGGCCCTGTTCAGCGGTGCTCTTCTGCACGGCGGGGCCCTGTTCAGCGGTGCTGTTCTGCACGGCAGGGCCCTGTTCAGCGGTGCTCTTCTGCACGGCGGGGCCCTGTTCAGCGGTGCTCTTCTGCACGGCGGGGCCCTGTTCAGCGGTGCTCTTCTGCACGGCGGGCCCCTGTTCAGCGGTGCTCCTCTCCACGGAGGGGGCCCTGTTCAGCGGTGCTCTTCTGCACGGCGGGGCCCTGTTCAGCGGTGCTCTTCTGCACGGCGGGGCCCTGTTCAGCGGTGCTCTTCTGCACGGCGGGCCCCTGTTCAGCGGTGCTCCTCTCCACGGAGGGGGCCCTGTTCAGCGGTGCTCTTCTGCACGGCGGGGCCCTGTTCAGCGGTGCTCTTCTGCACGGCGGGGCCCTGTTCAGCGGTGCTCCTCTCCACGGCGGGGCCCTGTTCAGCGGTGCTCTTCTGCACGGCGGGGCCCTGTTCAGCGGTGCTCTTCTCCACGGCGGGGCCCTGTTCAGCGGTGCTCGTCCAGTAGGTCAAGGGAGCCAGACCTGGCCTGGACTCCCTGCTCAGTCGCCCTCCGACCGTGCTGTTGCTGGACCCTTCGGTGACGGAGTCCTGGGCCCTTTGGTGTTCTTCCTAACACCCGGGGTGGGGCTTGTGGGCCCCTCCTACTCCGCGCTCCTGCTGGCTGACTTTTCCGCCTTGCTGCCCTTTCGCTCCTTAGATGGGGCTCTCGGGCCCTTGCCTCCCCTAGATGTTGTGGCTGGTGAAGTGGGCGAACTTTGCTCCTTGGGGGCAGCCGTGTCAGTCCTCTCACGGCGGCCCTTTAGCTTCCTGGTCTTCTTGCCTGGTGGGGGGCTGGCTGTCCCCTTGCTGCTGATTGAAGTGTCACTGCTGGCAAAGGGTGGGCTCCAGAACCCATGCACCACAGTGACACTCGAAGCTGGGCTGGTGGTGGCTGAGGTGCTCTTGGGACTCTTTGCAGATGGAGGGGGTGGGTCAGTGGAGGGAAAGAGGTCAAGATTAGCAAGGAAAACTTTCTTAGGACCAAGGTAAAAGGTAGGAGAAGTGGTCATGGAAGTGGAGGAAGTGGATGTGGTTGTAGGAGAGTCAGGTGTGCTGTCTTTGGGTGCAGGTGCTTGTGCTGGAGGCTGTTGTGAGGTGGATGGCTGTTGGGTGGGTGTCTGCCTGCGTTTGTGTGTCTTGGAAGAGGGGGTGACAGACACAGTGGGAGAGGACACAGGGGACGTGTAAATGGTAGTGGGGGTGGTGACCGCACGTGTGCGGACTGGAATGGAGGGTGTGCTGGTGATGGAAGCACTGGCTGATGGTGGTGTGCATGCAGGTGTGAGTGTAGACGTCACAGGGAGGGAGGAGGGAGACGAGGAGGAGGGGGACACAGAGGTGGTAGTGACTGTTGGAATGTCTGCATCTGGGTGTTGCTTGCGTGAATGCTTGTGGGTTCTGTGGTGCTTGTGTCTGGATGAGCTGCCCTTGGGTGTTGAGGTGTGTGCAGGCTGGTCTGATGGTGTGGATGGGATAGGCTGAGGAACAGGAGACAGAGACAGGCTGGAGGCAGTCAGAAGAGGGAGGCTGGAAACAGGGACAATGGCTGCCGTCAGTGCTGAGGCCAGAGCATTGAACTATCGTTGATGGGCAGCCTGACCCGAATGAATGCCCTCCAGGTAGGCATTGCTCCGATGCACCTCCCTTTCTACCCCCTGGATGGCATTCAAAAGGGTAGTCTGCCCAACAATGATGGTCCGCAGGAGGTCAATGACCTCCTCACTGAGGGCAGCAGGGGTAACAGGGGCAGGGGCTGAGGTGCCTGGGGCGAAGGAGACGCCCGCCTTCCTGGGCGAGCGGGCACGGAGCGTAGGCTGAGGGGCTGCTGGGAGGGCGGGGCTGGTGCGCTGGGTGGCGGCTGTACCTGTAGAGGCGGGGGGCCCGGATGTTGCCGCCACCGCTAGGGAGCTCCCATCCGAGGACGTGTCGCTGTCGCTGGTGTCACCACCGGTCCCCGTTGTGGTGCTCCCCTCGCCCTCCGGATCACTGGTGCCCTCGGTGTCTGTTCCTGGTCCCACCGGGGCCTTGTGACTTGCAGCTCCCTCGTGCTCCGATGCCAATTCTCCTCCGCCTGATGATGCTAATGCACAGATGCACAAGAAGACAAAGAAGAAGGGTGGGGGGAGAAAAACGAAGACCAGGTTGAGTGCATGCAATGTCAACACCGTTGGCGGAGAGGACAGACACAGGAGCCTCATGCACTAAGCCGCGCATTCGGGGTACACTACTCAGTACTTCGGACTAGGACAACAGGTCTAGAGACGACAAAGGCGCACATGTGTGATGCTGGACCATCGATAGCTGTACTTGTCACCCTACAGAGGTGGGGGCCGGGAGCACTGGGCCATGCCTAAAGGAGAGGACTACACTACAGAAAGCGCCCTGGCCTAATGTCACCCCCAACCCTCCTCCCACACCCAGACGCCTCCACTGCGCAGAGAGATAGCAGAATGTGCTGATACTCACCCCCTTGTGTCTGCTGTGATGTCCTCAAGCGCCCATCCAAATCAGGGTAGGCCACCGCCAGGATCCGGGACATCAGGTGGGTCAGGGTACGACTGGCACCCCTCCTAGGTTGGGAGGCCATCCCCAGCAGTGACTCAGCGGTCTTCCTGGTCCCGCGGCGGATGTCCTCCCACCTCTTGCGGCAGTGGGTGCCCCGTCTGACGTGGACCCCCAGGGCCCGGACTTCCTTGGCGATGGCACGCCAAATGTCCACTTTCTGATGGGCGCTGACCTATTTGACATGTACAGGGTGGGAAGGAAAAATCATCATTTTTCTGCATGTTAGATGCGATTGGCCCCCCTCCCCAACCTTGCCATATGGCACATGCTCTCATCTGTCGTGCGTTGCACTCCTCATTCGCCCCCCACCCCACCAACTTAGCATCCACCCCACTCCACACAGGCATAGCCCATTCAATGTGCACCCAGTGTACTTACCTGTTGGTCTGGAGGACCGTAGAGTAACGCAGACTGGGGGAGGACCCCATCCACAAGTTTCTCCAACTCCTCAGACGTGAAGGCAGGGGCCCTTTCCCCAGTCGCAGCAGCCATTGTCACTTCCAGACCGAGGTCACAGCAGCACTTGCAGTATAGGTCCTCTCCTGTGGATGATCAGGTCTCGAGTGATTAAGCAGATAGAAAATGGCGGTCACGCCCGCAGCGGTGCGTACCGAGGCGGTGCGTACCGCGACCGCCGGCGCACCTCGTCATTGGCTCCTGAAACCCATAGGCCTCAATGTTAGCCAATGCGGCTTCGTATAGCGGTCTTCGACCGCCTACCGCCACGGTGTGCCACGCCAGCGCATTGACCACACATCCCATTGTCCCACTTCACAGGTCAGGCAGCCGCCATTTCAAGGGCCCACATGGCATTATTTGTACTGCGTCACACAGGCCTAGGCCTTGCATTGCCACACATACACGCCTTTCAATACATAGATAATCGTGTGCTATGCATGCAGTGGTGAACGTACCTGTGATTTGCTTGACTCTGTGTGCCATGTTGTCCTTCCTAGGCACCGTCCGCTGGGACTTGCGAGGAGAAGGATGAATCCTTGCGTGTACCCACCGCTGGTGGACCTGTCGACAATGGAAGAACGCCACATCATACTACGATACCGACTTGACCGAGCCACTATACATGAACTGTGTGCCCAGCTGGAGCCAGCCCTGATGTCCCCCATCCGCCAACCCACAGGAATTCCCCCTCTAGTGCAGGTTCTGTCAGTCCTCCATTTTTTGGCAAGTGGCTCATTCCAGACAACAGTGGCCATGTCATCTGGAATGTCTCAGCCTATGTTTTAAAAAATCTTGTCTAGAGTGTTGTCTGCCCTCACGAAACACATGCGGCGCTACATTGTATTCCCTGAGGAGGTTGGGTTGGCCACTGTGAAGGGTGAATTTTATGCCCTTGGACATATCCCCAACATAATTGGTGCCATTGATGGGATCCATGTGGCTTTAGTACCCCCAAAAGACGATGAGCAGGTGTACAGAAACAGGAAAAGTTACCATTCGATGAACGTCCAGGTGGTCTGTTTGGCTGACCAGTACATCTCCCATGTGAATGCCATGTTCCCTGGGTCAGTGCATGACGCGTATGTGATGCGAAATAGCAGCATCCCTTATGTGATGGAACAGCTACAGAGACAACGTGTGTGGCTAATTGGTGACTCTGGTTACCCCAACCTGCCTTGGCTATTGACCCCAGTGAGGAATCCCCGGACCAGGGCAGAGGAACGGTACAATGAGGCCCATGGGCGAACTAGGAGGATCATTGAAAGAACCTTTGGCCTCCTGAAGGCCAGGTTTAGGTGCCTGCATATGACAGGGAGATCCCTGATGTACTCACCAAAGAAGGTGTGCCAGATCATCGTGGCCTGCTGTGTGCTTCACAATCAGGCATTGCGACGTCAGGTGCCCTTCCTGCAGGAGGATGGTCCAGATGGTGGTGTTGAAGCAGCTGTGGAGCCTGCGGAGAGTGAAGAGGAGGAAGACGAAGAGGACGACCCAGACAACAGGGACAGAGTTATCCAACAGTATTTTCAGTAGCACACAGGTAGGAATCACCCACGCCATTTAACATTTACTGAATGCCCCCTGCATCTTTACTTTGTGTATTTCCCCCCAGTTCTTTTAAACTGAAGTTTGCTTTTCCCTTCCCTTTTCAGTGCTGTATGACCCACTGCGTGACTTCTGCTTGGTTAGCCCATGGACTAATGCTGATTGACATCGGTATGTTGTCCACACTTAAATTACAGAACATTATTGATAAGTAATGTGTTATACATTTGTAAATAATACAGGCTGACTCCAGAATGATTTCTGTGCAATGAGTGATTTATTTTTAGTGCTATATATTGGTACATGATATTAAAACGGTGATGGGTGAGGGTGGAGTTATGTCCATGGCAGAGTCCAGTTCTCGGTCGCACAGGTGCATTGTCCATATGCCTGTGGAAGGATGGAGCAGGGGCAGTTCAAGGTTGGACAGGGTGACACTGTGGGACAGTGGAATGACATCCGGGGGGATATTAGGCTGGCGGGGGTCTTGGCATCCTACTCTGTCTTCCTTTGAGATCTCAGGTTCCTCTTACGGGGTGGTTGTTCTTCAGCAGGAGGTGGGGTTCTGGTGGCCCGTCGTTCTGTGGGGGCCTCCTGACCACTAGCGCCGGCGGAGGTGGTAGGCTGTTCCTGGCTAGTGACAGGGGCCCTTTGCGGTGCCACATGGTCCCGCAATGTGGTTTCTATCCGGTTGAGGGCCTGGACTATGGTCCCCATAGCGGTAGCGATGTTCCGGAGTTCATTGCTGAACCCCATGTACCGTTCCTCCTGCTGTGCCTGGATCTCGGTGAACCTGGCCAGTACCGTCGCCATCGTCTCCTGGGAGTGATGATATGTCCTCCATGATGGTGGTGAGGGCCTCTTGGAGAGTCGGTTCCCTGGGCCTGTCCTCCCCCCCCTGTCGCACAGCAGCCCTCCCAGTTGCCCTGTTTCCCCGGGCCTCTGTCCCCTGGACGGTGTGCCCACTACCACTGCCCCCAGGTCCCTGTTGTTGTTGGGGTGTTGGGTCAGCCTGGGTGCCCTGTAGTGGCGGACACACCGCTGATTGACGCGTCCGCGAGACAGAGGCATGGGCCCGCTGGGTGGGAGCTGTGCTGGTGTTCCCAGAGGGGTTTGGGTCTGCTGTGGCCTGTGTCTGTGTGTGGGGAACCGACTGTCCAGAGGTCCCCGATGGTCCGGGCTGGTCGTCAGGTTCTAGGTCGACAGAGCTGCTGTCCTCGCTGGGGGCCTGTTCTAGGGGTGGGATGGACAAATCTGGACCCTACGTGGCGGTGTGTTGGCGTTCGGGCCCTGCAGGGGTAAAGGAGTATGGTTATTGTTTCTGTGTGTGCGATGGCGTGCATTTTGAGTGCCCTTCTCCCACAGTGCTGGCATTCCCTTGTGGGAGGTGTTGTGAGGGTTTGGGGGGGGGTGTATGGGTATGTGCAATGGTCATGCTTTGGTGGTGGCTGTCTATGGTTTGTGTTGGAATTCAGGGGTTGGTGTTGTTTAGGATGGGTTGTGCTGGTGAGACATTGGCAGGGAGGTTGTGTGCTGGGGGGTTGAGATTGGGGGTGGGTGGGGGTTGGCATGCTGGTGGTTGGGGGGAGGTGAAGTAGTTGTGATTCGACTTACCAGAGTCCATTCCTCCGTGTACTCCAGCGAGGCCATCAGGATGCAGGATGTTTACCACCTCTTGCTCCCATGCTATGAATTGGGGTGGAGTGGGTTGGGGTCCGCCGCCAGTCTTCTGCACAGCGATGTTGTGCCTGGAGATCATCGAGCGCACCTTCCCCCGTAGGTCGTTCCATCGCTTTCTGATATCTTCCCGATTTCTGGGATGCTGTCCCACAGCGTTGACCCTGTCTACGATCCTTTGCCATAACTCAGCCTTCCTTGCTATGGTGGTGTGCTGCACCTGTGTGCCGAAGAGCTGGGGCTCAACCCTCATGATTTCCTCCACCATGACCCGGAGTTCTTGGTCCGAAAACCTTGGGTGTCTTTGGGGTGCCATGGGGTGGTGTGGATGAGGTGTGGGGTGGTGTTTGTGGTGATGTGCGTGGTGATATGTGGTGATGTGTGCGTAGATGTGGTGTGGGTGATGAAGTTGGGTTCCTGTGTGTGTTGGGGTTTTCTATTGCTGTGCTCTCTCTCTCTATCTCTATCTCTCTCGCTCTCGCCTTCGCTCCGATTTCCAACTAGTGGGGGTTTGTGGGTGATGTGGGTGTGTGTTTTATAGTTGATTGGATGTGTGGGTGTGTTGTTTGTATGTGTCTCAGGTGTGCGTATTTCAAAATGTCCAATGTGGCAGTGTTTTGGAGCTGGGTGTGTATTTTGACCGCGGCGGTGTGTACCGCCAATGGAATACCGCGGTTGAAAGACCGCCGCGTGGATTCGTGGGTCGTAATGGCATGGGCGTGTTTGTGTTGGCGTGACGGTGGAGGTTTGGTCATCTCCAGTTTTCCGCGGCCCGCTGATGTGGCGGCCTTCCTTGGATGTCGGATTTTTGGCGGTTTCACAGTTGGTGGTCAGAATGACCGTGGCGGTTTACCGCGGCCTCGGCGGTAGAATGGCGGACTTCTGACCGGCGGTAAGGGCCTTTTACCGCTGAGGTCAGAATGACCCCCTATATGTTTAATGTTGACCTCCTGTCTGTATTAGCTCTGCAGGTCAGCGCCCATCAGAAGAAGGGATTGTGGCAGGCCATCGCCAAGGATGGGCGGACCCTGGGGGTCTACAGCAGGTGGCGCACCCACTGTAGGAAAAAGTGGGAGGACCTGAGATGCTGGGCCTGGAAGACCGCAGAGGCCCAGCTGGGGATGGCCTCCCAACAAGGGCGGGTGCCCGCTGGAACCTGACCCCACTGATGGCTGCATACTGGCGGTGGCCTACCCAGAACTGGATGAGCGCTTGTAGGAAGGTTTCTAGCCTTGTTACCCCCACTTTTGGCCTGTTTGTGAGTATATGTCAGGGTGTTTTTACTGTCTCACTGGGATCCTGCTAGCCAGGGCCCAGTGCTCATAGTGAAAACCCTATAATGTTAGTGTGTTTGATATGTGTCACTGGGATCCTGCTAGCCAGGACCCCAGTGCTCATAATTTTGTGGCCTATATGTGTTCCCTGTGTGGTGCCTCACTGTATCACTGAGGCTCTGCTAACCAGAACCTCAGTGTTTATGCTCTCTCTGCGTTTAAAATTGTCACTGCAGGCCAGTGACTAATTTTACCAATTCTGATTGGCACACTGGAACACCCTTATAATTCCCTAGTATATGGTACCTAGGTACCCAGGTTATTTGGGGTTCCCGGAGATCCCTATGGGCTCCAACATTTCTTTTGCCACCCATAGGGAGCTCAGACAATTCTTACACAGGACTGCCACTTCAGCCTGAGTGAAATAACGCCCACGTTATTTCACAGCCATTGTACACTGCACTTAAGTAACTTATAAATCACCTATATGCCTAACCCTCACTTAGTGAAGGTTAGGTGTAAAGTTAATTAGTGTGAGGGCACCCTGGCACTAGCCAAGGTGCCCCCACATTGTACAGGGCAAATTCCCTGTACTTTTGTGAGTGTGGGGACACCATTACATGCATGCACTACATATAGGTCAATACCTATATGTAGTGGCACAATGGTAACTCCGAACATGGCCATGTAACAGAATTGTCCCCCCAATACCATTCTGGCATTGGGAGAACAATTCCATGCATCCCCGGGGCTCCAGCGTAGAGCCAGGGTACTGCCAAACTAACTCTCCAGGGTTTTCTCTGCAGCTACCCCTGCTGCCAACCCTCAGACAGGTTTCTGCCCACTGGGGCCTGGGCAGCCCAGTCCCAGGAAGGCAGAACAAAGGATTTCCTCTGAGAGAGGGTGTTACACCCTCTCCCTTTGAAAATAGGTGTTGAGGGCCTGAGAGGAGTAGCCTCTCCTGGCCTCTGGAAATGCCTTGAAGGGCACAGATGGTGCCCTCCTTGCATAAGCCAGTCTACACTGGTTCAGGGATCCCCCCAGCCCTGCTCTGGTGCAAAACTGGACAAAGGAAAGGGGAGTGACCACTCCCCTGACCAGCACCTCCCAAGGGGAGGTGCCCAGAGCTCCTCCAGTGTGTCCCAGACCTCTGCCATCTTGGATGCAGAGGTGTGAGGGCACAATGGACACCTCTGAGTGGCCAGTGCCCCTCCTGATAGGTGCTTACCTTTCTCTGTAGCCAATCCTCCTCTGAGGGCTATTTAGGGTCTCTCCTGTGGGTTTCTGTTGAGATAACGAATGCAAGAGCTCACCAGATTTCATCTGCACTTCGACTTCTTCCAAGGATCGACCGCTGACTACTCCAGGATGCCTGCAAAACTGCAACAAAGTAGCAAGAAGACTACTAGCAATGTTGTAGCGCCTCATCCTGCCGGCTTTCTCAACTGTTTCCTGGTGGTGCATGCTCTGAGGGTTCTGAGGGCTGTCTGCCTTCACCCTGCACTGGAAGCCAAGAACAAATCTCCTGTGGGTCGACAGAATCTTCCCCCTGCCAATGCAGACACCAAACTTCTGCATCACCGGTCCCCTGGGTCCCCTCTCATCTTGACGAGCGTTGTCCCTGGAACACAGGAGCTGGATCCAAGTGTCCCTGACAGTCCAGTGGCCCTTCTGTCCAAATTTTGTGGAAGTAAGTCCTTGCCTCCCCATGCCAGACAGTAATCCTGTGTACTGCGTGAACTGCAGCTGCTAGGGCTCTTGTGCACTTTTGCAAGACTTCCTTCATGCACAGCACAGCCCAGGTCCCCAGCACTCCGTTCTGCATTGCCCAACTCGCTGAGTTGGACTCCGACTTTGTGGGACCCTCTTTTGTTGTGCTGAGTCGACCGTCGTGCTCAGATCTGAATGCCTGTTCAGGTGCTTCTGCGGGTGCTGCCTGCTTCTGCATGGGCTCTCTGTGCTGCCTACTTCTGCGTGGGCTCTCTGTGTTGCTGAGCACCCCCTCTGTCTCCTCTTCCAAGGGGCGACCTCCAGGTCCTTCTTGGGCCCTGGTAGCACCCAAAATCCTCAACCGCGACTCTTGCAGCTAGCAAGGCTTGTTTGCAGTCTTTATGCGTGGAAACTCTGTATCCTCCAGCATGCCGTAGGACATCTTCTGACCAAAGGAGAAGCTCCTGGCACCTTCCGTTGTTGCAGAATCTTTGGCTTCTTCCACCCGGAGGCAGCCCTTTTGCACCTTCATCCGGGGTTTAGTGGGCTCCTGCCCCCCCGGACACTTGCGTGACTCTTGGACTTGGTCCCCTTTCTTTACAGGTCCTCAGGTCAAGGAATACGTCTTCAGTACTTTGTAGTCAGTTGTTGTCTTTGCAAAATCCCCTATCTCGACTTTACTGTCTTTCTGGGGTAGTAGGGTAACTTTACTCCTATTTTCAGGGTCTTGGGGTGGGGTATCTTGGACACCCTTAGTGTTTTCTTACACTCCCAGGAACCCTCTACACACCACACTAGGCCTGGGGTCCATTCGTGGTTCGCATTCCACTTTTGGAGTATATGGTTTGTGTTGCCGCTAGGCCTATTTTCTCCTGCTGCATTCTATTGTGTTCTACAGTGTTTGCACTACTTTTCTAAGTGTTTTACTTACCTGATTTTGGTCTGTTTGTATATTTTGTGTATTTTACTTACCTCCTAAGGAAGTATATCCTCTGAGATACTTTTGGCATATTGTCACTAATATAAAGTACCTTTATTTTTAGTAACTCTGAGTATTGTGTTTCTTATGATATAGTGCTAAGTGATATAAGTGGTATAGAAGGAGCTATGCATGTCTCCTAGTTCAGCCTAAGCTGCTCTGCTATAGCTACCTCTATCAGCCTAAGCTGCTAGAACACCCCTAATCTACTAATAAGGGATAACGGGACCTGGCACAAGGTGTAAGTACCACAAGGTACCAACTATAAGCCAGGCCAGCCTCCTACAGCGCTTGAGGACATTATAGCAGCCACAAGGGGGTGAGTACAGTGGACGTTACAACTATAATTGGTAGGGGGCATGGGATCCTGGTGGTGGGTGTGAGTCAGTGGGCACCCCTTAATGCCAGATCAGACATTGCAGCGTGATCCAGCTCAAAGGTAATGGGTGTATTGCAAAATCTGGTAACCTAGCTAGGTTGCATTCCATGTCAGACAGAGTTGATGGGGTTTCAGGAGTGGTGCAGTTGGCAGTGTTTGGCTCTCAGCTTGCTGTGGTATCTAGCCAATGGAATGCCAGTGCGATGCATGGTACTCAATCCTGATCCCTGTGTGTGATGGTAATGTGTATGCTCTCTGTGGTGCTGGTGCTGTAATTGACCCAGTGTCCCTTTCTCTCTCTCCCCTTTTTCTTCTGTCATTCTGTCCATGTGTGCATTAGGGCGGAGGAGCAGGGGCACCGGCGACAGAGGGAGCAGCATCCCACAGGACCCAGGAGGCAGAGTCCACTGACACTGAGGGAACCAGTGAGATGGAGGGCGAGGGGAGCACCATGGCAGAGACATGAAGTGACAACACTGACTCTGATTCCTCCTCCAATGGAAGCTCCCTGGTGGTGGCGGACACCTCTGGGACCACCTCAGCTATGGGTAAAGCCACCACCCCCGTACCAGCACAGCCTCCCAGTAGCCCCTCACTGAGTTGCCCGTGCCCGCTTACCCAGGAGGGTGGGCATCTCCTTCGCCCTAGGCACCTCAGGCCCTGCCCCAGCGAGCACTGCTGCCATCAGTGAGGAGGCTATTGACCTCCTGAGATCCATCTCTGTAGGGCAGTCAACCATTGTGAATGCCATCTATGGGCTGGCATCCCAGATGCAGCAATGCAATGCATTCCTGGAGGGCATCCACAGTGGATTGGTGGCCCAACAGAGATTGTTTCAGGCTCTGGCCTCCTCTTTGATGGCAGCCATCATCCCTGTCCCTACCGCCCCCCCTCCAACTACCACTTCCCAGTCCCAGGCTCCTCAACCCCAACCCATCCCATGCACACTTGCAAACAAGCATGCACACAAAACATCACACAAGAGTGGCACAGACAAACACAGGCAGCACACTTCAGAGCCGCAAGCACTCACACAAACAACACACAGTTGAACACACAACATCCACTGCCTCCACTGTCTCCCCCTCCTCTTCCTCCTCCTCCCTCACAGTCACATCTGCACTCACACCTGCATGCACTGCATCATCGGCCACCATCACCACACCAGGCAGCACACACACCTCACTTGCAGACACCTTCACAACATCCATCCATGCGCCCCCTGTGTCCTCTCCCACCCTGTCTACCCCCTCCTAAGAGACACAAACGCATCCACTCAGACTCCCAACAGCCATCCACCTCACATCAGCACACTGCCCATGTACCTGCACCCAGGTCCAGCAGACGTACACCTCCAACACCCACTCCCTCAACCTCCACTCCCATCCCTCCTCCCTCATCTCGCCCCACCGTCCCTAGGAAGCTTTTCCTTGCCCAACTTGACCTCTTCCCTCCCCCTGTCCTGCCTGTAAGAGCAGGGTCCCAAAGACCCAGCCCAGCACCACAGCCAAACAGTCCATGGGGACAGTGGAGGCACCTCCTAGTCGTGGAGACAAGAAAGGGAAGGATCCCACTCCACCACCCAAGAAAAGAAAGGATCCCACTCCACCACCCATGAAAAGGAAAGATTCCACTCCACCACCCAGGAAAGGGAAGGTTCCCACTCTACCAACTAAGAGAGGCAAGAGGCCTGCTCCAGCAGCAGTGGGCAAGGAGCCTTCACCTCCAGCAGAGGCTGGCAGGGTGACACCTCCAACAGCAGTGGGCAAGGAGCCCTCACTTCCAACAGAGGCTGGCAGGGTTACACCTCCAACAGCAGTGGGCAAGGAGCCCTCACTTCCAACAGAGGCTGACAGGGTTACACCTCGTAACAGTTCGGGGAGAGCACGTCGCGGGTAGGTGACAGGAACCGCCACCGCTGTGTTTCAATAGTGACTGGCTGGACCGTGTTATTCCCCAAGGGGCCCCCCGTATGAAGAGGGATGGGCGACCTTTTTTGATTCATTCTTTTGACAGACAGTTTACTCAAATGTAATTGACTGTTAGACATTTTTCATATAAATACTAAATAGTTTCCCCTTTACTTACCATACAGTCAGGAGAAGTTTATTCGATTGTAAGTCCTGAAGAAGCGTTAGAGGATCTTTTTAAGACCACATTACGCGAAACATGTTGACCAGACCTTAGGGGTCAGGTGACAATTTCCCAGATCTCCAGGCATTATTAAAGTGGTTGAGCATGAACCCTCATTCTCCACTTTCTTTATGTTTTTAATCTTGGTCGCAACCTCGTGATATAACCATTAAAACAGATTGCTGTGGGGTTGCTAACCAATTTTAATCAATCTACTCTCCTGCCATAATGAGTGTCTGACCATTACAATCACAACGGCAGCCACCTCCAAAAGATATCTGGCAAAGAGCCCCCGAATGGGGAGCCCGTCAGATATTGCACCGCCAGTCTGACGAGGAGCATCCCGATGATGAAGCATGATATCCATCTGGATGTGTGAGGGCTCTTGCTCCTGAACATTTAATGTCCCCCTAGATGCATGGAACAGTGTACTTAATAGTTGTAGGGTTACACCTCCAGTAGCAGTGGGCAAGGAGCCCTCAAATGCAGCTGGGACCAGCAGCCCTCACCTCCAGCTGGGACACAGCAGCCCTCACCTCCAGCAGAGGGCATGTAGCCCACCCTCCAGGGACTGTGACCTTGCACTTCCCAACTAAGGAAAATGAGCATGGAGCCCCCTCCAGAACCAGTGGCAAGTTCCCCTCCTCAGGGTCTGTGACCTTTCACTCCCCAGCAAAGGAAAATGGGCATTGTGCCCCGTCCAGAACCAATGGGCAAGTTCTCCACTTCAGCTGAGGTGCACCCCACCCCCTTCCCCCTGAGGGTGCCTGCCCTTTTCCAACATGATGCCCCTCCACAGTGTAGTGTGGATATTGTCAGGGAACGAGGTGGGGCTTGGACTGTGCCCTGTGGCCATGTAGGCCTTTTGTACTTTGGACTGGCCATTGTCCCTTTCTGAATATTTATTCCAATTTATTTTGTCACATGGACAATACGGTGGCTGTTGGCATCAAATTAGAATATCAGTTATACCTATATGTTGTCCTTGCATTATTATGACGTGGGTCCTGTGACATTGGTTTTCCTCTGCAGCTGGTGGTCTGTGTGTGAATGGTGTGTGTTGTGCGTGTGTCGCTCTCCTTTACCTCCCTCCCTCCCTTATCTGCTAGGTGGCTGTACTCACCGTCGTCGTCTTCGTCGGCGTTGGTGTTCCAGGTGGAGCATGGTGTAGAAGAGCATCGGTAAGACTTGAAGTTCCAGTTCCAGGGCGGCGTTTATCTTCTCTGTGTCTCTGATGATGAGTCTTTCATCTTCTGTGCAGTGTTTCCGCCAGACTTTTGCTGGCGTTGGCACCACCCCAGAAATCGTGGCGGTTTACTATGTCATAATATGGTAAGCGGTACCTTGGCTTCCGCTTGGCTGTTGATGGTTGCCGCCCTGGCGGTTGGTATGGTACATTGGCTGTCTATGGGAGTTCTCACTGCCATGGTCATAATTTGGCAGTAATTACTGCCAGCCTGTTGGCGGTATTACCGCCACCTTAACAGTCACTACCATTGTCATAACGACCACCAATATTTATTTCTCAGAATGTTGCCCAAACTCTCTCCAACCTTAGCACTCAGCTGGTGTTTGAGACAGAAAGTGTAATTAGCATTAGTAAAAATGAGAGGTCCTTCTGACCATCCATCAATCTCCAACCTGTGCTACTTGAAAGGATCAAATGGCAGCAGCATTTTCAGTTCTAAGTTCTAAGGAAAGTAAATTAGCCCTTAGGAAGTTTTTTTCCCTTTTAATTATTTTATTCTTTTTAAATACTGTTCATAGTTTCCAGAGTGAAAGTAAAAAATGCACCAAGTCATATCTAAAGAATGAACATATTGAATAAAGTCTACAGTTTTGAGATTCCTTACGAACTGTGTTTTCTTTTCCTCCATTATTTTGAACTGCTTTTACTGTGACTTTTTTCACCCAACTATTGGAAAGGAAGCATTGGCAAAGCCAGTAGGACAGAACTCATTATAAAATCGGAGATGGGTTTAAGGGACCCCATCATTCAAGACCCGAAGTACGGCATAATCTGCATACATGTAGATCAGTCATGCCATGGCACAGTGCAAACCTAAAAGGGTGTAAACTCTATGAAATAACGAGAACATCGAGAGCCAAGATTTTACAACAGAACAGAAACAGATGTGCTGAAAGTTCAGCAGCAGTATCAGCCCAGTGGCCCTTGCTCGACTACTAATAATGTTAATGAGACAGGAATGGGCCGCTGAAAAATAATTCACATCGTACCCAATCTGTAAATATAATTCAGAAAGGTTTAGGCAATCTGTATATTTTAGGTTCAAAAGAATATAAATGTTACAGAAAGCCCATATTTTAAAGAACCTAGACACGATTCCATCCGTGTTTATAATTCAAAATAGAAGGTTGGCAGTCTGATTCAGGGCAAAAGCCAACAATTCCACTTTCATGGGTAAAGCTGGTAAAAGCTGTCGAATGCTAAGTATATGGAGAAGTTTAAGTGGTAAACTAATATGGGGCGAAAGTTCAGTCTTTTACGTCTTTATGACAGCAAGTTGCTTTCGCGCTGTGAGAATGCCTCGCTTGTATTTATTTGCATGGGTCATTATCTGTCCCCAGAGAGTCTTGGTAAAAATCCAAAACTGCAGATAAACAGTACACCATAAAGCAGGTATGTGTGGCTAATTTTTGTTGCATTTGGCTAAAATATGAGGCCTAAGCTGAATAGGTAAACATAAAAGTATGCCATTTAAAACAATGCATTCCCATTAGTGTTTGAATATGCGCCTAAACTCCATGCACACTTTTACATGATTATGTCATTTCCTGTGCAAAATGGGCCTGTTTATACAGCAGCCAGTATGAAAGATGCAAGAGCCCTTTGTGGGTTGTTTGAATTTTACTTTAAGGAACAAAAACCTCTAGGCCCTTGTATAATAAAAGGTGTTAAAAGATATTGCCTTTACAACATTTTAACTCAGTCTGTTAAAAATGAACAGTCTCAACACAAAATATATTTGACACTGCTGTGTCGGATGATCGCATTTTACTTGTCCATTACTGCTGCCGCTGGGTTGTAAAAGAATTACCATTTAAACAGGTCATGAAATACCCCTACTCGACCTAATACTTTTTCTGCAAGCTTGACTTAAAAATGTACTATTTCATTTTGAAAACACAAACAAGAAACGCATCGTATTCAAGGAACAGACGGTTTACTACGAATGCATTTTCTGTACCAATTTGGCACTTTTCCTAAGATTCACCAATATTAATTAGTAAAGAAATGAAATTGATAATCTGGTTAATCAGAGTTCCAGACTCTATTAACAATGACATAATTAATAAGTAAATGAGATTAGGTCAGTAAGAACGAATTTTTGGGTGACTTGAATTGGCAAAAGTAAAAAGCATTAGAAAGGCAATAGGTCTTGGCTTTGCCAAAAAAAATTCTACATAGCTTTACGCTTGTTACACGCTATGCTATTACCAGACGTCGCTCAAATACACGCAGTTCACACCAAACATTTTGCACAAGCACAAGGTATCAATGCGAACGACCAGAAAGTGAGCATCTGCTGTTTGTGGCTCTTGTGGTAGTAATCTTTTTTTGTTTAGTTAATTAAAGCCATATCAAACATATTTCGTCCTTTATAAAACTGAAAATGTACTCAATGCATTGTGCTATAAGCTCTTTAAAGGGCAAAAAATAAGAAAAGAATGTTTTTAAAGTAAGTGAAAAACATATCTCTTATGAAACGTATGTAGAGTAACCCTGTTAACATCACCTGTGCAAAGACAAAGATAGAATTAGGGGCAAAGTTTAGAATTAGCCATTATGCATTTTTCTCATAATAATAGTTGCCCTCCAATGCATTTTGCAGGTTTTATTTATTTTTTCGACCGAAACTAAAAATGTCGTACATTTGTAACTGAGCATCATACATTTGACTTAAAATAGGCAATTACTCTTTCCCTACATGTGCACAAACCATGGTCCAGAAAGAGAACATCAGAGGCTTTCTCTTTTCTTACAAAAGTTCGAGGAAAATGGAAATTAAGTTGTTGTTGTTGTTAGCTTTATTTCGGTAAAAAACAAGTTCCATAAAAGCACATCACAAATTCACAATTTTCACAAAAATAGACTGTGTATACAAATCCTACGATATGAAACATTCTCCCTGTAAAAGATTCGTGCCATATTGTAGAATCGTGCAAAATACAAAGATACAAAGATAGATAAAGTATATTCCTGAAGAAAAGCAATATAAATAAAAGTAGAAAACATTCCCATTATAGGCTCCTATTTAGGAGACGGCTTTAACAGTTTTGTTCTCACACACCAGTTTTCATCTAAGTAGCTGGCTAGGACAAATGCCACCGCACCCTGGGTATTAGACCTAAAAATTCTAAGGGCTGCAAACCAGTTTTGAAAGTCCATGGTTCTGCAAAGAGGTATAATCCATTTAATTTGTTGTTTATTGTAAGCCGGACAATGGAATAGTATGTGTGCACTGCATTCGGTAAGGCCACAGCCCATCGGGCAAAGGTTGGCATGAGGGTCATCTTTAGACCAGGTACAGGTAAAAGAACGTAACGGTAGCGAGCGTAGCCTGAATCTGATGTTGAGGGCACGGGCTCGGGGGAATGTGATCAAATCCATATACGATTCAAACTCATAGTGACATTTGACTGATGTAAACGTATCTGTCAAGCTACCTAAAGGGACCTCTGCTAATTTGCCCAGTTTTAGCCTCAGCCAGTATGCATCCTTAACAATATATGCCGCATTTTTTGGGTAGTTCACAAGGGACCATCCAAAAATGGGCCAACCCCAAATTGGTCAGACTAACTCTAACATAATTGCACCACGGGATTTTTCCCGTATTGTTTTCACTGATCAAGGCATTCAGCCATGTCCTGAATGGGCTAAGTGTATCCAAGGACCATATTCTGATCCAGTATAATGTTGGTTTCAGTGCAGCTATATGTGCAATAGAGTCTAAATTCACGTCCATACGGAGAGGCATCGTAGGGGAACTAGTGGGTATTCTGAGGATCGATTTTATAAAAGAATTTTCAGCGATCTCCAAATCCTTCAAGTTACCATATCCCCTTAACTCCGCTCCATACAGAGCACTCCCTCTTGCTTGTAGCTTATATATTTCCATTGCTGGAGAAATTGCAAACCTAGGGGACCTGTTTGCAAATCTCAAAACACCACCCAGATTCTGTTTCAAACACATATGTGCCCTTGTTAACTGGGCCTGTCATCTATGCGTATCCTCCAATCTAACCCCCAGATAAACAAATTCGGCAACTCTCTCCAACTCTACCCCTTCCGTAAAGATTCTCTTTCTTACTTTGTGTTTGTTGTCACCGAAGATCATATACTTGGTTTTCGTAGAATTAACTTCAAGGCCGTGGTCTTTACAGAAGGATGTGAATTTTAGGAGTAAGTTTGTTAAACCAGAAGCAGTTTGGGATAACAATAATGTATTGTCCGCAAAGAGCAGGCATGGTGTCTTCACCCCCCCCTAATTTGGGAGCATCATTGTCGCAGGCGAATATATAAGGAATACAAGCGTTTATAAATATTAGAAACAGGGTTGGTGCCAAAACACACCCCTGTCTCACTCCCCTTTTAATTGGGATCTTGCTTGTTACTTCCCTATTTACTCCCCATCTAATTTTAGCAAAGGTCTTGGTATACAAGCTTTTAATTATATTTAGTAGTGTGCTTGGGAGTCCTACTCTATCCAATACCTCCCACAACTTTTGGCGCGGGACCAAATCAAATGCGGATCTGAGATCCACAAAGGCTATGAATATCTTCCATCCTTCCAGAAATGAAGTTCATAATGTCCTCTTTGGCAGATCCATATTCGTGGCACTCGACAGGACCCTGATCTTCTCCCATGATTATAGATTGGATCTTTGTGGAGAGAAACCAAACCTATACCTCATTTAACTTAGCTTCAGGTGAAGTGGATAGTTTTCTCCAAAATAATATTGGGGTTTTAATGTTGTGTAGCTGCTAAGTATCATCTATGCATGCCACCTTTAGATGAAGGAAGCTTTGGGCCATATTTATACTTTTTGACGCAAAACTGCGCTAACGCAGTTTTGCGCCAAAAAAATTAGCGCCGGCTAACGCCATTCTGAAGCTTCTTCCAGATATAAATAGGCCAGGTTCTGAGGATTTTCCTTATGGCTAGCCCTATGATTTTATTTCAAGTTCTGCTGCGAGATGATTTCAATGTGTAATAGCACTTCGAGGAAACACCATGTCTTGAGAGAATCTGCTTTAGAAATCTCAAATTCAAGGCACATTTCATGCAATGATGCATACGTTGGATATCTGTATGTTGTTAGGATGGTTTGTTCTACGAAGCATACATCAAGGCTTCAGAGTGCCTCCGACCCGTAAGACAGAGTTAGTAGGAGCTTGACGGAGATCATCTTCAACTATGGAAGCAGACTAAGGCCTTTTATCGAGTTGAAGATGGTACTGAAGGCCACCATTAAAACGCCGCCCTTCCTCAGTAGTTGAGATTTTTATGCTTTAATGTGACTTTTTCGTTTACCAGGACCCAAAGATACATGGTTACATTCAATAATGACTCATACTTAAGAAACCACTTGTACTGCGCCTTTCCTTTCCTTATTATGAATACAAATGTTGTTTTTGATGTCCATCGTGTTTGTTTCTGCATGTTGGGTTACTGTATTAATCAGTCTCTGCAGGCCATTCTTGGTTTGGCTGACTTGGACTATATTGTCCATGTAGAGTAAATTGAAGACACTAAGGGGCATATTTATACTCTGTTTGCGCCGAATTTGCGTCGTTTTTTTCGACGCAAATTTGGCGCAAAACTAACGCCATATTTATACTTTGGCGTTAGACGTGTCTAGCGCCAAAGTATGAGGAAAGAGCGTCATTTTTTTGCGTGAACGCCTTCCTTGCGTTAATGAGATGCAAGGTAGGCGTTCCCGTCTAAAAAAATGACTGCGTCGTATTTATACTCCCGGGCAAAAATGACGCCCGGGAGTGGGCGGGTCTAAAAAACCCGCATTAGCGCCGGATTTTAGCGCCTGGGTCAGGGCAGGCGTTAAGGGACCTGTGGGCTCAGAATGAGCCCAGAGGGGCCCTCCCCTGCCCCCAGGGACACCCCCTGCCACCCTTGCCCACCCCAGGAGGACACCCAAGGATGGAGGGACCCACCCCAGGGACATTAAGGTAAGTTCAGGTAAGTATTTTTTTTTAAAAAAAATTGTGGCATAGGGGGGCCTGATTTGTGCCCCCCTACATGCCACTATGCCCAGGGGACAGAAGTCCCCTGGGCATGGCCATTGGGCAAGGGGGCATGACTGCTGTCTTTGCTAAGACAGGAGTCATTTCAATGGGGGTTGGGCGTCGTAAAAAAATGGCGCAAATCGGGTTGAGGCGATTTTTTTGCCTCAGCCTGACTTGCACCATTTGTGGGCGCCCATACGCCATTTTCCCCCTACGCCGGCGCTGCCTGGTGTACGTCGTTTTTTTTAACGCACACCAGACAGCGCCGGCGGCTAACGCCGGCTAACTTCATTGAATAAATACGGCGCCCGCATGGCGCTTCAGAATGGCGTTAGCCGGCGCTAAACTTTTTGACGCTAAACTGCGTTAGCGCAGTTTAGCGTCAAAAAAGTATAAATACGGGCCTAAGGTTGGCCAATCATGGGGAATGTGATGTGAACTTATTTAGATCCTGAGAACGGTCTGCCAGAAAAAGGGTTGAACAAAAAGGCCACCAGAACACACTCATACTTTAATTCTTTGGCTGTCGGGATTTTCCTTCATATTCTATCTTCAGCTCCTAGTTTTCTCTTGACCCTTTGTGTAAAGTACCTGGATTGCTTTCATTAGTTAGGGTGGGAATACCCCACTTTTAGAGGCTGGCCCAGAAAATGCCCCTGTCAAGTGTGCCAAACGCATACTTGTAGCCAACGGAAAAAAATGTAGGTTTTGGTTTTTATCCATCATCTTATCAATCATGATGGACAGCGGCATAGGCTTTGTTGGGGTCCCTGTGCCCTTTATGAAGTCGGACTGGTGTATCAGGTTCATTTTATTCTTCTCAGCACAATTGATAAGTTCATCGGAAAGGATTCTAGCTAAATATTTGGCTTCTGTTTCTAATAGTACTATTTACTAATAGTCCACTGGGACTGTTCTATCTCTTCTCTTGAATATTGGACTAATCATCTGGACCAGCTAACTATCCAGAATAGTATCTAATTTAGAGGACTAATTGAACAGGTCTCACATTTTTTTCTGCCCAGAGTACCAGGTCATTTTCAGGGGCGAGCGCAAAGCGCTCCGTCCCCTGTAGTAATCTCTCTTTGGGTTTCCAACCACACCCATGCCACGTCATTCACTTTCAGTGGTTCATGGGCTTGTCTTTTAGAATCTGCTTCCTTTCATTTGCAAAAGGCATTTATACGTCATGCCTTTACCAGTGTTTAGCCCACCTACATAGCACCGATAAACTTCTGAAAACATACGAGACTCGATGTTTTCAGCATGGTTTCCGGACTACTTCTTCTGTTTATTTTTCACGCAGCGCGATCGCGTTCCATTTTGCAAAGTGTGATCGCGCTGCATTTTTTTTTCTTTTAATTTGTGTGGCAAGAAAAGTCCGGTTAGGAGTTTACAATGCTAATAGCTCTAACTCGAGCAAATGTGAGACCAGTTGCATTGAAAATGCTTGTTAGGTTTTGCCTGCACAGCGCTTGTGCTGTGCTTGGGAAATCTATTGTTTACATATATCTTAGAAGGGTCTTATATCCCACCTCCTTGCTTTTCATTGGTTCATGTGCTTGAAACTTATGCTTGCCACTTACTTTTCCTCTGTTTCCATTGGCCATAGCATGCTTTTTACTGTTCTTCCTCGTGTCTTTCTTCTTACCAATCTCCTGTGGCCATGTACTGTATCCATCCACTGTTGGGGACTTTTTTTAAAGACTTTGCCTGCACAGTGCTTGCCCCTGCGTTTGTTTTCTACTTTCTGCCAAGTGTAGGACCCTCTACAGTTCGTCTCTGTCCCTCATGTTCCCCCCACTTTTCCTTCCTCCCACACACAATATCAACCATCTCGACACATACCCGTCTTAGCCCTTGTGAGACTACTGTCAAGTTGCATAAGTTCTGCTCACTTGATACTAGAGACAGCGGAGCTCCTGACTCTCTCTTCACTGGGCATAAAACCATTACATTCCGAGGTGAGCTAGCTGCTGCAGCGCGGCTCAGTAGCATGGTGAGTGGTACATGTCTATGCCCTGCTCTAGATGTTAACCCGCCTGCCATCCCTCAATTTGCTGAGGTGTGGCTACTCTTTCCCCAAAGGGTAATTCAACGCTGCACTGAGTTTGGAAAGGTTAAAGGGGCTGATTGTAGCTGAAGCACTCCTTTGGGGGCCTCCACCCACCGCACAAGCCAACCATATCAGCCTGCCAGCTTATTTTCTGCTGCTACTTGATGCATCCCATGACTACCCTACAAGTGTTACTTCCTCCCTTCAAGCCCCCGATTTCGAGCCCCCCCTCCAATATCCTGCAGGCTCTCACTTGCCAAGGCACCTGCATCCGTCAAGAGGTGACCTGACCAGCTCTTCCAGGATCATCGGGTTTGTGCTAGCGATAGTGAGGTACAACTCTGAAGGGGTGTGTCCTCTCACAAATGTGCCTGATGCTCTGGTTTTTCGGGGCTTTGTATTTTTATGGGGGGGCTGCTTTTTCATTATCAATTTATTGATTTATCTGTTGTGGGCATCATTTTTTGTTGAACCAACTTTTTTATTTTAATTTCCATTTGCTTATCAAACCACACATTGCATATACCCATGCGGAAAAAGTAATTTTTTCACACTAACTCACATACATTACATCATATATACCTAGGTGAAAGCACTCATTTTTTTCATACTACTCCACATAGTTTACATGTTAAGATCAAAGAAATCAACATGGGTGCACTTTTTGCCACTAACATACCATTTCTGTAGTGAATGGGCTAGTGGTTTAAAGCGGTACCACTTGGGTCAGGTTTATAACACAAAACCTTCTCTGCTGAACTACTGCTATTCAGTGTGAGTGTACACTTAGCCTCTCATTACAAGCATTGTGGTCCTTGTACCTCGATATTCGCTGTGGGGGTCGGACCGCCGCCAAAGCAGCAGTCCAGCTTCACATTACGACCCTGGTGGAGCGGCCATGGTCTGACCACCGGCACTGCCAGGTTGCCGCCAGTTGGCAGCGTAGCGGTGCTGACGGTCCTAATCTACCAGGGCAATGCCCTGGATTATGGGTCCCCTCTTTGCCGGATTTTGCATTGTGGTTCCATCGCCATGCAAAGGCTGGAGGTAATGGGGCACCAGGGCCCCCCCTTGGACAGCCCAATGGGCTTTTCACTGACTGAATTACAGGCAGTGAAAAGCGCAATGGGGGCTGTTGCACCCAACGCACTGCGACATTGCCACCAGCTCAATTGCAAGCCAGCATCAATGTTGTGGTCCTGGTACCTCCATACTCGCTGTGGAGGTCGGACCGCCGCCAAAGCAGCGGTCCAGCTTCACATTACGACCCTGGTGGAGCCACCACGGTCCGACTGCCAGCACTGCCAGGTTGTCGCCAGTTGACAGTGTGGCGGTGCTGACGGTCCAAATCCACCAGGGCAATGCCCCGGATTATGAGTCCCCTCTCTGCCGGATTTTGCATTGTGGTTCCATCGCCATGCAAAGGCTGGTGGTAATGGGGCACCTGGGGCCCCCTTGGACAGCCCCATTGGCCTTTTCATTGCCTGAATTACAATGTTGTGGCCTGTTTCCCATTGGCCCAGCGGGAAACTTGTAATAGGGCCAGCAGTGGGAAACCAGAGTGGCAGTTTTCCGTTCAAAAGAGTTTGGCGGGCGGCAGAAACTTTTAATGAGGACCTAAGTGTCCTAAATCGTGCGTATGTTCAATGTATGCAAAGTGTTTTAAAAGGCTCTTAGGGGCTTATTATGAACACAGCTGAAAACCCCGCTGTGTTCATGCTGGCAGTCTTTTCATAGATCACCAACCCCCTTGAGCAGAATGCAGGGCCGGGACATTGCCGTCATGCCTCAGTGCGACGGGTGCAGCAGCACCCATTGCGCAGATCAGACCTGCGTGACGGGCACTGCACGGGGCCCCTGCACTGCCCATGCCAGGTGCATGGGCTGTGCAGGGGCCCCCAGGGGGGTCCCGGAGCACCCCTTCCACCAGCCTTTCCCTCGAGAGTGAACCCACCAGGGAAAGGCTGGGGGAAACAGGGATCATTATCCTGAGGGTGGCGCTGCTTGCAGCGCTGCCCTGTCGGATAATGATATCCGCCATCGTCAGACTGCCTGTCGGTGGTAGTCTGGCGGTGGTGGAGGGCCGCCACAGGCGGCACTCCCTGTGTACATAATATGGAGGTTCAGACCACCATGCTGGCGGCGGTAATTACCGTCGCCACCGGCATGGCGGTCTGAACCGCCTGGTTCATAATGAGCCCCTTAGTGTTGGCTGAAAATGCTCCTGGTGTCAAATGCTACAATCTAGCAAGTAAAAATAAGTTAAATATTTTAAAGAGTAGCTATTATCATTAATGAACATAAGCAAATATTAAAAGTCAACATTTATCGTAACATTCACTTTGGTAGTATCACAAAAACATCACACAAAAACAAAGCACCCAGAGACAATCTTAGGTATTCACACACTTCTGTTATGCTCGGTTTTGTTTTCTTGCGCCAAGTTTGGTTTTTAAACAGTAGGTCAACATGCTATTAAAATGCACAGATTGTTTCTTCTAGATGGTTGTCTACCAATCATGCCTTAGTAAATAGCACAAACGCTTCTGTGGCCTACTATTGTTTTTGATTTCATGGAGTTCTTAACTTAAAACCAATTAGATCACTGCGGTAAAACAGAACTTTCAACTTTTATTTAATGGTTTGCAAAGAAAAATAGACCTCAATGTGCTCTTCTATGCATTTTTACTTTCATAATTTCCACCAACTTTTTGATGGTGGTCATAATAATTTTGTGATGCATTAAAACCGAATCACACCAACAAATGTACTGCAATCCGCTTTGGAAAGGAGATTGGATATTATTCTCATTCTGTTGTGAGCAAGCACTCGTGCCCTGTTTCCTCCTACAGTTTGCGGCCAATGTGTAATCCCATTTTAGGTGCAAACAGGACTGGCCCTAAGTAGTTTGTTTTTAAATTACGCTCATAATTTCTGGAAGAACTTGTGTAACAGTATTCCAAAGAAAAGAGTCACAACATATTTGGCAGCTGGAACTGAAAGTTAGATTTTCTCAGAAACGTAAACTGAGGATGTGCAAAGGGAAACTCCTTTGTAATTGAAATAGAAAAGTGTGAATGAGACTGCAGTATCTAAAACATTCCACAATACTTTATTTTTTTTCCAGAACATTTGTTTTAATATCAATACATACATAAATAAATGAGGAACATCAATATGAAACAGTACAACTAAAGTTCATGTGCACATTATGTCTGATTTTCTGTCAGTCAATGTGCCATTTCGTATTGGACAGCCCCTTATTTCCCTGTTTCTTTTATTTTTGTTATTTCTCTGCAAGAAACAGGTTTTAGCTTTGGCAAAGGTTTTTCTGTCATAGGCTCAATGAAACAGACTATGCTATTAGAAGTTATTATGAGACAACTTTCCCCCAGCCAAATATAGAAATAGAGACACAAAGAACTAAGGGACATTAAATGCATCGTATTCACCATATAATCTGATAAGGCCTGCTAAAAAAATCCTGCATTGGAATACATAAAAATTCACCTTACTCTGTGTTCAGCTTCCCCTCTCAGTCAATCAATCAACTCGGATTTATAGAGCAGGGCTAATCACCCAAGAGTATTGGTCTGCCTAACAGAATGATGAGACAAGTGTACAAATACTGAATTCAGCCCACTTTATGAAAGTTTTAGAACCTTTCAGAACACTCATCAACCTTTACTCATGCACCACTCACCCTGCACAGAGAGCAATTACACCATTCTCCCTGCACTCATACGCTGCTCCCACACCACTTAAGTTATAATTTATCTCATAGGTGAAACCTAATGCATTTACCATTGCTTGTTGTATAATGCTTGGGGGATGGCTTTGGGACCAGGGGCTCCATTGTGATGGGAACTAAATCACAGTCTTTATTATGGCCATTTTGTTTGATGCTGCTCTCGATGCTGGTTATATTTGTCTCTGATTGCTTTCTCCAAAGTGTGATGGTAAATGCAATACCCAATCTGATTTGGTTATGCAAGGTATTATAAGTGAGAGCGTTGATCTAGTGAGAATATTATTCATGGACCAAAAAGTCCCAGAGTAGGCTTTTTTGCTAGTCTTGATTGATTTTAATCAATACGAGTAATGCTGTAGTTTTGAGTCTTCCCATATGATTTTTTTACAGGGTCTCCTCAGACTACAGAGGTTCGCTAGCTCTGAAGGCTGTCTGTAAAAGGCTCCTAGATCTAGTCATATTGGCTGAGGAGAAATCAGGACTAGTTCTACAAGATTTACTCCTTGCATGCTTGCTTCTTAAGGAATCTATAAAAAATGTTCATCTAGTTAGGGGATCGAATTGCCAATGACTCTAGGACCTGTTTGGCCGACTGATCGATGCAATTGATCAATTTATATTACCACTCAATTTTTTTATAATTCACTACAGGGATTTAGCGTAGGGTGCTGTTTGATTTATTGTGCCTCCAAGGGTAAAGCACCAAAGTTAGTGACTGTGGGAAATGGTCACTGTCCAGTCGTGATTCTATTCCAAAGTTCTTAACCACTGGAAAAAGGGATCGCATCACTATTAGATAATATAGTGTTATTTGCTCAAAAGAGGAATAAGATCCTTTTGGGGAACATTACAGCCGGCTGAGAGTGCGAGTCAGAAGTCCTCAGATCCCTGGACAACACTGACCTACGCACACTATGGTTACAAGCTGCTGAATAAATAATAATGCTCCTATCACTGACCCCCGTTATTGGGAACCCTGCTGGATTTCTGTTTGGGTTTCCTCAAGTGCCTTCCCGCTGATGATGCTGGATTTGCAGTCCAGTAAGGTCCGAACAGCATTGCGTGTAGGTACTTGTGTAGGTACTTGGAGTCATGGAGCTGGGCTGTCGGCAGAGGTGGCGGGGAAACTCTCCCAAGACTGACATGCTTCAGCTCAAATTTGCTTTGGGGGACAGCTGGTAGTGTTGGAAGCCGTGGAAGTTCCTGCACTTGTGTGAGATCTGCAACATCGCCCTTGGAATGCTCAGAGGGCATAAAAGCAGTGCAGGATAGCAGCCCTCTGATCTGTCAAAATATGACACCGGCAAGGGCTCAGGGCAGTCAAGAGAGAGAGTCGTCTGCATTTCTTGGACCATTCAACTTTAGGAAATAAGGTAAAAATGATTTTCCCACTGCACCCGGGCTGGGATCAAGGCCCAATGAACACTGGGAAAATAAATCTCTCATTAGGGGTTACTTTTTGAGAAACAAGAGGTTGGGAGCTGATGCAGGTGCACTAGATCCCCCACTGGCTGACAAGATGGTCAGTACTTTGCAGGATCGGGGGAGAGCTCTGGAGAGGTGCAATATTCTCCCCCTGATTTTCCTACTGGAATTTCCACTGCAGCTCCCCACATCTGTATAAAAAACAGAGTGGTGGAAGGGAAGCTTGAGGTGCGAGAGAAGAAAAGTGGCAGATCCTTAGAGGGTGCCAAGATTACACCATCATTGCGCTCCTTCTTTAGGGTTCAGCTGAGGAGTATGGAGGTTTCCACAAATAATATTACCTAACCACACTCTGATGATATAAGCCCCATATTGCAGGCTGTTAACAAGAACACCTCTGGCAGAGTAAAGAATAAGGGAAGCAGCCTTGTATTGTTAGGTCCCATACAGTTTTTAAGTGTTTACACAGGATTTGCCATATCCTGACCTGGCTGTAGCAGTGTTCTCCCTCCATTCTTCTGCCTCTCCATCTTTGAAGAGTGAAGTTCAGCTAGACATGCCAACGTTTTTAGCAACTTTAGCATATGAAAATGAGGGAAATTTGCAATTTCTGATAGTAATCAATAAAAGATGAAGGTGACTTGTGAGGCTATGGAAGCTAAAATGAATGCGCTGATGGGCACAGTGGTGGTGATCAAAGCTTCAGTGGAATATTTAAATAGGGGAGTTGACCTAAACTGACAAGAAATGCATAACCTGAATGCAGGGGAAAAAGATCTACAAGAGAAAATTTAAATTCTAGAAAATAACATGAGAAGGTATGACATCAGTCTGTTGAATGATCCGGAGGGCTTAGAAGGAGATGACATTAAAAGTTTTGAGATAGTGCTAATTAAAGAGTTTTTTCCCCTCTGTTGGCCAGTTGAAAATAAAGGAGGACATTTAGCGAGTCCACCACAACCCTTTTTTTAAAAAGTGCAGCCAGGAAGCATCCTAGAAAGATTTTGATTACCTTAGAAACCTTTTCCACCAAAGAAAAAAAATTGTCACAGGCCTTCAAGGTTAACAGCTTCACAAATGGGGATTGGTCGTACCATATAAGATCAGACATCTCCAGGGCAATGCAGGACCGGCAGTGAGAGCTTGGAAAATACATTAAGGCACTTTCAGCCCAGATGTGATATCCCCGCACATTAAGGCTCAGATTTATACTTTTTGCTGCAGAACTGTACAAATGCAGTTTTGCGGCAAAAAGTATAGCTCCGGCTTGCGCCATTCCACAGCACTAGCCGGACACCATAATAAAGGAATGGTGCAAGCCAGGGCTAAACTTGGGCTAGTGTCTTAATAATACACTAGATGCTAGTCAGGTGTGGGTGGTGGTAAGGAAGGAGGAAGTTGTGCGTTTTAAAAATGACGCTAGCCTGGTTAGAGGCAAAAAATGCCTCTAACCAGATAAGTGCCATTTCCTGGTTCACAACCACCCAAAACATGACTCTTAACATGTCTTAAGAAAGACAGGAGTCATCCCCACCATCCCAATGGCCAGGACAGGGGACAAGTGTCTCCTGGGCATGGTCATTGCACCCTGTGCCATGTTGGGGCCCCAAGTTAGGGCCCCCGATGGCAAAAAAAATTGTAAAAACATAATTACCCAGACTTACCTGGGATGGGCTCCCCCATCCTCCGGTGTCCCTCTGGTTAGGGTGGAGTGTTCCTGGGGATTGGGGAGGGCACCTGTGGACCCATTCCATGGTGTTTAACCATGAGGAAATGGGTCCGCAGGTCCCCTAACGCCTGGTCTGACCCAGGCATTAATGGTGCAAAGCAAGCAAGTCATTTTGTTTAAAAATTCAATAAGGGCTGCTTTGGAAGAGACAATAGCGGACCTAAAGGAAGATGGTTGATTGTCAAGTCAAAAGTGTAGGTTTCTTGGTAGGTGTTTGTGGGCTATTATGGTCCAACTACAGATGTTTCAGCCCTACTTTAAGCCTTGTACCATCAGTTGTTAGAGGTAAAATATCTGTTACTGTTAAGGGGTGACTTTATTGTATTAATGGACCAAGTCTTAGACAAATCCACCATGAGAGGCACTACTAATTCATCTAAAATGAGACAGATGACGGATGACATTTATTTGGTGGCTATCTGGAGCTTCAAGGGTGGTACTGGTCCAAGTTTCACTTTTCAAAACAAGAAATATGGTCAGTATTCTAGAATCTATTTCTATTTAACATATAGGATACTTTGTAGAAATGTTTAAAATGTTGTGCACATTCCAAAAACATCTGTCTGATCACTCTGCAGTGAGGTTACATCTTACTCTGCATATATTCCTTACTCACTCTAGATGGACGGTAAATCATGCCTTGTTTTCAGATCAGCTGGCCATAGATGGTTTAAAGCAAGACATTAGGGAGTTCTTTCAGTTGAACCGTAGTTCTGCTCCTTTGCAGGTAGTCTGGATGCTTATAAGGCCTTTATTAGGGGTAGGGTAATTAGTATGTCCGCATACTTTCATAAAGAGGAGAAAAAAGAAGTAAGAATACTCAGTTGCAGAGGGATTCTGATCTACTTACAGATGGGCAGAAATTGCTTGAGTTAGAAGGGCAGATTAAGGGAGCTAGTGCTTACCTGCAAAACCCCTTGGAAACTAAAATCAGAAAAAGATGGGAAATAAGTGGATTCTCACAAATGAGTACAGCGTGGGATGCAGCAAGCTACTAGTCTGGATGGTGAAGGTCGAACAAACTAGAAACAATATTAAATCTATTCTGAATGAGGTTACAGGGTGTAATTGCACAGATGAGGGTGAGACAGAATGGACTTTCGCCTCCTTTTTTCAGAAGTTATAATCAGAGGACTCAGGTACCCGAGGCCAGATTATGGAATACCTTGGGGAGAGTGCTGTGCCATGTTTACAGGATAATTCAACACAGGAATTAGAGGCAGAGAACCGGATGAAGGAACTGGATGAAGTGATTAAGAGATTAAAGAAGGGAGAGGCTCCTGTTCCTGACAGCCTACCTAATGAGCTATGGGGTATATTTATGAAAAGTGGTGCTGTATATTTAATATATGGTGCACCATGGCAGTAGTTAGAGAACTAGCACCAGATTTTTTTAGGCTAGTTTGGCGCTTTGCAGGATTAGTGTCAAAAATGTTAACACTAATCCTGCAAAGCACCCAGAGGCCCATTGTAACCAGCGAGAGCCTCCTTTATTGCCTGCTTTGAGCAGGTGTTGAATGTGGCAAAAAAAATATGCATAGAATTCTCTTAATTTCTTTGCACCATTTCTTCAGCCCATCTGCATACATTATGGCTGGCGCATGCATAATGTGGCACAAAAGGTTACAAAGTAGCACAATGCATGCATTGCGCCACTTTGCAAATATGGGGCAGCGTTTTTGGCCACATTAGCATAAAAAATAAAGCTAACATGTTGTTAGAATTATGCTAGGCCCTCTTAAATCTGAGCCTATATATTTTATTGAAAGATGAGTTGGTGCTAGTCTTGGTAGAAGTAGTAAATTCTGCCTTTGTCGAGCGACTAGATACCCCACGTTCTTGGGATGAGGCCATTATTAGCTTAATTTTAAAACCTAACAAAGATCCTGTACTACACGAATCATACAGGTCCAACTCTCTTTTAAACACAGATTGTAAAATTGACATTCAAATCTTAGCAAAGCGGCTCAAGAAAGTGATTGGTTCCTTCGTACATGAAGACAAAAAGGTTATATTAAAGGGAGACAACTCCATGAGCTAACACATGATTTGTTGAGTTCTATAGACCTGGCTGTTAAGGACGATCTTCTACTGGTAGTCCTTACTTTTGACATGACTAAAGCCTTTGATCGAGTCAGCTGGCCTTTTTTGCAGAGTGTGATAAAATTATTTACAATTGGCAATATTTTTTCTAGAACAATTAGGGCTTTATATAAGATCCTAGGGGCCAAGATATTGATAAATGGTAATCTCTACCAGCAGATCAAGATTGGCAGATGATCTTGTGATGGTTGCCCGCTTTCCCCTCTTCTCTTTAATCTGTAGATTAAACCCCTGGCAATTAAGATCACGTTGAACCTAAGTATTACTCCTTTTGGATATAAGCGATGGGAGAAGAAAGTGGTACACTATCCAGATTACCTGAGGGTCTACACGGGGATCTTGCTGGATCATTCCCAATAATTTTGAGCATATTAGAAGAGTTTGGGATGGTATCTGAGTACTCTGTCAATCAGCAAAAAGCTGAGATTATGCAATGGAGCACCTTTTCTATTAGTCCCCTGATCAAACAGGAGATAAGGTCTTTAGGGGTCTAAGTAACGGCTGTTAGAAAATGACCTCTTTGACAGGTCACCCCAAACGTTTTGCCTTCCTCCTCTTCTTCTTCTTCTGTCCCCATTTTTGCTGGCTTTCGGACTCTGGACACTTTACTACTGTTATTAAGTGCTGAAGTGCATGCGCTCTTTCCCTAAAAATTCAGTAACATTGGATCATACTCAATTAGCATAATTAATTTACTTGTAATTCCCTAGTAAAGTGCACTACATGTGCCCAGGGCCTGTAAATTAAATGCTACTAGTGGGCCTGCAGCACTGATTGTGCCACCCAAAAAGGAAGCCCCTTAATCATGTCTCAGGCCTGCCATTGCAAGGCCTGTGTGTGCAGTTTTATTGCCACTTCGGCTTGGCATTTAAAAGTACTTGCCAAGCCTTAAGCTCCCCTTTTTCTACATATAAGTTACTTCTAAGGTGGGCCCTAGGTAACCCATAGGGCAGGGTGTAACCAGGTAAAAGGCAGGACATGTACTTGTGTGTTTTAGACGTCCTGGTAGTGAAAAATGTATAAATTAGTTTCCAACTACTGTGTGGCCTGCTCCTCTCATAGACTAGCATTAGAAATGCCCTCATGTACTTTTAAGTGGTAACTTCTGATCTGGAACTGGACTATGAAAACCATTTTGATCGACAAATTTGGGCTGACCCCTGGGAAGTATTGCCAAAGATTCAGGGACTGCAGCAAGCACTCCAACCAAACCTGGGTAGACCTCATTGATGACTTCACTAAGGCACTGAATGGCTGGGTGCTGGGCAGCAATGTTAATGATGATGTTGGGTTACACAATTCATGAGACAGCACTTGCTCAGTATCTGCTTTACAGAGTTGCACCAGCACGTTGTTGACAGTAAGCTGACTGATCCCAGGAAGCTCGCTGAGGAGGTGGACCTCTGGGCTAGCACCAGGGTGTCCAAGAAGGTACCTGGGAAAGGCCCCAAGAAGGGTGGTTCAGGTTCCCCCCTGCAGAGTGAGAGGGAGGCGAAAGGTGACTCAGACAAGTCCCAGAATAAGGGAGGAAGAAAGGGTTCCCAGGCCCCAACTGAGAAACAGGGTGGTGGTTCTGGTGGGCGGTGGCCCAGGCCAACTCATTTCCAACCCCACTGCTTTGAGTACTCCCAGCTAGGACACAAGCAGGGGGAATCCGTCTGTCCAAAGAAACCATCCACTGGTGGGATCTCTACAGGGGTGGCCAATGTGGCCTTAGGAGAACGTAGTCCTTGGGCTGGTCATGGACCAAGCCATAATCTCCCTCAGTTGGGAGATAGACTCAGAGGCTGAGCTGGTGATGCCTGAAGGTAGGAGTCGTTACCTCCACCAGGTGGAAGTGAATGGGGTCCTAGTCACTGCTCTGAGGGACACCTGGGCTAGTCATACCATGATGGTGGAAAGACTATTTTCCCCAGAGCAGTACACTGGCCAGGTTTGTAGGGTGACTCAAGCCTGTTGGAAGGAATTTTTCTGCCCCATGGCCCTGGTATCCCTGTAGTGGGTTGGGGAGGTGACTCAGAGGAGGGTCATAGTTAGTTCCCAGATTACTGCATTCTGGGGAATGAGTTACCCCGGGTGGCAGGAGACCTGAGAAGGGTGACCCCTAAGGGTATTGTCTTTATGGACAGAGATTTCCCTGGGTTGGGGACAGAAGTCAGACCCAAGGACTCAAATGGGCCACATCACTTTGTTGGCCATAGTGGTACTGTCTGCCTACTGGGATGCTTGTGTAAGCAAATTAAGGTTAGGGGTTTCACAGATAGGGTCAACAGATGAAAAGAAGGGTTCCCCATGTGTCAGTTCAGTGGTGCCAGAAAGTATAGACAGAGGAGCCCCACTGAGTTCAGAAAGGCATTGAACTAGTAAGTACCCCTGCAGTAGTAGGCCATTGTCCTGGTTCTATCGGCCTAAGCAGGGAAGTCCATCAAGGTGTTGATTAGTCTACCCTGACTTTAGGCTGGAAGGGTAAGATGTTGGAAAATGGCCTCTCTGAAGGGGTCACCCCAAACTTTTTGCCTTCCTCATCTTCTTTTTCTGACCTCATTTTTTCTGGCTTTAGGACTCTGGACCCTTTACCACTGCTAACCAGTGCTAAAGTGCATGTGCGCTATCCCTAAAAATATGGTAACACTGGTTCATACCCAATTGGCATATTTAATTTACTTGTAAGTCCTTAGTAAAGTGCACTACATGTACCCAGGGCCTGTAAATTAAATGCTACTAGTAGGTCTGCAGCACTGATTGTGCCACCCACACAAGTAGACCCTTAACCATGTCTCAGGCCTGCCATTGCTAGGCATGTATGTGCAGTTTCACTGCACTTCCGTTTGGCATTTAAACCTAAACTCCCCTTCTTCTACATATAAGTCACCCCGAAGGTAAGCCCTGGGTAACCCATAGGGCAGGGTGCTATGTAGATAAAAGGCAGGACATGTGTTAGAAATTAGGTCTCTGATTGGCACTCAGTTTGCACTCTGTTCAAGCAGGGACCCTCACTCTAGTCAATGAAATGAAGATACACACTTAGATAACCACTGCTTACCCCGTTGGTAGCTTGGCACAGGCAGTCAGGCTTATCTCAAAGGCAATGTGTAAAGTAATTGTACTAACACACACAGTAATACAGTTAAAACACTACAAAATGGACACCACACCAGTTTAGAAAAATAAGTAATATTTAACTAAATCAAACAAGACCAAAACTCCAACATACACAAGTCAAGATATGAATGTTTAAAGTAAAAAGAGTCTTACTCCACGGAAAACAATGGAAATTTTGATTTACACAAAGTACCTGGTGTGCATAACAAAAGCCGCACAGGCAAGAGTGTGTCAGAAAAGTCTGTGATGCGTCAATTCCTTACTCTCAAGTGAGACCATGCATCTTTTTCTCTCCAGTCAGGTAGGTGACTTCTGGACAGAGCACCTCGGATCCATGCAGGCTTGCGTTGGTTTTTGACACCCAGCGAGGATGCATGAGAAATCCAGTCACACGGTGCGTGGGGTTGGTGTTGTTATCAGCAGCCGCAAGCAGGTGTCACGTTGTTTCTCCAGCAACGATGCATCAATCTCCCAGCCACGATGCAGGTGAAGCATAAATTTTAGCCGCAAAGCAGGTGGTGTGTCGTTTTTCAGCTGCGTTGCAGGTGGTGTATAAAAAATTTCCCCGCACAGTGTTCTGTGCATGGATTTCAGTCCTTGGTCTGCCAACTTCACCTCTCAAGGGCACAGGGACTGGCTGGGGCACCACTTGGCAGTGCAGGAGTCTCAGCAGAGAGTCCAGGTACTGGCAGAGGAAGTCTTTGATGGCCCTGAGACTTTAAATACAGACGGCAAGCTCAATCCAAGCCCTTGAAGATTCTTCACAAGAACAAGGCACACAAGGTTGGTGGAGACGTTTCCCCCATGACCCATCACGTAGCCTTAGTGTACAATATAAACAGGGCATATAAAACATGCTAGGTAACGCTTACTGACTTACTCATAGAAAATACTCCGGTTGGGTAGGCCATGATGCTCATTTTACAGAAACTAAACCTCAACAGGAAGCACTTTCAAATATAAACGTAGCAGGTGCCCCAGTTGAAGCTCAGCTTCTGGAAAGGACAAGCCACCCTAACTCTTGGGCTTGGCAAAGATAAAGGAAGGCTCTGCGCTCAGAGATTCCATAGCAGAAAAAGATCTAGAATCCTTCCTGGAGGTGAATTGATGATGTACTGGAGCGTAATCCGTATGAGACTGTGACGAGCGGGTTCTATCTTCCACTACTGGAGACACAGAGTAGAAGGTTCTCCCTTTATAAAACACTAACAAAGAAAAAAAACACAACAATCCCACAAAATAGCCTGCTACCAGTCCAAAATCTCGACAGGACCTGAAGCACTGTATACATGCAACTATAGCACAATGCCTCTGCCAGACCTTGGTATGTTTTCACACCCTGGATGAAGTCTGCTTTATTCAGGGTTGTTTTTAAACTCGGCTCAGTGAAAAGCGCTCTTAAATCTAGTGAAAGGTCTCTCTTGACATCCCCTTCCGAAGTCTAGCTATCTTGCTGTTCTTGCGAATCTTTTAAACCCTTACTGGTCCTTATGTGTTTGTTTCTAACTGCATGTCAACACAGTTTAATACATAATTGTCTCATATACAAGAAACAGAAGGAATACAGGCTGCCTTTGATACGGTTGACCATGACGCCCTAACTCAAAGACTCCATGAAGCCGGCATACAAGAGATTGCTCTCGACTGGATTACTTCCTATCTTTAAAAAAGAGCAAATATCATCCACTCGCCCCCCTACTCGTCCGAACCCTACCTCACAAAAGCAGGGGTCCCCCAAGGGTCAATCATCTCACCTTTGCTTTTCAACATCTACATGATATCTTTACCAGAACTGATCAATGATTTCCATCTCACATGCTACAACTATGCAGATGACACACAAATACTACTTAAATTAGAAGACCCCAAAAACATTGAAAACTCACAAATCTTCAGTTGCCTCAGAGCTGTTGATCAGTGGATGACCTGGAGCCATCTCAAACTAAATACCTCCAAAACAGAAATACTCATATGTGGTGACTGGAAATGTTATGACCCTCTGTGCGTCTGCCCTGACGATCTCGGACCACCTCCTCAATTATACAAGGAAGTTAAAAACCTAGGAATCACCATGGATTCCAACTTAACTATGAATGCCCAAGTAGACAAATTAGCACGCACAAGTTTCATCACCTTAAAGACTTTACGACGCATCTTCCCCTACCTCGGATTTCCACACAAGGTGCAAGCTACTATCTCACTTGTACTATCCAAACTGGATTATGCCAATAGCCTCTACCATTGATCATCTCTATCTGTTATGAAAAAACTACAACGTATCCAGAATTCCGCAGCCAGGCTACTACTACATATAAAGTCGCAAGCCCACATCTCCCCTGCCTTGAGAGCACTACACTGGTTACCCGTTGCCAGAAGATGCACTTTCAAGCTGCTTTGTATCACCCACAAAGCTATACATGGAACAGGACCGCTTTTAATCAGAAAGAAAATGACCAAATACATCCAACAAAGAACCCTCCGCTCAAGACTGGCACCCCGCTTTAGAACACCACCATACAAGAAAAAGACTATAGGTGGTACATCCTTCTCCGTCCAAGCAGCCAAACTATGGAATTCATTACCCCCAACTATAAGAGCCACAGATAACTTTCTTGTCTTCAGAAAACTACTCAAGAGTTGGCTCTTTCCTTCATAACCACCTTTTTCAAACAACCATGAACTGCATATGCCTATGTGGATAAATATTTTTTTCTGATTATATGTATATTTCTATTTATTTATAGTTTCTTTGGAAAATATGTATTGCTACTATGTCATAACAATAAAATACACACACACTCTTTAAACCTGTCTGACTAAGTATTTTTTTACCCATGATTCTAATTATGTATTGTATGTGCATATGTGTGTGTGTGTATATATATATATATATATATATATATATATATATATATATATATATATATATATATATATATATATATATATATGTATATATATATATGTATGTGTATGTGTATATGTTGTTTCTGTGCTTGGCATGTTCGTGGATCATTGCATGGCTCCTGGTTTTTTTTGGGTTGTTATACTAGATATCTATGAATTCCTGCTCTCATCTTATCACACTTATCTACTCATCACTCTTATGTCATGTCTCTATCAAACTATCCTCCATTCTCACTCTGACTCATCCCAAATCCCTTCCACCACTTTCATCTCCTAAATATCTCTGCCTAAGCTCTTCCCTCCACATCTAACTCACCAAACCTCACTCTACCTCTGTGACCTCCCACACAACCCTACTAAATTCTCCTGCATTCATCTCACCCTGCTACTATGCTCTCCCTAACCCTTCCACATACTCTTCCCCCTCCACCCCCCTTTACTCATCCCAAGCCTTTGGGTTGAGTAAATGAAGGATATACTCCCAATTAACACCTCTGGATTTATTTCCTCCTCCACCACACCATTACTCCAGTCTAACTAACAAACTCTCATATCCGCGGCTCAAATGAACTCATAATAATACTAAAACTGTACTCATTATTTAACGATACTAATCCATCACTAATTCTTGTTGGGTTCCGGAGTAGCGTGCTACTCATCGAAAAGCGCTTCAACGCCTCGTCAGGGGTAGTAAGCGCTATATAAATACGATTACAATACAATACAATACAAAGTCCAGGGTTTGTTCTCTTTCAGGCAGAAGCAGCAATGCAGGCCAACCCAGCAAAGCACAGTCAGAGGCAAAGGGGCAGTACTCCTCCTCCAGCTCTTCAGCTCGTCTCCTTGGCAGAGGTTCCTCTTTATTCCATACGTAATCCACAAATATGGGGTTTTGGGTCCACTACTTATACCCCTTTCTGCCTTTCCAGGAGGCAAACTTCAAATTAAAGTCTCTGTTGTTCACAAGATCCTGCCTTGCCCAGGCCTGGCTCCAGACTCACACAAGGGGGTTGGAGACTGCATCGTGTGAGGACAGGCACAGCCCATTTAGGTGTAAGTGACCACTCCTCCCTCCAGTCTAGCTCAGATGGTCCATTAGGATATGCAGGCTACATGCCAGCCTTGCAAAAGTGAAAACTGAATTTGGAAGTATTTCACTGTTAGGACAGGTACAACACATCAGTACATGCCCCACCTTTAACATACACTACCCCCTACCCATGGGGCTACCTAGGGCCTACCTTAGGTGTGCCTTACATGTATAAAAAGGGAAGGTTTGGTCCTGGCAAGTGGGTACACTTGCCAGGTAGAATTGGCAGTTTAAAACTGCACACACATACACTGCAGTGGCAGACCTGAGCCATGCTTACAGAGCTACTCATGTGGGAGGCAGAGCCAGTGCTGCAGGCCTACTAGTAGCATTTGATTTACAGGCCCTAGCCACCTCTAGTGCACTGTACCAGGGAGGTACTAGTAAATAAAATGTGCCAATCATGGAAATGCCAATTACACATACATTTTATACAGGAGCACTTCCACTTTAGCACTGGTCAGCAGTGGTAAAGTGCCCAGAGTATCAAAAACAGCAAAAACAGAGTCCAGCACACAGTCAAAACATGGGAAGCAGTGGCAAAAAAGACAGGGGAGACCACGCCAAGGATGCCAGATCTAACAACCTGTACTTATGTGTTTTACATGTCCTGGTAATGAAAAACATATAAATTAGTTTTCCACTACTGTGAGGCCTGTTCCTCTCGTAAACTAGCATTAGAACTGTCCTCATATACTTTAAGTGGTAGATCCTGATCTGGAAGGAGTAGCCATGTCATATTTGGTATCGCCAGAATGGTAATAGAAAATCCTGCTTACTAGTATAGTTTAATTTAATATTACTAATTTAGAAATGCCACTTTTAGAAAGTGGGCATTTATCTGCACCAAACATCATCTGTGCCTTTCAGCCTGTCTCCAATCCACGTCTGTTCTGAGCTGGTTTACAGCTCCGCTTGTGCATTCCACCCAGACAACCACAAACACAGGACACTCAGTCACATCTACATTCAACTGCATACTGAATGGGTCTTCCTGGGCAGGAAGGGTGGTGGGTGGCCTACCCTCTCACAAAGGACTGATAACCCCCCACAAAGATCCTGGCAGACAGGACTGGGATGAAAGGGGAACTTGTGCACTTCAATACCACTCTTTGAAGTTTCCCCCACTTCAAAGGTATTTTTGGGTGTTTAAACCGGGTCTCTGACCCCACCAAATCAGACACTTCTGGACTTACACTTGCACTCTGTCAGAGAAACAGCCTGGCTGCCCTAAGGACTTGTCTGCCTTGCTTTGCTGAGAAGGACTGCTGCCCTGCTTGTTGCTCTGCTGCTCAACTGGCTTCTGACTCTGCTGGAAGGATTCTGCCTTCCCCCTGAAGTGGTCTCCAAGGGTTTGGATTGAGCTTGCCTCCTGTTTCTGAAGTCTCAGGGCAAACAAGAACCTCACCTCTTCAAGAAACTCCTTGTGTATCAAAAACCCGACACAACACCTGCAGAAATCAATGCAAAGCCTGCATCATGACTGAGAAATCGCAGCACAGCCGACCAGAATGATGCAGCACTGACTTCCTGACCTAAAATTCGGTGGAGCTCCTGCCTTCAGATGGAAAATTTGACGCATCACCTACCGGATCGACGCAGCACCTGCTCTTTTTTCCGGTGTGTCAAGGATTTTCAATGCATCGTCCCTGGATGTCAAAATATCCCCACATCACAGTGAGAAACCAAGAGTGTGCGCCGAAAAATGAAGTAAACCCTTGCAGCATGGAAAGAAGCAACGCCTCATCTGTGCTGCACCCGAAAATCCGACGCAACACTTTATTTTTCCATGCATCTCCTCCTTTGTGGTCTCCATGCGCCCTTATTTTTGACGCATCACAGATACTGTGTGTAACAAAGAAACAACTGTTAATTTCCAAGGATTAAGACTCTTTTAAACCTTTTAAAAGTGATATTTCAACTTGTACTTATTGGAGTTTTGTTGTTTTGACCTTATTTTATTCAGATAAATACTACCCATTTTTCCAAACCTGTGTGGTGTATTTTTGTGTATTACTGTACGATTTACTGCCCAAATACTTTACACACTGTCTTCTACGTTAAGCCTGACTGCTCAGTGCCACACTACCAGAAGGTGGACATAGGGTAATTTGTATTGCGTTGTGCCTTACCCTGGCTAGGACTGTGGTCCCTGTTTGGACAAGGGTGTATACCTTTGCCAACTAGAGACACCATTACTAACAACGGTTGACTTGGATGAAATTACACATGCTAATTTTAATACGTTTGTGACAGCTACCAGGAAATTGTTTGGGCTGGGCTCCCGTTCTGCTTTATCAGCCGATCAAACTTTTTGAAAATGCCAATTCTCCTGAAGTTTACCTTCATTTACAACACAAAAATCTGCTTGGTTTGAGAAGTTACGGGGGAGCTAAGTAGCTTAGTTTGGTCCTCAGGAGTAGTGTGAATTACATGCAAGAAATTATGTAGAAAGAGAGACCATGGAGGCATCAAAAGTCTTGATCTTTATAAATATTATATGGCTTTCCAGTTAAAGAATGTAAGAAGGCCATTGTGTGACAATTCTGCCTTCACCCCTCTTTAAGGCTCTGACAAAGCATATCCCTAGGGAAGAGGATCACTTTTTGTTTAAATGTGGACACCTAAAAATATTTGAAAAAGATCAGGTTAAAGATTAGGGAGGCTGCCTGTAAACTCTGGTACCAGGTTTGGCGATCATTAGGTATGCCTTATTATAGTAACTTTGCTCCAGTTTAGGATTCACCTGGCACCCTTCAATGTCTTCAAGATAAACGGTCAATCCCCTTGAGGTAAAAGGGAATTGTTAAGTGTGGACAAATTTTGGAGGGCAACGTATTGCTCCCCTGGGCCTCATTCATGGAAAGCACAGGGAGTTCTTTATTTAATTTTAAGTATTACCAACTTGCATGCTGGGCAAAAGGGCTGACCGAGGAACGGCAAGGAAACTGTACCTGGGAGGAGAAGCTACTCTATAAATTATTCCTGCACAAGGAGGTTGCTATGTGGTACTGGATGCTAGTGGAGGCGGGGAAGAGACTTTTAATTTGTCGTCAGGAATTTGGGGAAGGGACCTGCCGTCACTGGATGTCATTATCCTTTGGCATGTATCAATATCTACGTTTTGAGTCAACAACAAATCCACTTTTTTAAGGAAAAATAATTTGTTCACACTGCATAGGGCCTATTTGACCCTGAAGAGGTTGGCGGCTGTGGGGGGCAAGAGGGCTAGAAGTGCCCTAAATGTGATGAGTAAAAGGCAGATGACATCCAGATGTTTTAGCAGTGTCCCATGCTTCACCAGTTTTGACAAAATGTGTGTAAGGTGCTTAAGGATGTGCTGAGTTCAGAAGCCGAGGTAAGCCTCCACTTGATAATTTTTGGTGTGATAGATGGTAGAGGGCAATCCCAAAAAAATTCATAAGAATCAAAAGCTGTTACTGTTTATATTGGTCCTTTGGCTCTTCATGAGATATGTACGGAATGGGTGCTTCCTTTACCTTTGACAATGCAGGAGTGGGTGTTATTGGTCACCGGGTTTAACCAATTAGATCAGAGTGGCCCTCTAAAAAAGATACCCAGGTTTTGGGCGTTATTGGAAAACAGGTGTAACTTACAGGCGTATGCTAAAGGTTTTATCTGTGCGGAATTTAGGGTAATAGTGTCCAGTGTTTAAGAATTCCCACCAGCCAGATTTGTCTAGGAGGAGGCGGGCGGCCAGTTTCTTGATGAATTTATATGCGTCACATTTGGTCTTATATGGCTTGTGAGCTGTAGTGGGTTAGCGCCCCCCCCCACTTCGTTACTAAGGCCTTCATCACCCCCTTTGTAAGGGGTGTTGGGGTCCCTCATTCTTCATCCTTTGAGCTCCATTAGCCCTTCGAATTCACAAATTAGAACAACAAAAAAAGATGTACTCGACTATTGAACATCCCATGGTGGGCTGCCACTTAATAATCTCAAGCCCAATTTCTCCAGCTCCTCTACAAAGGCAAGATGCTTTTGTCTCTCTTCATGGTGTTTGTTGCACGAGCAGGAATATTTCAAATATTGTTTTAGGTATGACTAGTTTCAGCAAAAGATGAGGTTAGAATTAAGTTCGTAATAATGTCCCCGCATAGAAGTATTTGAGGTTGAGCATCTCTTTTTAGTATTGTTAAGTATGCTGACAATAAAATTGTTATTGTTTCTTCCTTTTATTTTGCTTTGGGGTTGACATAGGGGTTTATTTAAACAAGCAGCGTTTTAGATCCTGGAATCCAATGTGTGTGTTACTTCTAGGACCAGTATACCTTGGTGGTTAATAGGTATAATTTCGCATGATCCGTTTAAAGAAGCGGAGGTATAGGTCGCATGATTCCCCCTGTTGGGCGCCCGAAGACTGATGCTTTTAGTGCTAGTTTCTGAAACACAAAGTTTCCAGGTACTGGAATTGGTTGTAGAGCCCATGTTTCTTGGCTCATTATTATTTGGAATTAATTACAATAGTATAAGGTATCAGAGTCTGCTGCTTTTCGGCTCAATCCCCCGATGCTCGAAAAGCATATTTTAAAGCATTAATCATTAGCTATTGTAGCGTTTGCAGTTTGGATTCATTGGCTAATTGGCCGTTGTGAAATTGATGGACCCATGACCAGTCGCGGAGATTCTTAATCCTATTAGTTGCACATTGTTATTGTAGTTCTGGTGCTGTCATGCTATATTCTCTGGCTCCTCTAAGCACCAAGATGGGCCCACTTGCTAAGTCTGATCGAAAATTGACCCTCGCCCTCTTTGTTTCTGATAGTAGTTGTGGTATTTACTGGGGGTCTGAGTTTTGTGGAGCTAATGTTAGTGCACAGCCGGTGTTTTCATAGTTCTTGATTTTAATCCCCCAGTTTTCAGAGAGCTTTTTCCCCCTCGTTTCTTTATACACACTTTACCATTAAACCACGTGAAAAACGTAGCTTCATTTTGTTGGATGGCTTGAGGAGGGAGAAAAGAAAGGGGAATTAAATTTCAACTTATGACTGTTGTCTATGATAGAATTCGTTTTAATAATTGTAATATATTCCCACGGTTCAGTATATGAAAAGGGCCACGTTATCTATACTGTGGGGTAAATAGTAACTTATTCCCAACTCCTTCTCTATCATGCCATTCTCTTCTGTGTGACTCCGGTGTACCAAACCCTTTAGGGTTGATTGAGAAGGGTCGCCCCATCAGTCACCTCCCCATCCATTTCCAAATCTGGTAGTGACAATCAATGCAATGATTAGTTCTGGGGGAAGAGACATGCTGAAGGAGGAAATGCCCTGGCCCTATCCTGGCATCACTGCCTTGCGTTACTCCAGGTTTACCAAGCACCGCAGAGCCGCGCAAGGTGGCCTTGTGTGGCGTTGTAAATCTGACTTTAGTGTTGTGTTGCCTTTATGTTACCTTGCGTCACACAGAGGCAACACAACACTTTGATAAATATGGCACTCAGCATTTGCCATTTAGGAATGATTCTCTACATTTCAAGGAGACGTCTCAGTGTGTCAGCCAAACTGTGGCACTAAACACAAAAACTTACCACAGAAAGTTTATTAGTATTGAGGAGCCTGCAATTTCTAATAGGGAGGTTGCCGGTTAGTTTGTGGAAACTGCACAAAGTTTCAATTAAATGAGTAGGTATCAAACTTTGGGCAAGATTTATACTCTGTTTGTGAAAAATGTGTGCCTTTTTTGTACGCAAATTCAGCGCAAACCTAACTCCATATTTATACTTTGGCGCTAGACCCGTTGAGCACCAACGTTTTCGAGTTAGCATAATTTTTTGCTTGCGGGAAGCTACCTTGCGTCAATGAGATGCAAGGGAGGCGTTTCCGTGCAAAAAATTACGATATGGCTTTAGCGCCATATTTATCCCCCGTGCTAAAATCACACATCGGGGAAGGGGGCCTTAAATAATGGTGCTAAGCTTGCTTAGAGCCATTATTTAATGCCTGGGTAAGGGCAGGCATTAGGGGACCTGTCGGCCTACTTACATGGTCAGAGACCATGGAATGGGCCCACAGGTGCCCTTCCCTAGCCCCAGGGAAACCCCACCCACACCAGAGGGACACCAAAGGATAGGGGGACCCCATCCCAGGTAAGTATGGTAAGTACAGTTAAGTATTTTCAATTTTGTTTTTAAAGTGCCATAGGGGAGCCTAACTTGGGCCCCCCTACATGGCATTGGGCCCAATGGCCATGCCAAGGGGACATATGTCCCCTGTGCATGGCCATTGCGGTGGTGGGCATGACTCCTGTCTTTAGTAAGACAGGAGTCATGTCCATGGGTGTTGTACGTCAAAAAATGATGCCAGTCTGGTTAGAGGCATTTTTATGCCTCTAACCAGGCTAGCGTCATCTTTTGATGCACAATCTCCTGTTCCCCCTACGTCTCCCCACTTGGCTAGCGTTCTTTTTCATGACTCTAGCTGGGCCTTACCGCAGGCTACCATCATTCCATAAATATGACGCCCGACCGTCATCTTGGAATGTAGCTAGTCAGCTGTAAACCTTTTCACTCAAAGCTGCAATAGCTCGGTTTTGTGTGAAAAAGTATAAATCTGGGCCCTAGTGTTTAGTCTCCAACCTTTTCTGTAATAGGAGCTGCCTATTTTGAATGAAAATCTTTCTGAGCTACTGTAGGGAAGTACCATCTTTCTTGGCGTGTTACCCCCAATTTCTGCCTGATTGTCAGTGTGTTTTGACTGTGTCACTGGGATCCTGCTAGTCAGGACCCCAGTGCTTATGGTTTGTGGCCTACATGTTTGTATGTTTTACTGTTTTGTCAGTATGCTTGACTGTGTCACTGGAGTCCTGCTAATCAGAACTCCAGTGCTTATGCTCTTTCTGTTTCCAAATTTGCCACTATAGTCTAGTGACTACATATTCCATTCCAGATTGGTATACTGGACCCCTCCTATAAGTCCCTAGTATATGGCACCTAGGTACCCAGGGCATTGGGGTTCCAGGAGATTCTTATGGGGTGCAGCATTTATTTTGCCACCCATAAGGAGCTCATAGAAACACTTCTTCAGGACTGCCATTGCAGCCTGGGAGAAATAGTTTAAGCACTATTTCACAGCTATTTTTCACTACACCAGGTCACTTATAAGTCACCCATATATCTAACCTTCAGACCCTGAAGGTTAGGTGCATAGTACCTGTGTAAGGGCACCCCTGCACTAGCAGAGGTGCCCCCACATTGTCCAGGCCCACTTTCCTGGACTTCATGAGTACAGGATGCTGTTATAAGTGTGCACTACATACAGGTTAATACATATATGTAGCTTTACAATGGTAACCCCAAATATGGCCATGTGAGTGTCTAGGAAGTGGAAACTGTACCCCCAATCTGATTCTGGTATTGGAGGGCCAATTCCATGCACCCAGGGGGCTCCACCATAGACCCCCAGTACTGGCAAACCAGATTTCTGAGGTTTCCACTGCAGCCCCAGCTGCTGCCACCTCACAGACAGGCTTGTGTACTCCTGGGGTTTGAGCAGCTCAATCCTAGGAAGGCAGAACAATGCATTCCCTCTAGGAGAGGGGGGTTACACCCTCGCCCTTTGGAAATAGGTGTTACAGGCATGGGAGGGATATCCTCCTAGAGCCTCTCAAATGCTTTGGAGGGCCAATTGTATGCACCCACGGGGCTCCACCATAGACCCCCAGTACTGGCAAACCAGCTCTCTGAGGTTTCCACTGCAGCCTCAGCTGCTGCCACCTCACAGACAGGCTTCTGCACTCCTGGGGCTTGAGCAGCTCAATCCTAGGAAGGCAGAACAATGCATTCCCTCTAGGAAAGGGGGGTTACACCCTCGCCCTTTGGAAATAGGTGTTACAGGCATGGGAGGGATATCCTCCTAGAGCCTCTGGAATGCTTTGAAGGCCACAGATGGTGCCCTCCTTGCATAATCCAGTCTACACCAGTTCAGGGATGCCCAGCCTCTGTTCTGGTGTGAAACTGAACAAAGGAAAGGGGAGTAACCACTCACCTGTCTATCATCATTCCGGGGGTGGTGCCCAGAGCTCATCCAGAGTGTCCCTGGGTTTTGCCATCTCGGATTCCAAGGTGTTGGGATACTCTGGGAGCATCTGAGTGGCCAGTGCAAGTAGGTGACATCAGCGACCCCTCCTGATAGGTCCATATCTAGTTAGGTGACCAGCTATTTAGTGTCTCTCCTGTGGGTGTTTCCTCAGATTCAGTTTTGAAAGTCTCCAGTAGGAATTCTCTGCAACCTCTGCTTCACATTCTACTGACGGATCAACCACAGAGCTGCTCCAGGAAATCTACAACTGCAACAAAGTATCCAAGAAGGCTACTGCAACTCTGTAACTTCAGCTCCAGCCAGCAACTGCAACAGTTTCCAGGTCTTGCACTCTCTGAGGACTGCCTGTATCCATCCTGCACCAGAAAGACCGAAGGACTCTCCCATGGAGTGACTGAGTCACTTCCCTGCTTCAGCAGGCTCCTCTCTGCAGCAGTGACCGGTACTCTGGGTCCCCTCCCCTGACAACGAGCGTGGATCCTGAAATAAAGGTGGTAGACTGAAATGTCCCAGTCTGTCCAATGGTCCAGCTGTCCAAATTTGGTGGAGGTAAGAGCTTGCTTCCCCGATCCAGACAGTACCCCTGTGCACCATGTGTTTTGCAGCTCCTATGGTTTCTGTGCATGTCTCCAAGGAATTCTTTGTGCACAACGTACCCCAGGTCCCTAGCACTCTGTCCTGCAATGCTCACCTCCCTGAGTTGTACTCCTCCGATGTGGGATCCCTTTGTGTAGTACTGCAATGACTGCAATATGCACAATATGCAACTCATTTGTCCCTGTGTCCTGGGACTCCTGTGGGTGCTACCTGGTCTTCTGAGAGCTTTCTGAAGTGAAAAGGGCCCCCTCTACCTCCTCAGTCTGAGTTGAGACCCCAGGTCCCTCCTGGGCCCAAGTAGCATCTTTTCCTGCCAAATTCATCTTTTGCAAGAACCAAGGCTTGTTGGTGGAATCTAATGGCGAAACCCAGCCTGCATTCTTCTACTCAACGTGGAACATCTCTTGCATCAAGCAGGAACCCGCAACTGTCTTCTTTGGTGCATTTCTGACTTTTTCTTCTAACTGGAGAATCCACTTTTGCACCTTCATCCGGGTTAGCAGGGGCTCCTGTTCTTCCTGGACACTTCGGCTATTCTTAGACTTGGTCCTCTCTCTCCGCAGGTCTTCAGGTCCAGGAATCCATTGCTGGTGTCTTTCGGTCTTGCTTGGTTTTTGCATAATCCTTTATCATGACTTCTAGTGTGTTCTGAGGAAACTTGCTGTACATCACTCCTGTTTTCCTGGGCTCTGGGGTGGGGTACTTTACTTACCGTTGGTGTTTTCTTACACTCCCAGCACCCCTCTACACACTACTCTTGCCTAGGTGGGAAACCGACATTTGCATTTCACTATTTTACTATATTGTTTGTGTTCCCCCTATGCCGATTGTAACCTATGGTGATTTTCACTATTTACACTATTTTATGACTGTTTACTTACCTGATTTTGGTTACTAGTGTATATTTTGTGCCTAATACTTACCTCTGAAGGGAGTATAGCCTCTAAGATATATTTGGCTTTGTGTCACTAAAATAAAGTACCTTTATTTTTGGTAACACTGAGTATTGTCTTTCTTGTGTGTAAGAACTGTGTGACTCCAGTGGTATTGCAAGAGCTTTGCATGTCTCCTAGTTCAGCCTTGGCTGCTCTGCCTACAACTACCTCTAGACAGCCTGGCTTCTAGAAACTGACTACATTTCACTGATAAGGGATAACTGGATCTGGTATAAGGTGTAAGTACCTAAGGTACCCACTACGAACCAGGCCAGCCTCCGACAGCTACTACAATTATTAGTGACATTTTCTTTTGATTTTCACTTTTACTGTATGCTGGAAGTAAATACATATCGCCAGCTGCTAAATTAAAAAACCAACAGAACACTAGATTTATCAAAGCACAGGATTTTCAGTTCATGCTATTATTACTCTGTAACAGACCAGTATCACACAACAATATTGAGAGTTGAGAAACAAGGCAGAAACGGAGTGGAAACTAGTGGGAGATTATTTACAGACCGAAACAGAACAACTGCAAGTGACTGAACTATTTGTTCTTTCAATCTCAGCAGATAAAAATTGCATCCTTTCAGTCATGACAAGGAGCAAGGCAGCACATGAGACCAGTCAGATTAACTGTCTCCTATTGCGAAGAGATCAATGGATTCTAGATGGGCAATGAAATAATAAAGCTATTTTGGAAACCCGACAGAGATCATAGTATTTTTATTTTATTTTTTGTATTCATTTATTCATTCATTCATTTATTTTGTAAACCACCCACTTGTTACTATTGTCACTTTTGAGAGCTTGTATTTTGGTTGGGTTTCCATTATACGAAAAGGTGAGGGCACAAGGATTTCATGTGACTATTTGGATTTGTGAATCAGCAGGCGGTCAACTGAACTCAGTGGGCCCTGCCACCTTTGAAGGCCAGGGTTTAACATCCAGCAGGAAGCGACTTGTTTTCATTAGTTTTCTTGAAGGCAACCAGAACTGGTTGGGAGCTTAGATCTGGGTGGAGCCAATGTTTGAGCTGTGGTCCTGTCATCTGGATGGACCAGGCTCTGAGTGACCTGTGCTCCCATTCTGGGAAAACCCCGACATCTAAGTGACGTATTCCAGAGGATGGCTCAGACCTTAAGTGAAGCAAAGGCTAGTCTGGATTAAGGCCAGGGAAGGCCCTACCAGGTAGATCTCAAAAGACCTTTTGTGTCAGAGGCCTCCCTAAGAAGCTACGAGGAGTAAAGGATGAAGAGAAGTCACTGAAACATTTTTCTCATGAGTACACAGAAAATGTCATGTAGTCACCAATGTATGCAGGATTGGGGCACTAGATGGGATCCTGCTTTAATGCCCAAGGAGCAGCATCTACTTATGACATTGACCTGGTCATTCATAATAGACTAATACTCTCTGGAAGAAAATTCAAAACTAAAACTTCTAAATATTATAACATTTGCAAATCAGCTAAAGTACAAAGTGAAAGATTAATGTTAAAATACTACAAACATAAAGAAAATTTGGTGTATGGTTCATGAGTAATTGGAAAAAAATCCATGCGAAAACAAAAGAAAACAAATATCGGGACAAAAAAATTAATTTCAGATTAAGACCTCTTCAGCGAGGCAAGTTGGAAGCTATAACCGACAAACAATTTACAATGGCCATTAATGTTTTTTTAATGTGCCAGATGTAGCCTCGAAATTCAAGGGGAAAAAAACATATAAGCCTAGAAACTACCATGACAAACCCAATGAGGTTGTACCCTTTCAGGTATCTTAACACCTTTCCAGATTCCCCAGATATTTGTTTCTAAGTCCCACTTTTTTAATAGTTCTATAACTTTGTTGCTTGTGGTGAAACACTGTCTAAACTATCAGGAATGTTCATATGAGACACTGCCCTACATCTGTTCAGGGTCCAGAGAAGCCCCCACTGCTTAATTTGGGGCCAGGGCAAAATAGTAAATCACAAGTGTCTGCTGGGGTTTCTCAGCATGGATAGCTTGTTGTTCAATATCCCAGCTGCTTTCCCAAAGCACACTCTCACTTGCAGAGAGCAATGGAAATTCCAGTTGCAGCTGGTCTCCTCACATTCTTCTAAATATCAACAGTTTCTGTGGCTCCATGACCTCTTCCATTTTTCAGACACTTGTCAAGTCAAGACTTGAACCTTTTGTTTCTTGGGGTCAGCTGGAATTTGTTGTCACTAGCTTTTAAAGCAGGTTGCTGCTCCTGAGAATCGAGAAATAGTTGGAGACAAAATCTCTTCACACTCCCTTGTCCGTTCGTTCGTTGGCTTTATTTCGGTACAGATAAATACCATAAAAGCACACCACAAATCACAAATTCATAATTTTACAAAACAGCAAGCTATGTATAAAAATCCTCAGAAGTAAAATGTTGGAGTACATAAAAAACTTTGCACATGAACATTTTCCCTCTAAAAATTCATACCATATTATGGGATCATGCGAAAATGCAGAATTTTTTGTGATAGGTATCAGAAGTCAAATGCATACCTAACTAGACACAATAAATAGAATAAGAATAAAACATTTCTATTTAAAAAGTATAAGAATATATGAACATAGAAAATTCGTTGGAAAATAAAAAATTAGTAAAATTAATAAATGTATACATTCAAATTCACGAGTGAGTTCGTCAGTGGCCACTCCCAGTGTCTATTGTTAAATTTTCCCCTATTTTTTTAAGCGTATTCAATCTGCAATGCCAATTGGAATCTAAATATTTTGCCAAACAGCAAGCCACTAAAACAGATGGATCAGATTTAAGAACTCTCAGAGCCAATATACAGTTCCTAAAACCCATTTTTCTACATAATGGAATAATCCAACGAGCCCTCTGCTTATGGTATGCAGAACATTGAAAGAGGACGTGAGTTATAGATTCTTCCCTGGCACAGCCCATCGGACACATCTTAGAAGTACAACTAGTATTAGTCCATTTGTGTGTTAGGATGCGCAAGGGAAGAGAACCTATCCTAAATCTGATATACAATGCATGTGCACGTGGAGAAAGTACTGTATCCATATATTGCTCAGATTCATAGTGGCATTTGATTTTTAGAAAGCTGCCAGTCATAGATGATAATGAGGCTGCAGACAGTTGTGTAAGTTGGACATTAAGCCAAAATGCATCCTTCAGGGTCTTTGTTGCATTTTTGGAATAGATGACGGATCCTTACAGTATGACCCCAAACCAAGTAGTACGAGGGTCCGTTCTACGTACACACACCACTTGATTTTTCGACTAGTGCTATTGGCCATCAAGTTAGCTAGCCCGCATCTATAGGGAATAAGAGAATCAAGGGGGTCATTTTGACCTTGGCGGACGGCGGACGGCGGAGGCCGTCCGCCAAGGTACCGCCGCTGAATGACCGCACCGCGGTCAAAAGACCGCGGCGGCCATTCAGACATTTCCTCTGGGCCGGCGGGGCTCTCCAAAAGAGCGCCCGCCGGCCCAGAGGAAATGCCCCTGCAACGAGGACGACGGCTCAGAATTGAGCCGGCGCAGTTGCAGGGGTGCGACGGGTGCAGTTGCACCCGTCGCGTATTTCAGTGTCTGCTTAGCAGACACTGAAATACTTTGCGGGGCCCTCTTACGGGGGCCCCTGCAGTGCCCATGCCATGGGCATGGGCACTGCAGGGGCCCCCAGGGGACCCGCCAGGAACAGGATGGCGGTAGGGGGTGTCAGAATCCCCATGGCTGCGGAGCGCGCTCCGCAGCCATGGAGGATTCACAAGGGCAGTGGTAAACCGGCGGGAGACCGCCGGTTTACCCTTTCTGGCCGCGGCTGAACCGCCGCGGTCAGAATGCCCTCGGGAGCACCGCCAGCCTGTTGGCGGTGCTCCCGTGGTCGGTGACCCTGGCGGTCACCGGCCGCCAGGGTCAGAATGACCCCCCAAGTGTCCATAGGCGAATCCAAAACAACAAAGGCCTGAGAGCAGCGATCTGGCTAATGGGAGGCAAATTTAGATCCATTCGAATAGGAAGAATTGGGGTACTAGAGGGAACTCTTAACAACGACCTTAAGAAAGAGTTTTCCACCCTTGTCAAATCATCTAAATTGCAATGGCCCCACAGTTCAGCTCCATAAAGGCCCCCCCCCCTTGCTTGCGATTCATAAATTTCAATAGTGGGCGTCATGGCGAAGCTAGGAGATCTGGCTGCAAATCTTACAATACTACTCGCCCGTTGTTTCAAGCGGAGGTTTGCTTTCTGGAGATGGGAACGCCACTTATGTGAATCTTCTAATTTCAGACCTAGGTAGTCGAAATCACCAACTCTTTCCAACGCGGCACCCTCTAAGTAAATGGGTCGCCGCATCCTGCCTTTTTTGTCCCCAAACACCATACATTTAGTTTTTAGCCGATTGATTTCCAGGCCATGGTCATTACAGAAATCCATGAACCTCGAAAGCAGAGTTGAAAGGCCTGTAGCTGTTTGGGATATCAGCAAGGTGTCATCGGCAAAGAGGAGGCAAGGAATCTTCTGCCCTCCTATTTTGGGGGCATCATTGGAACACTCCATAAGATAGGGAATGCATACATTTATAAATAAAAGGAATATGGTAGGGGTATACATCCTTGTCTCATGCCACGAGCAGTAGGAAATTCTTCAGTTAATTCACCTTGCCGACCCCATCAAATTCTGGCATAATTTCCAGTATAGAGATCTCTAATGATATTTTAAATGGAGCAGGGGACTCCCAGTTTGGTCAAGACCTGCCACAATTTGGAGCGGGGTACTAAATCGAAAGCTGATTTTAAGTCAACAAATGCTACGAAGAGATGACCTAAGTCCACATCGACAACTTTCCATTTAATAGAGATAAAACGGAAAATCTGGTCTATTGTACTGACTTTTTCCCTGAAGCCCGCTTGAAGGTGGCTTAGGATTTGGTTTTCCACTATCCATTTCCTCAGCCTGCTCAACAATTGGTGGCAAAATATTTTTTGAAGATTATCAAGAAGGCTGATAGGTCTGTAGTTTCCCGGGGAATTCCTATCTCCTTTCTTGTAGATGGGCACGATAATTGCCTCTTTCTATGAGTCAGGGTAGGATCTAGTATTCAGAATGGCGTTAGAAAGCCTATTAATATACGGACTCCAGATGTTCTGGTCCGCTTTGAACATATCTGAGGGGATCCCATCCGACCCTGGGGCCTTCGCTGCTTTCTGTGCAGTAATTGCCAGCGCAGTTTCATTCAATGTGAAGGGAGGCAAGGAGGACATAGACGAGTAAGATGCTGACAGCTCTCCCAATCTTGGTGCATCACAGGCCAATGGGGAGCCATACAGTTCCTTAAAATGGGAAAGCCAGGCATCAGGAGTAATATGGGACTCCAGGTAAGGTGCTCGGTTCTGGTCGCTACGAGAGACCAGAAGCCAGAACCGTTTGGAGTCGTGGACCCTAGCTGCCTCAGATAGTTGGCTCCAAAGCCAGTCTTCATACTCATGTTTGCTCTTGTTACATGTAGAGACATAATGGCGCCTAGCATTAATAATTCCTAGTCTATCTTTTGTCCTTAACACGTTAAACAAGGTATTTTTTGCCTCTCTACACCTCTTATTGAACCATTTGCTGCAGGGTTGGGCACAAAAGTTAGTCAATGGCCTAACACATTTAGAAAACAGCTCTTTCAGGATTGCAAAGAGGTCCAGATGTAAAGACGTAACCTCAGATGGGGCAAATATAAGGCTATCGTCAAATAACAGGTGGGTCGAAATTAAAACACACAGTTTATCTCGAAGCTTGTTCGATCTCTGAAAGGAGTCCCATCTTACCATACGCCTATTGCTAGACAGCTCCATGTCTCCAGAAGGAGCAGAAGAGAATACAGCTCCTGCTAAAAGAGATCTCTTACACGTAATCTGGAGAGGGGCGTGGTCACTGGTATGTGGATTACCCACTTCCACATCTAATATGTGGCGCCAAACTCTTAAATCAAAGAAAATGTAATCCAGTTTATTACTATATAAGCCCCTGAAGAAAGTTGGTCTGGCAGGAGTATCAGCTGGAAAGCGGCCTTTACCAAGATGAAGACCATGGAGTATCATAAGGTCTTTTATCTGCGTAGCCCTAACACAAGGTTTATATGAATTTTGTTGTATGGGATGGGGGGGAATATTCCATATGCTGTCTTCAGGCTGCATAACCTCTATGAGGTCTGAATTAAGCTTGAGTTGCACATTAAAATCCCCTGCTATTATGATATGGTATTTTAAACGGGTCGGGTCGGGGATTAAAATATTCAATAGCTCAATAATAATTGAACAATGGTTGGAAGGGCCCAGCCTACTGTAGATATTTATACAACAGGGGAGCCTTAGATTGGTTGGATAGCAATGGCCAAGATAGCTGGGGAATCTACATATACCTCCTTAATTCCTCCCACCTCTGTCGATTTTACCCAGGTACATAAGCCCCCTACTGCCCTACCTGCTAAAAATGGCTTAGCTGGTTTAAAAAAAGAGCTAAACCCCTGTCTATATGTGCAGTGTGTTGCCCAAGTTTCCTGAAACATGCAGACATCAAAGTTTTCAACATATTCACTCAATTTCACTCAATGTCAGCAAGTTTGCCATTGATGCCAGCCACGTTCCAGGACAGAGGTTTTGCTGACGCCTGGGCAGTGGAACAGCTTAATTTCCTAAAAATGTCATCTGGGGGATGGCTGTCAATAAGCTCCACCGGAGGTGAATTTGTAAAATTATTAGTAATGTCGGATTGTAATTCCAGGGATGGTACGACACCTGGACTGAATAAATTAGGTAAAGGACCTGTAGCCGGTGAATCTGGGCTAAAAATGGAAATACAAGAGTTAGGAAGACATAGTCAATCAATGTCAGAGGTAGAGCCCTGGAAATCAAGTTTGCATGCTGTTTGGCCACTGAGAACAGGACCGGCGCTAGTCGTAGGAGATGAATCAGATGGTGTGCCTTTGAAAACCTGATGGCCTAATGGCCTGGAATCTTGATAGTCTGCAGAACGGCTCGAAGCCAAATTGGCTGCTCTGGAGGAAGGATTCAGCTGCATGTGACCAGCAGAAGGGCAGCTATCGCTAAGAAAGATAGCAGAAGACTTCCTATTTGTGTTACCTGCTTCCCTCTCTAGGAGACCTGTTACCAAAAGGGGATTTTTAAGATTGAGTTTTATGAAGTCCCAGCTACCGGGTAAGCCATTTACTCGTTCGGCAGATAGAATATCATCATGGATAACTGAGCCACAGCCTCTAACGTGTCTCAACCAGTGCGAGACCTTATTAACGAGTGAGGCTTTGTCTTCCTGTGTATTTGGAGGCAAAGATGGAACATAGCACATGTATATATAGCTATTGTTAATTAAATATGGATTCCTACAAAAAGCTTTTGTAGTGTCCCATTTAAAAAGAACATTAGAAGAAAGAGAAGTGTTACTTTCGGAAGGGGCCACCTGCCGACTGTAGAGACGCTGCCTTTCCATAGGCTCTGCTGCACTTGCTGGCGATGGCAGGGGCCCAGTTGACAAAACGCCTTTTACAAGCGGATGTTTAGTTGTCACAGGGTTTGGCTTAGGCTCGCAAGTAAGGGGGAGATGTTTGCTTTTGAAAAGAGTGGTGATTTCAAGCAGTAAAGATTTCAGCTCGCTTACTTCGTTCTTGAGGCTAGACACCAGTGCTAGCAAGTCATCTTGCAGGGGAGCGCTCTCCGTATGTGACAAAGTCATGGGAGTTAGTCAAGGATTTTCCAGATCTTGGGGGGCCAAGGGGGGAAAACGGTTAGAGCAGGGAATTGCGAAATTCGTTGCGTTGGCTTTTAATGCTTCAGATTCGAGGTGGGATGCAAAGAGAGTAGGAGAGCTGGTGATTTTAGTAGAGCCTTGGGAGGCTAACATCTGGTAAGGAGAAGTAGCGGTTTGCGGATTGGGAGCAGTATGCGATTTTGAGGTTAGAAACGGAATGAGAGTACCGGTTTTCCACTCCTTTCTTCGAACTCTCTCCTTATTGTTTAAGATCTGTTCCACCTCTTCAATCAGGTCGTCGATTTCCTTAGCAACACAGTTGGTGTGGGGTAGCATATCCTTATTGGTTTTAGGTATTTTAGATTTAACAGAGCCCAGTGCAGGGCTGCCTTTCACCTTGCGCTTCCCCATTGGAGAGTGAAACTACAAAACAATGTAAAAAGAAGCCTTTTAGGATAATAACCAGCGCTAAGTAGCCTGACGCCGTACCTTAGGTCCCAGAGGGGTGGCCCAGCCAGGTCTCCTTTGGTCTCTGACGGGCACGGACGGGCCCGCCCTTGGCCCGGGCTTTCCCAGGTGCGTCCTGCGTGCGTCCCGTGCCCGTCGGTGATGCTCGGTGCGCTTTATAGTGCCTGCGTTGTTGATCAAGTGGCCCCAGGTGAGGGGCAGCAGGAGAAAGGAGCCTGGGACTTGGAGTCCCACCAGGCTTCACAGCGTCAGCAGCAGTCAAGAGCAGTGATGCGCAGTGCGCTTTATAGTGCCCGCGTTGTTGATCAAGTGGCCCCAGGTGAGGGGCAGCAGGAGAAAGGAGCCTGGGACTTGGAGTCCCACTAGGCTTCACAGCGGCAGCGGAAGTCAAGAGCAGTGATGCGCGGTGCGCTTTATAGCGCCCGCGTTGTTGATCAAGTGGCCCAAGGTGAGGGGCAGCAGGAGAAAGGAGCCTGGGACTTGGAGTCCCACCAGGCTTCACAGCAGCAGTGGCAGAGATCGACAAAACACGGCTAGAGAAACAACGCGCAACACCCGCAGTGGCTGCTGTTAATGACGCAAGCTCCCTTGTCAGTTGTAGCTATCTCTCTGCTAATAGTGGGTCCAGCAAGACAATTCAAAAGGTAAAACCCATTTCTGATTTCAATGACTACTGTGGGAATGGAACTAAATTTATCATGCTTTTTCTACCTACGGTTTGTAGTAAAGTGACTCAGTTCATGTGTAAGGGATATGTTTCCAGAGAAAAACTTCCCCAAAGACCAGAATATGCTCAGCCCCAGGGGATATTTTGGTGTGAAACTCAAAGACACTATGAATAGAAGGAGGCTAGCCGTGAATGTGAATGTTTGTATTTAAGCATTAGAGCTTAAGCTTTAGGTGGGCTTTATTAACGAATTGAAAACTAGCAATCAACATGTAGTCCTTCCATTGAATTCTTCACACTGGAATACTGGACTACATATAAACTGAAACTTGGGAAACTTGGCCTAACAGAAGTTGTGCAAGTTGGCTATACTTCTTTTCAATGCTGCACTCCTAAAATGTAAAAGCAAACTGCAGATTACTGACAAATATGACATTATGTCTAAACAGTCAACAAAATGTCAATAGCAGGGTGCCAGATACGATTGTGATTGGCTCGTTTTGGCCTTGTGATATGATTGTGATGGGCCTTATTTACAAGAAATTACGCATTGCGGCATTGCGTCAGCAATGTGTCAAAATAACTTGCTCTTTGGTGACACAAAATCCTACAAATGGGCCCTGCGTCACTTGGAATGCATTAAAAAAAGTTATAAAAATGATGCTTCATTTGAAAAAAATGCCACACTTCACAGAAGGAAGCCATGGAGCAGGCAGCAGAGGTAAGGGCAACACCCCCAGCATCAGTCAGGATGTCCAGGCAGACTTCCAGGTGAAGAGGAAGAGAAAGTTCAACTCCAGTGAAAAGAAAGACTGACGTGAAAAAGCACCAACGTCAGCTCTTTGCCACCTCAAAAGTGCCACCAAGGAGGAAAGAGGCCATTTGGCAGTCTACAGTGGAGAAGATCAACAGTGTTGGACAAGCAAAGAGGACTGTCACTGACTGCAAGAAGAACTGGCATGATTATGAGTGTCGGACAAAGGAGAAACAGGCAGCACACATAGAAAGAGGAAAAAAAAGGAGTTACAAACATTACTTCTTGTTATGGCTCTCCTGGTGAGGTGTAATAATTTGTCACATTCCCTGGTTCACAGATCCTCACAACTCAGGAAATACAACAAAACCTATGAGTTTTGCATTTGAAAACCCACTGCAACACCCACGATATGTCCTCCTGGCAGAGTAAGGCAACGCAGCAACTTGTGCTGCCTTGCCTCACTACATACCTACAAGGCCAATAAAAGCCATCCAAACTGGTTTTGTGTGGTCTTATAGATATGGGTGTGCAGCCTGCTCCACTGGTGTGTCAAAAAAGTTTTGTATGGCATCGGAAGCTGCAAAAATATGCCCCATGAACTGGAACAACACATCATGCATGCACACCTGAATCCTACACAACCTAACAGTAATAATGCAGGCCACCTTACATAGTGATGGCAATATGTCTTCTATGAACCCATAAGCACAAATATGCACTGTAACGGAAACCAAGGTCATGTGCTTGTCTGAGGAGAAACATCTCACCTGAGAGCGGGGTCTGGGGTGGGGCATGTGAAGTATCAACACATAGGAACATGCCAAGAGCCACGTGTATATTAACTGGCATGACAATACATAGCATACAACTGTCTTGATATGCGTGGTGAGACCACACAGGTGTCAGTTGCCATGGTAGGGACCACCAGAACATACACCGTGAACTAAAGCTGACGGGGCCAGGGTTAATGCAAGTGATGCACATAGAGGACCATGTGTGAGGAAACCAAACCAAAGCTGAGGTGTGGCCCTGATGGACCCATGGTTGTGCAGTGCACTGTAAGTGCTGGCCGATTAGCTTGAACTGCCACTGTGTCTTAATGGGGAGGCATTGCATTACAAGTAGGTTGGAATGGATATGTGTACTTTAAGATAGCCAGACACATACATATGCACTGTTGTATAGTGTAACACTTGTATTGCAGCTGGGAAGTGATGACAGAGAAGAGTTCATTGGGGTACAACATCCTACATGTGATGTGGTCCTAGGTGAAGATGTAGCATGTGACAGAAGGGAGTCTCTGAAGGGAAATTGTCTCACCATGCTACAAATGTCTCAATAGGAGCATGTTAAGTAGGGATCTGTCAAGGTACAAGAACAATTAGTTTGTCACTGCAAAGGTCAGCAGTCAGCTATGATTGGAGACTAAGGTGGATGTGCCCAGTCATGTTGCAAACCTGGTTAGATACGTCACCAATTCCAGCACTACTACTATGGGGGTTACAGATTGACACACAGCCCTCAATAACAGCCAGACATGTCAGTACATTGGATATGGTCACACATATTGTTGGTGGTGTATGCACATTAGAGTCAATGTATGACCTGGGTTCCATCACTGTGGGGTAATAAGTTGAGTCACTGGCACAAAATTAGGAGTAGCAGAGGAGGCATGTGCATGTACATGTGAATGGGCCTGAATGAAAGGATGAGTCATACTATACAGATACCCAACTCTGGCAATTATCAACTGGGGTGAGTGTCAGTGCTAGCAACCTTCCTGGTGTGCAGTGCCTATACCCTCAGATTTGGTACACAGTGCCCACTGGCCACCGATATTAAGCCAAACAAAATCAAATGAGGAGACAGAAATAGGAAATACATGGTAAGTACATTACTTCACACATTCCTGCAGTGTAGCTAGGCTGTTTGGTGTGTAGAGGTATTCACGAAAAGTGTTGCAAAATCAACCCTTGACCACATGAATGTACAATGTGCATGCAAGACAGTACTACAAGACAGAGGGGGTTATTCTAACTTTGGAGGAGGTGTTAATCCGTCCCAAAAGTGACGGAAAAGTGACGGATTTACCACCAGCCGTATTACGAGTCCATTATATCCTATGGAACTCGTAATACGGCTGGTGGTATATCCGTCACTTTACCGTCACTTTTGGGACGGATTAACACTCCTCCAAAGTTAGAATAACCCCCAGAGTGCCATAGTGAACAGTGTGAAACCCAGATGGCAGGATCATAATACATTGATGGAAAAACACACATCAACAGCTCAGGAGCAGTGGGCTGAACACTGGCCACACCCTCTGGATTAGGTGCAGTCTGAACAGTAATGCTGTCAATATTTAAAAAAAAAAACAATCATCATGAAGAACAATGCAAACCACCTTGGCAGATGTGGATCTGACCTCTTATCATACGTCACTGAATGGTAGGACCAGGGACCTGTGTAACTGTGTTACAATAAATGCCATAAGAAAAAAGATTACCTTGTTACACAGTGGTTGTATTAAGAATGCAGAGATACTGCCATATTGAGGGAAATTACAGTGCAACGTGTACTCCCTACCTCCTTGTAACTGATATCGAATGCATCAATGTTGTATTGAAATTCAAATATTACAAGACTGATAGTCAATCAGATTACTTATGTCAACATGTAACATAGGACACCATTAACATTTCTCTCTCATTGCAGAGGATGTACCTATACCTCCTGAGCAGCTGCCTGTCCGTGATGACGATCTGGCTGAGGATGACAGCCTGCCAACCTTTGATGACAACACCATCTGGTAAATCCTGGCCTCCTTTGACACATCATCTTTGGTTGCAGGAAGGGTTGACAGCATTGTGGGGTCTCCAGAGGATCCACTCATCACCCAACAGATACCACCTGCCAGCCCACACCAGTGGTAGATGCTAGATGTAGAGTGGGTGGGGATGGAGACCATGGGGGGCACCCTAGAAGAAAGCCATAGGTGCCTCACTCCCAATAAGGATACCTCGTCCGCTATACATGGCACCTACACTTTGCTCTGTGTACTCCAGCAGTCCCTCACTGACATTGCTTGTGTCATGAGGCAGAGGCATGAACAACTACCCTGGCAAAGTGGCATCAGCAAGGTTGCTAAACAGCTAGGAGCAATCTGCAACATCCTGGAGTCAATGGAGCACAAGGATGGCATGCAATTTGCCACAATGGGTGCCTACCACTCCAACCTTGGGGTTGTGCTGGCAAACCAGCAGACCCTTCTCAGTGCAGTGCTGCATGACTTGTTGGCACAGAGAAATGCTACTGAGAACTGATGATCCACATCTTCAGCCCCTGGTGTGTGTGTGCCACCATCACCCCTAACACCTACAGCAGAGGAGGAAGATGTGGAACTCATCTCTTTCAAATGTAAAACTTCCCGGTAGCATTTCCTTGTGCCAAAATGCTAGTTTCTCCTTTTCCCAGTGCTTATGGCCATGCCAGTGCACTTCCCAACTGGTGCTGTCCCCAATTTGTGTCCCACCTGTCGATCTCACCGTTTGTTGACAGCCAGCGTGGTCTACCTTCCCTATCAGGAACTTGGTAATTCTCATTATCACTGAAACACTCCTCTCCTCCATGTCACTTGCAGTGTTTCACCCATGGACTCTGGACATTCAATGACTCAAACAAAATTTTTGGGCTGTTGCCCTAATAACTGTGCCTGCAATCCTACAAATCGTTGCACATGTAAATAAATGCACTGAGTTCAACTTGTATTGTATGTCTGTTGGAGGCTGGACTAAGTAGAACATGGTAGATTGTGTGAGGCAAAGATACCAACTATTCCCCAAAGGGACATGTGTGTAATGGAGCCATAGACAAAGCTACACAGGGCGAAATAAATATATTTGGTGAAATCTATGTGGCGGTAGACAAGTAGTTACTCAAGGTCAGCATGAAGTGCAACAAGTAACATGCAGTGAAGGTTAATGGTGAATGAAGTCACAGCACTGATGGGGAGTCAACCTATGGATATTAGTCATCTGTAACAAGCAAATGATGCATGTGTTAGTGTGTAAGGGGCTGGCACCAGTGTATGACCCTGAATCTCCTTGATTAGTGACAGTGATATTACCATCTCTCCAATGTCTCATGACTAACACACAAAGTTGCCATATGCTGGGGCTTCTTCATCATTTAAAATCTATCTGGTCACCCAGCAGTGGTGTCCAATATCTCCCCTTTATATGCCCTTTACCTGGAGCCATACTTGCAATCATTACAAATAAATTGTGATATTCGGACATGGACGTTTGGTGGCTGTGAGCTTAAAATAACAGCATACGCTGATGATGTTGCGGTATGTACATTGGACTCAGCGGCTGCGTTAGACCATTTTAAAGGGGAAGCTGACATATTTGAAACTTTTTCTGGCCACAAGTTAAATATAGAAAAAACTCAGCTTTTGCTAAATTTCAAACCACTTTTCCAATTCCAGGGGTAACTTCTTCAGTTATATATCTGGGTATAAACTTTGGCATGCAGATTGATCAAATTATTAGTTTGAATTATGATCCTTTGCTTACTTTATTTACTACTAAGTTACGGTTTTGGAATAGGCTTCTGCTCAGCATTATTGGTAGATTTTAATATAATTGTTACCAAAAATTCCTAAATCTGTATCTGTTATGGTCAATCCTACTTTCAGCCCAAATTTTTTTTTTCAAATGCCTGAAAGGCATTCTTGGCAGCCATGTAAGTAATAAGCAGGTCAGGCGTGCTATATACATTTTATTAAACTACTGTACAGACAGAGAGGCCATCAACTACCAAATTTTAAACTATTTTTCTGGTCTGTGTTTGCCAGTCGTCTACTTAACTTGCTGACACTAGCAGAACCTGATCTCTCAGTTCAGATCTATCAATTGACATTAGGGTGTGAATGTAGGCCCTTCTTATGCAGACTGATGGATCCCAAGTACAATAAGCTGGTAACATTTAAGTTTGAGACATCATATGCATCTAGCAGGAAGTGTCTGTGGTATATTCTTTAAAGCTGACAGATGCTGACACGCCACTTAGGGATAATCCAGCATTTTCATAAGTATTCTATGATCCTGCTTGTAGGGTATGGCAAAGACGAGGGGTAGAAACAGGTACGATGTAATCATCAGACCGATGATAGCCTACTTTTAGCTGCTAAATGGGGTAAGGAATTAGCGTGCGAGGTCCTGCCATCGGAAATATACAATGCCATGGAGACCGTCAATAGCTTGGAGCATTCTATCAGTTTAAGATTGAAACAGTTTAAGACTGTCTGCATGTTATATTACACACCTGTGAAAATAACGATATTGAGTGGGAATTTGGCCACTGTCAAAACTACCTGACCTAAGTGTGGTTTCTCTGCAGCTGGTATGATTCATATGTTTGTTACTTGCCCGGCCTTTCAGAAATTATGGGAAGGAGTGACCAAGGCAGTTGCCTCATCCCTTGGATATGTTACATGCTTTAACCCTAAGGAAATAATGATGGGATGTTAAATAGGAAAGGACCAGCGGCTGTGAAAATTGCTGTTTAGAATTATTATCTCGGAAAGGCTCTGTATTGCTAGACTGTTAAAAATGGGGTCTTTGGTTGGCAGTCAGGTTACCCTCTATCCAAGCAAGGACCCTCATCCTAGTTAGGGTAAAGGAAAATCACCCTCAGCTAACCTCCACTCACCCCTTTGGTAGCTTGGCATGAGCAGGCAGGCTTAACTTCAGAAGCAATGTGTGAAGTATTTGTACCAACACACACAGTAACCCAGTGAAAACACTACAAAATGACACAACACAGGTTTAGAAAGATAGATAATATTTACAAAACAAGACCAAAATGACAAAAATCCAACATACACAAGTCAAGATATGAATTTAAAAAAGAATAAGAATTCTAATCCTTAGAAAACAGTGAGAAAGTGGTTATTGCACAAAAATGACTTGGTAGCCTCAAAATAAAGCCGCACGGGAGAGTGTGCGTTGAAAAAGGCCAACGATGTGTTGATTTCTCACCCTCAAGTGAGAGCTTTCATTGTTCCTCCTCCGAGTGGGTAGGCGTGCGTAATTTCTTTTCTATCACAAGAGAGCGATGCGTGGATCCGAATGGGCACTTCAGGTCCGGGCAGGCTTTGCATTGATTTTACGCACCCATCGATGTTGTTTTGAAATCTGGTCGCGCGGTATCGAGAAACCGCTCTGCGTGGGAGCTTGCGTCATTAACAGCAGCCACTGCGGGTGTTGTGCGTTGTTTCTCCAGCCGCGTTTCTTCGATCTCCCAGCCACGATGCATGTGGAGCATTGATTTTAGCTGTGAGGCCGGCAGTGTGTCGTTTATCAGCCATGAGGTGGTGGTGAGTCGAAAGATTTCGCACACGGCGGTCTTTGCATGGATTTCTGACCTTTTCCACCATCTGCACCTTTCAAGGGCCCAGAGACAGGTTATGGCACCACTTGGCAGGCTGGACTCTCAGCAGGAATCCCAAGTGCTGGCAGAGACAAGGCTTTGTTGTCCGTGAGACTTCAACAACAGGAGGAAAGCTCAGTTCAAGCCCTTGGAGATTCTTCACTAGTGGGAAGTCACACAAAAGTCAGTCTTTGTCCTCTCTTAGGTAGAAGCAGCTACTGCAGGCCAACCCATCAAAACATATTCACAGGCAAAGAGGCAGTACTCTTCCTCCAGCTTCCAGCTCTTGTCCTTGGTAAAGGTTTCTCTTGGTTCCAGAAATAATCTGATTTTCCGGGGTCTTGGGTGCTCTCCTTATATCCCTTTCTGCCTTTGAAGTAGGCTTACATCAAAGAGAAGTCTATGTTGTTTTCAAGATCCTGCCTTGCCCAGGCCAGGCCCCAGACACACACCAGGGTGATGGAGACTGCATTGCGTGAGGGCAGGCACAGCCCTTTCAGGTTTAAGTGACCACTCCTCCCCTCCCCTCAGCCCCAATGTCCCATCAGGATATGTAGGCTACACCCGGGCTCCCTTTGTGTCACTGTCTAAAGGAGAGGTGCAAACAGCCCAACAGTCAAACTGACCCAGACAGGGAATCCACAAACAAGCAGAGTCACAAAATGGTTTAAGCAAGAAAATGCCTACTTTCGAAAAGTGGCATTTTCGAACACACAATCTAAAAACCAACTTCACTAAAAGATGTATTTTTAAATTGTGAGTTCAGAGACCCCAAACTCTATATGTCTATCTGCTCCCAAAGGGAATCAGCACTTTAATAAAATTTAAAGGCAGCCCTATGTTAACCTATGAGGCATATGAAGCCAAATGTCTTGCAACAGTGAAAGCAAATGTTGGTACTATTTCACTGTCAGGACATGCAAAACATGAGTACATGTCCCACCTTTAACATACATTGCACACTGCCCATGGGGCTACCTAGGGCTTATCTTAGGGGTGCCTTACATGTATGAAAAGGGAAGGTTGGGGCCTGGCAAGTGAGTACACTTGCCAAGTCGAATTAGGAGTTTAAAACTGCACACACAGACATTGCAGTGGCAGATCTGAGTCATGTATACAGGGTTACTAAAGTGGTTGCACACCCAGTGCTGCAGCCTCACTAGTACCATCTGATTTACAGGCCCTGGGCACTTCTAGTGCACTTTACTAGGGACTTACAGGTAAATCAAACATGCCAATCATGGTTAAGCCAGTGTACACATTTATGTATACAGGGAAGACTTACACTATAGCACTGGTCAGCAGTGGTAAAGTGTCCAGAGCAACAAAAAAAAAAAAAAACAGCAAAAACAGAGTCCAGCACACAGAAACAACCTGGAAAGTATAGGCAAAATGTTTGTGGAGACCATGCCAATGATGCCAAGTCTAACATAATGGGTATCTCCAGCTCTGCCACGGATCACCAAATGTTGGGAGGTTATGCAACAACTTTATGAGCCCGAACTTGCTTTGGCTAAAACCAGGGGTGCCCCTTCACTCGAGAAACTAGACAGGATTAGGCAGAATTTAGTTGGGAGGTGGGGAATATTGTTTAGCCAACTCCTGCCAGCTCGTAGTGCAAAGGATCAAACTGGCAGTGGTCCCCCACAGCATGTGCACTATGACTTTTGTTGAGCGTTCTGTTTATTCTACATTATGTTTTATAGTTGCTCACATGTCATGTCTGACTTATAGGGGGGGTTCCCCAAGTATTTTATTTATTTTTATTAAATTAGGTAACAATTGTATTTATGTTGATGCTTTTTGACTATTCAATAAAAAACAATGATAATAAAAGGTATTCTACCTAAAACTACCTAAACTACACTAACTCATCTAACGTAAGCAACACCTTAACTAAACTTTGCTACTTAATCTACACTACTCTATCCTAAAAATACCTAAAACTTCCTTAACCTCTTAGCTGCTTGGCTTCCCACCCCCCAACCACCCCCCCCCCAGTGCTGAGTCCTTTTTTGGCTATTTGGGGTAGTTTGCGCTTAGGCCTTCATAACTTTTTGTCCACATAAGCTATCCACGCCAAATTTGAGTCCTTTTTTTTCCAACATCCTAGGGATTCTAATGGTACCAAGAGTTTGTGGTTTCCCTTGGAGGAGACCAAGAAATTAGCCAAAATACAGTGATTTTTTTTTTTTAAATGGGAAAAAAGGGCTGCCGAAGAAGGTTTGTGGATTTTTCCCTGAAAATGGCATCAACAGTGGGGTTTCTGGTGCTAAAATTACCATCTTCCCACCTTCCAGGAACAGACAGACTTGAATCAGAAAACCACATTATTCAACACAATTTTGGCATTTTACTGGGACATACCCCATTTTTACTATTTTTGGTGCTTTCAGCCTTCTTCCAGTTAGTGACAGGAATGGGTGTGAAACCAATGCTGGATCCCGGAGAGCTAAACATTTCTGAAAAGTAGACAAAATTCTGAATTTAGCAAGTGGTCATTTGTGTAGATCCTACAAGGTTTTCCTACAGAAAATAACAGCAGAAATAAAATAATATTGAAAGTGAGCTGAAAAAAACAGCCATTTTTCTCTACGTTTTACTCTGTAACTTTTTCCTACTATGTCAGATTTTTTACAGCAATATACCATTACGTGTGCTGGACTCTTCCGGTTGCGAGGATATATAGGGCTTGTAGGTTCATCAAGATCCCTAGGTACCCAGAGCCAATAAATGAGGTGCACCTTGCAATGGGTTTTCATTCCATGCTGGGTATACAGCAATTCATTTGCTGAAATATAAAGAGTGAAAAATAGGTATCAAGAAAACCTTTGTATTTCCAAAATGGGCATAAGATAAGGTGTTGAGAAGCAGTGGTTATTTGCACATCTCTGAATTCCAGGGTGCCCATACTAGCATGTGAATTACAGGCCATTTCTCAAATAGACGTCTTTTTTTACACACTGTCTTACATTTGGAAGGAAAAAATATAGAGAAAGACAAGGGGCAATAACACTTGTTTAACTATTCTGTGTTCCCCCAAGTCTCCCAATACAAATGGTACCTCATTTGCGTGGGTAGGCCTAATGCTTGCGACAGGAAACGCAACATGGACACATCACATTTTTACATTGAAATCTGACGTTTTTTTTAGCAAAGTGCCTAGCTGTAGATTTTGGCCTCTAGCTCAGCAAGCACTTAGGGAAACCTACGAAACCTGGGCATTTTTGAAAATTAGAGACCTAGGGAATCAAAGATGGGGTGACTTTTGGGGCTCTAACCAGGTTCTGTTACGCAGAATCCTTTGCAAACCTCAAAATTTGGCTAAAAAAACAAATTTTCCTCAAATTTCGGGTGACAAAAAGTTCTGGATTCTGAGAGGAGCCACAAATTTCCATCCACTCAGCGTTCCCCCAAGTCTACCGATAAAATTGATACCTTACTTGTGTGGGTAGGCCTAGCGCTGCGACAGGAAATGCCCCAAAAAACAACGTGGACACATCCCATTTTTTGACAGAAAGCAGAGGTGTTTTTTGCAAAGTGTCTACCTGTAGATTTTGGCCTCTAGCTCAGCCGGCACCTAGGGAAACCTACCAAACATGTGCATTCTTTTAAACTAGAGACCTAGGGGAATCCAAGATGGGGTAACTTGTGGGGCTCTGACAAGGTTCTGTTACACAGAATCCTTTCCAAAGCTCAAAATGTGGCTAAAAAACAAATTTTCCTCACATTTCAGTGAGAAAAAGTTCTGGAATCTGAGAGGAGCCACAAATTATCTTCCACCCAGCGTTCCCCCAAGTCTCCCGATAAAATCGATACCTCACTTGTGTGGGTAGGCCTAGCACCCGCGATAGGAAATGCCCCAAAACACAACGTAGACACATCCCATTTTTTGACAGAAAACAGAGGTGTTTTTTGCAAAGTGCCTTCCTGTAGATTTTGGCCTCTAGCTCAGCCGGCACCTAGGGAAACCTACCAAACCTGTGCATTTTTTAAAACTAGAGACCTAGGGGAATCCAAGATGGGGTGAGTTGTGGGGCTCTGACCAGGTTCTGTTACCCAGAATCCTTTGCAAACTTCAAAATTTGGCTAAAAAAACACATTTTCCTCACATTTTAGTGACAGAAAGTTCTGGAATCTGAGAGGAGCCACAAATTTCTTTCCACTCAGCTTTCCCCCAAGTCTCCAGACAAAATTGATACCTCACTTGTGTGGGTAGGCCTAGCGTCTGCGACAGGAAATGACCCAAAACACAACGTGGACACATCCTATTTTTTGACAGAAAACAGAGGTGTTTTTTGCAAAGTGCCTACCTGTAGATTTTGGCCTCTAGCTCAGCCGGCACCTAGAGAAACCTACCAAACCTGTCCATTTTTGAAAACTAGAGACCTAGGGGAATCCAAGATGGGGTTACTTGTGGGGCTCTGACCAGGTTCTGCTACCCAGAAACCTTTGCAAACCTCAAAATTTGGCTAAAAAACTAATTTTCCTCACATTTCAGTGACAGAAAGTTATGGAATCTGAGAGGAACCACAAATTTCCTCCCACCCAGCTTTTCCCCAAGTCTCCAGCTAAAATTGATACCTCACTTGTGTGGGTGGGCCTAGCGCCCGTGACAGGAAATGCCCCAAAACACAACGTGGACACATCCCATTTTTTGACAGAAAACAGAGGTGTTTTTTGCAAAGTGCCTACCTGTAGATTATGGCCTCTAGCTCAACCGGCACCTAGGGAAACCTACCAAACCTGTGCATTTTTTAAAACTAGAGACCTAGGGGAATCCAAGATGGGGTGACTTGTGGGGCTCTGACCAGGTTCTGTTACCCAGAATCCTTTGCAAACTTCAAAATTTGGCTAAAAAAACACATTTCCCTCACATTTTAGTGAAAGAAAGTTCTGGAATCTGAGAGGAGCCACAAATTTCTTTCCACCCAGCGTTCCCCCAAGTCTACCGATAAAATTGATACCTTACTTGTGTGGGTAGGCCTAGCGCTGCGACAGGAAATGCCCCAAAAAACAACGTGGACACATCCCATTTTTTGACAGAAAGCAGAGGTGTTTTTTGCAAAGTGTCTACCTGTAGATTTTGGCCTCTAGCTCAGCCGGCACCTAGGGAAACCTACCAAACATGTGCATTCTTTTAAACTAGAGACCTAGGGGAATCCAAGATGGGGTAACTTGTGGGGCTCTGACAAGGTTCTGTTACACAGAATCCTTTCCAAAGCTCAAAATGTGGCTAAAAAACAAATTTTCCTCACATTTCAGTGAGAAAAAGTTCTGGAATCTGAGAGGAGCCACAAATTATCTTCCACCCAGCGTTCCCCCAAGTCTCCCGATAAAATCGATACCTCACTTGTGTGGGTAGGCCTAGCACCCGCGATAGGAAATGCCCCAAAACACAACGTAGACACATCCCATTTTTTGACAGAAAACAGAGGTGTTTTTTGCAAAGTGCCTTCCTGTAGATTTTGGCCTCTAGCTCAGCCGGCACCTAGGGAAACCTACCAAACCTGTGCATTTTTTAAAACTAGAGACCTAGGGGAATCCAAGATGGGGTGAGTTGTGGGGCTCTGACCAGGTTCTGTTACCCAGAATCCTTTGCAAACTTCAAAATTTGGCTAAAAAAACACATTTTCCTCACATTTTAGTGACAGAAAGTTCTGGAATCTGAGAGGAGCCACAAATTTCTTTCCACTCAGCTTTCCCCCAAGTCTCCAGACAAAATTGATACCTCACTTGTGTGGGTAGGCCTAGCGTCTGCGACAGGAAATGACCCAAAACACAACGTGGACACATCCTATTTTTTGACAGAAAACAGAGGTGTTTTTTGCAAAGTGCCTACCTGTAGATTTTGGCCTCTAGCTCAGCCGGCACCTAGAGAAACCTACCAAACCTGTCCATTTATGAAAACTAGAGACCTAGGGGAATCCAAGATGGGGTTACTTGTGGGGCTCTGACCAGGTTCTGCTACCCAGAAACCTTTGCAAACCTCAAAATTTGGCTAAAAAACTAATTTTCCTCACATTTCAGTGACAGAAAGTTATGGAATCTGAGAGGAACCACAAATTTCCTCCCACCCAGCTTTTCCCCAAGTCTCCAGCTAAAATTGATACCTCACTTGTGTGGGTGGGCCTAGCGCCCGTGACAGGAAATGCCCCAAAACACAACGTGGACACATCCCATTTTTTGACAGAAAACAGAGGTGTTTTTTGCAAAGTGCCTACCTGTAGATTATGGCCTCTAGCTCAACCGGCACCTAGAGAAACCTACCAAACCTGTGCATTTTTTAAAACTAGAGACCTAGGGGAATCCAAGATGGGGTGACTTGTGGGGCTCTGACCAGGTTCTGTTACCCAGAATCCTTTGCAAACTTCAAAATTTGGCTAAAAAAACACATTTCCCTCACATTTTAGTGAAAGAAAGTTCTGGAATCTGAGAGGAGCCACAAATTTCTTTCCACCCAGCGTATCCACAAGTCTCCAGATAAAATTGATACCTCACTTGTGTGGGTAGGCCTAGCACCCGCGACAGGAAATGCCCTAAAACACAACATGGACAAATCCCATTTTTTGACAGAAAACAGAGGTGTTTTTTGCAAAATGCCTACCTGTAGATTTTGGCCTCTAGCTCAGCCGGCACCTAGGGAAACCTACCAAACCTGTGCATTTTTGAAAACTAGAGACCTAGGGGAATCCAAGATGGGGTGACTTCTGGGGTTCTGACCACGTTCTGTTACCCAGAATCCTTTGCAAACCTCAAAATGTGGCTAAAAAAACACTTTTTCCTCAAATTTCGGTGACAGAAAGTTCTGGAATCTGAGAGGAGCCACAAATTTCCTTCCACCCAGCGTTCCCCCAAGTCTCCCGATAAAATTGATACCTCACTTGTGTGGGTAGGCCTAGCGCCCGCGACAGGAAATGCCCCAAAACACAACGTGGACACATCCCATTTTTTGACAGAAAACAGAGGTGTTTTTTGCAAAGTGCCTACCTGTAGATTTTGGCCTCTAGCTCAGCCGGCACCTAGGGAAACCTACCAAACCTGTGCATTTTTTTAAACTAGAGACCTAGGGGAATTCAAGATGGGGTGACTTGTGGGGCTCTGACCAGGCTCTGTTACCCAGAATCCTTTGCAAACCTCAAAATGTGGCTAAAAAAACACTTTTTCCTCACATCGGTGACAGAAAGTTCTGGAATCTGAGAGGAGCCACGAATTTCCTTCCACCCAGCGTTCCCCCAAGTCTCCCAATAAAATTTATACCTCACTTCTGTGGGTAGGTCTAGCGCCCGCGACAGGAAATGACCCAAAACACAACGTGGACACATCCTATTTTTTGACAGAAAACAGAGGTGTTTTTTGCAAAGTGCCTACCTGTAGATTTTGGCCTCTAGCTCAGCCGGCACCTAGGGAAACCTACCAAACCTGTCCATTTTTGAAAACTAGAGACCTAGGGGAATCCAAGATGGGGTTACTTGTGGGGCTCTGACCAGGTTCTGCTACCCAGAAACCTTTGCAAACCTCAAAATTTGGCTAAAAAACAAATTTTCCTCACATTTCAGTGACAGAAAGTTCTGGAATCTGAGAGGAGCCACAAATTTCCTTCCACTCAGCTTTCCCCCGAGTCTCCAGATAAAATTGATACCTCACTTGTGTGGGTAGGCCTAGCGTCCGCGACAAGAAATGACCCAAAACACAACGTGGACACATCCTATTTTTTGACAGAAAACAGAGGTGTTTTTTGCAAAGTGCGTACCTGTAGATTTTGGCCTCTAGCTCAGCCGGCACCTAGGGAAACCTACCAAACCTGTCCATTTTTTAAAACTAGAGACCTAGGGGAATCCAAGATGGGGTTACTTGTGGGGCTCTGACCAGGTTCTGCTACCCAGAAACCTTTGCAAACCTCAAAATTTGGCTAAAAAACAAATTTTCCTCACATTTCAGTGACAGAAAGTTATGGAATCTGAGAGGAACCACAAATTTCCTTCCACCCAGCTTTTCCCCAAGTCTCCAGCTAAAATTGATACCTCACTTGTGTGGGTGGGCCTAGCGCCCGTGACAGGAAATGCCCCAAAACACAACGTGGACACATCCCATTTTTTGACAGAAAACAGAGGTGTTTTTTGCAAAGTGCCTACCTGTAGATTATGGCCTCTAGCTCAGCCGGCACCTAGGGAAACCTACCAAACCTGTGCATTTTTTAAAACTAGAGACCTAGGGGAATCCAAGATGTGGTGACTTGTGGGGCTCTGACCAGGTTCTGTTACCCAGAATCCTTTGCAAACTTCAAAATTTGGCTAAAAAAACACATTTCCCTCACATTTTAGTGACAGAAAGTTCTGGAATCTGAGAGGAGCCACAAATTTCTTTCCACCCAGCGTTTCCACAAGTCTCCAGATAAAATTGATACCTCACTTGTGTGGGTAGGCCTAGCACCCGTGACAGGAAATGCCCTAAAACACAACGTGGACACATCCCATTTTTTGACAGAAAACAGAGGTGTTTTTTGCAAGGTGCCTACCTGTAGATTTTGGCCTCTAGCTCAGCCGGCACCTAGAGAAACCTACTAAACCTGTGCATTTTTTAAAACTAGAGACCAAGGGGAATCCAAGATGGGGTGACTTGTGGGGCTCTGACCAGGTTCTGTTACCCAGTATCCTTTGCAAACCTCAGAATTTGGCTGAAAAAACACATTTTCCTTACATTTCGGTGACAGAAAGTTCTGGAATCTGAGAGGAGCCACAAATGTCCTTCCACCCAGCGTTCACCCAAGTCTCTCGATAAAATTGATATCTCACTTGTGTGGGTAGGCCCAGCACCCGCGACAGGAAATGCCCTAAAACACAACGTGGACACATCCCATTTTTTGACAGAAAACAGAGTTGTTTTTTGCAAAGTGCCTACCTGTAGATTTTGGCCTCTAGCTCAGCCGGCACCTAGGAAAACCTACCAAACCTGTGCATTTTTGAAAACTAGAGACCTCGGGGAATCCAAGATGGGGTGACTTCTGGGGCTCTGACCACGTTCTGTTACCCAGAATCCTTTGCAAACCTCAAAATGTGGCTAAAAAAACACTTTTTCCTCAAATTTCGGTGACAGAAAGTTCTGGAATCTGAGAGGAGCCACAAATTTCCTTCCACCCAGCGTTCCCCCAAGTCTCCCGATAAAATTGATACCTCACTTGTGTGGGTAGGCCTAGCGCCCGCAACAGGAAATGCCCCAAAACACAACGTGGACACATCCCATTTTTTGACAGAAAACAGAGGTGTTTTTTGAAAAGTGCCTACCTGTAGATTTTGGCCTCTAGCTCAGCCGGCACCTAGGGAAACCTACCAAACCTGTGCATTTTTTTAAACTAGAGACCTAGGGGAATTCAAGATGGGGTGACTTATGGGGCTCTGACCAGGTTCTGTTACCCAGAATCCTTTGCAAACCTCAAAATGTGGCTAAAAAAACACTTTTTCCTCACATCGGTGTCAGAAAGTTCTGGAATCTGAGAGGAGCCACGAATTTCCTTCCACCCAGCGTTCCCCCAAGTCTCCCAATAAAATTGATACCTCACTTCTGTGGGTAGGTCTAGCGCCCGCGACAGGAAATGACCCAAAACACAACGTGGACACATCCTATTTTTTGACAGAAAACAGAGGTGTTTTTTGCAAAGTGCCTACCTGTAGATTTTGGCCTCTAGCTCAGCCAGCACCTAGGGAAACCTACCACACCTGTCCATTTTTGAAAACTAGAGACCTAGGGGAATCCAAGATGGGGTTACTTGTGGGGCTCTGACCAGGTTCTGCTACCCAGAAACCTTTGCGAACCTCAAAATTTGGCTAAAAAACAAATTTTCCTCACATTTCAGTGACAGAAAGTTCTGGAATCTGAGAGGAGCCACAAATTTCTTTCCACTCAGCTTTCCCCCAAGTCTCCAGATAAAATTGATACCTCACTTGTGTGGGTAGGCCTAGCGTCCGCGACAGGAAATGACCCAAAACACAACGTGGACACATCCTATTTTTTGACAGAAAACAGAGGTGTTTTTTGCAAAGTGCGTACCTGTAGATTTTGGCCTCTAGCTCAGCCGGCACCTATGGAAACCTACCAAACCTGTCCATTTTTTAAAACTAGAGACCCAGGGGAATCCAAGATGGGGTTACTTGTGGGGCTCTGACCAGGTTCTGCTACCCAGAAACCTTTCCAAACCTCAAAATTTGGCTAAAAAACAAATTTTCCTCACATTTCAGTGACAGAAAGTTATGGAATCTGAGAGGAACCACAAATTTCCTTCCACCCAGCTTTTCCCCAAGTCTCCAGCTAAAATTGATACCTCACTTGTGTGGGTGGGCCTAGCGCCCGTGACAGGAAATGCCCCAAAACACAACGTGGACACATCCCATTTTTTGACAGAAAACAGAGGTGTTTTTTGCAAAGTGCCTACCTGTAGATTATGGCCTCTAGCTCAGCCGGCACCTAGGGAAATCTAAGAAACCTGTGCATTTTTGAAAACTAGAGACCTAGGGGAATCCAATATGGGGTAACTTGTGGGGCTCTGACCAGGTTCTGTTACCCAGAATCCTTTCCAAACCTCAAAATGTGGCTAAAAAACAAATTTTCCTCATATTTCACTGACAGAAAGTTCTGGAATCTGAGAGGAGCCACAAATTTCCTTCCACCCAGCGTTCCCCCAAGTCTCCCGATAAAATTGATACCTCACTTGTGTGGGTAGGCCTAGCGCCCGCAACAGGAAATGCCCCAAAACACAACGTGGACACATCCCATTTTTTGACAGAAAACAGAGGTGTTTTTTGCAAAGTGCCTACCCATAGATTTTAGCCTCAAGCTCAGCCGGCACCTATGAAACCTACCAAAACAGTGCATTTTTAGAAAACTAGAGACCTAGGAGAATCCAAGATGGGGTGACTTGTGCGGCTCTGACTAGGTTCTGTTACTCAGGATCTGTTCCAAACCTCAAAAGTTGGCTAAAAAACACATTTTTCTCACAATTCAGTGACCGAAAGTTCTGGGATCTGAGAGGAGCCACAAATTTCCTTCCACCCAACGTTCACCCTAGTCTCCTGATAAAATTGATATCTCACTTGTGTGGGTAGGCCAAGCGCCCGCGACAGGAAATGCCCTAAAACACAACGTGGACACTTCCCATTTTTTGACAGAAAACAGAGGTGTTTTTTGCAAAGTGCCTGCCTATAGATTTTGGGCTCTAGCTCAGCCGGCACCTATGGAAACCTACCAAGCCTGTGCATTTTTCAAAACTAGAGACCTAGGGTAATCCAAGATGGGGTGACTTGTGCGGTTCTGACCAGGTTCTGTTACCCAGAATCTTTTCCAAACCTCAAAATTTGGCTAAAAAACACATTTTTGTCACATTTCAGTGACAGAAAGTTCTGGAATCTGAGAGAAGCCACAAATGTCCTTCCACACAGCATTCCCCCAGGTCTCCCGATAAAATTGATACCTCACTTGTGTGGGTAGGCATAGCGCCCACGACAGGAAATGCCCCAAAACACAACGTGGACACATCCCATTTTTTGACAGAAAATAGAGGTGTTTTTTGCAAAGTGCCTACCTGTAGATTTTGGCCTCTAGCTCAGCCGGCACCTAGGGAAACCTACCAAACCTGTGCATTCTTGAAAACTAAAAACCTAAGGGAATCCAAGATGTGGTGACTTGTGGGGCTCTGACCAGGTTCTGTTACCCAGAAACCTTTGCAAACCTCAGAATTTGGCTAATAAAACACATTTTCCGCAAATTTCGGTGACAGAAAGTTCTGGAATCAGAGAGGAGCCACAAATTTCCTTCCATCCAGCGTTTCCACAATTCAACAGATAAAATTGATACCTCACTTGTGTGGGTAGGCCTAGCGCCCGTGATAGGAAATGCCCCAAAACACAACGTGGACACATGCCATTTTTTGACAGAAAACGGAGGTGTTTTTTGCAAAGTGCCTACCTGTAGATTTTGGCCTTTAGCTCAGCCAGCACCTAGGGAAACCTACCAAAACTGTGCATTTTTTTAAACTAGAGACCTAGGGGAATCCAAGATGGGGTGACTTGTGGGGCTCTGACCAGGTTCTGTTACCCACAAATTTCCTTCCACCCAGCATTCCTCCAGGTCTCCTGATAAAACTGATACCTCACTTGTGTGGGTAGGCCTAGCGCCCGCGACAGGAAATACCCCAAAACACAACGTGGACACATCCCATTTTTGACAGAAAATAGAGGTGTTTTTTGCAAAGTGCCTACCTGTAGATGTTGGCCTCTAGCTCAGCCGGCACCTAGGGAAACCTACCAAACCTGTGTATTTTTGAAAACTAGAGACCTAGGGGAATCCAGGATGGGGTGACTTGTGGGGCTCTGACCATGTTCTGCTACCCAGAAACCTTTGCAAACCTCAAAATTTGGCTAAAAAACGCATTTTCCTCACATTTCAGTGACAGAAAGTTCTGGAATCTGAGAGGAGCCACAAATTTCCTTCCACTCAGCTTTCCCCCAAGTCTCCAGATAAAATTGATACCTCACTTGTGTGGGTAGGCCTAGCGTCCGCGACAGGAAATGACCCAAAACACAACGTGGACACATCCTATTTTTTGACAGAAAACAGAGGTGTTTTTTGCAAAGTGCCTACCTGTAGATTTTGGCCTCTAGCTCAGCCGGCACCTAGGGAAACCTACCAATCCTGTCCATTTTTGAAAACTAGAGACCTAGGGGAATCCAAGATGGGGTAACTTGTGGGGCTCTGACCAGGTTCTGTTACCCAGAATCCTTTCCAAACCTCAAAATGGGGCTAAAAAACAAATTTTCCTCACATTTCAGTGACAGAAAGTTCTGGAATCTGAGAGGAGCCACAAATTTCCTTCCACCCAGCGTTCCCCCAAGTCTCCCGATAAAATTGATACCTCACTTGTGTGGGTAGGCCTAGCGTCCGCGACAGGAAATGTCCCAAAACACAACGTGGACACATACCATTTTTTGACAGAAAACGGAGGTGTTTTTTGCAAAGTGCCTACCTGCAGATTTTGGCCTTTAGCTCAGCCGGCACCTAGGGAAAACTACGAAACCTGTGCATTTTTGAAAACTAGAGACCTGGGGAATCCAAGATGGGGTAACTTTTGGGGCTCTGACCAGGTTCTGTTACCCAGAATCCTTTCCAAACCTCAAAATGTGGCTAAAAAACAAATTTTCCTCAAATTTCAGTGACAGAAAGTTCTGGAATCTGAGAGGAGCCACAAATTTCCTTCCACCCAGCGTTCCCCCAAGTCTCCAGATAAAATTGATACCTCACTTGTGTGGGTAGGCCTAGCGTCCGCGACAGGAAATGTCCCAAAACACAACGTGGACACATCCCATTTTTTGACAGAAAACGGAGGTGTTTTTTGCAAAGTGCCTACCTGTAGATTTTGGCCTTTAGCTCAGCCAGCACCTAGGGAAACCTACCAAACCTGTGCATTTTTTTAAACTAGAGACCTAGGGGAATCCAAGATGGGGTGACTTGTGGGGTTCTGACCAGGTTCTGTTACACACAAATGTCCTTTCACCCAGCATTCCTCCAGGTCTCCCGATAAAATTGATACCTCACTTCTGTGGGTAGGACTAGCGCCCGCGACAGGAAATACCCCAAAACACAACGTGGACACATCCCATTTTTTGACAGAAAATAGAGGTGTTTTTTGCAAAGTGCCTACCTGTAGATTTTGGCCTCTAGCTCAGCCGGCACCTAGGGAAACCTACCAAATGTGTGTATTTTTGAAAACTAGAGACCTAGGGGAATCCAGGATGGGGTGACTTGTGGGGCTCTGACCATGTTCTGCTACCCAGAAACCTTTGCAAACCTCAAAATTTGGCTAAAAAAACAAATTTTCCTCACATTTCAGTGACAGAAAGTTATGGAATCTGAGAGGAGCCACAAATTTCCTTCCACCCAGCTTTTCCCCAAGTCTCCAGCTAAAATTGATACCTCACTTGTGTGGGTGGGCCTAGCGCCCGTGACAGGAAATGCCCCAAAACACAACGTGGACACATCCCATTTTTTGACAGAAAACAGAGGTGTTTTTTGCAAAGTGCCTACCTGTAGATTATGGCCTCTAGCTCAGCCGGCACCTAGGGAAATCTACGACACCTGTGCATTTTTGAAAACTAGAGACCTAGGGGAATCCAAGATGGGGTAACTTGTGGGGCTCTGACCAGGTTCTGTTACCCAGAATCCTTTCCAAACCTCAAAATGTGGCTAAAAAACAAATTTTCCTCACATTTCAGTGACAGAAAGTTCTGGAATCTGAGAGGAGCCACAAATTTCCTTCCACCCAGCGTTCCCCCAAGTCTCCCGATAAAATTGATACCTCACTTGTGTGGGTAGGCCTAGCGCCCGCAACAGGAAATGCCCCAAAACACAACGTGGACACATCCCATTTTTTGACAGAAAACAGAGGTGTTTTTTGCAAAGTGCCTACCTATAGATTTTGGCCTCAAGCTCAGCCGGCACCTATGAAACCTACCAAACCAGTGCATTTTTAGAAACCTAGAGACCTAGGAGAATCCAAGATGGGGTGACTTGTGCGGCTCTGACTAGGTTCTGTTACTCAGGATCTGTTCCAAACCTCAAAAGTTGGCTAAAAAACAAATTTTTCTCACATTTCAGTGACAGAAAGTTCTGGGATCTGAGAGGAGCCACAAATTTCCTTCCACCCAACGTTCACCCTAGTCTCCTGATAAAATTGATATCTCACTTGTGTGGGTAGGCCAAGCGCCCGCGACAGGAAATGCCCTAAAACACAACGTGGACACTTCCCATTTTTTGACAGAAAACAGAGGTGTTTTTTGCAAAGTGCCTACCTGTAGATTATGGCCTCTAGCTCAGCCGGCACCTAGGGAAACCTACCAAACCTGTGCATTTTTTTAAACTAGAGACCAAGGGTAATCCAAGATGGGGTGACTTGTGCGGTTCTGACCAGGTTCTGTTACCCAGAATCTTTTCCAAACCTCAAAATTTGGCTAAAAAACACATTATTCTCACATTTCAGTGACAGAAAGTTCTGGAATCTGAGAGAAGCCACAAATTTCCTTCCACACAGCATTCCCCCAGGTCTCCCGATAAAATTGATACCTCACTTGTGTGGGTAGGCCTAGAGCCCACGACAGGAAATGCCCCAAAACACAACGTGGACACATCCCATTTTTTGACAGAAAACAGAGGTGTTTTTTGCAAAGTGCCTACCTGTAGATTTTGGCCTCTAGCTCAGCCGGCACCTAGGGAAACCTACCAAATGTGTGTATTTTTGAAAACTAGAGACCTAGGGGAATCCAGGATGGGGTGACTTGTGGGGCTCTGACCATGTTCTGCTACCCAGAAACCTTTGCAAACCTCAAAATTTGGCTAAAAAACACATTTTCCTCACATTTCAGTGACAGAAAGTTATGGAATCTGAGAGGAGCCACAAATTTCCTTCCACCCAGCTTTTCCCCAAGTCTCCAGCTAAAATTGATACCTCACTTGTGTGGGTGGGCCTAGCGCCCGTGACAGGAAATGCCCCAAAACACAACGTGGACACATCCCATTTTTTGACAGAAAACAGAGGTGTTTTTTGCAAAGTGCCTACCTGTAGATTATGGCCTCTAGCTCAGCCGGCACCTAGGGAAATCTACGACACCTGTGCATTTTTGAAAACTAGAGACCTAGGGGAATCCAAGATGGGGTAACTTGTGGGGCTCTGACCAGGTTCTGTTACCCAGAATCCTTTCCAAACCTCAAAATGTGGCTAAAAAACAAATTTTCCTCACATTTCAGTGACAGAAAGTTCTGGAATCTGAGAGGAGCCACAAATTTCCTTCCACCCAGCGTTCCCCCAAGTCTCCCGATAAAATTGATACCTCACTTGTGTGGGTAGGCCTAGCGCCCGCAACAGGAAATGCCCCAAAACACAACGTGGACACATCCCATTTTTTGACAGAAAACAGAGGTGTTTTTTGCAAAGTGCCTACCTATAGATTTTGGCCTCAAGCTCAGCCGGCACCTATGAAACCTACCAAACCAGTGCATTTTTAGAAACCTAGAGACCTAGGAGAATCCAAGATGGGGTGACTTGTGCGGCTCTGACTAGGTTCTGTTACTCAGGATCTGTTCCAAACCTCAAAAGTTGGCTAAAAAACAAATTTTTCTCACATTTCAGTGACAGAAAGTTCTGGGATCTGAGAGGAGCCACAAATTTCCTTCCACCCAACGTTCACCCTAGTCTCCTGATAAAATTGATATCTCACTTGTGTGGGTAGGCCAAGCGCCCGCGACAGGAAATGCCCTAAAACACAACGTGGACACTTCCCATTTTTTGACAGAAAACAGAGGTGTTTTTTGCAAAGTGCCTACCTGTAGATTATGGCCTCTAGCTCAGCCGGCACCTAGGGAAACCTACCAAACCTGTGCATTTTTTTAAACTAGAGACCAAGGGTAATCCAAGATGGGGTGACTTGTGCGGTTCTGACCAGGTTCTGTTACCCAGAATCTTTTCCAAACCTCAAAATTTGGCTAAAAAACACATTATTCTCACATTTCAGTGACAGAAAGTTCTGGAATCTGAGAGAAGCCACAAATTTCCTTCCACACAGCATTCCCCCAGGTCTCCCGATAAAATTGATACCTCACTTGTGTGGGTAGGCCTAGAGCCCACGACAGGAAATGCCCCAAAACACAACGTGGACACATCCCATTTTTTGACAGAAAATAGAGGTGTTTTTTGCAAAGTGCCTACCTGTAGATTTTGGCCTCTAGCTCAGCCGGCACCTAGGGAAACCTACCAAACCTGTGCATTCTTGAAAACTAAAAACCTAGGGGAATCCAAGATGGGGTGACTTGTGGGGCTCTGACCAGGTTCTGTTACCCAGAAACCTTTGCAAACCTCAGAATTTCGCTAATAAAACACATTTTCCGCAAATTTCGGTGACAGAAAGTTCTGGAATCAGAGAGGAGCCACAAATTTCCTTCCACCCAGCGTTCCCCCAAGTCTCCCGATCAAATTGATACCTCACTTGTGTGGGTAGGCCTAGCGCCTGCAACAGGAAATGCCCCAAAACACAACGTGGACACATCCCATTTTTTGACAGAAAACAGAGGTGTTTTTTGCAAAGTGCCTACCTATAGATTTTGGCCTCAAGCTCAGCCGGCAACTATGAAACCTACCAAACCAGTGCATTTTTAGAAAACTAGAGACCTAGGGTAATCCAAGATGGGGTGACTTGTGCGGTTCTGACCAGGTTCTGTTACCCAGAATCTTTTCCAAACCTCAAAATTTGGCTAAAAAACACATTTTTGTCACATTTCAGTGACAGAAAGTTCTGGAATCTGAGAGAAGCCACAAATTTCCTTCCACACAGCATTCCCCCAGGTCTCCCGATAAAATTGATACCTCACTTGTGTGGGTAGGCCTAGCGCCCATGACAGGAAATGCCCCAAAACACAACGTGGACACATCCCATTTTTTGACAGAAAATAGAGGTGTTTTTTGCAAAGTGCCTACCTGTAGATTTTGGCCTCTAGCTCAGCCGGCACCTAGGGAAACCTACCAAACCTGTGCATTCTTGAAAACTAAAAACCTAGGGGAATCCAAGATGGGGTGACTTGTGGGGCTCTCACCAGGTTCTGTTACCCAGAAACCTTTGCAAACCTCAGAATTTGGCTAATAAAACACATTTTCTGCAAATTTCGGTGACAGAAAGTCCCGGAATCAGAGAGGAGCCACAAATTTCCTTCCACTCAGCTTTCCCCCAAGTCTCCAGATAAAATTGATACCTCACTTGTGTGGGTAGGCCTAGCGTCCGCGACAGGAAATGTCCCAAAATACAACGTGGACACATCCCATTTTTTGACAGAAAACTGAGGTGTTTTTTGCAAAGTGCCTACCTGTAGATTTTGGCCTTTAGCTCAGCCAGCACCTAGGGAAACCTACCAAACCTGTGCATTTTTTTAAACTAGAGACCTAGGGGAATCCAAGATGGGGTGACTTGTGGGGCTCTGACCAGGTTCTGTTACCCACAAATTTCCTTCCACCCACCATTCCTCCAGGTCTCCCGATAAAATTGATCCAGCGTTTCCACAATTCTCCAGATAAAATTGATACCTCACTTGTGTGGGTAGGCCTAGCGCCCGTGACAGGAAATGCCCCAAAACACAACGTGGACACATGCCATTGTTTGACAGAAAACAGAGGTGCTTTTTGCAAAGTGACTACCTGTAGATTCTGGCCTCTAGCTCAGCCGGCACCTAGGGAAACCTACCACACCTGTGCATTTTTGAAAACTAGAGACCAAGGGGAATCCAGGATGGGGTGACTTGTGGGGCTCTGACCAGGTTCTGCTACCCAGAAACCTTTGCAAACCTCAAAATGTGCTAAAAAACTAATTTTCCTCACATTTCAGTGACAAAAAGTTCTGGAATCTGAGAGGAGCCACAAATTTCCTTCCACTCAGCTTTCCCCCAAGTCTCCAGATAAAATTGATACCTCACTTGTGTGGGTAGGCCTAGCGTCCTCAACAGGAAATGTCCCAAAACACAACGTGGACACATCCCATTTTTTGACAGAAAACTGAGGTGTTTTTTGCAAAGTGCCTACCTGTAGAGTTTGGCCTCTAGCTCAGCCAGCACCTAGGGAAACCTACCAAATCTGTGCATTTTTTTAAACTAGAGACCTAGGGGAATCCAAGATGGGGTGACTTGTGGGGCTCTGACCAGGTTCTGTTACCCAGAACCCTTTGCAAACCTCAAAATTTGGCTAAAAAAACACTTTTTCCTTATATTTCGGTGACAGAAAGTTCTGGAATCTGAGAGGAGCCACAAATTTCCTTCCACCCAGCGTTCCCCGAAATCTCCTGATAAAATTGATACCTCACTTGTGTGGGTAGGCCAAGCACCCGCGACAGGAAATGCCCTAAAACACAACATGGACACATCCCATTTTTTGACAGAAACCTGAGGTGTTTTTTGCAAACTGCTTACCTGTAGATTTTGGCCTCTAGCTCAGCCGTCAGCTAGGGAAACCTACCAATCCTGTGCATTTTTGAAAAATAGAGACCGAGGGGAATCTAAGATGGTGTGCCTTCTGGGTCTCTGACCAGGTTCTGTTACACAAAATCCTTTTCAAACCTTAAAAATAGGCTAAAAAAACATATTTTCCTCACATTTCGGTGACAGAAAGTTGTGGAATCTGAGAGGAGACGCAAATATCCTTCCACCCAGCGTTCCCCAAGGTCTCCCGATAAAATAGATACCTCACTTGTGTTGGTAGGCCTAGCGCCCTCGACAGGAAATGCCCCAAAACACAACGTAGACACATCCCATTTTTTGACAGAAAACAGAGGTGTTTTTTGCAAAGTGCCTACCTGTAGATTTTGGCCTCTAGCTCAGCCGGCACCTAGGGAAACCTACCAAACCTGTGCATTTTTTAAACTAGAGACCTAGGGGAATCCAAGATGGGGTGACTTGTGGGGCTCTGACCAGGTTCTGTTACCCAGAATCCTTTGCAAACCTCAAAACTTGGCTAAAAAAACACATTTTTCTCACATTTTAGTGACAGAAAGTTCTGGAATCTGAGAGGAGTCACAAATTTCCTTCCACCCAGCGTTTCCACAAGTCTCCAGATAAAATTGATACCTCACTTGTGTGGGTAGGCCTAGCACCCGCAACAGGAAATGCCCTATAACACAATGTGGACAAATCCCATTTTTCTACCAGAAAACAGATGTGGTTTTTGCAAGGGGCCTACCTGTAGATTTTGGCCTCTAGCTCAGCCAGCACCTAGGGAAACCTACCAAACCTGTGCATTTTTTAAAACTAGAGACCAAGGGGAATCCAAGATGGGGTGACTTGTGGGGCTCTGAGCAGGTTCTATTACCCAGTATCCTTTGCAAACCTCAGAATTTGGCTTAAAAAAAAATATTTTCCTTACATTTCGGTGACAGAAAGTCCTGGAATCTGAGAGGAGCCACAAATGTCCTTCCACCCAACGTTCACCCTAGTCTCCTGATAAAATTGATATCTCACTTGTGTGGGTAGGCCAAGCGCCCGCGACAGGAAATGCCCTAAAACACAACGTGGACACATCCCATTTTTTGACAGAAAACAGAGGTGTTTTTTGCAAAGTGCCTACCTATAGATTTTGGGCTCTAGCTCAGCCGGCACCTATGGAAACCTACCAAGCCTGTGCATTTTTTAAAACTAGAGACCTAGGGTAATCCAAGATGGGGTGACTTGTGCGGTTCTGACCATGTTCTGTTACCCAGAATCCTTTGCAAACCTCAAAATGTGCTTACAAAAACACTTTATCCTCACATTTCGGTGAAAGAATGTTCTGGAATCTGAGATGAGCCACAAACTTCTTTCCACCCAGCGTTCACCCAATTCTCCCGATAAAATTGATACCTCACTTGTGTGGGTAGGCCTAGCGTCCGCGACAGGAAATGTCCCAAAACACAACGTGGACACATCCCATTTTTTGACAGAAAACGGAGGTGTTTTTTGCAAAGTGCCTACCTGTAGATTTTGGCCTTTAGCTCAGCCAGCACCTAGGGAAACCTACCAAACCTGTGCATTTTTTTAAACTAGAGACCTAGGGGAATCGAAGATGGGGTGACTTGTGGGGTTCTGACCAGGTTCTGTTACACACAAATGTCCTTTCACCCAGCATTCCTCCAGGTCTCCCGATAAAATTGATACCTCACTTCTGTGGGTAGGACTAGCGCCCCGCGACAGGAAATACCCAAAACACAACGTGGACACATCCCATTTTTTGACAGAAAATAGAGGTGTTTTTTGCAAAGTGCCTACCTGTAGATTTTGGCCTCTAGCTCAGCCGGCACCTAGGGAAACCTACCAAATGTGTGTATTTTTGCAAACTAGAGACCTAGGGGAATCCAGGATGGGGTGACTTGTGGGGCTCTGACCATGTTCTGCTACCCAGAAACCTTTGCAAACCTCAAAATTTGGCTAAAAAACAAATTTTCCTCACATTTCAGTGACAGAAAGTTATGGAATCTGAGAGGAGCCAAAAATTTCCTTCCACCCAGCTTTTCCCCAAGTCTCCAGCTAAAATTGATACCTCACTTGTGTGGGTGGGCCTAGCGCCCGTGACAGGAAATGCCCCAAAACACAACGTGGACACATCCCATTTTTTGACAGAAAACAGAGGTGTTTTTTGCAAAGTGCCTACCTGTAGATTATGGCCTCTAGCTCAGCCGGCACCTAGGGAAATCTACGACACCTGTGCATTTTTGAAAACTAGAGACCTAGGGGAATCCAAGATGGGGTAACTTGTGGGGCTCTGACCAGGTTCTGTTACCCAGAATCCTTTCCAAACCTCAAAATGTGGCTAAAAAACAAATTTTCCTCACATTTCAGTGACAGAAAGTTCTGGAATCTGAGAGGAGCCACAAATTTCCTTCCACCCAGCGTTCCCCCAAGTCTCCCGATAAAATTGATACCTCACTTGTGTGGGTAGGCCTAGCGCCCGCAACAGGAAATGCCCCAAAAGACAACGTGGACACATCCCATTTTTTGACAGAAAACAGAGGTGTTTTTTGCAAAGTGCCTACCTATAGATTTTGGCCTCAAGCTCAGCCGGCACCTATGAAACCTACCAAACCAGTGCATTTTTAGAAACCTAGAGACCTAGGAGAATCCAAGATGGGGTGACTTGAGCGGCTCTGACTAGGTTCTGTTACTCAGGATCTGTTCCAAACCTCAAAAGTTGGCTAAAAAACAAATTTTTCTCACATTTCAGTGACAGAAAGTTCTGGGATCTGAGAGGAGCCACAAATTTCCTTCCACCCAACGTTCACCCTAGTCTCCTGATAAAATTGATATCTCACTTGTGTGGGTAGGCCAAGCGCCCGCGACAGGAAATGCCCTAAAACACAACGTGGACACTTCCCATTTTTTGACAGAAAACAGAGGTGTTTTTTGCAAAGTGCCTACCTGTAGATTATGGCCTCTAGCTCAGCCGGCACCTAGGGAAACCTACCAAACCTGTGCATTTTTTTAAACTAGAGACCAAGGGTAATCCAAGATGGGGTGACTTGTGCGGTTCTGACCAGGTTCTGTTACCCAGAATCTTTTCCAAACCTCAAAATTTGGCTAAAAAACACATTATTCTCACATTTCAGTGACAGAAAGTTCTGGAATCTGAGAGGAGCCACAAATTTCCTTCCACCCAGCGTTTCCACAAGTCTCCAGATAAAATTGATACCTCACTTGTGTGGGTAGGCCTAGCACCCGCAACAGGAAATGCCCTATAACACAATGTGGACAAATCCCATTTTTCTACCAGAAAACAGATGTGGTTTTTGCAAGGGGCCTACTTGTAGATTTTGGCCTCTAGCTCAGCCAGCACCTAGGGAAACCTACCAAACCTGTGCATTTTTTAAAACTAGAGACCAAGGGGAATCCAAGATGGGGTGACTTGTGGGGCTCTGAGCAGGTTCTATTACCCAGTATCCTTTGCAAACCTCAGAATTTGGCTTAAAAAAAAATATTTTCCTTACATTTCGGTGACAGAAAGTCCTGGAATCTGAGAGGAGCCACAAATGTCCTTCCACCCAACGTTCACCCTAGTCTCCTGATAAAATTGATATCTCACTTGTGTGGGTAGGCCAAGCGCCCGCGACAGGAAATGCCCTAAAACACAACGTGGACACATCCCATTTTTTGACAGAAAACAGAGGTGTTTTTTGCAAAGTGCCTACCTATAGATTTTGGGCTCTAGCTCAGCCGGCACCTATGGAAACCTACCAAGCCTGTGCATTTTTTAAAACTAGAGACCTAGGGTAATCCAAGATGGGGTGACTTGTGCGGTTCTGACCATGTTCTGTTACCCAGAATCCTTTGCAAACCTCAAAATGTGCTTAAAAAAACACTTTATCCTCACATTTCGGTGAAAGAATGTTCTGGAATCTGAGATGAGCCACAAACTTCTTTCCACCCAGCGTTCCCCCAATTCTCCCGATAAAATTGATACCTAACTTGTGTGGGTAAGCCTAGCGCCCGCAACAGGAAATGCCCCAAAACACAACGTGGACACATCCCATTTTTTGACAGAAAATAGAGGTGTTTTTTGCAAAGTGCCTACCTGTAGATTTTGGCCTCTAGCTCAGCCGGCACCTAGGGAAACCGACCAAACCTGTGCATTCTTGAAAACTAGAGACCTAGGGGAATCCAAGATGGGGTGACTTGTGGGGCTCTGACCAGGTTCTGTTACCCAGAATCTTTTCCAAACCTCAACATTTGGCTAAAAAACAAATTTTTCTCACATTTCAGTGATAGAAAGTTCTGGAATCTGAGAGGAGCCACAAATTTCCTTCCACCCAACGTTCCCCCATGTCTCCTGATAAAATTGATACCTCACTTGTGTGGGTAGGCTTAGCGCCCGCAACAGGAAATGCCCCAAAACACCACGTGGACAAATCCCATTTTTTGACAGAAAATAGAGGTGTTTTTTGCAAAGTGCCTACCTGTAGATTTTGGCCTCTAGCTCAGCCGGCACCTAGGGAAACCTACCAAACCTGTGCATTCTTGAAAACTAGAGACCTAGGGGAATCCAAGATGGGGTGACTTGTGGGGCTCTGACCAGGTTCTGTTACACAGAATCCTTTGCAAACCTCAAAATTTGGCTAAAAAAACACATTTTTCTCACATTTTAGTGACAGAAAGTTCTGGAATCTGAGAGGAGCCACAAATTTCCTTCCACCCAGCATTCCCCCAGGTCTCCCGATAAAATTGATACCTCACTTGTGTGGGTAGGCCTAGCGCCCGCGACAGGAAATGCCCCAAAACACAACGTGGACACATCCCATTTTTTGACAGAAAATAGAGGTGTTTTTTGCAAAGGGCCTACCTGTAGATATTGGCCTCTAGCTCAGCCGGCACCTAGGGAAACCTACCAAACCTGTGCATTCTTGAAAACTAAAAACCTAGGGGAATCCAAGATGGGGTGACTTGTGGGGCTCTGACCAGGTTCTGTTACCCAGAAACCTTTGCAAACCTCAGAATTTGGCTAATAAAACACATTTTCCGCAAATTACGGTGACAGAAAGTTCTGGAATCAGAGAGGAGCCACAAATTTCCTTCCATCCAGCGTTTCCACAATTCTCCAGATAATATTGATACCTCACTTGTGTGGGTAGGCCTAGCGCCCGTGACAGGAAATGCCCCAAAACACAACGTGGACACATGCCATTGTTTGACAGAAAACAGAGGTGTTTTTTGCAAAGTGACTACCTGTAGATTTTGGCCTCTAGCTCAGCCGGCACCTAGGGAAACCTACCAAACCTGTGCATTTTTGAAAACTAGAGACCTAGGAGAATCCAAGATGGGGTGACTTGTGGGGCTCTGACCAGGTTCTGCTACCCAGAAACCTTTGCAAACCTCAACATTTGGCAAAAAAACTAATTTTCCTCACATTTCAGTGACAGAAAGTTCTGGAATCTGAGAGGAGCCACAAATTTCCTTCCACTCAGCTTTCCCCCAAGTCTCCAGATAAAATTGATACCTCACTTGTGTGGGTAGGCCTAGCGTCCGCAACAGGAAATAATCCCAAAACACAACGTGGACACATCCCATTTTTTGACAGAAAACTGAGGTGTTTTTTGCAAAGTGCCTACCTGTAGAGTTTGGCCTCTAGCTCAGCCAGCACCTAGGGAAACCTACCAAATCTGTGCATTTTTTTAAACTAGAGACCTAGGGGAATCCAAGATGGGGTGACTTGTGGGGCTCTGACCAGGTTCTGTTACCCAGAACCCTTTGCAAACCTCAAAATTTGGCTAAAAAACACTTTTTCCTTACATTTCGGTTACAGAAAGTTCTGGAATCTGAGAGGAGCCACAAATGTCCTTCCACCCAGCGTTCCCCGAAATCTCCTGATAAAATTAATACCTCACTTGTGTGGGTAGGCCAAGCGCCCGCGACAGGAAATGCCCTAAAACACAACATGGACACATCCCATTTTTTGACAGAAAACTGAGGTGTTTTTTGCAAACTGCCTACCTGTAGATTTTAGCCTCTAGCTCAGCCGGGAGCTAGGGAAACCAACCAAACCTGTGCATTTTTTTAAAATAGAGACCGAGGGGAATCCAAGATGGTGTGACTTCTGGGTCTCTGACCAGGTTCTGTTACACAAAATCCTTTTCAAACCTAAAACATTGGCTAAAAAAACATATTTTCCTCACATTTCGGTGACAGAAAGTTGTGGAATCTGAGAGGAGACGCAAATATCATTCCACCCAGCGTTCCCCTAAGTCTCCCGATAAAATCGATACCTCACTTGTGTTGGTAGGCCTAGCGCCCTCGACAGGAAATGCCCCAAAACACAACGTAGACACATCCTATTTTTTGACAGAAAACAGAGGTGTTTTTTGCAAAGTGCCTACCTGTAGATTTTGGCCTCTAGCTCAGCCGGCACCTAGGGAAACCTACCAAACCTGTGCATTTTTTAAACAAGAGACCTAGGGGAATCCAGGATGGGGTGACTTGTGGGGCTCTGACCAGGTTCTGTTACCCAGAAACCTTTGCAAACCTCAAAATTTGGCAAAAAAACTAATTTTCCTCACATTTCAGTGACAGAAAGTTCTGGAATCTGAGAGGAGCCACAAATTTCCTTCCACTCAGCTTTCCCCCAAGTCTCCAGATAAAATTGATACCTCACTTGTGTGGGTAGGCCTAGCGTCCGCAACAGGAAATGCCCCAAAACACAACGTGGACACATCCCATTTTTTGACAGAAAATAGAGGTGTTTTTTGCAAAGTGCCTACCTGTAGATTTTGGCCTCTAGCTCAGCCGGCAGCTAGGGAAACCTACCAAACCTGTGCATTCTTGAAAACTAGAAACCTAGGGGAATCCAAGATGGGGTGACTTCTGGGGATCTGACCAGGTTCTGTTGCCCAGAAACCTTTGCAAACCTCAAAATTTGGCAAAAAAACTAATTTTCCTCACATTTCAGTGACAGAAAGTTCTGGAATCTGAGAGGAGCCACAAATTTCCTTCCACTCAGCTTTCCCCCAAGTCTCCAGATAAAATTGATACCTCACTTGTGTGGGTAGGCCTAGCGTCCGCAACAGGAAATGCCCCAAAACACAACGTGGACACATCCCATTTTTTGACAGAAAATAGAGGTGTTTTTTGCAAAGTGCCTACCTGTAGATTTTGGCCTCTAGCTCAGCCGGCACCTAGGGAAACCTACCAAACCTGTGCATTCTTGAAAACTAGAAACCTAGGGGAATCCAAGATGGGGTGACTTGTGGGGCTCTGACCATGTTCTGTTACCCAGAATCCTTTGCAAACCTCAAAATGTGCTTAAAAAAACACTTTATCCTCACATTTCGGTGAAAGAATGTTCTGGAATCTGAGATGAGCCACAAACTTCTTTCCACCCAGCGTTCCCCCAATTCTCCCGATAAAATTGATACCTAACTTGTGTGGGTAAGCCTAGCGCCCGCAACAGGAAATGCCCCAAAACACAACGTGGACACATCCCATTTTTTGACAGAAAATAGAGGTGTTTTTTGCAAAGTGCCTACCTGTAGATTTTGGCCTCTAGCTCAGCCGGCACCTAGGGAAACCGACCAAACCTGTGCATTCTTGAAAACTAGAGACCTAGGGGAATCCAAGATGGGGTGACTTGTGGGGCTCTGACCAGGTTCTGTTACCCAGAATCTTTTCCAAACCTCAACATTTGGCTAAAAAACAAATTTTTCTCACATTTCAGTGATAGAAAGTTCTGGAATCTGAGAGGAGCCACAAATTTCCTTCCACCCAACGTTCCCCCATGTCTCCTGATAAAATTGATACCTCACTTGTGTGGGTAGGCTTAGCGCCCGCAACAGGAAATGCCCCAAAACACCACGTGGACACATCCCATTTTTTGACAGAAAATAGAGGTGTTTTTTGCAAAGTGCCTACCTGTAGATTTTGGCCTCTAGCTCAGCCGGCACCTAGGGAAACCTACCAAACCTGTGCATTCTTGAAAACTAGAGACCTAGGGGAATCCAAGATGGGGTGACTTGTGGGGCTCTGACCAGGTTCTGTTACACAGAATCCTTTGCAAACTTCAAAATTTGGCTAAAAAAACACATTTTTCTCACATTTTAGTGACAGAAAGTTCTGGAATCTGAGAGGAGCCACAAATTTCCTTCCACCCAGCATTCCCCCAGGTCTCCCGATAAAATTGATACCTCACTTGTGTGGGTAGGCCTAGCGCCCGCGACAGGAAATGCCCCAAAACACAACGTGGACACATCCCATTTTTTGACAGAAAATAGAGGTGTTTTTTGCAAAGTGCCTACCTGTAGATTTTGGCCTCTAGCTCAGCCGGCACCTAGGGAAACCTACCAAACCTGTGCATTCTTGAAAACTAAAAACCTAGGGGAATCCAAGATGGGGTGACTTGTGGGGCTCTGACCAGGTTCTGTTACCCAGAAACCTTTGCAAACCTCAGAATTTGGCTAATAAAACACATTTTCCGCAAATTACGGTGACAGAAAGTTCTGGAATCAGAGAGGAGCCACAAATTTCCTTCCATCCAGCGTTTCCACAATTCTCCAGATAATATTGATACCTCACTTGTGTGGGTAGGCCTAGCGCCCGTGACAGGAAATGCCCCAAAACACAACGTGGACACATGCCATTGTTTGACAGAAAACAGAGTTGTTTTTTGCAAAGTGACTACCTGTAGATTTTGGCCTCTAGCTAAGCCGGCACCTAGGGAAACCTACCAAACCTGTGCATTTTTGAAAACTAGAGACCTAGGAGAATCCAAGATGGGGTGACTTGTGGGGCTCTGACCAGGTTCTGCTACCCAGAAACCTTTGCAAACCTCAACATTTGGCAAAAAAACTAATTTTCCTCACATTTCAGTGACAGAAAGTTCTGGAATCTGAGAGGAGCCACAAATTTCCTTCCACTCAGCTTTCCCCCAAGTCTCCAGATAAAATTGATACCTCACTTGTGTGGGTAGGCCTAGCGTCCGCAACAGGAAATAATCCCAAAACACAACGTGGACACATCCCATTTTTTGACAGAAAACTGAGGTGTTTTTTGCAAAGTGCCTACCTGTAGAGTTTGGCCTCTAGCTCAGCCAGCACCTAGGGAAACCTACCAAATCTGTGCATTTTTTTAAACTAGAGATCTAGGGTAATCCAAGATGGGGTGACTTGTGGGGCTCTGACCAGGTTCTGTTACCCAGAACCCTTTGCAAACCTCAAAATTTGGCTAAAAAACACTTTTTCCTTACATTTCGGTTACAGAAAGTTCTGGAATCTGAGAGGAGCCACAAATGTCCTTCCACCCAGCGTTCCCCGAAATCTCCTGATAAAATTAATACCTCACTTGTGTGGGTAGGCCAAGCGCCCGCGACAGGAAATGCCCTAAAACACAACATGGACACATCCCATTTTTTGACAGAAAACTGAGGTGTTTTTTGCAAACTGCCTACCTGTAGATTTTAGCCTCTAGCTCAGCCGGGAGCTAGGGAAACCAACCAAACCTGTGCATTTTTTAAAAATAGAGACCGAGGGGAATCCAAGATGGTGTGACTTCTGGGTCTCTGACCAGGTTCTGTTACACAAAATCCTTTTCAAACCTAAAACATTGGCTAAAAAAACATATTTTCCTCACATTTCGGTGACAGAAAGTTGTGGAATCTGAGAGGAGACGCAAATATCATTCCACCCAGCGTTCCCCCAAGTCTCCCGATAAAATCGATACCTCACTTGTGTTGGTAGGCCTAGCGCCCTCGACAGGAAATGCCCCAAAACACAACGTAGACACATCCCATTTTTTGACAGAAAACAGAGGTGTTTTTTGCAAAGTGCCTACCTGTAGATTTTGGCCTCTAGCTCAGCCGGCACCTAGGGAAACCTACCAAACCTGTGCATTTTTTAAAACTAGAGACCAAGGGGAATCCAAGATGGGGTGACTTGTGGGGCTCTGAGCAGGTTCTGTTACCCAGTATCCTTTGCAAACCTCAGAATTTGGCTTAAAAAAAAATATTTTCCTTACATTTCGGTGACAGAAAGTCCTGGAATCTGAGAGGAGCCACAAATGTCCTTCCACCCAACGTTCACCCTAGTCTCCTGATAAAATTGATATCTCACTTGTGTGGGTAGGCCAATCGCCCGCGACAGGAAATGCCCTAAAACACAACGTGGACACATCCCATTTTTTGACAGAAAACAGAGGTGTTTTTTGCAAAGTGCCTACCTATAGATTTTGGGCTCTAGCTCAGCCGGCACCTATGGAAACCTACCAAGCCTGTGCATTTTTTAAAACTAGAGACCTAGGGTAATCCAAGATGGGGTGACTTGTGCGGTTCTGACCATGTTCTGTTACCCAGAATCCTTTGCAAACCTCAAAATGTGCTTAAAAAAACACTTTATCCTCACATTTCGGTGAAAGAATGTTCTGGAATATGAGATGAGCCACAAACTTCTTTCCACCCAGCGTTCCCCCAATTCTCCCGATAAAATTGATACCTAACTTGTGTGGGTAAGCCTAGCGCCCGCAACAGGAAATGCCCCAAAACACAACGTGGACACATCCCATTTTTTGACAGAAAATAGAGGTGTTTTTTGCAAAGTGCCTACCTGTAGATTTTGGCCTCTAGCTCAGCCGGCACCTAGGGAAACCGACCAAACCTGTGCATTCTTGAAAACTAGAGACCTAGGGGAATCCAAGATGGGGTGACTTGTGGGGCTCTGACCAGGTTCTGTTACCCAGAATCTTTTCCAAACCTCAACATTTGGCTAAAAAACAAATTTTTCTCACATTTCAGTGATAGAAAGTTCTGGAATCTGAGAGGAGCCACAAATTTCCTTCCACCCAACGTTCCCCCATGTCTCCTGATAAAATTGATACCTCACTTGTGTGGGTAGGCTTAGCGCCCGCAACAGGAAATGCCCCAAAACACCACGTGGACACATCCCATTTTTTGACAGAAAATAGAGGTGTTTTTTGCAAAGTGCCTACCTGTAGATTTTGGCCTCTAGCTCAGCCGGCACCTAGGGAAACCTACCAAACCTGTGCATTCTTGAAAACTAGAGACCTAGGGGAATCCAAGATGGGGTGACTTGTGCGGCTCTGACCAGGTTCTGTTACACAGAATCCTTTGCAAACCTCAAAATTTGGCTAAAAAAACACATTTTTCTCACATTTTAGTGACAGAAAGTTCTGGAATCTGAGAGGAGCCACAAATTTCCTTCCACCCAGCATTCCCCCAGGTCTCCCGATAAAATTGATACCTCACTTGTGTGGGTAGGCCTAGCGCCCGCGACAGGAAATGCCCCAAAACACAACGTGGACACATCCCATTTTTTGACAGAAAATAGAGGTGTTTTTTGCAAAGTGCCTACCTGTAGATTTTGGCCTCTAGCTCAGCCGGCACCTAGGGAAACCTACCAAACCTGTGCATTCTTGAAAACTAAAAACCTAGGGGAATCCAAGATGGGGTGACTTGTGGGGCTCTGACCAGGTTCTGTTACCCAGAAACCTTTGCAAACCTCAGAATTTGGCTAATAAAACACATTTTCCGCAAATTACGGTGACAGAAAGTTCTGGAATCAGAGATTAGCCACAAATTTCCTTCCATCCAGCGTTTCCACAATTCTCCAGATAATATTGATACCTCACTTGTGTGGGGAGGCCTAGCGCCCGTGACAGGAAATGCCCCAAAACACAACGTGGACACATGCCATTGTTTGACAGAAAACAGAGGTGATTTTTGCAAAGTGACTACCTGTAGATTTTGGCCTCTAGCTCAGCCGGCACCTAGGGAAACCTACCAAACCTGTGCATTTTTGAAAACTAGAGACCTAGGAGAATCCAAGATGGGGTGACTTGTGGGGCTCTGACCAGGTTCTGCTACCCAGAAACCTTTGCAAACCTCAACATTTGGCAAAAAAACTAATTTTCCTCACATTTCAGTGACAGAAAGTTCTGGAATCTGAGAGGAGCCACAAATTTCCTTCCACTCAGCTTTCCCCCAAGTCTCCAGATAAAATTGATACCTCACTTGTGTGGGTAGGCCTAGCGTCCGCAACAGGAAATAATCCCAAAACACAACGTGGACACATCCCATTTTTTGACAGAAAACTGAGGTGTTTTTTGCAAAGTGCCTACCTGTAGAGTTTGGCCTCTAGCTCAGCCAGCACCTAGGGAAACCTACCAAATCTGTGCATTTTTTTAAACTAGAGACCTAGGGGAATCCAAGATGGGGTGACTTGTGGGGCTCTGACCAGGTTCTGTTACCCAGAACCCTTTGCAAACCTCAAAATTTGGCTAAAAAACACTTTTTCCTTACATTTCGGTTACAGAAAGTTCTGGAATCTGAGAGGAGCCACAAATGTCCTTCCACCCAGCGTTCCCCGAAATCTCCTGATAAAATTAATACCTCACTTGTGTGGGTAGGCCAAGCGCCCGCGACAGGAAATGCCCTAAAACACAACATGGACACATCCCATTTTTTGACAGAAAACTGAGGTGTTTTTTGCAAACTGCCTACCTGTAGATTTTAGCCTCTAGCTCAGCCGGGAGCTAGGGAAACCAACCAAACCTGTGCATTTTTTAAAAATAGAGACCGAGGGGAATCCAAGATGGTGTGACTTCTGGGTCTCTGACCAGGTTCTGTTACACAAAATCCTTTTCAAACCTAAAACATTGGCTAAAAAAACATATTTTCCTCACATTTCGGTGACAGAAAGTTGTGGAATCTGAGAGGAGACGCAAATATCATTCCACCCAGCGTTCCCCCAAGTCTCCCGATAAAATCGATACCTCACTTGTGTTGGTAGGCCTAGCGCCCTCGACAGGAAATGCCCCAAAACACAACGTAGACACATCCCATTTTTTGACAGAAAACAGAGGTGTTTTTTGCAAAGTGCCTACCTGTAGATTTTGGCCTCTAGCTCAGCCGGCACCTAGGGAAACCTACCAAACCTGTGCATTTTTTAAACAAGAGACCTAGGGGAATCCAGGATGGGGTGACTTGTGGGGCTCTGACCAGGTTCTGTTACCCAGAAACCTTTGCAAACCTCAAAATTTGGCAAAAAAACTAATTTTCCTCACATTTCAGTGACAGAAAGTTCTGGAATCTGAGAGGAGCCACAAATTTCCTTCCACTCAGCTTTCCCCCAAGTCTCCAGATAAAATTGATACCTCACTTGTGTGGGTAGGCCTAGCGTCCGCAACAGGAAATGCCCCAAAACACAACGTGGACACATCCCATTTTTTGACAGAAAATAGAGGTGTTTTTTGCAAAGTGCCTACCTGTAGATTTTGGCCTCTAGCTCAGCCGGCAGCTAGGGAAACCTACCAAACCTGTGCATTCTTGAAAACTAGAAACCTAGGGGAATCCAAGATGGGGTGACTTCTGGGGCTCTGACCAGGTTCTGTTGCCCAGAAACCTTTGCAAACCTCAAAATTTGGCAAAAAAACTAATTTTCCTCACATTTCAGTGACAGAAAGTTCTGGAATCTGAGAGGAGCCACACATTTCCTTCCACTCAGCTTTCCCCCAAGTCTCCAGATAAAATTGATACCTCACTTGTGTGGGTAGGCCTAGCGTCCGCAACAGGAAATGCCCCAAAACACAACGTGGACACATCCCATTTTTTGACAGAAAATAGAGGTGTTTTTTGCAAAGTGCCTACCTGTAGATTTTGGCCTCTAGCTCAGCCGGCACCTAGGGAAACCTACCAAACCTGTGCATTCTTGAAAACTAGAAACCTAGGGGAATCCAAGATGGGGTGACTTGTGGGGCTCTGACCATGTTCTGTTACCCAGAATCCTTTGCAAACCTCAAAATGTGCTTAAAAAAACACTTTATCCTCACATTTCGGTGAAAGAATGTTCTGGAATCTGAGATGAGCCACAAACTTCTTTCCACCCAGCATTCCCCCAGGTCTCCCGATAAAATTGATACCTCACTTGTGTGGGTAGGCCTAGCGCCCGCGACAGGAAATGCCCCAAAACACAACGTGGACACATCCCATTTTTTGACAGAAAATAGAGGTGTTTTTTGCAAAGTGCCTACCTGTAGATTTTGGCCTCTAGCTCAGCCGGCACCTAGGGAAACCTACCAAACCTGTGCATTCTTGAAAACTAAAAACCTAGGGGAATCCAAGATGGGGTGACTTGTGGGGCTCTGACCAGGTTCTGTTACCCAGAAACCTTTGCAAACCTCAGAATTTGGCTAATAAAACACATTTTCCGCAAATTACGGTGACAGAAAGTTCTGGAATCAGAGATTAGCCACAAATTTCCTTCCATCCAGCGTTTCCACAATTCTCCAGATAATATTGATACCTCACTTGTGTGGGGAGGCCTAGCGCCCGTGACAGGAAATGCCCCAAATCACAACGTGGACACATGCCATTGTTTGACAGAAAACAGAGGTGTTTTTTGCAAAGTGACTACCTGTAGATTTTGGCCTCTAGCTCAGCCGGCACCTAGGGAAACCTACCAAACCTGTGCATTTTTGAAAACTAGAGACCTAGGAGAATCCAAGATGGGGTGACTTGTGGGGCTCTGACCAGGTTCTGCTACCCAGAAACCTTTGCAAACCTCAACATTTGGCAAAAAAACTAATTTTCCTCACATTTCAGTGACAGAAAGTTCTGGAATCTGAGAGGAGCCACAAATTTCCTTCCACTCAGCTTTCCCCCAAGTCTCCAGATAAAATTGATACCTCACTTGTGTGGGTAGGCCTAGCGTCCGCAACAGGAAATAATCCCAAAACACAACGTGGACACATCCCATTTTTTGACAGAAAACTGAGGTGTTTTTTGCAAAGTGCCTACCTGTAGAGTTTGGCCTCTAGCTCAGCCAGCACCTAGGGAAACCTACCAAATCTGTGCATTTTTTTAAACTAGAGACCTAGGGGAATCCAAGATGGGGTGACTTGTGGGGCTCTGACCAGGTTCTGTTACCCAGAACCCTTTGCAGACCTCAAAATTTGGCTAAAAAACACTTTTTCCTTACATTTCGGTTACAGAAAGTTCTGGAATCTGAGAGGAGCCACAAATGTCCTTCCACCCAGCGTTCCCCGAAATCTCCTGATAAAATTAATACCTCACTTGTGTGGGTAGGCCAAGCGCCCGCGACAGGAAATGCCCTAAAACACAACATGGACACATCCCATTTTTTGACAGAAAACTGAGGTGTTTTTTGCAAACTGCCTACCTGTAGATTTTAGCCTCTAGCTCAGCCGGGAGCTAGGGAAACCAACCAAACCTGTGCATTTTTTAAAAATAGAGACCGAGGGGAATCCAAGATGGTGTGACTTCTGGGTCTCTGACCAGGTTCTGTTACACAAAATCCTTTTCAAACCTAAAACATTGGCTAAAAAAACATATTTTCCTCACATTTCGGTGACAGAAAGTTGTGGAATCTGAGAGGAGACGCAAATATCATTCCACCCAGCGTTCCCCCAAGTCTCCCGATAAAATCGATACCTCACTTGTGTTGGTAGGCCTAGCGCCCTCGACAGGAAATGCCCCAAAACACAACGTAGACACATCCCATTTTTTGACAGAAAACAGAGGTGTTTTTTGCAAAGTGCCTACCTGTAGAATTTGGCCTCTAGCTCAGCCGGCACCTAGGGAAACCTACCAAACCTGTGCATTTTTTAAACAAGAGACCTAGGGGAATCCAGGATGGGGTGACTTGTGGGGCTCTGACCAGGTTCTGTTACCCAGAAACCTTTGCAAACCTCAGAATTTGGCAAAAAAACTAATTTTCCTCACATTTCATTGACAGAAAGTTCTGGAATCTGAGAGGAGCCACAAATTTCCTTCCACTCAGCTTTCCCCCAAGTCTCCAGATAAAATTGATACCTCACTTGTGTGGGTAGGCCTAGCGTCCGCAACAGGAAATGCCCCAAAACACAACGTGGACACATCCCATTTTTTGACAGAAAATAGAGGTGTTTTTTGCAAAGTGCCTACCTGTAGATTTTGGCCTCTAGCTCAGCCGGCAGCTAGGGAAACCTACCAAACCTGTGCATTCTTGAAAACTAGAAACCTAGGGGAATCCAAGATGGGGTGACTTCTGGGGCTCTGACCAGGTTCTGTTGCCCAGAAACCTTTGCAAACCTCAAAATGTGGCAAAAAAACTAATTTTCCTCACATTTCAGTGACAGAAAGTTCTGGAATCTGAGAGGAGCCACAAATTTCCTTCCACTCAGCTTTCCCCCAAGTCTCCAGATAAAATTGATACCTCACTTGTGTGGGTAGGCCTAGCGTCCGCAACAGGAAATGCCCCAAAACACAACGTGGACACATCCCATTTTTTGACAGAAAATAGAGGTGTTTTTTGCAAAGTGCCTACCTGTAGATTTTGGCCTCTAGCTCAGCCGGCACCTAGGGAAACCTACCAAACCTGTGCATTCTTGAAAACTAGAAACCTAGGGGAATCCAAGATGGGGTGACTTGTGGGGCTCTGACCATGTTCTGTTACCCAGAATCCTTTGCAAACCTCAAAATGTGCTTAAAAAAACACTTTATCCTCACATTTCGGTGAAAGAATGTTCTGGAATCTGAGATGAGCCACAAACTTCTTTCCACCCAGCGTTCCCCCAATTCTCCCGATAAAATTGATACCTAACTTGTGTGGGTAAGCCTAGCGCCCGCAACAGGAAATGCCCCAAAACACAACGTGGACACATCCCATTTTTTGACAGAAAATAGAGGTGTTTTTTGCAAAGTGCCTACCTGTAGATTTTGGCCTCTAGCTCAGCCGGCACCTAGGGAAACCGACCAAACCTGTGCATTCTTGAAAACTAGAGACCTAGGGGAATCCAAGATGGGGTGACTTGTGGGGCTCTGACCAGGTTCAGTTACACAGAATCCTTTGCAAACCTCAAAATTTGGCTAAAAAAACACATTTTTCTCACATTTTAGTGACAGAAAGTTCTGGAATCTGAGAGGAGCCACAAATTTCCTTCCACCCAGCATTCCCCCAGGTCTCCCGATAAAATTGATACCTCACTTGTGTGGGTAGGCCTAGCGCCCGCGACAGGAAATGCCCCAAAACACAACGTGGACACATCCCATTTTTTGACAGAAAATAGAGGTGTTTTTTGCAAAGTGCCTACCTGTAGATTTTGGCGTCTAGCTCAGCCGGCACCTAGGGAAACCTACCAAACCTGTGCATTCTTGAAAACTAAAAACCTAGGGGAATCCAAGATGGGGTGACTTGTGGGGCTTTGACCAGGTTCTGTTACCCAGAAACCTTTGCAAACCTCAGAATTTGGCTAATAAAACACATTTTCCGCAAATTACGGTGACAGAAAGTTCTGGAATCAGAGAGGAGCCACAAATTTCCTTCCATCCAGCGTTTCCACAATTCTCCAGATAATATTGATACCTCACTTGTGTGGGTAGGCCTAGCGCCCGTGACAGGAAATGCCCCAAAACACAACGTGGACACATGCCATTGTTTGACAGAAAACAGAGGTGTTTTTTGCAAAGTGACTACCTGTAGATTTTGGCCTCTAGCTAAGCCGGCACCTAGGGAAACCTACCAAACCTGTGCATTTTTGAAAACTAGAGACCTAGGAGAATCCAAGATGGGGTGACTTGTGGGGCTCTGACCAGGTTCTGCTACCCAGAAACCTTTGCAAACCTCAACATTTGGCAAAAAAACTCATTTTCCTCACATTTCAGTGACAGAAAGTTCTGGAATCTGAGAGGAGCCACAAATTTCCTTCCACTCAGCTTTCCCCCAAGTCTCCAGATAAAATTGATACCTCACTTGTATGGGTAGGCCTAGCGTCCGCAACAGGAAATAATCCCAAAACACAACGTGGGCACATCCCATTTTTTGACAGAAAACTGAGGTGTTTTTTGCAAAGTGCCTACCTGTAGAGTTTGGCCTCTAGCTCAGCCAGCACCTAGGGAAACCTACCAAATCTGTGCATTTTTTTAAACTAGAGATCTAGGGTAATCCAAGATGGGGTGACTTGTGGGGCTCTGACCAGGTTCTGTTACCCAGAACCCTTTGCAAACCTCAAAATTTGGCTAAAAAACACTTTTTCCTTACATTTCGGTTACAGAAAGTTCTGGAATCTGAGAGGAGCCACAAATGTCCTTCCACCCAGCGTTCCCCGAAATCTCCTGATAAAATTAATACCTCACTTGTGTGGGTAGGCCAAGCGCCCGCGACAGGAAATGCCCTAAAACACAACATGGACACATCCCATTTTTTGACAGAAAACTGAGGTGTTTTTTGCAAACTGCCTACCTGTAGATTTTAGCCTCTAGCTCAGCCGGGAGCTAGGGAAACCAACCAAACCTGTGCATTTTTTAAAAATAGAGACCGAGGGGAATCCAAGATGGTGTGACTTCTGGGTCTCTGACCAGGTGTTACACAAAATCCTTTTCAAACCTAAAACATTGGCTAAAAAACATATTTTCCTCACATTTCGGTGACAGAAAGTTGTGGAATCTGAGAGGAGACGCAAATATCATTCCACCCAGCGTTCCCCCAAGTCTCCCGATAAAATCGATACCTCACTTGTGTTGGTAGGCCTAGCGCCCTCGACAGGAAATGCCCCAAAACACAACGTAGACACATCCCATTTTTTGACAGAAAACAGAGGTGTTTTTTGCAAAGTGCCTACCTGTAGATTTTGGCCTCTAGCTCAGCCGGCACCTAGGGAAACCTACCAAACCTGTGCATTTTTTAAACAAGAGACCTAGGGGAATCCAGGATGGGGTGACTTGTGGGGCTCTGACCAGGTTCTGCTACCCAGAAACCTTTGCAAACCTCAAAATTTGGCAAAAAAACTAATTTTCCTCACATTTCAGTGACAGAAAGTTCTGGAATCTGAGAGGAGCCACAAATTTCCTTCCACTCAGCTTTCCCCCAAGTCTCCAGATAAAATTGATACCTCACTTGTGTGGGTAGGCCTAGCGCCCGCGACAGGAAATGCCCCAAAACACAACGTGGACACATCCCATTTTTTGACAGAAAATAGAGGTGTTTTTTGCAAAGTGCCTACCTGTAGATTTTGGCCTCTAGCTCAGCCGGCAGCTAGGGAAACCTACCAAACCTGTGCATTCTTGAAAACTAGAAACCTAGGGGAATCCAAGATGGGGTGACTTCTGGGGCTCTGACCAGGTTCTGTTGCACAGAATCCTTTGCAAACCTCAAAATGTGGCTAAAAAAACACTTTTTCCTCACATTTCGGTGACAGCAAGTTCTGGAATCTGAGAGAAGCCACAAATTTCCTTCCACCCAGCGTTCCACCAAGTCTCCCGATAAAATTGATACCTCACTTCTGTGGGTAGGCCTAGCGCCCGCAACAGGAAATGCCCCAAAACACAACGTGGACACATCCCATTTTTTGACAGAAAACAGAGTTGTTTTTTGCAAAGTGCCTACCTATAGATTTTGGCCTCTAGCTCAGCCGGCACCTATGGAAACCTACCAAACCTGTGACTTTTTGAAAACGAGACCTAGGGGAATCCAAGATGGGGTGACTTGTGCGGTTCTGACCAAGTTCTGTTACCCAGAATCTTTTCCAAACCTCAAAACTTGGCTAAAAAACACATTTTTCTCACATTTCAGTGACAGAAAGTTCTGGAATCTGAGAGGAGACACAAATTTCCTTGCACCCAGCGTTCCCCCAAGTCTCCCGATAAAATAGATACCTCAATTGTGTGGGTAGGCCTAGCGCCCGTGACAGGAAATGCCCTAAAACACAACTTGGACACATCCCATTTTTTGACAGAAAACAGAGGTGTTTTTTGCAAAGTGCCTACCTATAGATTTTGGCCTCTAGCTCAGCCGGCACCTATGGAAACGTACCAAACCTGTGCATTTTTTTAAACTAGAGACCTAGGGGAATCCAAGATGGGGTGACTTGTGGGGCTCTGACCAGGTTCTGTTACCCAGAATCCTTTGCAAACCTCATAATGTGGCTAAAAAAACACTTTTTCTTCACATTTCGGTGGCAGAAAGTTCTGAAATCTGAGAGGAGCCACAAATTTCCTTCTACCCAGCGTTCCCCCAAGTCTCCCGATAAAATCGATACCTCACTTGTGTTGGTAGGCCTAGCGCCCTCGACAGGAAATGCCCCAAAACACAACGTAGACACATCCCATTTTTTGACAGAAAACAGAGGTGTTTTTTGCAAAGTGCCTACCTGTAGATTTTGGCCTCTAGCTCAGCCGGCACCTAGGGAAACCTACCAAACCTGTGCATTTTTTAAACAAGAGACCTAGGGGAATCCAAAATGGGGTGACTTGTGGGGCTCTGACCAGGTTCTGTTACCCAGAATCCTTTGCAAACCTCAAAAATTGGCTAAAAAAACACATTTTTCTCACATTTTAGTGACAGAAAGTTCTGGAATCTGAGAGGAGCCACAAATTTCCTTCCACCCAGCGTTTCCACAAGTCTCCAGATAAAATTTATACCTCACTTGTGTGGGTAGGCCTAGCACCCGCAACAGGAAATGCCCTATAACACAATGTGGACACATCCCATTTTTTACCAGAAAACAGATGTGTTTTTTGCAAGGTGCCTACCTGTAGATTTTGGCCTCTAGCTCAGCCAGCACCTAGGGAAACCTACCAAACCTGTGCATTTTTTTAAACTGGAGACCAAGGGGAATCCAAGATGGGGTGACTTGTGGGGCTCTGAGTAGGTTCTGTTACCCAGTATCCTTTGCAATCCTCATAATTTGGCTAAAAAAACATATTTTCCTTATATTTCGGTGACAGAAAGTTCTGGAATCTGAGAGGAGCCACAAATGTCCTTCCACCCAGCGTTCACCCAAGTCTCCCGATAAAATTGATATCTCACTTGCGTGGGTAGGCCTAGCGCCCGCGACAGGAAATGCCCTAAAACACAACGTGGACACATCCCATTTTTTGACAGAAAACAGAGCTGTTTTTTGCAACGTGCCTACCTGTAGATTTTGGCCTCTAGCTCAGCCGGCACCTATGGAAACCTACCAAACCTGTGCATTTTTTAAAACTAGAGACCTAGGGGAATCCAAGATGGGGTGACTTCTGGGGCTCTGACCAGGTTCTGTTGCCCAGAATCCTTTGCAAACCTCAAAATGTGGCTAAAAAAACACTTTTTCCTCACATTTCGGTGACAGCAAGTTCTGGAATCTGAGAGAAGCCACAAATTTCCTTCCACCCAGCGTTCCACCAAGTCTCCCGATAAAATTGATACCTCACTTCTGTGGGTAGGCCTAGCGCCCGCAACAGGAAATGCCCCAAAACACAACGTGGACACATCCCATTTTTTGACAGAAAACAGAGTTGTTTTTTGCAAAGTGCCTACCTATAGATTTTGGCCTCTAGCTCAGCCGGCACCTATGGAAACCTACCAAACCTGTGACTTTTTGAAAACTAGAGACCTAGGGGAATCCAAGATGGGGTGACTTGTGCGGTTCTGACCAAGTTCTGTTACCCAGAATCTTTTCCAAACCTCAAAACTTGGCTAAAAAACACATTTTTCTCACATTTCATTGACAGAAAGTTCTGGAATCTGAGAGGAGACACAAATTTCCTTCCACCCAGCGATACCCCAAGTCTCCCGATAAAATTGATACCTCACTTGTGTGGGTAGGCCTAGCGCCCGTGACAGGAAATGCCCTAAAACACAACTTGGACACATCCCATTTTTTGACAGAAAACAGAGGTGTTTTTTGCAAAGTGCCTACCTATAGATTTTGGCCTCTAGCTCAGCCGGCACCTATGGAAACGTACCAAACCTGTGCATTTTTTTAAACTAGAGACCTAGGGGAATCCAAGATGGGGTGACTTGTGGGGCTCTGACCAGGTTCTGTTACCCAGAATCCTTTGCAAACCTCAAAATGTGGCTAAAAAAACACTTTTTCTTCACATTTCGGTGGCAGAAAGTTCTGAAATCTGAGAGGAGCCACAAATTTCCTTCTACCCAGCGTTCCCCCAAGTCTCCCGATAAAATTGATACCTGACTTGTGTGGGTAGGCCTAGTGCCCGTGACAGGAAATGCCCCAAAACACAACGCGGACACATGCCATTTTTTGATAGAAAACAGAGGTGTTTTGTGCAAATTGCCTACCTATAGATTTTGGCCTCTAACTCAGCCGGCACCTAGGGAAACCTACCAAACCTGTGCATTTTTTAAAACTAGAGACCTAGGGGAATCCAAGATGGGATGACTTGTGGGGCTCTGACCAGGTTCTTTTACCCAGAATCTTTTCCAAACCTCAAAATTTGGCTAAAAACACATTTTCCTCACATTTCGGTGACAGAAAGTTCTGGAATTTGAGAGGAGCCACAAATTTCCTTCCACCCAGCATTCCCCCAAGTCTCCCTATAAGATTGATACCTCACTTGTGTGGGTAGGCCTAGCGCCCGCGACAGGAAATGCCCCAAAACACAAGGTGGACACATCGCATTTTTTGACAGAAAACAGAGGTGTTTTTTGCAAATTGCCTACCTGTAGATTTTGGCCTCTAGCTTAGCCGGCACCTAGGGAAACCTACCAAACCTGTGCATTTTTGAAAACTAGAGACCTAGAGGAATCCAAGATGGGGTGACTTGTGGGGCTCTGACCAGGGTCTGTTACACAGAATCCTTTGCAAACCTCAAAATGTGGCTAAAAAAACACATTTTCCTCCCATTTCGGTGACAGAAAGTTCTGGAATCTGAGAGGAGCAACAAATTTCCTTCCACCCAGCATTCCCCCAAGTCTCCCTATCAGATTGATACCTCACTTGTGTGGGTAGGCCTAGCGCCCGTGACAGGAAATGCCCCAAAACACAACGTGGACACATCCCATTTTTTTTACAGAAAACAGAGGTGTTTTTTGCAAAGTGCCTACCTGTAGATTTTGGCCTCTAGCTCAGCCGGCACCTATGGAAACCTACCAAACCTGTGCATTTCTGAAAACTAGAGACCTAGGGGAATCCAAGATGGGGTGACTTGTGGGGCTCTGACCAGGTTCTGTTACCCAGAATCCTTTGCAAACCTCAAAATGTGGCTAAAAAAACACTTTATCCTCATATTTCGGTGACAGAAAGTTCTGAAATCTGAGAGGAGCCACAAATTTCCTTCTACCCAGCGTTCCCCCAAGTATCAAGATAAAATTGATACTTCACTTGTGTGGGTAGGCCTAGTGCCTGCGACAGGAAATGCCCCAAAACACAACACGAACACATGCCATTTTTTGACAGAAAACAGAGGTGTTTTGTGCAAAGTGCCTACCTATAGATTTTGGCCTCTAACTCAGCCGGCACCTAGGGAAACCTACCAAACCTGTGCATTTTTGAAAACTAGAGAACTAGGGGAATCCAAGATGGGGTGACTTGTGGGGCTCTCACCAGGTTCTGTTACCCAGAATCTTTTCCAAACCTCAAAATTTGGCTAAAAAACACATTTTCCTCACATTTCGGTGACAGAAAGTTCTGGAATCTGAGAGGAGCCACAAATTTCCTTAAACCCAGCATTCCCCCAAGTCTCCCTATAAGATTGATACCTCATTTGTGTGGGTAGGCCTAGCGCCCGCGACAGGAAATGCCCCAAAACACAACGTGGACACATCGCATTTTTTGACAGAAAACAGAGGTGTTTTTTGCAAATTGCCTACCTGTAGATTTTGGCCTCTAGCTCAGCCGGCACCTAGGGAAACCTACCAAACCTGTGCATTTTTGAAAACTAGAGACATAGGGGAATCCAAGATGAGGTGACTTGTGGGGCTCTGACCAGGTCTGTTACACAGAATCCTTTGCAAACCTCAAAATGTGGCTAAAAAAACACATTTTCCTCACATTTCGGTGACAGAAAGTTCTGGAATCTGGGAGGAGCAACAAATTTCCTTCCACCCAGCATTCCCCCAAGTCTCCCTATAAGATTGATACCTCACTTGTGTGGGTAGGCCTAGTGCCCGTGACAGGAAATGCCCCAAAACACAACGTGGACACATCCCATTTTTTTACAGAAAACAGAGGTGTTTTTTGCAAAGTGCCTACCTATAGATTTTGGCCTCTAGCTCAGCCGGCACCTATGGAAACCTACCAAACCTGTGCATTTTTTAAAACTAGAGACCTAGGGGAATCCAAGATGGGGTGACTTGTGGGGCTCTGACCAGGTTCTGTTAACCAGAATCTTTTCCAAACCTCAAAATTAGGCTAAAAATCACATTTTTCTCACATTTCAGTGACAGAAAGTTCTGGAATCTGAGAGGAGCCACAAATTTCCTTCCACACAACAGTCACCCAAGTCTCCTGATAAAATTGATATCTCACTTGTGTGGGTAGGCCAAGCACCCGCGACAGGAAATGCCCTAAACACAACGTGGACACATCTCATTTTTTGACAGAAAACAGAGGTGTTTTTTGCAAAGTGCCAACCTATAGATTTTGGCCTCTAGCTCAGCCGGCTCCTATGGAAACCTACCAAACCTGTGCATTTTTTAAAACTAGAGACATAGGGGAATCCAAGATGGGGTGACTTGTGGGGCTCTGACCAGGTTCTCTTGCCCAGAATCCTTTGCAAACCTCAAAATGTGGCTAAAAAAACACTTTTTCCTCACATTTCGGTGACTGCAAGTTCTGGAATCTGAGAGGAGCCACAAATTTCCTTCCACCCAGCGTTCCACCAAGTCTCCCGATAAAATTGATACCTCACTTCTGTGGGTAGGCCTAGCGCCCGCAACAGGAAATGCACCAAAACACAATGTGGACACATCCCATTTTTTGACAGAAAACAGAGGTGTTTTTTGCAAAGTGCCTACCTATAGATTTTGGCCTCTAGCTCAGCCGACACCTATGGAAACCTACCAAACCTGTGACTTTTTGAAAGCTAGAGACCTAGGGGAATCCAAGATGGGGTGACTTGTGCGGCTCTGACCAAGTTCTGTTACCCAGAATCTTTTCCAAACCTCAAAATTTGGCTAAAAAACACATTTTACTCACATTTCAGTGACAGAAAGTTCTGGAATCTGAGAGGAGCCACAAATTTCCTTCCACCCAGCATTCCCCCAAGTCTCCCGATAAAATTGATACCTCACTTGTGTGGGTAGGCCTAGCGCCCGTGACAGGAAATGCCCTAAATCACAACGTGGACACATCCCATTTTTTGACAGAAAACAGAGGTGTTTTTTGCAAAGTGCCTACCTATAGATTTTGGCCTCTAGCTCAGCCGGCACCTATGGAAACCTACCAAACCTGTGCATTTTTGAAAACTAGAGACCTAGGGGAATCCAAGATAGGGTGACTTGTGGGGCTCTGACCAGGTTCTGTTACCCAGAATCTTTTCCAAACCTCAAAATTTGGCTAAAAAACACATTTTTCTCACATTTCAGTGACAGAAAGTACTGGAATCTGAGAGGAGCCACAAATTTCCTTCCACACAACAGTCACCCAAGTCTCCTGATAAAATTGATATCTCACTTGTGTGGGTAGGCCAAGCACCCGCGACAGGAAATGCCCTAAAACACAACGTGGACACATCCCATTTTTTGACAGAAAACAGAGGTGTTTTTTGCAAAGTGCCAACCTATAGATTTTGGCCTCTAGCTCAGCCGGCTCCTATGGAAACCTACCAAACCTGTGCATTTTTTAAAACTAGAGACATAGGGGAATCCAAGATGGGGTGACTTGTGGGGCTCTGACCAGGTTCTGTTACCCAGAATCCTTTGCAAACCTCAAAATGTGGCTAAAAAAACACTTTATCCTCATATTTCGGTGACAGAAAGTTCTGAAATCTGAGAGGAGCCACAAATTTCCTTCTACCCAGCGTTCCCCCAAGTCTCAAGATAAAATTGATACCTCACTTGTGTGGGTAGGCCTAGCGCTCGCGACAGGAAATGCCCCAGAACACAACGTGGACACATCCCATTTCTTTACAGAAAACAGAGGTGTTTTTTGCAACGTGCCTACCTGTAGATTTTGGCCTCTAGCTCAGTCGGCACCTAGGGAAACCTACCAAACCTGTGCATTTTTGAAAACTAGAGACCTAGGGGAATCCAAGATGGGGTGACTTCTGGGGCTCTGACCAGGTTATGTTGCCCAGAATCCTTTGCAAACCTCAAAATGTGGCTAAAAAAACACTTTTTCTTCACATTTCGGTGACAGCAAGTTCTGGAATCTGAGAGGAGCCACAAATTTCCTTCCACCCAGCGTTCCACCAAGTCTCCCGATAAAATTGATACCTCACTTCTGTGGGTAGGCCTAGCGCCCGCAACAGGAAATGCACCAAAACACAACGTGGACACATCCCATTTTTTGACAGAAAACCAAGGTGTTTTTTGCAAAGTGCCTACCTATAGATTTTGGCCTCTAGCTCAGCCGGCACCTATGGAAACCTACCAAACCTGTGACTTTTTGAAAACTAGAGACCTAGGGGAATCCAAGATGGGGTGACTTGTGCGGCTCTGACCAAGTTCTGTTACCCAGAATCTTTTCCAAACCTCAAAATTTGGCTAAAAAACACATTTTTCTCACATTTCAGTGACAGAAAGTTCTGGAATCTGAGAGGAGCCACGAATTTCCTTCCACCCAGCGTTCCCCCAAGTCTCCCGATAAAATTGATAACTCACTTGTGTGGGTAGGCCTAGCGCCCGTGACAGGAAATGCCCTAAAACACAACGTGGGCACATCCCATTTTTTGACAGAAAACAGAGGTGTTTTTTGCAAAGTGCCTACCTATAGATTTTGGCCTCTAGCTCAGCCGGCACCTATGGAAACCTACCAAACTTGTGCATTTTTTTAAACTAGACACCTAGGGGAATCCAAGATAGGGTGACTTGTGGGGCTCTGACCAGGTTCTGTTACCCAGAATCTTTTCCAAACCTCAAAATTTGGCTAAAAAACACATTTTTCTCACATTTCAGTGACAGAAAGTTCTGGAATCTGAGAGGAGCCACAAATTTCCTTCCACACAACGTTCACCCAAGTCTCCTGATAAAATTGATATCTCACTTGTGTGGGTAGGCCAAGCACCCGCGACAGGAAATGCCCTAAAACACAACGTGGACACATCCCATTTTTTGACAGAAAACAGAGGTGTTTTTTGCAAAGTGCTAACCTATAGATTTTGGCCTCTAGCTCAGCCGGCTCCTATGGAAACCTACCAAACCTGTGCATTTTTTAAAACTAGAGACCTAGGGGAATCCAAGATGGGGTGACTTGTGGGGCTCTGACCAGGTTCTGTTACCCAGAATCCTTTGCAAACCTCAAAATGTGGCTAAAAAAACACTTTTTCCTCACATTTCGGTGACAAAAAGTTCTGAAATCTGAGAGGAGCCACAAATTTCCTTCTACCCAGCGTTCCCCCAAGTCTCCCGATAAAATTTATACCTCACTTGTGTGGGTAGGCCTAGTGCCCACGACAGGAAATGCCCCAAAACACAACGCGGACACATGCCATTTTTTTACAGAAAAAAAAGGTGTTTTGTGCAAAGTGCCCACCTAAAGATTTTGGCCTCTAACTCAGCCGGCACCTAGGGAAACCTACCAAACCTATGCATTTTTTAAAACTAGAGACCTAGGGGAATCCAAGATGGGGTGACTTGTGGGGCTCTGACCAGGTTCTGTTACCCAGAATCCTTTGCAAACCTCAAAATGTGGGTAAAAAAACACTTTATCCTCACATTTCGGTGACAGAATGTTCTGGAATCTGAGAGGAGCCACAAACTTCTTTCCACCCAGCGTTCCTCCAAGTCTCCCGATAAAATTGATATCTCACTTGTGTGGGTAGGCCTAGCGCCCGCGACAGGAAATGCCCCAGAACACAACTTGGACACATCCCATTTTTTGACAGAAAACAGAGGTGTTTTTTGCAACGTGCCTACCTGTAGATTTTGGCCTCTAGCTCAGCCGGCCCCTATGGAAACCTACCAAACCTGTGCATTTTTTAAAACTAGAGACCTAGGGGAATCCAAGATGGGGTGACTTGTGGGGCTCGGACCAGGTTCTGTTACCCAGAATCCTTTGCAAACCTCAAAATGTGGGTAAAAAAACACTTTATCCTCTCATTTCGGTGACAGAATGTTCTGGAATCTGAGAGGAGTCACAAACTTCTTTCCACCCAGCGTTCCCTCAAGTCTCCCGATAAAATTGATACCTCACTTGTGTGGGTAGGCCTAGCGCCCGCGACAGGAAATGCCCCAAAACACAACGTGGACACATCCCATTTTTTGACAGAAAACAGAGGTGTTTTTTGCAAAGTACCTACCTATAGATTTTGGCCTCTAGCTCAGCCGGCACCTATGGAAACCTACCAAACCTGTGCATTTTTGGAAACTAGAGACCTAGGGGAATCCAAGATGGGGTGAATTGTGCGGCTCTGACCAGGTTCTGTTACCCAGAATCCTTTGCAAACCTCAAAATGTGGGTAAAAAAACACTTTATTCTCACATTTCGGTGACAGAATGTTCTGGAATCTGAGCGGAGCCACAAACTTCTTTCCACCCAGCGTTCCCCCAAGTCTCCCAATAAAATTGATACCTCACTTGTGTGGGTAGGCCTATCGCCCGCGACAGGAAATGCCCCAAAACACAACCTGGACACTTCCCATTTTTTGACAGAAAACAGAGGTGTTTTTTGCAAAGTGCCTACCTATAGATTTTGGCCTCTAGCTCAGCCGGCACCTATGGAAACCTACCAAACCTGTGCATTTTTGAAAACTAGAGACCTAGGGGAATCCAAGATGGGGTGACTTGTGGGGCTCTGACCAGGTTCTGTTACCCAGAATCCTTTGCAAACCTCAAAATGTGGGTAAAAAAACACTTTATCCTCACATTTCGGTGACAGAATGTTCTGGAATCTGAGAGGAGCCACAAACTTCTTTCCACCCAGTGTTCCCCCAAGTCTCCCGATAAAATTGATACCTCACTTGTGTGGGTAGGCCTAGCGCCCGTGACAGGAAATGCCCCAAAACACAACGTGGACACATCCCATTTTTTGACAGAAAACAGAGGTGTTTTTTGCAAAGTGCCTACCTATAGATTTTGGCCTCTAGCTCAGCCTGCACCTATGGAAACCTACCAAACCTGTGCATTTTTGAAAACTAGAGACCTAGGGGAATCCAAGATGGGGTGATTTGTGGGGCTCTGACCAGGTTCTGTTACCCAGAATCTTTTTCAAACCTCAAAATTTGAATAAAAAACACATTTTTCTCACATTTCAGTGACAGAAAGTTCTGGAATCTGAGAGGAGCCACAAATTTCCTTCCACCCAACGTTCCCCTAAGTCTCCCGATAAAATTGATACCTCACTTGTGTGGGTAGGCCTAGCGCCCGCGACAGGAAATGCCCCAAAACACAATGTGGACACTTCCCATTTTTTGACAGAAAATAGAGGTGTTTTTTGCAAAGTGCCTACCTGTAGATTTTGGCCTCTAGCTCAGCTGGCACCTAGGGAAACCTACCAAACCTATGCATTCTTGAAAACTAGAGACCTAGGGGAATCCAAGATGGGGTGACTTGTGCGGCTCTGACCAAGTTCTGTTACCCAGAATCTTTTCCAAACCTCAAAATTTGGCTAAAAAACACATTTTTCTCACATTTCAGTGACAGAAAGTTCTGGAATCTGAGAGGAGCCACAAATTTCCTTCCACCCAGCGTTCCCCCAAGTCTCCCGATAAAATTGATACCTCACTTGTGTGGGTAGGCCTAGCGCCCGTGACAGGAAATGCCCTAAAACACAACGTGGACACATCCCATTTTTTGACAGAAAACAGAGGTGTTTTTTGCAAAGTGCCTACCTATAGATTTTGGCCTCTAGCTCAGCCGGCACCTATGGAAACCTACCAAACCTGTGCATTTTTGAAAACTAGAGACCTAGGGGAATCCAAGATGGGGTGATTTGTGGGGCTCTGACCAGGTTCTGTTACCCAGAATCTTTTTCAAACCTCAAAATTTGAATAAAAAACACATTTTTCTCACATTTCAGTGACAGAAAGTTCTGGAATCTGAGAGGAGCCACAAATTTCCTTCCACCCAGCGTTCCACCAAGTCTCCCGATAAAATTGATACCTCACTTCTGTGGGTAGGCCTAGCGCCCGCAACAGGAAATGCACCAAAACACAATGTGGACACATCCCATTTTTTGACAGAAAACAGAGGTGTTTTTTGCAAAGTGCCTACCTATAGATTTTGGCCTCTAGCTCAGCCGGCACCTATGGAAACCTACCAAACCTGTGACTTTTTGAAAGCTAGAGACCTAGGGGAATCCAAGATGGGGTGACTTGTGCGGCTCTGACCAAGTTCTGTTACCCAGAATCTTTTCCAAACCTCAAAATTTGGCTAAAAAACACATTTTTCTCACATTTCAGTGACAGAAAGTTCTGGAATCTGAGAGGAGCCACAAATTTCCTTCCACCCAGCATTCCCCCAAGTCTCCCGATAAAATTGATACCTCACTTGTGTGGGTAGGCCTAGCGCCCGTGACAGGAAATGCCCTAAAACACAACGTGGACACATTCCATTTTTTGACAGAAAACAGAGGTGTTTTTTGCAAAGTGCCTACCTATAGATTTTGGCCTCTAGCTCAGCCGGCACCTATGGAAACCTACCAAACCTGTGCATTTTTGAAAACTAGAGACCTAGGGGAATCCAAGATAGGGTGACTTGTGGGCTCTGACCAGGTTCTGTTACCCAGAATCTTTTCCAAACCTCAAAATTTGGCTAAAAAACAAATTTGTCTCACATTTCAGTGACAGAAAGTTCTGGAATCTGAGAGGAGCCACAAATTTCCTTCCACACAACAGTCACCCAAGTCTCCTGATAAAATTGATATCTCACTTTTGTGGGTAGGCCAAGCACCCGCGACAGGAAATGCCCTAAAACACAACGTGGACACATCCCATTTTTTGACAGAAAACAGAGGTGTTTTTTGCAAAGTGCCAACCTATAGATTTTGGCCTCTAGCTCAGCCGGCTCCTATGGAAACCTACCAAACCTGTGCATTTTTTAAAACTAGAGACATAGGGGAATCCAAGATGGGGTGACTTGTGGGGCTCTGACCAGGTTCTGTTACCCAGAATCCTTTGCAAACCTCAAAATGTGGCTAAAAAAACACTTTATCCTCATATTTCGGTGACAGAAAGTTCTGAAATCTGAGAGGAGCCACAAATTTCCTTCTACCCAGCGTTCCCCCAAGTCTCAAGATAAAATTGATACCTCACTTGTGTGGGTAGGCCTAGCGCCCGCGACAGGAAATGCCCCAGAACACAACGTGGACACATCCCATTTCTTTACAGAAAACAGAGGTGTTTTTTGCAACGTGCCTACCTGTAGATTTTGGCCTCTAGCTCAGTCGGCACCTAGGGAAACCTACCAAACCTGTGCATTTTTGAAAACTAGAGACCTAGGGGAATCCAAGATGGGGTGACTTCTGGGGCTCTGACCAGGTTATGTTGCCCAGAATCCTTTGCAAACCTCAAAATGTGGCTAAAAAAACACTTTTTCTTCACATTTCGGTGACAGCAAGTTCTGGAATCTGAGAGGAGCCACAAATTTCCTTCCACCCAGCGTTCCAACAAGTCTCCCGATAAAATTGATACCTCACTTCTGTGGGTAGGCCTAGCGCCCGCAACAGGAAATGCACCAAAACACAACGTGGACACATCCCATTTTTTGACAGAAAACCAAGGTGTTTTTTGCAAAGTGCCTACCTATAGATTTTGGCCTCTATCTCAGCCGGCACCTATGGAAACCTACCAAACCTGTGACTTTTTGAAAACTAGAGACCTAGGGGAATCCAAGATGGGGTGACTTGTGCGGCTCTGACCAAGTTCTGTTACCCAGAATCTTTTCCAAACCTCAAAATTTGGCTAAAAAACACATTTTTCTCACATTTCAGTGACAGAAAGTTCTGGAATCTGAGAGGAGCCACGAATTTCCTTCCACCCAGCGTTCCCCCAAGTCTCCCGATAAAATTGATACCTCACTTGTGTGGGTAGGCCTAGCGCCCGTGACAGGAAATGCCCTAAAACACAACGTGGGCACATCCCATTTTTTGACAGAAAACAGAGGTGTTTTTTGCAAAGTGCCTACCTATAGATTTTGGCCTCTAGCTCAGCCGGCACCTATGGAAACCTACCAAACTTGTGCATTTTTTTAAACTAGAGACCTAGGGGAATCCAAGATAGGGTGACTTGTGGGGCTCTGACCAGGTTCTGTTACCCAGAATCTTTTCCAAACCTCAAAATGTGGCTAAAAAACAAATTTTTCTCACATTTCAGTGAAAGAAAGTTCTGGAATCTGAGAGGAGCCACAAATTTCCTTCCACACAACGTTCACCCAAGTCTTCTGATAAAATTGATATCTCACTTGTGTGGGTAGGCCAAGCACCCGCGACAGGAAATGCCCTAAAACACAACGTGGACACATCCCATTTTTTGACAGAAAACAGAGGTGTTTTTTGCAAAGTGCCAACCTATAGATTTTGGCCTCTAGCTCAGCCGGCTCCTATGGAAACCTACCAAACCTGTGCATTTTTTAAAACTAGAGACCTAGGGGAATCCAAGATGGGGTGACTTGTGGGGCTCTGACCAGGTTCTGTTACCCAGAATCCTTTGCAAACCTCAAAATGTGGCTAAAAAAACACTTTTTCCTCACATTTCGGTGACAAAAAGTTCTGAAATCTGAGAGGAGCCACAAATTTCCTTCTACCCAGCGTTCCCCCAAGTCTCCCGATAAAATTGATACCTCACTTGTGTGGGTAGGCCTAGTGCCCGCGACAGGAAATGCCCCAAAAGACAACGCGGACACATGCCATTTTTTTACAGAAAACAAAGGTGTTTTGTGCAAAGTGCCCACCTTAAGATTTTGGCCTCTAACTCACCCGGCACCTAGGGAAACCTACCAAACCTGTGCATTTTTGAAAACTAGAGACCTAGGGGAATCCAAGATGGGGTGACTTGTGGGGCTCTGACCAGGTTCTGTTACCCAGAATCCTTTGCAAACCTCAAAATGTGGGTAAAAAAACACTTTATCCTCACATTTCGGTGACAGAATGTTCTGGAATCTGAGAGGAGCCACAAACTTCTTTCCACCCAGTGTTCCCCCAAGTCTCCCGATAAAATTGATACCTCACTTGTGTGGGTAGACCTAGCGCCCGTGACAGGAAATGCCCCAAAACACAACGTGGACACATCCCATTTTTTGACAGAAAACAGAGGTGTTTTTTGCAAAGTGCCTACCTATAGATTTTGGCCTCTAGCTCAGCCTGCACCTATGGAAACCTACCAAACCTGTGCATTTTTGAAAACTAGAGACCTAGGGGAATCCAAGATGGGGTGATTTGTGGGGCTCTGACCAGGTTCTGTTACCCAGAATCTTTTTCAAACCTCAAAATTTGAATAAAAAACACATTTTTCTCACATTTCAGTGACAGAAAGTTCTGGAATCTGAGAGGAGCCACAAATTTCCTTCCACCCAACGTTCCCCTAAGTCTCCCGATAAAATTGATACCTCACTTGTGTGGGTAGGCCTAGCGCCCGCGACAGGAAATGCCCCAAAACACAATGTGGACACTTCCCATTTTTTGACAGAAAATAGAGGTGTTTTTTGCAAAGTGCCTACCTGTAGATTTTGGCCTCTAGCTCAGCTGGCACCTAGGGAAACCTACCAAACCTATGCATTCTTGAAAACTAGAGACCTAGGGGAATCCAAGATGGGGTGACTTGTGCGGCTCTGACCAAGTTCTGTTACCCAGAATCTTTTCCAAACCTCAAAATTTGGCTAAAAAACAAATTTTTCTCACATTTCAGTGACAGAAAGTTCTGGAATCTGAGAGGAGCCACAAATTTCCTTCCACCCAGCGTTCCCCCAAGTCTCCCGATAAAATTGATACCTCACTTGTGTGGGTAGGCCTAGCGCCCGTGACAGGAAATGCCCTAAAACACAACGTGGACACATCCCATTTTTTGACAGAAAACAGAGGTGTTTTTTGCAAAGTGCCTACCTATAGATTTTGGCCTCTAGCTCAGCCGGCACCTATGGAAACCTACCAAACCTGTGCATTTTTGAAAACTAGAGACCTAGGGGAATCCAAGATGGGGTGATTTGTGGGGCTCTGACCAGGTTCTGTTACCCAGAATCTTTTTCAAACCTCAAAATTTGAATAAAAAACACATTTTTCTCACATTTCAGTGACAGAAAGTTCTGGAATCTGAGAGGAGCCACAAATTTCCTTCCACCCAGCGTTCCACCAAGTCTCCCGATAAAATTGATACCTCACTTCTGTGGGTAGGCCTAGCGCCCGCAACAGGAAATGCACCAAAACACAATGTGGACACATCCCATTTTTTGACAGAAAACAGAGGTGTTTTTTGCAAAGTGCCTACCTATAGATTTTGGCCTCTAGCTCAGCCGGCACCTATGGAAACCTACCAAACCTGTGACTTTTTGAAAGCTAGAGACCTAGGGGAATCCAAGATGGGGTGACTTGTGCGGCTCTGACCAAGTTCTGTTACCCAGAATCTTTTCCAAACCTCAAAATTTGGCTAAAAAACACATTTTTCTCACATTTCAGTGACAGAAAGTTCTGGAATCTGAGAGGAACCACAAATTTCCTTCCACCCAGCATTCCCCCAAGTCTCCCGATAAAATTGATACCTCACTTGTGTGGGTAGGCCTAGCGCCCGTGACAGGAAATGCCCTAAAACACAACGTGGACACATCCCATTTTTTGACAGAAAACAGAGGTGTTTTTTGCAAAGTGCCTACCTATAGATTTTGGCCTCTAGCTCAGCCGGCACCTATGGAAACCTACCAAACCTGTGCATTTTTGAAAACTAGAGACCTAGGGGAATCCAAGATAGGGTGACTTGTGGGGCTCTGACCAGGTTCTGTTACCCAGAATCTTTTCCAAACCTCAAAATTTGGCTAAAAAACACATTTTTCTCACATTTCAGTGACAGAAAGTTCTGGAATCTGAGAGGAGCCACAAATTTCCTTCCACACAACAGTCACCCAAGTCTCCTGATAAAATTGATATCTCACTTTTGTGGGTAGGCCAAGCACCCGCGACAGGAAATGCCCTAAAACACAACGTGGACACATCCCATTTTTTGACAGAAAACAGAGGTGTTTTTTGCAAAGTGCCAACCTATAGATTTTGGCCTCTAGCTCAGCCGGCTCCTATGGAAACCTACCAAACCTGTGCATTTTTTAAAACTAGAGACATAGGGGAATCCAAGATGGGGTGACTTGTGGGGCTCTGACCAGGTTCTGTTACCCAGAATCCTTTGCAAACCTCAAAATGTGGCTAAAAAAACACTTTATCCTCATATTTCGGTGACAGAAAGTTCTGAAATCTGAGAGGAGCCACAAATTTCCTTCTACCCAGCGTTCCCCCAAGTCTCAAGATAAAATTGATACCTCACTTGTGTGGGTAGGCCTAGCGCCCGCGACAGGAAATGCCCCAGAACACAACGTGGACACATCCCATTTCTTTACAGAAAACAGAGGTGTTTTTTGCAACGTGCCTACCTGTAGATTTTGGCCTCTAGCTCAGTCGGCACCTAGGGAAACCTACCAAACCTGTGCATTTTTGAAAACTAGAGACCTAGGGGAATCCAAGATGGGGTGACTTCTGGGGCTCTGACCAGGTTATGTTGCCCAGAATCCTTTGCAAACCTCAAAATGTGGCTAAAAAAACACTTTTTCTTCACATTTCGGTGACAGCAAGTTCTGGAATCTGAGAGGAGCCACAAATTTCCTTCCACCCAGAGTTCCAACAAGTCTCCCGATAAAATTGATACCTCACTTCTGTGGGTAGGCCTAGCGCCCGCAACAGGAAATGCACCAAAACACAACGTGGACACATCCCATTTTTTGACAGAAAACCAAGGTGTTTTTTGCAAAGTGCCTACCTATAGATTTTGGCCTCTATCTCAGCCGGCACCTATGGAAACCTACCAAACCTGTGACTTTTTGAAAACTAGAGACCTAGGGGAATCCAAGATGGGGTGACTTGTGCGGCTCTGACCAAGTTCTGTTACCCAGAATCTTTTCCAAACCTCAAAATTTGGCTAAAAAACACATTTTTCTCACATTTCAGTGACAGAAAGTTCTGGAATCTGAGAGGAGGCACGAATTTCCTTCCACCCAGCGTTCCCCCAAGTCTCCCGATAAAATTGATACCTCACTTGTGTGGGTAGGCCTAGCGCCCGTGACAGGAAATGCCCTAAAACACAACGTGGGCACATCCCATTTTTTGACAGAAAACAGAGGTGTTTTTTGCAAAGTGCCTACCTATAGATTTTGGCCTCTAGCTCAGCCGGCACCTATGGAAACCTACCAAACTTGTGCATTTTTTTAAACTAGAGACCTAGGGGAATCCAAGATAGGGTGACTTGTGGGGCTCTGACCAGGTTCTGTTACCCAGAATCTTTTCCAAACCTCAAAATGTGGCTAAAAAACTAATTTTTCTCACATTTCAGTGAAAGAAAGTTCTGGAATCTGAGAGGAGCCACAAATTTCCTTCCACACAACGTTCACCCAAGTCTCCTGATAAAATTGATATCTCACTTGTGTGGGTAGGCCAAGCACCCGCGACAGGAAATGCCCTAAAACACAACGTGGACACATCCCATTTTTTGACAGAAAACAGAGGTGTTTTTTGCAAAGTGCCAACCTATAGATTTTGGCCTCTAGCTCAGCCGGCTCCTATGGAAACCTACCAAACCTGTGCATTTTTTAAAACTAGAGACCTAGGGGAATCCAAGATGGGGTGACTTGTGGGGCTCTGACCAGGTTCTGTTACCCAGAATCCTTTGCAAACCTCAAAATGTGGCTAAAAAAACACTTTTTCCTCACATTTCGGTGACAAAAAGTTCTGAAATCTGAGAGGAGCCACAAATTTCCTTCTACCCAGCGTTCCCCCAAGTCTCCCGATAAAATTGATACCTCACTTGTGTGGGTAGGCCTAGTGCCCGCGACAGGAAATGCCCCAAAAGACAACGCGGACACATGCCATTTTTTTACAGAAAACAAAGGTGTTTTGTGCAAAGTGCCCACCTTAAGATTTTGGCCTCTAACTCACCCGGCACCTAGGGAAACCTACCAAACCTGTGCATTTTTGAAAACTAGAGACCTAGGGGAATCCAAGATGGGGTGACTTGTGGGGCTCTGACCAGGTTCTGTTACCCAGAATCCTTTGCAAACCTCAAAATGTGGCTAAAAAAACACTTTTTCCTCACATTTCGGTGACAAAAAGTTCTGAAATCTGAGAGGAGCCACAAATTTCCTTCTACCCAGCGTTCCCCCAAGTCTCCCGATAAAATTTATACCTCACTTGTGTGGGTAGGCCTAGTGCCCGCGACAGGAAATGCCCCAAAACACAACGCGGACACATGCCATTTTTTGACAGAAAACAGAGGTGTTTTGTGCAAAGTGCCCACCTAAAGATTTTGGCCTCTAACTCAGCCGGCACCTAGGGAAACCTACCAAACCTGTGCATTTTTTAAAACTAGAGACCTAGGGGAATCCAAGATGGGGTGACTTGTGGGGCTCTGACCAGGTTCTGTTACCCAGAATCCTTTGCAAACCTCAAAATGTGGGTAAAAAAACACTTTATCCTCACATTTCGGTGACAGAATGTTCTGGAATCTGAGAGGAGCCACAAACTTCTTTCCACCCAGCGTTCCTCCAAGTCTCCCGATAAAATTGATATCTCACTTGTGTGGGTAGGCCTAGCGCCCGCGACAGGAAATGCCCCAGAACACAACTTGGACACATCCCATTTTTTGACAGAAAACAGAGGTGTTTTTTGCAACGTGCCTACCTGTAGATTTTGGCCTCTAGCTCAGCCGGCACCTAGGGAAACATACCAAACCTGTGCATTTTTTAAAACTAGAGACCTAGGGGAGTCCGAGATGGGGTGACTTGTGGGGCTCTGACCAGGTTCTGTTACACAGAATCCTTTGCAAACCTCAAAATGTGGCTAAAAAAACACATTTTCCTCACATTTCGGTGACAGAAAGTTCTGGAATCTGAGAGGAGCCACAAATTTCCTTCCACCCAGCATTCCCCCAAGTCTCCCTATAAGATTGATACCTCACTTGTGTGGGTAGGCCTAGCGCCCGTGACAGGAAATTCCCCAAAACACAACGTGGACACATCCCATTTTTTGACAGAAAACAGAGGTGTTTTTGGCAAAGTGCCTACCTGTGGATTTTGGCCTCTAGCTCAGCCGGCCCCTATGGAAACCAACCAAACCTGTGCATTTTTTAAAACTAGAGACCTAGGGGAATCCAAGATGGGGTGACTTGTGGGGCTCGGACCAGGTTCTGTTACCCAGAATCCTTTGCAAACCTCAAAATGTGGGTAAAAAAACACTTTATCCTCTCATTTCGGTGACAGAATGTTCTGGAATCTGAGAGGAGTCACAAACTTCTTTCCACCCAGCGTTCCCTCAAGTCTCCCGATAAAATTGATACCTCACTTGTGTGGGTAGGCCTAGCGCCCGCGACAGGAAATGCCCCAAAACACAACGTGGACACATCCCATTTTTTGACAGAAAACAGAGGTGTTTTTTGCAAAGTACCTACCTATAGATTTTGGCCTCTAGCTCAGCCGGCACCTATGGAAACCTACCAAACCTGTGCATTTTTGGAAACTAGAGACCTAGGGGAATCCAAGATGGGGTGAATTGTGCGGCTCTTACCAGGTTCTGTTACCCAGAATCCTTTGCAAACCTCAAAATGTGGGTAAAAAAACACTTTATTCTCACATTTCGGTGACAGAATGTTCTGGAATCTGAGAGGAGCCACAAACTTCTTTCCACCCAGCGTTCCCCCAAGTCTCCCGATAAAATTGATACCTCACTTGTGTGGGTAGGCCTATCGCCCGCGACAGGAAATGCCCCAAAACACAACCTGGACACATTCCATTTTTTGACAGAAAACAGAGGTGTTTTTTGCAAAGTGCCTACCTATAGATTTTGGCCTCTAGCTCAGCCGGCACCTATGGAAACCTACCAAACCTGTGCATTTTTGAAAACTAGAGACCTAGGGGAATCCAAGATGGGGTGACTTGTGGGGCTCTGACCAGGTTCTGTTACCCAGAATCCTTTGCAAACCTCAAAATGTGGGTAAAAAAACACTTTATCCTCACATTTCGGTGACAGAATGTTCTGGAATCTGAGAGGAGCCACAAACTTCTTTCCACCCAGTGTTCCCCCAAGTCTCCCGATAAAATTGATACCTCACTTGTGTGGGTAGGCCTAGCGCCCGCGACAGGAAATGCCCCAAAACACAACGTGGACACATCCCATTTTTTGACAGAAAACAGAGTTTTTTTTTTGCAAAGTGCCTACCTATAGATTTTGGCCTCTAGCTCAGCCGGCACCTATGGAAACCTACCAAACCTGTGCATTTTTGAAAACTAGAGACCTAGGGGAATCCAAGATGGGGTGATTTGTGGGGCTCTGACCAGGTTCTGTTACCCAGAATCTTTTTCAAACCTCAAAATTTGAATAAAAAACACATTTTTCTCACATTTCAGTGACAGAAAGTCCTGGAATCTGAGAGGAGCCACAAATTTCCTTCCACCCAACGTTCCCCTAAGTCTCCCGATAAAATTGATACCTCACTTGTGTGGGTAGGCCTAGCGCCCGCGACAGGAAATGCCCCAAAACACAATGTGGACACATCCCATTTTTTGACAGAAAATAGAGGTGTTTTTTGCAAAGTGCCTACCTGTAGATTTTGGCCTCTAGCTCAGCTGGCACCTAGGGAAACCTACCAAACCTATGCATTCTTGAAAACTAGAGACCTAGGGGAATCCAAGATGGGGTGACTTGTGCGGCTCTGACCAAGTTCTGTTACCCAGAATCTTTTCCAAACCTCAAAATTTGGCTAAAAAACACATTTTTCTCACATTTCAGTGACAGAAAGTTCTGGAATCTGAGAGGAGCCACAAATTTCCTTCCACCCAGCGTTCCCCCAAGCCTCCCGATAAAATTGATACCTCACTTGTGTGGGTAGGCCTAGCGCCCGCGACAGGAAATGCCCTAAAACACAACGTGGACACATCCCATTTTTTGACAGAAAACAGAGGTGTTTTTTGCAAAGTGCCTACCTATAGATTTTGGCCTCTAGCTCAGCCGGCACCTATGGAAACCTACCAAACCTGTGCATTTTTGAAAACTAGAGACCTAGGGGAATCCAAGATGGGGTGATTTGTGGGGCTCTGACCAGGTTCTGTTACCCAAAATCTTTTTCAAACCTCAAAATATGAATAAAAAACACATTTTTCTCACATTTCAGTGACAGAAAGTTCTGGAATCTGAGAGGAGCCACAAATTTCCTTCCACCCAACGTTCCCCTAAGTCTCCCGATAAAATTGATACCTCACTTGTGTGGGTAGGCCTAGCGCCCGCGACAGGAGATGCCCCAAAACACAATGTGGACACATCCCATTTTTTGACAGAAAATAGAGGTGTTTTTTGCAAAATGCCTACCTGTAGATTTTGGCCTCTAGCTCAGCTGGCACCTAGGGAAACCTACCAAACCTGTGCTTTCTTGAAAACTAGAGACCTAGGGGAATCCAAGATGGGGTGACTTGTGCGGCTCTGACCAAGTTCTGTTACCCAGAATCTTTTCCAAACCTCAAAATTTGGCTAAAAAACACATTTTTCTCACATTTCAGTGACAGAAAGTTCTGGAATCTGAGAGGAGCCACAAATTTCCTTCCACCCAGCGTTCCCCCAAGTCTCCCGATAAAATTGATACCTCACTTGTGTGGGTAGGCCTAGCGCCCGTGACAGGAAATGCCCTAAAACACAACGTGGACACATCCCATTTTTCGACAGAAAACAGAGGTGTTTTTTGCAAAGTGCCTACCGATAGATTTTGGCCTCTAGCTCAGCCGGCACCTATGGAAACCTACCAAACCTGTGCATTTTTGAAAACTAGAGACCTAGGGGAATCCAAGATAGGGTGGCTTTTGGGGCTCTGACCAGGTTCTGTTACCCAGAATCTATTCCAAACCTCAAAATTTGGCTAAAAAACACATTTTTCTCACATTTCAGTGACAGAAAGTTCTGGAATCTGAGAGGAGACCCAAATTTCCTTCCACACAACGTTCACCCAGGTCTCCTGATAAAATTGATGTCTCACTTGTGTGGGTAGGCCAAGCACCCGCGACAGGAAATGCCCTAAAACACAACGTGGACACATCCCATTTTTTGACAGAAAACAGAGGTGTTTTTTGCAAAGTGCCAACCTATAGATTTTGGCATCTAGCTCAGCCGGCTCCTATGGAAGCCTACCAAACCTGTGCGTTTTTTAAAACTATAGACCTAGGGGAATCCAAGATGGGGTGACTTGTGGGGCTCTGACCAGGTTCTGTTACCCAGAATCCTTTGCAAACCTCAAAATGTGGCTAAAAAAACACTTTTTCCTCACATTTCGGTGACAGAAAGTTCTGAAATCTTAGAGGAGCCACAAATTTCCTTCTACCCAGCGTTCCCCCAAGTCTCCCGATAAAATTGATACCTCACTTGTGTGGGTAGGCCTAGTGCCCGCGACAGGAAATGCCCCAAAACACATCGCGGACACATGCCATTTTTTTACAGAAAAAAGAGGTGTTTTGTGCAAAGTGCCTACCTACAGATTTTGGCCTCTAACTCAGCCGGCACCTAGGGAAACCTACCAAACCTGTGCATTTTTGAAAACTAGAGACCTAGGGGAATCCAAGATGGGGTGACTTGTGGGGCTCTGACCAGGTTCTGTTACCCAGAATCTTTTCCAAACCTCAAAATTTGGCTAAAAAACACATTTTCCTCACATTTCGGTGACAGAAAGTTCTGGAATCTGAGAGGAGCCACACATTTCCTTCCACCCAGCATTCCCCCAAGTCTCCCTATAAGATTGATACCTCACTTGTGTGGGTAGGCCTACCGCCCGCGACAGGAAATGCCCCAAAACACATCGTGGACACATCGCATTTTTTGACAGAAAACAGAGGTGTTTTTTGCAAATTGCCTACCTGTAGATTTTGTCCTCTAGCTCAGCCGGCACCTAGGGAAACCTACCAAACCTGTGCATTTTTTAAAACTAGAGACCTAGGGGAATCCAAGATGGGGTGACTTGTGGGGCTCTGACCAGGTTCTGTTACACAGAATCCTTTGCAAACCTCAAAATGTGGCAAAAAAAACACATTTTCCTCACATTTTGGTGACAGAAAGTTCTGGAATCTGAGAGGAGCCACAAATTTCCTTCCACCCAGCATTCCCCCAAGTCTCCCTATAAGATTGATACCTCACTTGTGTGGGTAGGCCTAGCGCCTGCGTAGGAAATGCCCCAAAACACAACGTGGACACATTCCATTTTTTGACAGAAAATAGAGGTGTTTTTTCCAAAGTGCCTACCTGTAGATTTTGGCCTCCAGCTCAGGCGGCACCTAGGGAAACCTACCAAACCTGTGCATTCTTGAAAACTAGAGACCTAGGGGAATCCAAGATGGGGTGACTTGTGGGGCTCTGACCAGGTTCTGTTACCCAGAATCCTTTGCAAACCTCAAAATGTGGGTAAAAAAACACTTTATCCTCACATTTCGGTGAGAGAATGTTCTGGAATCTGAGAGGAGCCACAAACTTCTTTCCACCCAACGTTCCCCCAAGTCTCCCGATAAAATTGATACCTCACTTGTGTGGGTAGGCCTAGCACCCGCGACAGGAAATGCCCCAAAACACAACGTGGACACATCCCATTTTTTGACAGAAAACAGAGGTGTTTTTTGCAAAGTGCCTACCTATAGATTTTGGCCTCTAGCTCAGCCGGCACCTATGGAAACCTACCAAACCTGTGCATTTTTGGAAACTAGAGACCTAGGGGAATCCAAGATGGGGTGATTTGAGCGGCTCTGACCAGGTTCTGTTACCCAGAATCTTTTTCAAACCTCAAAATTTGGCTAAAAAACACGTTTTTCTCACATTTCAGTGACTGAAAGTTCTGGAATCTGAGAGGAGCCACAAATTTCCTTCCACCCAACGTTCCCCTAAGTCTCCCGATAAAATTGATACCTCACTTGTGTGGGTAGGCCTAGCGCCCGCAACAGGAAATGCCCCAAATCACAACGTGGACACATCCCATTTTTTGACAGAAAATAGAGGTGTTTTTTGCAAAGTGCCTACCTGTAGATTTTGGCCTCTAGCTCAGCCGGCACCTAGGGAAACCTACCAAACCTGTGCATTCTTGAAAACTAGAGACCTAGGGGAATCCAAGATGGGGTGACTTGTGCGGCTCTGACCAAGTTCTGTTACCCAGAATCTTTTGCAAACCTCAAAATTTGGCTAAAAAACACATTTTTCTCACATTTCAGTGACAGAAAGTTCTGGAATCTGAGAGGAGCCACAAATTTCCTTCCACCCAGCGTTCCCCCAAGTCTCCCGATAAAATTGATACCTCACTTGTGTGGGTAGGCCTAGCGCCCGTGACAGGAAATGCCCTAAAACTCAACGTGGACACATCCCATTTTTTGACAGAAAACAGAGGTGTTTTTTGCAAAGTGCCTACCTATAGATTTTGGCCCCTAGCTCAGCCGGCACCTATGGAAACCTACCAAACCTGTGCATTTTTTAAAACTAGAGACCTAGGGGAATCCAAGATAGCGTGACTTGTGGGGCTCTGACCAGGTTCTGTTACCCAGAATCTTTTCCAAACCTCAAAATTTGGCTAAAAAACAAATTTTTCTCACATTTCAGTGACAGAAAGTTCTGGAATCTGAGAGGAGCCACAAATTTCCTAACACACAACGTTCACCCAAGTCTCCTGATAAAATTGATATCTCACTTGTGTGGGTAGGCCAAGCACCCGCGACAGGAAATGCCCTAAAACACAACGTGGACACATCCCATTTTTTGACAGAAAACAGAGGTGTTTTTTGCAAAGTGCCAACCTATAGATTTTGGCCTCTAGCTCAGCCGGCACCTAGGGAAACCTACCAAACCTGTGCATTTTTTAAAACTAGAGACCTAGGGGAATCCAAGATGGGGTGACTTGTGGGGCTCTGACCAGGTTCTGTTACACAGAATCCTTTGCAAACCTCAAAATGTGGCTAAAAAAACACATTTTCCACACATTTTGGTGACAGAAAGTTCTGGAATCTGAGAGGAGCCACAAATTTCCTTCCACCCAGCATTCCCCCAAGTCTCCCTATAAGATTGATACCTCACTTGTGTGGGTAGGCCTAGCGCCCGTGACAGGAAATGCCCCAAAACACAACGTGGACACAACCCATTTTTTGACAAAAAACAGAGGTGTTTTTTGCAAAGTGCCTACCTGTAGATTTTGGCCTCTAGCTCAGCCGACACCTATGGAAACCTACCAAACCTGTGCATTTTTTTAAACTAGAGACCTAGGGGAATCCAAGATGGGGTGACTTGTGGGGCTCGGACCAGGTTCTGTTACCCAGAATCCTTTGCAAACCTCAAAATGTGGGTAAAAAAACACTTTATCCTCACATTTCGGTGACAGAATGTTCTGGAATCTGAGAGGAGCCACAAACTTCTTTCCACCCAGCGTTACCCCAAGTCTCCCGATAAAATTGATACCTCACTTGTGTGGGTAGGCCTAGCGCCCGCGACAGGAAATGCCCCAAAACACAACGTGGACACATCCCATTTTTTGACAGAAAACAGAGGTGTTTTTTGCAAAGTGCCTACCTGTAGATTTTGGCCTCTAGCTCAGCCGGCACCTATGGAAACCTACCAAACCTGTGCATTTTTGGAAACTAGAGACCTAGGGGAATCCAAGATGGGGTGACTTGTGCGGCTCTGACCAGGTTCTGTTACCCAGAATCTTTTCCAAACCTCAACATTTAGCTAAAAAACTAATTTTTCTATCATTTCAGTGACAGAAAGTTCTGGAATCTGAGAGGAGCCACAAATTTTTTTTCCACCCAACGTTCCCCCAAGTCTCCCGATAAAATTGATACCTCACTTGTGTAGGTAGGCCTAGCGCCTGCGTAGGAAATGCCCCAAAACACAACGTGGACACATTCCATTTTTTGACAGAAAATAGAGGTGTTTTTTCCAAAGTGCCTACCTGTAGATTTTGGCCTCCAGCTCAGGCGGCACCTAGGGAAACCTACCAAACCTGTGCATTCTTGAAAACTAGAGACCTAGGGGAATCCAAGATGGGGTGGCTTGTGGGGCTCTGACCAGGTTCTGTTACCCAGAATCCTTTGCAAACCTCAAAATGTGGGTAAAAAAACACTTTATCCTCACATTTCGGTGAGAGAATGTTCTGGAATCTGAGAGGAGCCACAAACTTCTTTCCACCCAGCGTTCCCCCAAGTCTCCCGATAAAATTGATACCTCACTTGTGTGGGTAGGCCTAGCACCCGCGACAGGAAATACCCCAAAACACAACGTGGACACATCCCATTTTTTGACAGAAAACAGAGGTGTTTTTTGCAAAGTGCCTACCTATAGATTTTGGCCTCTAGCTCAGCCGGCACCTATGGAAACCTACCAAACCTGTGCATTTTTGGAAACTAGAGACCTAGGGGAATCCAAGATGGGGTGATTTGAGCGGCTCTGACCAGGTTCTGTTACCCAGAATCTTTTTCAAACCTCAAAATTTGGCTAAAAAACACGTTTTTCTCACATTTCAGTGACAGAAAGTTCTGGAATCTGAGAGGAGCCACAAATTTCCTTCCACCCAACGTTCCCCTAAGTCTCCCGATAAAATTGATACCTCACTTGTGTGGGTAGGCCTAGCGCCCGCAACAGGAAATGCCCCAAATCACAACGTGGACACATCCCATTTTTTGACAGAAAATAGAGGTGTTTTTTGCAAAGTGCCTACCTGTAGATTTTGGCCTCTAGCTCAGCCGGCACCTAGGGAAACCTACCAAACCTGTGCATTCTTGAAAACTAGAGACCTAGGGGAATCCAAGATGGGGTGACTTGTGCGGCTCTGACCAAGTTCTGTTACCCAGAATCTTTTGCAAACCTCAAAATTTGGCTAAAAAACACATTTTTCTCACATTTCAGTGACAGAAAGTTCTGGAATCTGAGAGGAGCCACAAATTTCCTTCCACCCAGCGTTCCCCCAAGTCTCCCGATAAAATTGATACCTCACTTGTGTGGGTAGGCCTAGCGCCCGTGACAGGAAATGCCCTAAAACTCAACGTGGACACATCCCATTTTTTGACAGAAAACAGAGGTGTTTTTTGCAAAGTGCCAACCTATAGATTTTGGCCTCTAGCTCAGCCGGCACCTAGGGAAACCTACCAAACCTGTGCATTTTTTTAAACTAGAGACCTAGGGGAATCCAGGATGGGGTGACTTGTGGAGCTCTGACCAGGTTCTGTTACCCAGAATCCTTTGCAAACCTCAAAATGTGGCTAAAAAAAAACTTTTTCCTCACATTTCGGTGACAGAAAGTTCTGAAATCTGAGAGGAGCCACAAATTTCCTTCCACCCAGCATTCCCCCAAGTCTCCCTATAAGATTGATACCTCACTTGTGTGGGTAGGCCTAGCGCCCGTGACAGGAAATGCCCCAAAACACAACGTGGACACATCCTATTTTTTGACAGAAAACAGAGGTGTTTTTTGCAAAGTGCCTACCTGTAGGTTTTGGCCTCTAGCTCAGCCGGCACCTATGGAAACCTACCAAACCTGTGCATTTTTTTAAACTAGAGACCTAGGGGAATCCAAAATGGGGTGACTTGTGGGGCTCGGACCAGGTTCTGTTACCCAGAATCCTTTGCAAACCTCAAAATGTGGGTAAAAAAACATTTTATCCTCACATTTCGGTGATAGAATGTTCTGGTATCTGAGAGGAGCCACAAACTTCTTTCCACCCAGCGTTCCCCCAAGTCTCCCGATAAAATTGATACCTCACTTGTGTGGGTAGGCCTAGCGCCCGTGACAGGAAATGCCCTAAAACTCAACGTGGACACATCCCATTTTTTGACAGAAAACAGAGGTGTTTTTTGCAAAGTGCCAACCTATAGATTTTGGCCTCTAGCTCAGCCGGCACCTAGGGAAACCTACCAAACCTGTGCATTTTTTAAAACTAGAGACCTAGGGGAATCCAGGATGGGGTGACTTGTGGAGCTCTGACCAGGTTCTGTTACCCAGAATCCTTTGCAAACCTCAAAATGTGGCTAAAAAAAAACTTTTTCCTCACATTTCGGTGACAGAAAGTTCTGAAATCTGAGAGGAGCCACAAATTTCCTTCCACCCAGCATTCCCCCAAGTCTCCCTATAAGATTGATACCTCACTTGTGTGGGTAGGCCTAGCGCCCGTGACAGGAAATGCCCCAAAACACAACGTGGACACATCCTATTTTTTGACAGAAAACAGAGGTGTTTTTTGCAAAGTGCCTACCTGTAGGTTTTGGCCTCTAGCTCAGCCGGCACCTATGGAAACCTACCAAACCTGTGCATTTTTTTAAACTAGAGACCTAGGGGAATCCAAAATGGGGTGACTTGTGGGGCTCGGACCAGGTTCTGTTACCCAGAATCCTTTGCAAACCTCAAAATGTGGGTAAAAAAACATTTTATCCTCACATTTCGGTGATAGAATGTTCTGGTATCTGAGAGGAGCCACAAACTTCTTTCCACCCAGCGTTCCCCAAGTCTCCCGATAAAATTGATACCTCACTTGTGTGGGTAGGCCTAGCGCCCGCGACAGGAAATGCCCCAAAACACAACGTGGACACATCCCATTTTTTGACAGAAAACAGAGGTGTTTTTTGCAAAGTGCCTACCTATAGATTTTGGCCTCTAGCTCAGCCGGCACCTATGGAAACCTACCAAACCTGTGCATTTTTGGAAACTAGAGACCTAGGGGAATCCAAGATGGGGTGACTTGTGCGGCTCTGACCAGGTTCTGTTACCCAGAATCTTTTCCAAACCTCAAAATTTAGCTAAAAAACACATTTTTCTAACATTTCAGTGACAGAAAGTTCTGGAATCTGAGAGGAGCCCCAAATTTCCTTCCACCCAACGTTGCCCCAAGTCTCCCGATAAAATTGATACCTCACTTGTGTGGGTAGGCCTAGCGCCTGCGCAGGAGATGCCCCAAAACACAACGTGGACACATCCCATTTTTTGACAGAAAATAGAGGTTTTTTTTGCAAAGTGCCTACCTGTAGATTTTGGCCTCTAGCTCAGCCGGCACCTATGGAAACCTACCAAACCTGTGCATTTTTTAAAACTAGAGACCTAGGGGAATCCAAGATAGGGTGACTTGTGGGGCTCTGACCAGGTTCTGTTACCCAGAATCTTTTCCAAACCTCAAAATTTGGCTAAAAAACAACTTTTTCTCACATTTCAGTGACAGAAAGTTCTGGAATCTGAGAGGAGCCACAAATTTCCTTCCACACAACGTTCACCCAAGTCTCCTGATAAAATTGATATCTCACTTGTGTGGGTAGGCCAAGCACCCGCGACAGGAAATGCCCTAAAACACAACGTGGACACATCCCATTTTTTGACAGAAAACAGAGGTGTTTTTTGCAAAGTGCCAACCTATAGATTTTGGCCTCTAGCTCAGCCGGCACCTATGGAAACCTACCAAACCTGTGCATTTTTTAAAACTATAGACCTAGGGGAATCCAAGATGGGGTGACTTGTGGGGCTCTGACCAGGTTCTGTTACCCAGAATCCTTTGCAAACCTCAAAATGTGGCTAAAAAAACACTTTTTCCTCACATTTCGGTGACAGAAAGTTCTGAAATCTGAGAGGAGCCACAAATTTCCTTCCACCCAGCATTCCCCCAAGTCTCCCTATAAGATTGATACCTCACTTGTGTGGGTAGGCCTAGCGCCCGTGACAGGAAATGCCCCAAAACACAACGTGGACACATCCTATTTTTTGACAGAAAACAGAGGTGTTTTTTGCAAAGTGCCTACCTGTAGATTTTGGCCTCTAGCTCAGCTGGCACCTAGGGAAACCTACCAAACCTGTGCATTCTTGAAAACTAGAAACCTGGGGGAATCCAAGATGGGGTGACTTGTGCGGCTCTGACCAAGTTCTGTTACCCAGAATCTTTTCCAAACCTCAAAATTTGGCTTAAAAACACATTTTTCTCACATTTCAGTGACAGAAAGTTCTGGAATCTGAGAGGAGCCACAAATTTCATTCCACCCAGCGTTCCCCCAAGTCTCCCGATAAAATTGAAACCTCACTTGTGTGGGTAGGCCTAGCGCCCGTGACAGTAAATGCCCTAAAACACAACGTGGACACATCCCATTTTTCGACAGAAAACAGAGGTATTTTTTGCAAAGTGCCTACCTATAGATTTTGGCCTCTAGCTCAGCCGGCACCTATGGAAACCTACCAAACCTGTGCATTTTTGAAAACTAGAGACCTAGGGGAATCCAAGATAGGGTGGCTTTTGGGGCTCTGACCATGTTCTGTTACCCAGAATCTTTTCCAAACCTCAAAATTTGGCTAAAAAACACATTTTTCTCACATTTCAGTGACAGAAAGTTCTGGAATCTGGGAGGAGACCCAAATTTCATTCCACCCAGCGTTCCCCCAAGTCTCCCGATAAAATTGAAACCTCACTTGTGTGGGTAGGCCCAGCGCCCGTGACAGTAAATGCCCTAAAACACAACGTGGACACATCCCATTTTATGACAGAAAACAGAGGTGTTTTTTGCAAAGTGCCAACCTATAGATTTTGGCATCTAGCTCAGCCGGCTCCTATGGAAGCCTACCAAACCTGTGCGTTTTTTAAAACTAGAGACCTAGGGGAATCCAAGATGGGGTGACTTGTGGGGCTCTGACCAGGTTCTGTTACCCAGAATCCTTTGCAAACCTCAAAATGTGGCTAAAAAAACACTTTTTCCTCACATTTCGGTGACAGAAAGTTCTGAAATCTTAGAGGAGCCACAAATTTCCTTCTACCCAGCGTTCCCCCAAGTCTCCCGATAAAATTGATACCTCACTTGTGTGGGTAGGCCTAGTGCCTGCGACAGGAAATGCCCCAAAACACATCGCGGACACATGCCATTTTTTTACAGAAAAAAGAGGTGTTTTGTGCAAAGTGCCTACCTACAGATTTTGGCCTCTAACTCAGCCGGCACCTAGGGAAACCTACCAAACCTGTGCATTTTTGAAAACTAGAGACCTAGGGGAATCCAAGATGGGGTGACTTGTGGGGCTCTGACCAGGTTCTGTTACCCAGAATCTTTTCCAAACCTCAAAATTTGGCTAAAAAACACATTTTCCTCACATTTCGGTGACAGAAAGTTCTGGAATCTGAGAGGAGCCACACATTTCCTTCCACCCAGCATTCCCCCAAGTCTCCCTATAAGATTGATACCTCACTTGTGTGGGTAGGCCTAGCGCCCGCGACAGGAAATGCCCCAAAACACAACGTGGACACATCGCATTTTTTGACAGAAAACAGAGGTGTTTTTTGCAAATTGCCTACCTGTAGATTTTGTCCTCTAGCTCAGCCGGCACCTAGGGAAACCTACCAAACCTGTGCATTTTTTAAAACTAGAGACCTAGGGGAATCCAAGATGGGGTGACTTGTGGGGCTCTGACCAGGTTCTGTTACACAGAATCCTTTGCAAACCTCAAAATGTGGCTAAAAAAACACATTTTCCTCACATTTCGGTGACAGAAAGTTCTGGAATCTGAGAGGAGCCACAAATTTCCTTCCACCCAGCATCCCCCCAAGTCTCCCTATAAGATTGATACCTCACTTGTGTGGGTAGGCCTAGGGCCCGTGACAGGAAATGCCCCAAAACACAACGTGTACACAACCCATTTTTTGACAAAAAACAGAGGTGTTTTTTGCAAAGTGCCTACCTGTAGATTTTGGCCTCTAGCTCAGCCGACACCTATGGAAACCTACCAAACCTGTGCATTTTTTTAAACTAGAGACCTAGGGGAATCCAAGATGGGGTGACTTGTGGGGCTCAGACCAGGTTCTGTTACCCAGAATCCTTTGCAAACCTCAAAATGTGGGTAAAAAAACACTTTATCCTCACATTTCGGTGACAGAATGTTCTGGAATTTGAGAGGAGCCACAAACTTCTTTCCACCCAGAGTTACCCCAAGTCTCCCTATAAGATTGATACCTCACTTGTGTGGGTAGGCCTAGCGCCCGCGACAGGAAATGCCCCAAAACACAACGTGGACACATCCCATTTTTTGACAGAAAACAGAGGTGTTTTTTGCAAAGTGCCTACCTGTAGATTTTGGCCTCTAGCTCAGCCGGCACCTATGGAAACCTACCAAACCTGTGCATTTTTGGAAACTAGAGACGTAGGGGAATCCAAGATGGCGTGACTTGTGCGGCTCTGACCAGGTTCTGTTACCCAGAATCTTTTCCAAACCTCAACATTTAGCTAAAAAACTAATTTTTCTATCATTTCAGTGACAGAAAGTTCTGGAATCTGAGAGGAGCCACAAATTTCCTTCCACCCAACGATCCCCCAAGTCTCCCGATAAAATTGATACCTCACTTGTGTGGGTAGGCCTAGCGCCTGCGTAGGAAATGCCCCAAAACACAACGTGGACACATTCCAGTTTTTTGACAGAAAATAGAGGTGTTTTTTCCAAAGTGCCTACCTGTAGATTTTGGCCTCCAGCTCAGCCGGCACCTAGGGAAACCTACCAAACCTGTGCATTCTTGAAAACTAGAGACCTAGGGGAATCCAAGATGGGGTGACTTGTGGGGCTCTGACCAGGTTCTGTTACCCAGAATCCTTTGCAAACCTCAAAATGTGGGTAAAAAAACACTTTATCCTCACATTTCGGTGACAGAATGTTCTGGAATCTGAGAGGAGCCACAAACTTCTTTCCACCCAGCATTCCCCCAAGTCTCCCGATAAAATTGATACCTCACTTGTGTGGGTAGGCCTAGCACCCGCGACAGGAAATGCCCTAAAACACAACGTGGACACATCCCATTTTTTGACAGAAAACTGAGGTGTTTTTTGCAAAGTGCCTACCTATAGATTTTGGCCTCTAGCTCAGCCGGCAACTATGGAAACCTACCAAACCTGTGCATTTTTGAAAACTAGAGACCTAGGGGAATCCAAGATGGGGTGATTTGTGCGGCTCTAACCAGGTTCTGTTACCCAGAATCTTTTTCAAACCTCAAAATTTGGCTAAAAAA